>NC_141902.1:33063468-33733468 GCF_057802395.1 Ceratotherium simum simum
TATTAATATTACCTATGACACCGAGCTCTGAGTTTGTCATTCTTATGCTTTACTGAAGAACTTCTTACTGAATGTTCACCATGCTTCCCTCTTTGTCCTCCTGTCTCAGTAGAATCCTTGGTCTTCCTTCTCCTCCGGTTAATCTTTCTAGCTGTGCTATGGATCTGAATTGCTTTTGCCTCCTCAGGAGTCTTGCTTCAGAAGTTCTACCCTCTCTGTCCAGTATATAACACCCCCACCCCATTGCTCTTTCCCTTCAGCCTGTAAATATCCTTAGGTTTCTTCCAACTTAAGAAACACAACAAAACAAATAAAACTAACAAAAAAACCTAAACTAAGAAAATTTCCTTGCTCTCCCCCTCGTTTCTGACCACGATTAAGTCTCTCATCTTTAGTCAAGCTACTTCCAGAGCAGACCACTGCAGGGGCTCTCTTCACTGCTCGGCCACCATGCACTCCTCAACCCACAGCACCTTCTGACCTACTGTCACCATGATTATCATCACCTTTGTTTTGACAAAGCAAATGAATACTTTTCCATGACTTAGCTGGGCCTTTTATAGAATTTGACACAGTTGACCATTCATTTATTTAACGAACAGTTATTTAATTCTTTCTATGGGTCAGGCATTGTTTTAGGTGCAAAGGAGAAACAATGGTGGGAAAAAAAATAAAGAAATAGATTTCAGTAACTATGTTTTCCTGCTTTTCTTTCTACCTGTTTGGTCTTTCTACCACTCCCCTTGTGGGCAACTCTGTCTCCATATTATGTGTATGTTTCAATGCATAATAAATGTTGGCTAAACATTATGCACTCCTCCTGGTGGCCTCACTCACATGACTAAACATTTACATGTGTAGTGCAGAGAGGGTTGCTTTACCCAGACTTCCTTCCAGGAAGGACTGAAGACCAGCTGTGGTGAGTGCAGTCAACACAGAGCCTCCAACTGCCAGTTCTTCAGGGTCAGCCTGAGCTGGGCTGCCTTGCCCAAGGTCATGCCTTTTTTATAGGGCCAAACACGATGACTGAATGAAGGGGAGTGTGAAGATCTTGCTGTTCTGGCCTAAGAGGGATGTTGTGTAAGATGAATCTGGAAACCTTGACACACAAGAAAGCAGAGACACCATCAAAGACTCTGAAGCCAAGCTGAAGAGATTTCCACTGGCCAAAATGGGTCAATTTGAGTATTAATAATAATCATAATAATGGCAATGGTTAAAACACATCAAACACATTAAAAATTCATGAGTTCAGAGAAATACTGAAGGAAATCCATAAAACTCCATTGGTTATCTTTGGAGAATACTGGGAAATCAACTCATTATTCTCAAAAATGGTAAATGGAGCATTTAACCTGCTTTTCCAGTACAAGCTAGACCTCAGTGCAACCAAATAGTTGATGAAGGAAAGTTTCTCCTTATAGAAGTATTCTATCTAATTATTAATTAATGATTGATAAATAAATGGTATAATTATAATATCGCTGTTTTGCTAACCCTTTATGAAATAATGGATCCAGGCAAAGATTGTGAAAAAAAGTCTACAGAACAAGCTCACTTTTAAATACCACTGCAAAAAGATAATAAAATATTAGCAAACAGAATCCAACTGTTAATTAAAGAATCATGTTTGTCTCTAAGAGATTTATGCCAGAAATGCAAGAATGGTTCAATATTGGGAAATAGGTTAATACTATTCATCATATTATAAATCTAAGAAGAAAAATCATGATCATCTCCAGAAACTCTGAAAAGGCATTTAACAAAATTAAACATCTATTCTTTTAAAAGCACTTTAAAAAATGTTCTTTTAAAAACAAAAGGAATCAATAGACACTTCACTAATTTAGTAAAATAAATATGTCTCAGCCCAAAAGCCAACATCTAACTAAATGCGGAAATGCTGAAGATATTTCCTAAAGTCAAATCCAAGACAAAGATGCCCACCATCATACTACTATTCAACAATGACCTGAGATGTTAGGCAACACAATTATACAAGAGAAGGTGATTATACAGATTATAATAATATTGTACTATATAATATTATATGAGATTATACAATTGAATCTATAAGAGAAAGATACGATTATATTAGTGACAAGTATAAAAATTGTAAAGGAGAATGCAGAGCTATACTATTTGCAGATGATATATTATATACCTGGAAAACCCAAGAAATTTAGCTGAAAAACCTCTATATACCACATGATAGTTCAGGAAAATAGTTGATAAATTAATATACTGGGGAAAAAAAGCCTTCATGCATACAAATACAGTTAGAAGATATAATTGAAGAAAAGACATTAAAATTGTATCAAAAAAGGTAAAATATTTAGGAATAAACTCTACAAAATATGTGGCAGACCCATATGAGGAAACACTCTCGTTATACACAAAAGTACACTTGAAACAAATATAAAGACAAACCACGTACTTAGGAAAGCTCAACAACTCATAGATGTTAGTTTGTAAATTTAACAACATCCCCACCCCCTAACAAAATACCACCAGGTTGTGTTGCTCTTTCCCCCTTCCCCAAACTACGTAAGCTAATTCTAAAGTTCATTTGGGAAAACAAATAAGCAAGGGTTGCCCGAGGAAGATCAATGAAAGGGAGACTAGACCTATCAGATATTGAAATAGACTATAATGCTTTAAGAGTTGTGTCATTCTGGCATATGAAAGGGACTCAAAATACCTACAGGAATTTAGTATATGATAAAAGTGGAATCTCAAATCAGTGGGGGAGAAATAGAAGACTCAATAAACAATAGATTATGTAGTAGCCATGTGGAGAAATATGAAGTTTTATACTTTACCCTGTTTATCAGAATAAAATACCAAATGGATCAAATACTTAAATGTAAAAAAAAACAAAAAAACCATAAAAGTTCTAGAAGAAAACACAGGCAAATTCCTTTATAAATTTGAAGTGTGAAAGGCCTTCTAAATACTACAAATAATGATGATGTTAGCAGTTAATGCTTCCAAAGCATATACTACATGCAGACACAGTTCTAAGAGGTTTATATATAGTTACTTATTTAAACTTCATAACAACCACATGAAGTAGGTACTATTATTACCTCCATGTAAACATAAACATAGGACAAGGCAGACCAGCATTATATGTGCCCCAACGGAGACACAACATACTTTACAGATTCAAAAGAGGAAGAGCTATCAGATTGGGGAAATAAAAAATGATTTAATGGAAACAGCAGAATCTGAGGTATGTCCAGAAAGGTGGAAGGTGAGTAGTAATAGGGTGAAAATATTGTATAAATTCTAATTCAATCAACATGGGTCACATGTTAGTCCTTTAAGAACTTGAGGTCTCATTCAGCTTTGTTACCTTATACTTAAGATGCCTGAATGAGATAGCTCGCTATTGACTATTTTGGAATGATCCAATATCAGCCAAAAGTTTCAGTTTTAAAGGAAACTTAGGATGACATATTTGAGCAGATGAGTTTTATGACAACTGAGGCCTTGAACATCAGGGAGTGTACACAAGAACAAGCATCACTTTAGTTTTCTGCAACAGACCACAACTAGGGTCAACTGTTCAAAGGCTATCATTGCACTCGAGTTGTGTAAAAGAATTATTGCTGGAGTTAGGGTTTTCTCAGTTCCATTACTGCGTGGTGAGTGCAGGAATATTTTTATTCCATATATCCATCCTTGTTAACTACATATGTGGCCCACATGCTTGTTCTGCTCCACAGCCCACACATCTCTTTAATGCAGAACACTCTCAATGGCTTTCTCTGAGGAGAATGAGCATCCAGTCCACTGGGAGTCTTATGACTTTTTAATCTTACATGCTGAACCGTTTTACAAAAGGGATTAGCAAATTGGAAACTGCAAAGATTTTTGCAAATAGAGACAATGTGAATGTTATTTTCAATTGTGCTTCATGTCCATCTTTTAAAATCAGATTACTTTTTCTGAGGTGTCAGAGAGAGACAGAGTGACAGATCCAGAGTTATAACTAGAGAATAAAATAAGGAACATATTTCCTATTCTATGGTGCAACTTAACAACAGTAACAGCAAAAGGAGGGCTTGAGAAGAGCAATAGAGAAGTTATTTAGCTATTTGAACTAGTAGTACACGATGAAAATTTATATGAACTCGTTTAAGAATCTCGTTCGGTTTCCAAACAGTATCTGCCAATAGTGAAGTACAGAACAACTTCACAGCTGGTATTCATAATAACCACTTGAAAATATAAGAAAACTAGGGGCTGGCCTGGTGGCAACGTGGTTAAGTTCGCGGGCTCCGCTTTGGCAGCCCAGGGTTTGCAGGTTTGGATCCCAGGCACGGACCTACACGTCGCTTATCAAGCCATGCTGTGGCAGACATCCCACATAAAGTAGAGAAAGATGGGCACGGATGTTAGCCCGGGGCGAATCTTCCTCAGCAAAAAGAGGAGGATTAGCAACAGATGTTAGCTCAGGGCTAATTTTCTTGACCAAAAAAATATATAAGAAAACTCTTTGCTCCTGGGTCATGAGAGTCTAAACAAATCTATGTCTGGAAGGCAGAGCTTGTGCTGTAAATTTTACACAAGGCTCAGAAATCTACTTACAGTAAACAGCAGTCAAATTTAGCTGATATTCCTACCTAAATGTGCAAACTTGTGGAGAAGAACACGTGCTAGGGCTTTTACCTGGGACATCACAAAGATTCCGATGCTCCTTAAGAGAATCGTGGATATATTAAAAGATGATGATTATGAAGATCAGTGCTCCTATTAAGAATCGGAAACAAAAATAGAGGCTTTTTCTAGTTTACATTTCTTGCTCCAAAATGATAATTTCTTTTCTAAGACTTTGAAGACTTTCAGAACATGGAGTCAATTACTGTATCTTTTATAAGTTTATTTTTCAATTGTCTTGTCTCTCTCCTGCTCTCCCAAACCCACAAAAATAAAAGAGAAATAAAGGCAAACATCAGAATGCAATGAGAAAGGAAGAAGTTAAAAAATGTAGGTAACCAGTTGAGTTACTCAACTTTGACTCGTGGAAATGAATTTTACTTCATAGTAACCAAAATTTCTAGTAATTCATCTTATGAGTTATTTTAGCTTCTGGATCTGTGCTACTCTTTTAGCTTAAATTAAAGCATTATTTACAAAACTATGGTCTATAGCAGTATTTTTAAAATTTAATGTGCATTCAAAACACCTGGGGATTGTATTAAAATGAAGATTCTGATTCAGTAGGTCTGGGGTGAAGCCTGAGAGTCCTTATTTTTAACAAGTTCCCAGGTATAGCCGATGCTGCTGGTCTGTGGACCACATTTTGCATGGCAGGCATCTAGATTTGAGAATATTAGTTCCTTGAAATGTTTCAAGAAAGAAGAAAGATAATAATCACTACAAACTATATCATCCTCTTGGAGAGTCATAATTGACATTAGCACGTTAAAAGCTCTGAAAAACCTAAGGTTCTGTAAAAAGAAAACATGTTTAGCTTTACTCTAGTGAATGACTTAAACAGTAAATACCATAAATCTTTCTCTCCACTTTTTTTTTTTTTTTTTTTTTATGGTAGCACAGAAAAATCTAGGGGAGTTTGAGTTCTATGGTACTCACTTTAGGAGACATGGCCCAAGGGAAAGTACCCTCTTTTTAACCCGTGTCTCCAAAATCTATTTCCTCAGAAAAATTGTTATACTGCATTTTTGAGATGAGAGAAAGGAGTAAGAAATAATGGGCTTAGTTGTACTTAGTGGAAAGAGTATCATTTTTTTCTAGAACGTATATTAACTCTTCCGGGATTTTAGCTAGGGTGGGGCAGAAAAAAATGTAACAACGGTTAGTACGCTTCTTTCACAACTATAAAAGATATCAGGATATAGGGGATGGCAACTACAGCCCTCGTGGCCAGTTTTTGTATGAAGCTAAGAATGCTTTTTACATTTAAATATGAATATATTATATTTACAATTAACATAATAAGGGAGAGAGAGAGAAAAAATATGAATTTAATGAATTCGATATTTAAATTTTTATATTTCAAATGATTGAAAAAACCCAAAAGAAGAAGAATATTTAATGACACGAAAATTATGTGAAATTCAAATTTTAGTGTTCATAAGTAAGGTTTTATTGAAAACAGCCCTGCCCATTCATTTACGTGTTGTCTATGGCTGCTGTCATTATATGAAAGAAGGTTACTCTGTAACTGAGACTGTCTGGCCTGGAAAGTAAAAAATATTTACTATTTGGTCCTTTACAGAAAAAAATTTGCCAACTCCTGCCATAATGGATGCAAAGAATATACGTTTAAAAAGAGTAGAGGGCATATGGGTATTTGATACATTATTCTCCCCTTCCTCCCAATTTTTAAAATTAGAAATAGTTTATTGTCTAAGAATCAGTAGAATTAGGCCCTATCTTTTGTTTGGTAATGCTGTTGAACTAAAAAAATAAACACATAGCTGGTATTTGTATGTAACTATTTCTCATAGTTTGACACCCAAAAGGAATGTATTTCAGGAATCCACATTGTTTGTGTAATTACAACATCCTTCTAAGAAGTATACAGCTGGTGAAACGGAAGACCTGTGGTTGTGCAGAGCATCACAATGGGCTTAGTATCTAAGTTTGACCCAGGAATTGTGGATAGCAGAAGAGCTCTGTAAAAGAAAGAAAGAAAAATTTGGGCAGTCCTGGTGGGAGGCAGAGAGAGACAGAGAAAGAGAGAATATGAATGAATGGACGATTATGAGTACCATAACGTGAGCCCCTTCAGAGGGGTCCTCAAAACCTTCCCAAAGTCTGCAAATGACATGAATGCTTGATGCAGGGGATTTTGCTGTGAAAACCTGGAAAGGGTTTCACATTTGGGGTGAGGCATAGCTGGAACCCAAGAGACAAAGAAGGACAGATGAATTAACCAAAAACTTTGAGAAGGCACTGGGATTCAAAAGTCGCATAACTGAGTGGTTCAAGACAACCTTGTCTAGGTCTCCAGAGGAAGGAAGGCACAGCTGATATCTGACTTGTACAACCAATAAATATTTGTTGAATGGTGAGCTTGTGCAAGTTACTTAACTTTGTTAAGTCTCATTTCTTCATTTGGTAAATGGGGGCAAGAATACTTACTTCTCAGGGCTCTTGTGAAGATTAAATGAGACCATTCTGTAAAGCTTGTAGCCGTGTATCTGGCTCGTGGTACGGTCTCAACCGGTGGTTAATATTATTGTTACCATTACTCTTATTCCATCATTCTCAGCAGAGTGTCAAGCATGTAGTAGGTCCTCAAACAGTATTCATTGCATATAAAATAGAAAAATTTTTTCTCCATGACAAATGTTAGCCCAGTGTGAAAAAATGTATACCTTTTAAAAAGTGCTGCACTTTTACATTTTGATTATGACTGAGAGGAATACCAATGGAACAAGTTGCCTGAACTGTTATGAAACTGGGATTATTACAGTAGTAAGTTCCTTTTACGTATGGTAGCCTTAACATTATCAAACCTATGAGGCCCTGGAACATTGGCCCCTACGCTGTTGTAAGATACCACGCAGAAATATCACAGACCATTGGTGATTATAATCAGACACTCACAAGTTTTGATTGAGACAAAGAGGCAAAGACGACAGCAGAAAAAAAATCTATTCATTTTAGAAAAATGTGAATAAGGCAGCCACACAAGGAAAATGTTCTTTTTTTCCTCAGAGCATTTCAGGAAACTGAGCATTTTACAACTGGCTACTTCTTCCCTTTACATTTGAAGGCATGACAAGATCAAAAAGGAAGATGGACCTTCAGCTCTGGCCCGTCTATGACCTTCAGCAGAGGTTAATTGAGATGGAAAGGAAAAAGTACCTAATCTTCTCCTGCATGATTACAGCGCACATTCCCATCCCTTTTTGCATCATTATAAATTATTAGAGCTAACCATAAAAAAGGACTGGATTTATGAAACTCCTCATAATTCAAACAAGAGCCAGAGAACTATAAAATTTGAGTCCAGATTCTCTTTTATCTTGTGTGTGTGTGGTGTGGTTTTGGAAGCAAGTTCACGTACATTATCTCATTCGATACTCATGGCAACTGTACAAGGCAAGCAGGCATAATTACCCTCCATTTTATAGAGAAGCATATTGAAACTCTGAGACACTAAAGGTTTCATCCATTTTCATGTGGTTAGAAAGTGCCAGAGATGGGACTAGGTCTTTCGGCTCTTGGTCCACTGCTCTTTCTACATCGCATTGCGCTGGTCCCTGAATCCCCAGGGTAAAGGGCAAAGGAAGACTTCTCATCTCCAGGCCCTGCCTTGGCCGTCCTTCTGTGAAACACATGCCAAGATGACATTTATCATGTCTGAAGGTGAATGTAAAAGTGACACTCAGCTTGAGGGAGACTGGGTCACATTCATGAAAAAGGTAACCACAGATGAAGTTCAGTCTTGTTTAAATCATGTGTGTTCCTCCATGAGGAAGGCACTATTTTATGAGACGTTACTATTATTACTTGGAATAACATCATACTTGTTTCTTTGAAAACAAATTAGACCTGGGCCAATTTTTAAATGTTTATGTTTTCTGGGGATAGTGTGAAATATCTTAAATAAAATTTATCTTGAAAGGTTAGTATATTATAGAGTCACTTAGCTTTTCTAGAGATACAGAGCAAACTTGTCTGACCAAGGTCCCCTCCACAGATAATACTTAACTTCGTCTTCTTTCACCTCTGATGAGATTCTCACTTGAGAAATTAAGAGAATCTTGAATGCTTAATGACTCTTGGATTCTCTCTTACAGAAACCCAGCCCAGATTTAAGGAAACCATAACATTTTTTCTCATTTAAATATGAAACATATGATATATACCAAGATATCTTTTTACAATTAAAACACACAAAAATTGACTTGTGGGGCTGAAGTTTTAGACTTGTTTTTGTCATATCTTGTACAAAAGGAAGCAGAACATACGAATGGCCAAATTGAATAAGTTTTGGGAAGATATTTTTAGAGGATAAGAAACATTTGAAAGCATAAAATACACGTTTCCTTTTTTAAACATCTGGAATGTTAACATTCAAAGCCTCTTATCTGAAGTAGTATGGTATGTGAGAAAAGAGTTGTAATTTTGTAGTTTAGGGTTGAAACACCACTATTGAACTTTCAATCTGTGTGTCTGCTTGGCTGGAGGCTAGGCAACACAGGATGGAGCGTGGTACACTTATTTGAGGGGATCGAAAGGTGGACATAAAGACTAGGGAATACAAATTCATTCAAGCTGTTTGAGAAAGGCTCTGTTTTTACCTTTGTTTTGATTTGGAGACATGGATTATCTGTCTCGATCTGATAATTCTCTTCCCCCTTTGCCTCAACAATCCTATCGCTATTTGAAGTCTGACACACAGGAAAACCTCAATGGACTATGAATAGAGAAATGCAGTTTACAGGTGTTCTGTGTTTGTCAAAACAAGGCGTTAACCTAAACATTTATAGGGGAGATGTTCAGAGTTAGAACTTTCTGAGCATCACAGCTTAGGGATAATATCCAGTTTACAGAACCTGAATAGGTATATTTCGCTGGAGGAAAGGCTTCTTTTAACTATATTTTGGAGATTTCAAAACATTATCTTCTGAAGTATTTGACAGACACCCCTCTAATTTGGGGTTTGCAGATTGGGTCTTTATTACCCAGAATCATTACACAATCTGTTTCAGAAAAGCAGTTTCTATAGCATGAGATGGGACTGACTCGAGAAGGGTGAATACAGATTGTTAGGCCTTAAAAATCTCTGAGAATGTTTCTGATGATATTCTTTTACCACGCTATCAACTTTTCAGCTACTGGTTGTTTTAATTTTTGTGTTTCAGCATATAAACCTTTCAAATTAATGAAGAGAATCAAAGTGATTCACAAAAAAACATGTACCCAGGACATCATTACACCCTCACATCAAATTCAGAACTTCACATCATAAATAACTTACTGGCTGCTGACATTTTTAAGATCCTATAATGCAGGGATTCCTTATCTTGAGTTCATAAACTTTTGACATTTTTTTCAAAGTTTTATGTATACATATAAAATTTTGGGGTGTGTGTGTGTGATTTTTTCAAAACAAGGCACCACAGTCGTACCCCTGTCCCCTTACCTGGGAACCTTGGGCACAGGTGAGCTGGGCAGCTACAAACCTCAAGAGACAAAGCAGAGGGAAGTCTGAGAGTGTTTCTTCCCTGTCCAGAGGGACAGGTCATGACTGCTATGGTGTGGCTCCTTTCACCTCCTCAGCTGTCTGGGAACTAGGGAGTAAAGGGACCAGGACCATAGTCTTCATTGGATTCTCAAAGGAATCCATGAGTCCATGAGCAAACCTACCATCCAGAAGTTAAGACCCACTGATAATAAATGAGACAGACAAATCTTCAACAGACTATTCAAACATAAGGTCTTAGAGACTCTGTTTTAGTACTTCTTTCTTTCCCTTATTTCCTGGCTCTTCATTCAATCTTGTGCATTATGCCAAGTGTTGTGGTACATCCTTGGTCTTATGCTCCTATGAATGCATAATAAAGTTAATAATGAGAGACATACAGAATGGATGCTTCTGGTGGATGCCTACTTTTGAATTCTGAATAAGGTATCCACCTGAATCTTAGCTGACATTCCTGCTTTTTTGAACCAGATATAAAATGAAGAAAGGAATGGAAAAGTTTTCTTCTTCTCTGTCCTTCTTAAGCTAAGAGCCTAGAGCAAGCCAGTTTCCTGAATTTTAGGCCTGGACATGGAGCTATAGCAATCAAAAGTCAATGGCACTTACTCAGCAGGACCCCAAATCTACCCAGCAAAAAGTCCCTTATCAAGTTTTCTAGATTTATATTCTCTTTGCTTTTCCTATAAAAAACCCTTTCACTTTAAGTCTTAGGATCCCTAGGTAATACTTAAATACCACCCTATTCCAACCAGGCAGGAAGGGATGACAATATCTGACTTGCCTAGTCTCCGAATGTGACACCTTCCTATCCTTTGTATTTCTATAGCGCCCAGTTGTTTTATTTGTAGGTTCCCAGCTGCATCCTGGCCTCTCTCTATTGAGGCTGGAATGGCAGAAATGAGAAAAAAATCAGAGCTGAGACCAAAAGGCTACATTTCAAATAGACTAAGATCTCTGCTTTTTATATTTTGATTGGGCTATATAGACATTTTTTTTCCTTGAATTTGCTTGATCAGTATTTGAATTGCCACCTCCATCAGGGCTTTCAATAAAACTAAATAAACTTAAGGTTTTCATGGAATTATATGCATCCACTAAATATAATCTCAATCATTTAAAATAAACATCATCTAAAATAATCTGAATCATAAAAAATATTCCTTGTATGAATAGCATATTTTTCTGAGCATTCTTGTAACAAGTTGTTTTGAAACTTAAAAGTACCAATGTTAATAACATCCATAATTATTTCTCTACAACTTATGCTGTTATGTATTATGTAAGAAAAACTGGTAAAAAGGATTAAAAAAATAGAGTCCTCAACTTAAACTAAATAAGTGAGAGATAGAAGAAATTATAGTACTTATGTTTGGAAAGCTATTTTTCAGCTGTTGAGTTTTTTAGTTATGGCATGACTAAAAAAAATTGAACGCCTACATACCAGAATACACAATGGGTTTTAGTTAGGGAAATTGGTTTTAGCAAAAGACAACTGGAAATGATTTAAAAAAAATCCTTTCTCTCTACTTCTATCTTATTCACCTAGCAAAACTGTAATCCTCTTTAAACCCAACCCTCCACCTACTCCCAAACAACAAAGGAGGCTAAGAAAAAACACAGGCTGACTTCATTTTAATAGAGAAGTGCTCATTTGTCTCATCTTAGATTTATATTCACGGGTGTTAAAATGGGCCTTCAACAACCCTACTACATTTACCTAGTCAATTTATTCTTCTATTTTCTAAGCTAACACTTTCACATCTACCTCTTTCCTTTTTCCTCCAACTTCTAACACTTCTTCTCGCCTCCTCACTCTCAGCTAATGATCTTGCCTCTTATTTCAATTCAAAATTGAGAAATCAGAAGAGAATTACTTCATCGTCCCACTACCACGTCCACCTCTACGTATCCTGCCTTCTCCTCCTTTACACTGGGGAACATGTTCCTATGTAGGGCTGACCCCTCCACTTGCACAATGATCCCGTTCCCTCTGGACCGTTCCAGGACTTCACTGCTACAATTATGCTGCCTTTCTCTTTTATCTTGTTTCTACTTTTCTACTGAATCATTCCCAATTAGCATAAACACAGACTGCAATATCTCTCCTTAATTAAAGACTTCTCTCTAGACCCCACGTCCCCTCTAACTATTGTCCCATTTCTTTGTTTTTCCCTGCAGTTATACCTTCATAAGGCCTCTGTGTCTATACTCTCCATATCCACCTCTTCATTTCCTTTTCTTCCCAACCCACTCTATTCAGGCTGTTTTCTCTATTGCGCCACAGAAACCATTCTTGTCAGGATCCCCAGCCTTCTCCTTCTAGCTAAATCCAATGGTCAGTTCTTAGTTTTCATCTTAGTTGACCAATCAACAGAATGTGACACAGTTAAGCCGTCTCTCTTGAAACACATTCTTCTTTCTTTGGATTCTGAGACACCATGCTCTGCCTGTGTTCCTGTTACCTCAGAGACCTCTCCTTCGTAGTCTGCTTTGCTGAATCCTACAACTCTTTCACTTCTACAAGAAGTCCCAATCCTCAACATTTTTTATTTGCCTTCAACTCCCTCTGTGTTTTCATCTCTTTTGTGGTTTAAAATTTAAGTGCTGATACCTTCCAAATTTATATCTCCATCCTTGAACTCTCCCTGAGCTCCACACCCATGTATCTGTCTACTTATCTTCACTTGAATAATTGATAGATATATCTGCATCTTCAGGAAAGAAAACAAGAAAAATGGCCAAAACCATACCTCCCTGTTAGGGACTGAATGTTTGTTTCCTAAACCCCAATGCAATAGTGTTTGGAGATAGACTTTTTGGAGGCAATTACGGTTAGATGAGGTCAGGAGGGTGAGGCCCTGGTCTGATGGGATTAGTGACCTTATAAGAAGAGACACGGGAGAGCTTGCTCTCTCTCTCTTCACTATGTGAAGACACAGTGAGAAGGTCTAGCCAGGAAGAGGGTCTTCCTCAGAAACTGAGTTGGCTGGCACTTTGATCTTTGACTTTCCAGTTCTCTAGAACTGTGAGAGATAAAATTCTGTTGTTTAAGCCCAGTCAATAGTATTTTGCTATGGCAGCCTGAACTGATTAATGCACTCTCCTTTGCCTTCCAACCCACTTCTCCCAGGCTACCCCATTTTAATGTGACACTTATGTGTATCCACTTGCTCAGGCCAGAGAACCAGGAGGCACCCTTGACTTTTTTTCTCCCCACAATTCCCCATCCAAATTCACCAAGAGATCCTATCAGGTCTTCCTTCAAAATATATCCTGAATCTTGACCATTTCTTGCCAGCTCAACTGTTATTAACATTGCTCAAGACACTTACATTTTTAGCATAAACTTTTGCAAAGTTTTCTAATGGGCCTTCCTGCTTCCACTTTTCCATATCCCCATCGCCAAGGCCAACCTGATATTTTCTACACAGCAGCCAGAGATATCTTTTAGAAAGGTAAGTTAGAAAATGTTAACTTCCTCTGCCCGAAACCTTTGGTGATACCCCAGCACCGTTCAGAATAAAATCCAACTACCTAACTGTGATCTCAAGGGTCCTCCATAATCCAGGCACTGTTTATATCTCCATCTTTATTTCCTTCCTATTTTTTGTTTATTTGCTTTGCTCTGGTTATGTTTGCTACTTCTAAGCATACCAACCTTGTTCTTGCTTGGGAGTCTTGCAGGAGCTATTTATTCCTTCTGAAACACTCTTCTCCCAGAGCTTTGCAGTGCTCACTCCCTGCACAAGAGGTGTTCAAATGGTGTGTCCTCATAAAGCCATATTGTGAGCATTGTATCTAAAATAGCCACTACCCTGCCTTTCTCTCTCCCTTGTCCCCAGTTGAATCCTCAATGCCTAGAAGAGCCCTCACTAAGAAGCAGATATTCAATAGATATGTGTGGAATGAATGAATAAGGTTTTCAAACATTTTTCCAAAGATATAGAAATTGCTGTTTATGAGTTTTAAGGTATGAAATCTATTTTCAAAAATGTGCTCTCCTTTGAATGAGGAAAAGAAACAAACAAACAAACAAATGGCACAATAGCCAGGGCTAATTCTTTGTAAACCAAGATTTCAAAGTGGCAAAGGTGGAGGTATCAGCAGAACTTATAATCACACTTACAACAAAAGTGAGAAAGCAAAGTAAGTGGAGGAAATAAAATGACATGGGCTTTTTGGATCCTTGAGTGAGAATCAGGGTGAAAGAGGTTGGTTCTACTGTGACAGCCATAATCTTCTCAGCCCACATCTTTTGAACTAGAGTTGTCACATATCATTTGGGCTTTACTGAAGCCTGGGTTGAGGCTGCTAATGACTCCAGCAGAGACCAGTGTGCTCCCTTCTGTCTTGGCTTTTAGCTCCCCAAAGAGTCCCAACTTTACTGCTGTTTATCCTCCTCCATCCCCAATACCAATGCTGATATTGCCCCTAGTGAGATCATGCACCATCCCCCAAATGTAACATCTTATCATATTTCTTACCTGGCCTTTATATTTTAAAATGAATACAGTACCATCCCTGAAATAAAACAGAAAGATATGTTTAAAATATGAATGTGAAGAAACAGTGAGGACTTTTTACTCAGGTGTGAAAATGTACTGATGCAAATAGAATAAACTAAAGCACAATTGATTTAATAAGCAGTGGATCTAAAGGTTATGCTAAGTAGTTTATCCAATCATAGTCTTAAATACATCTCGGGGCACTGACTGGATATAATTGGGAATCAGAACAAAGAGTAAGCACCAAAATATTAAATCTAAATTAGTCAGCCATTCAAATGAGCAAACCCTTTGTGAACTGTATTGGTCACGAAACTGCACATCGCCACCCTCCAATGACATCCTAGGACAAATGTTCAGAACAACTAATTCTTTCCATGGTTGTTAGGTTGGCCTTGAGAAGCAAAAGGCAACTGGATTTATTTTGTTCTGGCAGCGGCTCAGTGGGAACATAAACTAGCAATGCTAGGGAACAGAAGGTCTACACAGAATAGGAAGCTCTACCCATATACTATACTAAACCATCAAATGCCAACTGCGCTTAAACCAGAAGCAATGTAAGTGGTAAACACTAACATTTTCAAAGAACTGTCTAATATTCATGGCAGAATTCATAAAAGGTGACTTTGAATAATCCCTTCCCAGCAAACCTGTAAAAGTTTTATAAAATATGCTGCAAAAATGACTCACAGTAGATGTAATTACTGTGCAACCTTGGAAACTGATGTAAAAAATTCAGCTGCCAGCATGTTAACAGCCACCTAATATATGGGTTGTTTGATTGGACTCTTTGGGCAAAACTGCAAAATTCCTAACCCATTGCTGCTATATATTTTATCAGGGCCAAATTTAGCTACTTTCATTTTTTAAAAGGCCATTTTAGACATCACAGTGAATCAAGTCAGTGTTGCTTAATTGCTTGCATACATTACAATCTAATTCATTTCCCCAAACACTAATTTAACTAGTTATTATTTATTTTTATTTTTTGGAACAGCAGCAGAGTTCTGATGCCTGAAGTATGAAACTTGGCAAAATCATTGCTTTCTTAACAAAAAACTGTAAGAATCAGCAGTGAAATTTCCCCCTCTATGCAGTCAACAACCGCTTCCCAGTTTTTTCTTTTAAACATATTCATTTTAAATTAACAGTTTGGTGTAAAAATGCTTCATTGCCCATATTCTGTTTTCAGTTATAATATAGCATTTCTATGGGCCAGGAGAAAAGCCAAATTTTAGAGGGGTTGCAGGTCACATTTTCACTCTGTGCCTTACATCCATCCTTCAGCCTCGGCTGAGGTGATCAGGTACATTGTCAGTTTAACAACTTATAACGCCAATCAAATATGTCAACTTTTGAAAGAAGTCCTCTTATTGCAAAATGTTCACTCTATAATCATCACCATCTTAGGCTTTGGTCTTACAGCTGTCACCTTTGAAAAACTGAATTAAATTGAATCTTTGCAAAATTGATTCTATGCAATGTCACTACAGGTATTTGCTATTTGAATGACCTTTATGATAAATCTATTAGAAAAGGCCTGGGCCAGCCCCGTGGTTTAGCGGTTAAGTGCGCACGCTCCGCTACTGGCGGCCCCGGTTCGGGATCCTGGGCGCGCACCGAGGCACCGCTTCTCCAGCCATGCTGAGGATGCGTCCCACATACAGCAACTAGAAGGATGTGCAACTATGACATACAACTATCTACTGGGGCTTTGGGGATAAAAAGGAGGGGGATTGGCAATAGATGTTAGCTCAGAGCCAGTCTTCCTCGGCAAAAAGAGGAGGATTGGCATGGATGTTAGCTCAGGGCTGATCTTCCTCACAAAAAAAAAAAAAAAGAAAGAAAAGCCATGACTCCCTTATTTTGAAGATTTTATTTATTTATTTTTTCCCCCCAAATCCCCAGTAGATAGTTGTATGTCATAGCTGCACATTCTTCTAGTTGCTGTATGTGGGACACGGCCTCAGCATGGCCGGAGAAGCGGTGTGTCAGTGCGCGCCCGGGATCCGAACCCGGGCCGCCAGCAGCAGAGCGCACGCACTTAACCACTAAGCCACAGGGCCGGCCCTCCCTTATTTTAAAATGGAATAAGTCTACCCCTTCCCCCCAAATTTACCTATTGGGTAAATTTACATATATAACATTTTCTCCTAAGTGGGGGCTATCCCAACTGTGGGTAGAAGACTGGGTGATAAAGAAATGCTCCACAGGCCTTCTCCCAGATTAATATTTAGGACTATTAGGATCACCCAAATACACAAACTGAGTTGAGCCCTCAGTCTAACACCTTCATTACTTGTCCCCTCTTTATTCTAAGACTTACATTGAAAGTGGGCAGGGATTTCGTCTTATTAATCTTTGTGCCCCAGTAAATATTTGTAAACTGAATTCTTAGTTTTGTGCAGTTGAAACAATGCCTCATCTTATTATATGGTTTACTCTGGCAGAAAACATCCTTTGATTGACTCACAGAAAATTAAAATTAATTTTGAAGACAAGAATTTTTTTTAAATCTTATAAAAATTTGCCAAGGAGGGGAGGATTGGTGGGGAACCCTTCAAGTGTGTCAATAACAATAAAGGCTCTCTTTTTTTTACAGTTGCAAGTTTCATAACTACAGGTATTGAAACTCAAATTGTTCTTCATAATGAATTTCAGTTCTATACAAGTATACTTGCAGATGCTGTAGGAAATTGAATTTGCCAGCACTGAACTTAATCTGTTTTGAGGATTAGAATCATTTGCTCCTAGTATGGCGAAATAGAGCAAATGCTGAGCCCAGAAATTATTTTAACTGCAAACACTGCTTAAACTTTTAATTAGCTTAAACATGTTTAGTTAAGTCATTATGATCAGTAATTAGAAGACCCAAGTCTACTCAGCCAGCTGGTCTTAGTCCATAATTCTCAACCACCTAAATTTCAGAACTGTAACTTCACTTCAGAAGTCTGTAGAGATTTGGAAAAACAAAATAGAAAGCTTTGAATTGTTCAGAAACTCACAGAAATCGGTAAAATTCTATATGTCTACTAAGTTTAACTATTATATATCTCATCTCAAATAATTTTAGGTCTATAATAGTGACAAAAACAATCAAATTACTGTCAAAACATCATTAAGAGAACTTCTATATATTGGATGTCTAAACACACACGCTAAAATTGATGACAATGCAGAGCATTATTTCGCTTTTGAAACCAATAATTAAGAATGATTTTTCCAACTCAAAACCATTAATCACAGAAATGCAACATCCCACTTAGGCCTCCATTAACATTTTATAGAGTTAAAGATGACAATGGTTCATTCCTGGGTTTCAGCATCAAAAAACCAACCAAACAAACAAAACAAAAATCACAAAAAAAGATGATATTGATGCTGCAGTGAAACAGGAAGAATGCAAAAAACAAACCTTACCTACATTTTGTTCAAAGTTCTTTAAAAAAAAACAAAGAATGCTTGGATTCTGCTACTAAGGATCAGGACAAAAAGAATATTGGAAAACATCAAATTGCAGAACTCTTTTCCCAAAGGGGACTCCATCGTAAGTCTGCTACCTGGGCTGAGGCACTGGTCAGTCCACTCTGGGAAGGGAGGCCAGGCATGTTGGAGGCTGAAAATCCTACCACCCTGAAGCAGCGGGAAAGAGGAGCTGAAAGGAAATAAGCCTTTTGCAAAGGCACTAAAAGGAACAGTTCTGATGAACGTAGCAAATCTTTTCTGTTTTTTAGTAGTAAGGAGCCAGAAGAGGTAAGAGTGTCAGTGGAAATGAATTCCCTTTGACTGACTCTACTTCAGTATATGCCTGGATTAGGGAAATCTATTTATAAAGATCAACAATAAAACTTGACATATTTTGAAACTATCCTTTTAAATTTGGGGGCAAACAAAAGCCTATTTATTAAAGAATGTGATAGAGAGTGAAACCCCAATGACACCCTTTTAAAAGCCACTAGGAATCTCAGGAGAATAGCAGCACACACAACAGCAACTACTTGCATTGGTTCAACACTTCACAACAAACAAGAACTCTTTCACTTATATCATCTAAATTGATCACCATTAGCACCATAAATGTGGACAAAAGGGAAAAGTTATTTCCCTTTTACAGAAAAGGAGGCTTTGAAGAAATTGCCAGTTGTTTTCAAAAAGATATCTGTCACTCTTGATAAAAATATGTTTGACCAAATTAAAAAAGAACCACAATAAAAGTTACATCTTAGGGGCACAGTGGTTAAGTTCAGCACGCTCTGCCTCAGCAGTCGGCGACCCAGGTTCACAAGTTTGGATCCCGGGCACAGACCTACACCACTCACCAAGCATGCTGTGGTGGCGACCTACATATAAAATAGAAGATTGGCCACAGATGTTAGCTTGGGATGAATCTTCCTCAAGCAAAAAGAGGAAGACTGGTGACAGATGTTAGCTCAGGGTGAGTCTTCCTCAGCAAAAAAAAAAAAAAGTTACATTTTACATTATTTGGTACTCATTTTGTTCCATACTGGGATTTTATGTTTGTGTTTTTGTTTTGGTTTTTACAAGGCAGAAAGTTCAAATACCTGGCCATCTTCTTCAAAGTCAGAAATCTGGCAACCCCTAGGCTTAAAGAAAGAGTTTAGGGGAATGGACCACTTATAGCAGAGACTGATCTCTAATAGCCTTGTTCCAAGTTCAAAGCACTTTGCACTAACCTACAATGTTTCAACAAAGGCAGGAAGTTATCATCTCTGGTCTGCTCTCTTCCTGATAACTTTCTAAACTGCATCAGTTGCCCAAATTGTGGTGGAATTGTGGGAAAGGGAAGAAGATAGGGACTGCCAGGTGGAATGACCCTCTTGATTGATCACAAGGTACTAACTTTCCCATACTTTCAGATGCCATACTAAATTCATCCCCAAATTAGGGGAATTTGGCCCTGAAAATCTAGTTCTAATTCTGTTGCTGGGGACTACACAGAGAAGGAAAGCCTCTATTATGTTTGCTGAATGACAATGGAATATTTAAAATACCTCTAAGAGAGAAAGGACTTAAACATTTAGTCCAAAACACTTCTCACTGATTTCACCCACTCACTGGAAGGTGTTCATTTAATACATGCAAGGAACTGTAGTAGGTAAGGGAAAGGCTTGAAGTAGAGTTTTGATACTGAGAATTCTTAAAATTTTATTTATGATTAAGAACTTTCTTGTGACTGATACCTTTGACTTCCAATGTTTAATATTGGAGCACAGGAACTGGCCTATACTTCATTTTCTCCTGAGCTAAATGATATTGCCTTGTAAAGGAGAAGAGAGCATCTTAATGATAAACTTTATAAAGAAGATTGCCTGACTGGGGCTATATGAATTTTCAATATTGTGTCCAGGAGTATGCATATAGTACTATTTCATGTCCTCTTTACTGATAATTTAATGCTGCCTCTAAATTTAATGCCTTTTGCCTTTTCACCAGAAAGCAGTTTTTACTGATGATAATGATGATGGTCATTAGGGCCTTGGAGACTTTTAAAAGGATCTAAGGATGAATGAATAAATAAAAACCATGATGACTCATTCCGCACCCACTGCCATTAGTATAACGCACAGCTCAGCACAATTCCTCTCCCCCACAAAACTGCACTATTTAAATATATGTTAAATTTCTTTTTCAAACAAAATGAGTATAATTTATTCAGAGAATATCATGAGATTGTGGAATGTCAGCAATCAAGGAGGCATGCTGCAAAAAGAAAATGCCTTTTACCAGGTTGATTTTTTTTTCTCTAAAACTAGTCCTCATAGAACAAACCAGATTCTGTCAGGATCTATGTTAATTCTTTCCTTTCTGAATGAGAGGAGCTGCTTCCTTGCCATATTTTCATTGCTTGCTTTATTTTATGTTTTAAATATATTAAAGAATGTCAAGTTGAATTTCCTTCTAATATTGCTTCAAGTTAAGTAGGAAAAAATAGGATACTGGGATCTTAGAGCACCATCTTTTACATTATTAAATTAATACAGATCAATGTTTCATATTCATAGTCATAAAAATGTGAATATATAGACCCTGCCCTTAAATACTAGCATACAGGTACAAAGATATGTCCAGAATTATTTTTATGAAGACATATGTAATAAGTATTTCCCCAAAACTAAAGTTGTCCCAGGGTGCTGTGTTATGGCCATTATGGTGCATTTTATTTCACAAAGGATTCAACTATGGAAAATCCAAGCCTGCAAAAAGATTTAGTTATGCTCATTAGGCACTGAGTTTATTAGTATAGTCTCTGTTTTTCCCTTTGTGAGCCAATTTCAAAGCCATTGATAGGCTTTCTAACGACATGTGGAAGTGGCCGCTGCGGTATTTTCCATACACCTATTTTCCTTTTCTTCTGGCAGCAGACGGTGGAGCAGTGAAAAGGACACTGAGCCGGAACTCAGATAATGAGGATTCTGTACCTAACTATCCACTAAGGAGCCAGGTGACTGATCTTGGGATGGGGACCAGAACCACCTGTGACTTGCTCTCTTCCCCATACTATGAAGATGATAATACCACTAGGTTGGCATGACATAATTGTTATTATTCTGTTTAGTCTGCAGAGAAACAATCACCAAAAGACCTAAAGAGAAGAAGGCAGCTACCGAAAGGTTCTTGCTTTAACAGAGTCAATATTTTAAAATCTGTATTTAAACAAAAGATGAATGAGCAAGTAGTTATTCACTTTACTTTAGAAATATTTGATATACGAAATAATGCATTTTAAAAGCTAACTTCCATAAAATGTTCAAAGTACAATTCAGTTTGCAAATATTGAATTCAAATGCACCTATAGTAAGGCCTGAGGTACAACTGCATTTTAAAACCCACAGAGGGGCTTTACAGGCAATTTAGGCTAATCTGATAAAGGAATAGTACATCAAATTGGGATTGATGGTTCTGAATCAAATTCAGTCAGTCAGTCCTATTTACATGAAGCTGGTCCAATGAAAACCAAAACTTTCACCGGCCTGTGAAGGAGTGAGAACTTCCCATTGCCATTCAAATTGGAAATTAACCAGTTGGTAGGCTAAAAGTTCTGACTCTTGAGCACGACTTGCTTGATGAGAATGAAACGTGCGTTTTGGTTCAGACCTCTTGCTTCGGTAGCCAGCCACACAGTGAAATATGCCCAGTGCACACTGGCGTGTTTCTGTTTCCTAGAAGGATGAATCAAAGCCCTTTTAGTAAAACACATTTGCAACATGAATAGTGAAGCACCTCTTTGTGTCAGACCTGGTTTGGGGGATGAGATTTTGGCTCTTATTTATGTGTGTGTACTGTGGAGTTAGATTTACACTGGGTTGGTCTCAACCCTATAAGTCATCTCTAAAGTATAGTATTCACCGTACTATGTACGCTATTCATTAATATGTATGTAAAAATGTATAATGTGTACAACATGGTTTGGAATATAATAAAGAGGGTTGTAGAGTAGGAAAGATACATTTCTTTAAACGCTGGAATCACCTGTAGGAGTATGAGAGGCTCATACAAAAGGCATAAGAGAACTGGGATGAACAGAGGGAAGAGTCGATTCACACCCTCCGTCTCACATTCACTCTCACTAACTGGACCGGGGGCAAAAGTCTCCTGTGTTACTTATGTTATTCTCTCTCTCTCTCTTTGGTGAGAATATATGATGCAATTCCACAGTCTGTACTTTCCTTTCACTTTTCTAATAGTTCCCTTACGTGCTTGCAGAACTTCAGCATTATTGCTGTCTTTTACATAGAATATTCTAAGACACAATGGTGCAGCTTGGTTGTCTTCAGAGAGTCTTCTTCTTGCTTGTACATAGTCATCAGGTCTTCTCCAGTCCTGTTTAAATCAGGTGAGGACAGAGCAGAGGTCCATTTCAAAGAAATGGAGATAGATGCACTAGAAGCAGAACTGGATGCCACAGCTTCACATTCAATTTGAAAACCCTCAGATATCTTCTTCAAAGCAAAATGCTTCCTTCTGAGTGGTTCATCCGCCACTGGAATGACGTGCCACTCAGTGCAGCATCTCTGGGGAGATGGGGAACTACCGCTACCATCAAGATACTACCTGTGTCGTTGGCACATTCTTCCTAGAAATAAAAGAAAACAATCAGGATGTTGATGTCAGAATGGATCTGCTATATTTCAGAAACCTTATTATGTTTACATATACAAACTTAAGTAAATATTTAGTAAATTAAATAATTATGTAATAAATGGAAATAGGTCGAAATACAGGTGACATATGAAGTACTTTAGTTTGCTAGCTATTAACTAATTAATAATTGTTGCTCATAATTACCAATATAAAGTTGGAGTCCTATTATGTATGTTTGCATTTTGAATAGTTTTTGTGTCTTTATTTTAATGTCTTTGGTAAAACCAAGAGAGATAAAAAATTTAAAAATTACATTATAAACATATGTGGGCATATTCATTCAATTCTACTCATAACTTTAGTCCTCACGTGTCATACAACTGTAAATGCAAAAATATTGAAGTTTACTTACCGGTACAGATACACTCATAATTAACTCCCTAAAGGGTACAGCACATCATTTGTGGTGACTTAGTTTGTGGTATCATGCTTTTCATTGACTAATCACAATTCAGGATAATTACAATAATTTGGCTCTTAGAAAGAGTTTACTCTTGTATACCTTTGCATTTCATAAACACTTTTATGAAGAAAGAAAATGTTTTTATATTGAAGAATGCAATTTGTATTGTGTGTAACAAAAGCATGCTCATAACTACTATGATAGGTGCTTAGATTTGTCTCATCCATTTGTAATGGGTTTGTGCACATCTTCCTATACTCCCAAGTATAGGAAGGAGGGGACCAGTATGAAAACCCGGGCTATAACAACATGATGCTTTAAACAACTCAGCATATCCAAAAATAAACTTGCCTCCTTCTCTACCAAACATATCTTTCTCATCTTGGGAAATGTCATCTATCCACTCAGTTGTCCAAGGCTGGAGAACTGAGTCTTGTCCTTGTCTCTTCTGTCTTCCTTACCAACTTCTCCCCATCTCATTCCAAGCAGCCACCAAGTCTTGTCATTTCTAACTCCTTAAGATCACTTAAATATACCTATTTCTTTCTGTCCCTTTACTTTTACCTTAATTTAGGCCACTGTCCTTTACATGTTGCTTGGATTTCTGTGAAGGCTTCTAACTGGCCTCCTCAATTCCAATCTTCTTTAATCCATTGGCTATACTCCATCCAGAGTAATCTTTTTCCTGAGATATATCTCCCCCTCTCCTTTTTTTTAAGCCCCTGTATGCTTAGTATCAATCAATGACTTTTCATCTAACGTTCAAATTCCTTATCATGTCTTACAAGGCCTTTCAGGGCTGGCCTCTATTTACTTCAACCAACTCTGCATGCCCCACCCATCACTCATTGCTGGAGCCACACAGAATTAACAGCAAATCATCCAACTCTCTGCTCTCTCTCACTTCAGTTTTGGAATTCTCTGCTCCCTCGATACAGAAGGCATTGCTCCAACTCTGTCTGGTTTAATCATGTCAACATTCCTGGAGTTTAGATCTACCTTTCACTGGGAAAGTCTTCCCTGACTCTCCCATAGTGTCTTAAATGCACTGTACATGCCCCAATCACATCCATTCAGCATTCAACAAATATCTGGCAGGTGTCTTCTGTAAGCCAGGGACAGGCTTAAGCGTTAGGATATATCCCTGAACAGAAGCAGATAAAGATCCTTGCCTCTGTGGAGCTTGCATTCTTCCAGCATTATCATGGCAACTTATCTTACTATTTTCCTGATTCTCTTCCTCACTAGATGAAGGCAACTTCTCCTGTTACTGTATCATCACGATTGTCACAGTGTCCAACCAGTAAATATTTGTTTAAAGAAAAGATTGCACTAGCAGATGGGAAGCAAAGAACTGCCAATATATTTCTTTTCATCTTAGGTCGTTATAATTATTTTGAAGCCAGGGAAAACTTGTTTAGAAGTAAAAGAACCCAAGCCTTTTACATTACGTGGAAATTTGATGAATAAACATATGAATATGTCTTCAAAACTATATGTAACCCTCTCTCCCCTTAAACTTGCTTTCAATCATTGTCACATAGTCCTTTGATAACCTCTTTTAATTTCTAGGCCAATCTGCTCATTTTATGACCAACAGAGTCTATAATGGAAAAATCAGTATCAAAGACAAACCACTAGATGGTCTTCTGAAATGGAAAAATAAAAATGTTTGAATAGTATTACATATACACTTTCCATGAGCCTAAGATTACGTTGAGAAAAGACGTTTTTCTCACAAATCTAAAACAGCCACACTAAATTCTTAAGCTGTTCTTCAGAATTGGGGAAAAAATCTAGAAGACAAGGAAAGTGTTTTTGATGTTTTGGAGCCTCACTGATTTTCTTTTTCTCTAGGGAAAAGGAAGACCACAGCCGTATTTTGCTTTTGATAAGAATATATCAGGGGCCGGCCTGCTGGCACAAGCGGTTAAGTGCACGAGCTCTGCTGCGGCGGCCCGGGTTTCGCCGGTTTGGAACCCCAGGCGCGCACCGATGCACCGCTTGGCAAGGCATGCTGTGGCGGCGTCCCATATAAAGTGGAGGAAGATGGGCATGGACGTTAGCCCAGGGCCAGTCTTCCTCAGCAAAAAAAAAGAGGAGGATTGGCAGATGTTAGCACGGGCTGATCTTCCTCACACACACACAAAAAAAGAATATATCAGATGGGGCCGCCCCTGCGGCACAGTGGTTAACTGTGCGCTCTGCTGCGGCGGCCCGGGGTTCGCAGGTTCGGATCCCGGGTTTGCACCGATGCACCACTTGTTAAGCCATGCTGTGGCAGCGTCCCATATAAAGTAGAGGAAGATGGGCACAGATGTTAGCCCAGGGCCAATCTTCATCAAGAGAAAAGGGGAGGATTGGCATCAGATGTTAGCTCAGGGCTAGTCTTCCTCACAAAAAGAAAAAATAAAAATGAATATATAAGATGGACTTGAAAATTCAACAGTTAATTACTTTTAAGATGATCTTAGGTAGGAAAAAAATTTGTGGAATGTAGATTTGGGCATCTAACATTCAGTATTCAGGTCCCATAATTCCTTTGCAAAACAAGTATGATTAATATGTGATTTTAAAAAATGTTCACTAAAATGTATATTTCTTACCTACCTTCTAAACATATGTACCTTTATTTAAACAGGTTTATATTTTCTGCATCCCAGGTGCTTTATCCTCACATATCTACACTATTCTTTTCCAAAGCACTGTTGGTTGTTTTGCTTTTGTAGAGATCACAAGTCCACTTGATATGAGTGACTTATACTTTCCTCTGCTTTGTGAGTGTGGGTAATAGCCTTTTTGTATACCAATTTGCTTACACTGCAGTCCATGCTGGTAATACTGTACATTGCCTGACCTCTGAATGGAAAAATAATAACAAGTTAAAACAGTCATTTTACCTGAAGTCGATAAGGCCATAACACTCACCCTGCTTTCAATTCACATGCTCAATTTTCATCCACTCACTCTCGACTTTGAGAGGAAGGAATAATGACAGGTTACAGGCACTTTATTTCAAAATTCACTCACAAAGTTATTGACAAGCATTTTTCACAGAAACAGCTCTTCTCTCTGACCCTTGTGAGCTGTTTACATGAAAAATGCTCTTCCTTGCAGATTAATGAGAGTGGAACTTAATTCCATACCAAACATGTAGCAATTGCTTTAGCATCTCTGTTTTTGATATGGCAACAAAAATAGGGATAATTTGCCTCAAATTGCAGTCACTTCAGTCATAATAAAATCTCAGAGAGTACTGTTTGCTTTCAACTTTCATTAGGTAAGCTGGGGCTGTTATTAAGGTACCAACACATAAATGTTATATTAGCACTTAACAGAAGCATAGCATTCTCCTGTAGGAGACAAATTCTACTCTTGTCAATGTAATTCCTCACTGAGTGCAGTAAAAGAGTTTGAAAAGATGAAATAGTGAAGCTTTACACTAGAGGAAAAGAAATACCTTGTTCATTCAAGCTTAAAGGCCATTTTGCTGGCCCTAGGTGCTAGGGTACTGTTTAGAAAATGAGTCTCAGAGAAACTCTCTTAGGTCAAGTCAAACATCGAGACAAACTTTTAGACATGTTCTCTTTGTCTGAGGTTGTTAAATCAGTTACTTTAAATTTCTGAATGCCTTCAACTAGCATTTCAACTATGTGAAGAAATATAGGAATTTAAGGCCAGGATAGAGTTGATTTCCAGAGAGCAAACGATAATCATTCTGTGTAAACCACTGTACACACAAACACCGACATATTTCTTTCTTCTTTTTGTGAGCATGGTAAGCCCTTTTAAAATGTAAGGTGCTGTGTCTATCATTGTGGTGGGGCTGTCGGAATGAAATCCCTACTCTTACACTATGTCTTTTAGCTGCTCTTAAAATAACTATCTCCAATTCAGGCCTAAGAAAAGTGCTGTCACACTTAGAGAAATAAGCACTATTTAGTCATATAAAATGGAAAAAGAAGGAAGGAGAAGGACATCTAAAAGCTTGGCTGTTGCTAGGCCCACCTCTGCCTTTGTCCATCTTCTTTCCTAGCCTTTCAGAGTTTTTTTATCATACCATCATTCAATAATTTTAAGGTCTTTTAAGGAGCTGAGTGTTATTTGGATAATTTGGCAGCCTTAATTGCACAAAATAGTCTATTTTAGCTACCAGATTCAGACCATCAGGATTTTTAGGTGACATGTGAAATGTACAAGTGGCTATTGTCCCTCTGCATTTGTAAGACATACGATTAGAAACAACAACATACAGTACATGATTCTTCCTAAAAATGTTGGTCATGAGGACTTTTTGGGTTAAAGTTATATTCATAAGGTTGAAGGTATTTGTATTTGCCAATTAATGTTACTATTCTACTAATCTGGGAAGTCACTGTCATTTAACCTTTTGCAAAAGGTTAATGCATTTCCATCCACCCCTCTTATATCCCTTGCATTCTGGTAATCCTGAAAATGGCCTGTAAATGTTTACTGTGGCCAGACTGAAGGAGAAAAGAAGTGTTAAGTACATTTCTGCTAAGACTTCAAAGTCATGGGTTTAGCAGATGTTCATTTGTAACCCAGTTTTAAAATGGTAGTTTTAATATATAATATTTATATGAACAAAACAGCAGTTTCCTCTTCAAGATCAAATTAAAATAACTTTCAATCCATAACTATGAAGTAATTATCTTTTTATTAAAAAATAAAAACACAACATAATTTTTTGCATAATATGAGAACCATTATATATATCCACAATTTTATATACTGGCAAATATTGTATAGGGAAGTTTTTAGCCGGCTTCAGGACTTAGAAAGGTTTTTTTCTTGTTTGGTGATACATAAATTTTAAAAATAAATTTAGGGTCAGAGCCAGCAGCTTCTCAACCATATCATTGAGTGCAAATTCAAATAGACTTTAGAGAAAGTGGCAGGGTCCTATCACCTAATTAAAGCAAATACTCAACTACAAGTTCTTCAATAACAGAGAATACATTTTACATATTTTTGAAGCCTCAGCAGCTAGCACAGTGCCTGGTACCCAATAAGTGCTCAATAAATGTTTCATGCTAACACTTTTCTGAAGGGCAATTTTTATCAAATTTCCAAATGTTCATTCAATTTGACCCTGAAATTCCAAGTTTAGAAATTTATTCTAAGAAAATAACTAGAAATGTCCACAAAGTAAATAATCGGGGATATATAAGATGTGTATCACAGTGTTATATGTAATAGTGAAAATTGTTAACCAAAATACCCAACAACAGAGTACTAGTCAAATACATCATAGTATATTATATAATGAGATACTACACAACTACGAAAAACCATGTTTTCAAAGAACATTTAATTGTAAGGGAAAATAAAATATGTGGGAGAAAAAGCATTTCAAAGACTAACAGGTACAATTTTAATAAAATTCATATATAATATGAATGTGCATGTATATATACACACATACATATACACATATTCATATAAGAATACATATCTGAATGAGACAGAAAAAAATTATCTGTTATAAGGAAAAAAACACATGTTTCTTGCAAGCCTCTGCTGGCTTGTAAAGCTAGAGGATGCAAGATGAGCCCTTTATTTACTTAATGGAGAGATCTATGTGAGGGCGCAGAGAGGAGAGGCTGGAGCTGAGAACAGGAATGGCTCTGGGTGGAAGAACTAATGATAGGCAGTTGGCAGTTAACAGGAATTAGGGGCCTGGCAAAGAACTCAGATGTCTAATGGAGATTTTTTATTAAGTTTTTCTGTGCAGTATGTATTGTATCTTTTGCCTCCTTCTGGAAACTTCAGCAAAATCTTCATTTTTCTCTTATACTTTGAAAAGGGAGATTTGCTTTGAGGTGAGGTGACCGAGTGCTGACTCCTGCTCAGGGGCAAGAAGCAGTTGTATGAGGCCAAGTCACATCTGGGACATCTTTATGAAAGAAAATGCACCAAAATATTAAACCGTCACTAGCTTTGGGTAGAGAGAGAAGAAGATTTTCATTTCCTTCTTTGTTCTTTAATGGATTTTCCAAATTTCTGTAATGAATGTGCATTACTATTATAATTAGAAAAAAGTGTTATTTAAAAAAATAAATTGATGTCGAGTAAATGAATTAAGTGAATAAGTCATGAATGAATGAATTTAAAAAGTAGTAGTTTTTGAAGAAGACTTTAAACTATATTCAAATGGAAATTGCTCTAATTTACAATGACTGTAACAAACCTCTGTTCAGTTTTGGGTTGCCCTTTGAAATAAGACACTTGATTTTAGAGTACACACACAAACACACACACACACACACACACACACATATTTTTGCCCAATGAGTTTTATAATGCCTAATTAGTTAAATAATAAATTTGTCTACTTTATTTTCCTGAAAAAATGAAAAAGATGAATCTTATCCTTTCAAAGCAATATTTTAGCAAAAAAATACACACACATATATATATATATACATTACTTGTGCCCACAATGAAGTAGGCATTGAAAGTAATTTTAAAAATTCTATTCCTATATATTTTCCATTAAAAAGGGGAACATAGCAAAATAAGCACGTGCATTAAAGCAACTAATGAATGCAGTTGTGTTGACATAGTTTTTCTTCCAACTGTCACTCCCTATGATTAAGAACGCTGACATGAGCCAGAGGACAAGGGCTTGAATCTTGGCTCTACCACTTACTGGCTGTGCGATCTTTGGGCAGTCGTTTAACTTCTCAATTTCCTCATTTGTAGAAGGGAGATAACACTAATTCCCATCTCAGTGTCACTATGAGAAAAAATAAGCATTTTTAGATTCATCTAGATGATGAGCTTATATTTGGGTACTGCCACATGTGTTTATGACCATGTTTACATTTGTGTTGATGCTAGTGAACATCTAAAGTACCAAACGGTTAAAGTGTTCATTTGGCACCAACATATGCAAACATGGACACTAAATATTGCACTCATTCTTCTTGTGTTCACTATTATTGCCCTGAGAGTCTTTCGTCAGCTACAAAGACAAAATGCAGCTTTGTAGTCAAAATTCACCATTAAAGATATTTTAATAGAGTAAGACTTTAGTTTCCTAACTAACTAATTGAGATTATGATTTGACGTCAGGAAATTATATTGCAGTGGAGTAATGTGCTACTTTGTCTTACACTAACAGCGAAAGAATTAGGTGGACTTAATATATAAATGATGCCCTCATGCCAAGTAGAGGCCAAATGATAACATGACACTCTGCTCAAAAGAAGGTTTTACAATGGTTCATGTAGAGAGAAATGGTGGGAGAAATGAGTTCTTACATGTCATATTGCAGTATAGCTACACCAGCCGGAAAAGTCATACCATAGGAGTCAGCATTTATTTGGTTAGGAGATATACCACAGGAGTCCTACATTTTAAGTAGTAATTTGCAGTAGCTCATTAGCAGTTGTGTAGAAGTAAATATATAATAAGATATCTTTGTTTAATGATATTTCTTTATTAATCAGTGTTAGGATTATTAAAATGACTTCTAAAGAAAAGTGTATATATTTGTGGCTAAAACTAATTATAGCATGTGTTGTAATAAAGTGATGCTTTTAATTATAGTTGTATTGGTTTTGTAGGTTTATTTTTATTTAACTTTTACATTTGTTTTGATAAAAGCTGTAGGTAAAGGAGTTCATAGCTAGTTTTATAGTTTTATATGTAAAAGTAACATTATAACAAAATAATGTAGGCCAAAACTGGACATCTGTGAGAATTTTTTCTTACTTTCAAGAGTAAAAAATTTGAGAAATGCTGTAGTAGTGTAACCTGCTTTTCTTTGCAGAATGTTCCAAACCATATCATTACCAAAAATAATGTGAAATTTTGGCTGAAAATCTAATACATTTGGCTTCTATTCCAGCAGTAGGATAGCTTTGTGGGCTTATTATTATTGTGGGATGATGAGAATGGTGAGGATGATTCAGCCAATCTAAAGATGATGATCCTACTCCCCATCAATAGGATGTGTGCTGATTTATACTGTCCCATTGACAATTTTCATCCGGTTATGATAAATGACACTCATTTGCAAGTTTCCATTTTTACATCTATAAAATAGACAATACCTATATGATTATCTTGGAAAGTTAGGGTGAGGAACAAAGGAATGGATGAAAATTACTTAAATAGTGAAATCCTATGGCTAAACAAACGACACTATTATTATTTCTTTAAAAATAATCTCAGGGCCTATTTACTCATTGGGTTCTTGTTGTTTCTGTTTAAGTGATCAGGTATAAGTTATAAGCAGTTGGGTATATGTAGTACATTAGTTCTTGGCTAAAAAAATACTGTTGCTAAAACCCAGTTGTTTTCAGAGGCTACACATCACTAAAACTTTGGCACCTCTTAGAGGAGCAAAGACGCTTTCAAAGCAAGAAATACCGTCACGTCTCTTTGATAAACATAAAGTACACTGGCGTAGATGCACAACGCAAAACAAAGACTCTGCCTCCTGAAGCTGTGGCCCACATTACAGAAGGAACGGAAACCAGGAAATAGCTTCAGCTTTATGTGAGCTTCTGCCCTCGAACTGATATTAAGTAACCATATCACTCATTATAGCCTTTAATCTCCCTTGCTGATACCTTTTAATTTTTAAACAGCCCCACTTTACAAATCATATCCTCTTTCATGTGTTCTCCCAGCTAAAGAATTAATTTTGCAAGCAAAATATCTAAACAGTAAGCATAATAAGAATGAAACAGGTTAAAGCTCATTAGCAGCAGGGAGCAGATGTAGTAAAACTCTGCCAGTTCCCCTACATTTCCTTCTCAGTGGGGCAGGGGCACCAAGCTGTGAGTTAGTTCTATAGCACAATGCTTGGCTGCTGTTTCAGCAATTGCACCTCTATGACTTCAAGTATAATACCAAGAATTCACTTTGATTTTTGATTTTTTCTTTGTAATAATAATGTCTAAAATTACCCTGCCGAGCTCAAACGTAAAGTTAAGCACCAAGTGCCAGCTAATCAGGAGACTATAAGAATGTAATTGATAAGAAAATCATTATAGATCATAAAGTCATTTTATCTTTAAAAATATTAACTTCTTGACAAACAGAGGCTCTAGAGCCTGGATGAAATCAGTAATTGCTCAAGTTAAACTTCCTTGAAATATCTTGCGATATCTAACATTCAGTGTAATGATTGTTACACAACTGAAAAAAGGTAACTGTGTAAGGACCAAAGAAATACACTATGATATAAACTAAAAGCAAATTAATTGTTAGAAAAAACACAGTCTCAAATAATTAAGCTAGGATTTCTTCCTTCATGTGCAGTGTTAAAATAGAACCATCTTTTAGGAAACATAGCAATATCAACCAAATTAAGGTACGTATAGAGGTGAATATTAGCAAGGCTTTATTTAAAAAAAAAATCTTTCCTAGAGCCATCCCTGATGGCCTAGTGGTTCAAGTTCAGCACTCCCATGGCTTTGGTGGCCCAGGTTCACTTCCTGGTCGGAACCACACCACCCATCTATCAGTTGCCATGCTGTGGCAGCAGCTCACATAGAAGAACTAGAAGGACTTAAAACTAGGATATACAACCATGCACTGGGGCCTTGGGGAGGAAAAAAAAAAGAGGAAGATCGGCAACAGATGTTAGCTAAGGGTGAATCTTTCCCTACAAAAAAAAAAAAAAAAAAAAAGTCTTTCCTAGAGATTAGAATCCTTTCCTGGGCTAAAAGTGTACTTAGATGGGCCAAAATACTGTTGGAGAGACAAATCATCAATATGAATTCACCTGCTAGATTCTGGATAGTTAGGACACAATTTGTTCAGAAAAATGATGATCTACTGTAGAATCCAATTCACAAAATTTCCAATAAATCAAACTGCAACAGATGTATATGTAACAATCAATAGATTTATCTGCATATTCCTACAACTCTGTAAATTACTCTAAAAGCTGATGCTCTATGTTTGCTGTGTTTGTGTAGATTTAATCTTTGCAATGGATTCATTCAGCCAAGTCTGATAGACAAGACGCTTTTAGAAGAATGACATTAACAGTGTTCCAGGAAAGCTACTCTAAATCTTTCAAAAAAGAAAAAGAAACTTAGAAGTGCAATTACTGGGAGAGTGGGAATGCATATTCTGAGTCTTCTAGGCTACTAAAATAAACTCATAATCCTTCCACTGAAAAGTAATAGGATTGATCTCAAAGCCTGGAGCAGATCTAAACCTACAAGCAGGGGTTAAACTTCCCCATTTCATGAAAATTCAAATGGCAAGGTCAAGAGGATCATAATAGTACGCATAAGTTAACCTAAAAAAAGTCCCCCATATACTAAGGGTGATTGCTTGCTCTGAATTGCTTGACCCATTTTCCATTGTAAAAGGAGGAAGACTGCGTTTCCTGGCATGTCTCCTCTAATGCAAACATTTGTGTGTATCTTCAGATGCAACTAGGGCCCAAGCGCTTATATCAATTAGATCACGCCTTTGGAAACCTGGCTTAATTCTTCAAACTCAGTAGTTGTAGGTAACATTTGAAGTCATGATAACAGTTGCCTAGGACTTGTATGTCCTTGAAGTATACACAAGACAGAGGGTTACTTTGTGGTGTTATTATTTTACTGTGCAGTTTCAATAGCTCTAGAGAGAACTGAACTCCCTTAGCAATCTCCAGCAAAGATCTTTTTGGGCAATTTAAGGTTTTCCGTTGGAAGTATGGAACTTAAAACTTCCAGGGAATTTTGCTTTTAGGTTTCCTTAGAAATTGACTAAGAATAGTAGAATTGAATTGAAAGAGAAGATAAATATGTAGAAAAATGGACAGAAAATATAGTTCTAATGTGGCAGAAAAACCTAATCTATAACAAATGACTCAAAAAATAGTGCTCTCTAATATTCTACAGGTATATAAAACACAGACATCTGCTGACATTATATCTACCTTTTGGAATAATTTCATCTGGGCTACCTGTCATCCCAACCGAAAATCAAGTGACAAGAAAAGAGTAATAACTACTTGAAAGCAGCCAGACCACCAGGACTGAAGGGACGTTCATCAAAACAGAGTTCTGCTGACTGGTCATATATGGGGAAGAGACAACAGCAGGATACTCAACAAACTGAGGATAGTGTTCTGAAGTGTGATATTTTCAAACAGGAAGGGCAGAGAAATGCTTTAAATTACTATTGAAGCAGAGCCTAGAGCAATCTGGAATTCACTGTGGATGACTCTGACATTAGGTGACAGAGCAGCCTGGCATGTAGCTACAAGGAATAGAGTTGTTCTTCAGTAAAAAAACTTCAGGTTGATTACTGTCTAGAAGGTAGAGTTGCAAATAGAGATGAAACTTTCAGGTAGTAGCTAGTACCATATAAATGACAATTTTCACATGACAATTTCTGAGTGCAAAAAGTATTAAATATCATAGAATTATAAAAATGTAAAACTGGACAAAGCCAGTCATCTGTTGAATTCTCTCATTTTGTAAAAGGGAAACAGAGTTCCAGAAAGGTCTGCCTTGCCCACCAGTCAGAAGCAGAGTTAACACTTGAACCCACATCTCTGGATGTCTCATCCAGCCACAAACCCTACTCACAACGCATTTTAGAAACATAAGCTTTAAAATAGAGGTGCAATCTCTTAAACTAGAAGAAAGCCTGTACCAATTCCTTTATGTCTTCAAAGAAAATCTGGGGAGGAGGCAGGGCAAGGTGTGAAATCTGTACACTCAATTAAAACCTTCAAGGGACTATTAAATATATGATCCTGATTTGAATTTCTAATCTAGTTTTATGATTTTTAGTTCACCACAAAGGCCTATTTTGGTCTCAGAGTGAACTCAGAGGTCATCTTGTCCAATCCTTTCATTTCAAGGAGTAGGAGCTCTCAACTGATTTCCACATAAGTAGCCCTTTCTACTCTCTCTATAAACCCATTCACTGGTACTCATGGCAAGAAGAATAATCTAGGCTGCTAGCTCTTCTGTAGAGTTCCCACCACTCTGCTCCTCCCAGTTGAGTGGTGCATTTACAAATTATCAGTTACCTTTATTCCAAACTTAAATATGCTTTGCTACAATTGTTATTGACATTATGTACTTTTAATCCTATGGACTATGAATGTGAAACAAAGTAGGGTTGTTTCTATAAAACTTAAGTTGAATATTTTGGATAGGCTTTACAAAAATGGCTGTTATTAAAAACATGCTGTCAGTGTTGGTGAGGATATAGAGAATTTGGAACCCTTTTTCACTCTTGGTGGGAATGTAAAATGGTGTAGCTGCTATGGAGAACTGTGTGGAGGTTCCTCAAAAAAATTAGACACAGAAGTACCATATGATTCAGAAATCCCATTTTGGGGTATTTATCCAACAGAACTGAAATCAAGATCTCAAAGAGATACCTGTATTTTCATATTCACTGCAGCATTGTTCACAATAGCCAAGAGGTGAAAACAACCTAAATGTCCACCAATGGATTAATGGAAAAAGAAAATGTGGTATATACATATAATGGAATATTACTCAGCCATAGAAAAGAAGGAAATTCTGTCATATGTGACAACATGGATGAATCTTGAGGACATCATGCTAAGTGAAATACACAAGTCACAGAATGACAAATACTGCATGATTCCACTTATACGAGGTATCTACAGTATTCAAACTCAACGAAGCAGAAAGTAGGATGGTGGTTGCCAGGGGCTGGGGGGAGGAGGAAGTGGGAAATTGCTGCTCAATGGGTATAAAGTATCAGTCAAGCAAGATGAACAAGTTTTAGAGATCTGATGTATATTATTGTGCTCATATTTAACAATACTGTAATGTACATTTGTTAAGAGGGTAGATCTCATGTTGTGGGTTTTTTTTACCACAATAAAAAAAATGCTGTCAATTTAGGTGTAAAAGATTAGAAAAATTGTTAAAATCTAGGAATATTCTATGTTCAGATTATTTCATAAGTGTCTTTAAGTTTTTGCTCTATTTCATAGAAAAAGGAAACTAGAAATTGTAGACAATGCATTATGAGTAGGACTTATGCAAGAAAGATAATATGCAACTCAGACAAGATATGCCAAGACAAGGCTTAGGGCCTACAACAAAGATCAGTGAATGAATGCACATTTATTTGTTTACAACTAAAATGTTTTAGGCAATATGTAGTTTATTTCTTAATGATTTCCTGATTTAAATAACTTTTTCAATCAATAGCTTAACTATAGGTCCTGTGCCAAGTCATTAATTGAGATATCAGAAACATTCACTTATAATGCATAAAAGATGATTTGGGCCTAAAAAGTAAAGAACAGGTTTAATTGGGCCGGCCCTGTGGCTTGGTGGTTAAGTGCGCGCGCTGCGATGCTGGTGGCCCGGGTTCGGATCCCGGGTGCGCATCGAGGCACCACTTCTCCGTTCATCCTGGGGCCGAGTCCCGCATACAGCAACTAGAAGGATGTGCAGCTACGACATACAACTATCCACTGGGGCTTTGGGGGGAAAAAATAAAATAAATAAAATCTTTAAAAAAAAAAAAAAAAAAAGAACAGGTTTGATGATTTGGTCACTTCCTCTATAATCAAGCTGTTCATTCAGTTCCGTAACTGAGGGCCTGCTTGGTGCTGGGTACCATGACAGCATTATTCTTATGCTTTTTATGTGGTGTAGAAGCCACATGAAATTTTGACTAATACTTGGGTTCAAAGCCTGGCTCTGCAGTATGTACCTCATTAAGTTTCCTAGAAGATTAAATAGTAGGCTACCTGACTCACGGTAGGTGCTCAGTAAATATCAGTGTCCCCAAATACATCACTGCACTGAATTACCATGACAACTGACAAGTGGGTACTATTATCCTCATTTTATAATACACAGCTAATGACTTGGAGAGCCTGCATACAAACCCAGGTCTGTCTAAAGCCTGTGTTCTTCCCACGAGGGGACACTACGGAGTGGGGGGACCAGAATTACTCAGGTTGTCCAGCTGCTTCTTGGGTCTGCTTCTTTATGATGATTTATGATTTATTATATTTTATGATTTAAGAAGAAGTCATACAACATAATTTAATGAAAAGTTTAAAAGAAAGGTGTGGTAAGGACACAGTTCTCCTTTTCACCAGTTAGAATTAGAATTCATGATTTCTGTCCCCTCTGATTCCAGGAGATTTGAAGGAGCATTAAAAGCCTGGTGTCAATAACAAAGTACTATTGTTATTAGTGTCATTATTGTTCTGCCTTTCCAACCTGAAGATCATCACCATGGCTGGAGAGGATAGAAACAGAATAGGAGACAGTGAGCCATTTTCCTCCAGCTTTTAACTTTCCAGTAGTTTCCCAAGCAATGAGATGATCATTTTTTTGCTCTAATTCTTACTCTAAAAGTTGCATTTAAATGACTTGTTATGATTAAATATTTTAGCATCGTCACCAGCTTCAGTTCATGCTATGCTTTAGTTTTTCTATCACTATTCTTATGTTTGTACCACAAAGGTATTTGTCTTGGTTTCCTTTTCTCCATTTTTATCACATTCCTTTAGCTTCTGAAAGTCCATTCTGTGATTTAAGACCCAGGAAAACACCAAACCTGGCATTATCTTCTAAACCTGGAATTCTCTCTCCTTGTTTTGACTTCTCCAGTGCACTTACTGTGGTGTTGACTGTGATTTACGGTATATTATATTTGCAAATTCCTTGAAGGCATCTTTATAATCTTTTTCTTAAAAATAGTTTGTTCAAAATTTTGATGAATTTCAAGATGTATCATCAATCACTTTTTAATGAAGCAAATAACAAGCAAAAATGTAAATTCAATGTAATAAGGTGTATTTCATTGTATGTCAAAGGCATTTTATATCAAACAGACCCACACCTTGTATATCCCCTTGTCATAAAATCAACTAAACTCTCCCTGGAGACAATCCTTTTCCTTTTCTGTTCTGCTTTAATGGCCAAGTCCTTCCTTAAGTAGCATCCCAAGGAAGAAGAATGAAGCACCTTTCTATTCAAATGGTGATTCAAGCAGCCACCATTTTTGAAGGCCTTCTCTGTTTCAGGAATTATACTTGGCATTTGGAAATTTTGTGAATATCATTTCATTAATGATATAATTAAAGATTAGCATGGTTGAGTAACTTGCACAAGACAATTAAGAGGCAGAACAGGGATACGGATCAAAATTCATCTTAAGTCAAAGTCTGTGCTCTTGCACTGTGAAGACCCTCCTGGACACTCACTCTCCCCACTGCTGAGAGGGATATGACTTCTAATAAAGCTGGTGGGAATAATTTGTATAATTGATTTATGCCCTGCCCTATTCTAGAGAGGATTTAAGATGGGAGTGAGACACAATCATGTTCTCTTTATGGTGCAAAAGAATGAGTTGTGGATTATACAGCCCCATTTAAATCCCGGGACTCCTACTTGGTAGTTGTGAGAAATCTGTTTCCTCATTAATGAAAGGGAAGAATACTACCTAACTCCCAGTGCTGCTGTGAGAACTGCAGGAAGCAACATGTAAAGCTCCTGGCACAGCGGCTGGTACAAAGTGGAGACCATAATAACTAGTCCACTATTCATTCCACCCTCCTCTTTGAGCACGACTTGCCTTTGTTTAGGTGGTAGTCCCATGTGAAGGCAGAATAGCTCTACTTTTCCCCATTGACGATTACTGTCAAGTTTAACTATTAATTCCTCCTTGCATGAACAACTGTTAGTTCCACTCCAAGCTTTAGGAAAGGTCTTCAGTCACCACATTCTTCTTGCTACATAGGGTGGGCCATATAATCTGCTTGGGAGTAAGCTTTAGTATTGATCTTTATAGAATTCTTTGCTGCTTCTGGATGTATACTAAGATACAGATAACTAATTGACACTATCGTATAAGACTATTGAATTTGAACATTTATAGCAATCCTATACAATTTTTATACATCTGTAACATCAATATCATTCATTTATTTATTCACAGAGCATCTATTGAGCACCCACTATTTGCCAGGCACCATGCCAAGAACCTATGTGATAAACACAAGAATGAACATAAGGCGGGCAAGGTTGCTGCTTTCCAGAAACTGACATTGTTGAAGAGGAGGAGGGGACAGAGATGTAAGTTAATGCTTATAACTCAAAATGATATATGCTATACTGACTTATATTAAAAGTTCCACTAGATGAAAGAAAATACTTCACATATTTATAACACAAATTCTTATCTTCCACCTCAAAATTAATATTAATAACAAGGGCAAATATGTGTGTTGAGAAAATAAACTTATAATATCTATGATTAATATCTGAATAGTAAAGCATTTACATGAAAAAGTATTTTCGAAACAAAAAAAAAGTTTTTCAGACCTCTCCCCTTTCTGAGAACAAGCAAAGGCAGCGAAATTGGGACACTCGCTATACCTGGCTTTGTTAAATGATCCCAACTTTATAAACAAGACAGGGATTTTTCATTTAACAAAGAAAATCATATCGACAGACACGCAAACTAAGGATTAACAATATTTGGATACTGTTTAACTTCTGCAATTATTATTTAACAATTTCTCTTACATAAATTCAGCTTCACATTTTTCTCTCCCTTTTATTTTTGGCTTTCACTTATTAATCTAGATAGTCACGGCAGTTGCTCATTGGCAGTAATGAAGGTAGTTTCACGGAAAGAACAGGAGGAAAGTGTTTTAAATAAGACCCTTCAAAGAAGGACCATCATCATATACATATTTTTCAGACTAAGAAATTTTAGAGTTAGAGTAATGCAAACAGTTTTGGTTTAGAAATCATAACTAAAGAATTAGCTGGGAGTTTTCAAAATGCGTCTGAGGAATTTTTTTCCACCTCATGGGTAATGAAGAAAACATCAAGAAAGGTTAAGTAATTAGTCAATGCTAAACCAATATGTGACTGGAACAATGATACCCACTTTTGAATAAGACTTTCAAGAAGGGCAGTCAGAATACAACAAAAGCATATTGTGCATATGATAAAACACCAAGAGGAAACGGGAAACAAATAGACATGGTTCAAAGGAGCTCTCAGCAAATGGCGGGCCACAGCGCTTCCTTCAAACTCTTGTTTTGATGTTTAGTCTTCATCAGGAGTCTAGATTATAACTGACTTTTGCTCAGAGCACCTAACATGACACAGTTCAAGTGAAGGCTCTGATGCCAGTCAAAGAGGATGACAAGAAAACCTTGTTAAAAATACTCATTTACTTGTTAACAGAGTTTTTCTATACACTTTTTTATGCTGCCCTCTAGGATTCATTTTTATTTATTTCCTCCTAAGGTTCCATGTCTTTTATGACAGTCTTCTTATTCATGTTGCCCAGAAATGAAAGAGCCTGGGGTTTCCTGACATTGGTGCTTTTAAGATATGCTGTATTCCCTGGTTTTGAGCAAAAGTCAAAGGAAAAGATAATATATGACGAGTACAGGGAGACCTGCAGCTTGACAAAGGATCTCCCTCTTTCTAGAGAGTGAAAATACCTCTTCCTCATTAGGAATAAAAGCCCAGGAGCCACAAGCTGACATTAGCCCCTGCAACCCCAGGCTTCTTCAAGTCGTCAAAACACACAATAGCCCTATAGTGTTTGAAAGCATGAAAACTTCTCAGACCCACCAATAACCTATTTTTCTGGTCATCTTTTTGTTCTAACACAAAGCCTAGCCTGTGTTCATATAGTCAAATGTACCAATCAGCTATGTACCTGTATACAGGATTATAAAATCCACTCATTGCAGATCTTGTGAAAAGTGGATAATGGCTAGCACTAACTTTATTCCAGGCATTGTACTAAGGGTTTCACTTGTATTATTTCATTTCAACTTCATAGCAACACTATGTTGAAACTCTATTAATATAACCATCTTACAGAAGAGGAAACTGAGGCTTACAAGGAAAAAGTCAAAAGTTTGGGTAAACAGATACCAAAAGTCTTGCAAGCATTGAACCCACATTCAAAGCAGAAGGTCAGATTCCAGGATGGGCAATTAGGAAACATTCAGATAGAGGCTAAAGTGCCTGTTTATCTCCACACGACTGCCTTGAGTTTGTAGATCCAGTTTCTCATGATGTGTGCATGTCTGATACTCAGCCAGTATTTACAGGTAAGGCTCCACAGATTAATAAAATATTTGAAAACTCCCCTACAGGATGGTAAAAGTACCCTTTGGTATAGCAACTAAAGGGCTAATGTCTAGGTTTCCAGAAACGTGCTCTAACCCTGCCTAATTGATGCCTGTGCCAGTCAGTCTCTCCAAGCCTTGCCTCCTGGGTGCTGCCAGTGGCTCCCACAGGGATCCCCACAGGCTGGCTAAGCCTTGTCCCTTCTGTAGGTGTGGGAACTTCAGTCTCCATGGGAATCTGGTTCCGAGAGAGCCAGGGAGAGACAGAAGAATCTGGAAGTGTGGGCCAGCTGGTGGGCCAGGAGTGGATGCTATAGTAGATGTTAAATATTTTAAATATCATCTCTGATTGGGAGACCTGAGAGAAATGCACGTATTGACATAATGAGACCTTCCTCATTTAATAGAATAGGGTTCACAATCACATTTATAATGAGATCCACAGGAAAAAGAAAAACTGGTCTCCAAATGGAAACATGAAATTTAAGGTAAAACAGTAAAAACAATTCTCAAAACATTAACAAGAATATTGTGCTATGCTAAATAGATCACAAAATAAAATTATCACAAGTGAAAATAGATTATGGTGTCAGAAACTCTGCCACTTCTAGTGAAGAGATAAAAATCCCTAAAACTTTGGCAATTTGTCATTTTCAGATCAATATTAATCATTTACTTAAGTGATGGGGAGTCCTTGGTAGATATTCTAAGCTTAATAAAAAGGGTAAAGTTCTTAAATCCAGTAAAGTTCCAGCAATCCATCAGCTGGAACATTAGCTAGAACAGCTTTATACCTGCCCCCTCGGTTTTGGGGGAGGAAGTGCGTAGTGAGGTACTTATGCTGGGAGAAGAAGAAATGACAGGGGTTGAGATAAGATATTAGCACAAACCTCCCAAATTCTGGGTAGTTGATCTTTAGAATAAACTCGTAACAACTTATGCATTCTTTGACTCTGAAATTCGACAGTGGCTTCCTGCCATGTTTGAGCCTGCTTTATCAGGCACTTGACAATGTGTTGAAAAGAGGTTTGCCGAGTTATTTGTGTCCTTGCCTTTTTTTTCCACACCACTAGCAAGGAAGTTCTAAAGGGTGGAGATAGCACTGGCACTTAAGCATCCATTGGATGGACTTGAATTTATCGCACTTTTCTCTAAGAAAACTGCATTTTGAGCTCAAGCAACTAAGTCATAAGTAAAGTTCTGGGAGACTATATACAGGTAAATTGGTTATTATTTGAAAGTATTAACATCTTCAACTGGGTACCTCCTTTAATTCAAACATCTCTTTGGGATTCTTGAATGAATTACCCATTGTTTTTGTACTTTTAAATTTTTTGAAATTATACAATGAACTCATCACTTAGTTATTACCGGAGGTTAAATTGCATTGGACTTGTTGCTTCAGAGGTCCAAACAAAGAATCCCTGGACCTAGTCATAATAATTCTTGTGAACACAGTCTTCTAAAATACAAGGCATGTTAATACTGTAACTCACAGCAGAGCTCTGCAATCTTTAATGTAATAAAATGCAACCAAAAACTCATATGACTGAAAGAATATTGCTGTCTAGTGTTGAAATGGATCATTTAAAAAATTGGAACTAAGTGCTGAACAGGGAAATCCACAATAAAAAAGGCAGCAGTAAAGGGAAAAAGCAGCTTTCATAAAGAATGTCAACATTTCCTTTCATATGGATGCTGCTTGCTAAAATATGTTAATCTGATAATTTTGATTTACTGGTTTTGCTTAATATTTACAAAAGGCCAATCATGCAGAATTTTACATCTTGTAGTAGACATTCCATGGATTTTTGGTATAATCTCCACCCTCTAAAAGAGAAAAAAAATTGATTAATGGTTGTGGCAGGGATATGAGTGCCGTAAAAACGAGACAAGACGGTTACACATTCCTTTTGTCAAGTGCAACTAGAGCTTCAAAAGGTGGCAATGAATCTTATTTTACACATGGAAAATGCATACATGCCTGAAGTGTATGCCATTGATCTCTCTCTACTTCAGGATTCCTAGGTATTTCAGGATATTTTTTGAATTAAGCCACATTGTCAGGCAGTGGCGGTGTTTCACCCTCATAAACGCCGTTTTCCTGAACTATTCTTGGGCACTGATCTGAGAAATAGCCACATGAAGTTCTCTGCTGTCTGCTGTAAAGATATGAACAACCAACTGACCTCCTAAAAATGCAAATGGGAGAAATTTTTCCCAGATTTCAGCATCAGTCATTCATTCTGGAAATAGTTATTAAATCTCTAGAAATAGCTGGGCTTCTCCTGAGCAGCGAGTTTGTTTTTATCTCATTGACATGACAGATTCTTTTGCTGATTGCATTTCTCTTTTTGCATAGACTGCTGGAAAGCTCAGAGCCAAATCTGACAAGGACATAAGACCTCATGGCACATATTTTATAAAAAAACCTAATCTCAACCCCTGCTGGTTTCATTTTATTGTAAATTAACAAACATTTAGTGAACGTGCAATACGAATCAGGTACTCTACTTGGGTTTTCTTTTTCCAATGTGTATATTTAATAAAGACAAAACCTTTATATTTTATGTACTTTTCTAAGCTATCAAATATAGAATACTAAGCTCCTAATTTTTAAGGGTACAGATTGCAGCCATAAGACCACACTTCTCCAAACTAGAGAATTAACTCGCCTCAATTCCTGGCAAGAAAGATGGTTTTCTATAAATTCCAATCACATCATATGGTTTAGTGCAAAATGAACTATCTATATGCATGAAGCTAATTGCTTAATAGCCCTACTAACATATGCTTTCTGAAAAAAAAATGTACACACACATACACATACAACAAATGTAATTGGTAGAATCCTTTGCTTAAAGGTCTCTGGAGTCTTAGCAGAAAGTTGTAAGCAAACCAAGAAACTTGCATATAAAATTATTCATTTATTCTACCCTTTAAGTCAAGTGCAACTCAGGAAGCACTATTCATCTTGGGAAGCTACCTGGCTATTTTTTCTTTTAAAAGCCATTTCTTCAGGTGAACAAATATGAAATGCGTTAAGTTTTTCTTGAAGGACATCAAAGGTGCACTTTCCTATCTTTTGAAAGTAACAGCAAGCATAGCAGGATCAGATGTTTTTATCTGAAAAGTTGTCACGGAAGAAAGTGGCCTGCTCAAAAGTAATTCTTAGGAGTTGAATATACGTAGTACACCACTGTGAGTACAACCAGGAAGTGATTATAAAAATATAAATGCATTCTTATAAAATAACACTTCAAATACTTTTAAATATAAAAATTATTTAAAAAATAACTTGTCCTTTTGATAGAATGATATAACAAAATTTAATGCTCTAATATTAAAAGTCTCTACCTAGCTCAATCAGAAATCAAGATTCAACATCTCCGTTATAGAAGAGTTGTCTACCTCAGTTTCATGAAGAAAGCAATGCAACTTGTATCACGGGGGTGAGAACTATCTCTGAATTATTTCTATATCCCAATTAAATACCTGGCACGGTGTCAGGAAATTAGTAAGAATTCAATAAATGGCATTGGTTGGATAAATAAATGAATGAAATGGTCAAAGACTGTTAGAGATAGAAGGCAATATTCAGATATTTTTTGTGTGTGCGTGTGAGGAAGATTGGCCCTGAGCTAACATCTGCGCCAATCTTACCCTATTTTTTGTACGTGGGATGCCACCACAGCATGGCTTGAGGAGCAGTGTGTGGGTCTGCACTGGGGATCCGAACCCGCCAACCATGGGCCCCTGAAGCAGAGTATAGGAACTTAACAAGTATGCCACTGGGGGGCCCCCTAAGATATTTCTAAAGAAATTCATTTTAACAGTGGCTGAGAGAAAAACAGTAAGGACTAGAACCCCAATTTCTTGACTTCTAGATCAATTCTTTTTCATAACTTTATGTTATTTTTTTATGTAAATCAAGGATGACAGATTACCAAGCTTTTGTCTGGAGAGTCCTAGTGTCATAAAAAAGAAAGGAGAAATTCACTTACAACACAATGGCTGAATATAATTCAGCAAAATGGCTGAATATAAATGACACTGGGGAAGAAGAGCCTTTCTGAGCAGAACAGAACAATGCTCAGTGGAAGGCAAGAGAAGAAATAGAAAAAAAAATACATCTCTCAAGATGAGGTCACCAGGACTTGGAGAAAAGTAACGATCTGACATTGTGATGTCATTACAAATGTAGATTCCAGGGAGTTGTTTTAATGTAAAATGGCTCCCTAAGAATTAAAAGTTGAGCTCTTCCAAGGAGAGATGCCTTAGAGTCGTGTCTCCCATGGGAGAAGTCTTGGCCTCCCCAAAAGAAATATTAGATCTCAAGAAATGGAGAACCTAAGCCAAATGCCTGGAAATTCTATAGAAAACAGAGAAAGAAAGAATAGAGGAGATAGGTTTGGAATAATATTTGGTGTGGTATTATAGTTTAAGGGGGGGGTTAGGTTTCCAAAATCAAAAGTTTTCCAGGAAGATTACAGAATTCTAGGGCTAGCATGGCAAAACGGAAGGTGGTAAGATTTTTCTTTGGTCTTCTCAGTTCTTGCCTTATGTACTATACTACACCTAGATAGGTTAAATGAAAAAAGGAAAACTTTTAATTAGTCCAAATTAGATACTAGATAATCAAAGGATTGGCATTTCTTGATTAGATTGTATCCTAAAAAATACCTAACATAAAAAGGATTATTTGAAAGAATCAATTCAGTAATATTTTTGGGAAATAGAGAGTTTTGTATTGATTAATTAGTTATTTGTTTAGTCAAATATTTATTGCATGCTTACTATGTGTCAGGCATTATGCTAGGTGTTGGGAATACATGGTGAGCATTGCTGTATGCTCCCTGCTTATAGATCTTATTCTAATTGTACATCGCAAAAGGAAAAGAAAATAAAAGCCTTCCAATTTTTGAACTAAAAACAGCAGCAACAAAACTGTATCTTCTTGAAGAAAGGCTGTAAGTATTTTTTGCTAGGAAATATATATTTGTTGTGTTCTTGTATAACATGATGGCTGCTTTAAAAACCAAAACAAAACTTATTTTTCTGATTAGCTAATATACTAAAATTGAAGGAAAAAGCTGGGAATTACAAAAAAAGTATAAAAAAGAAAACTAAAATGACCTGCAATCATACCAACATTTCCCCTCCCTTTTTTTTTTTTTTTTACCATTTATGTCATTTTGGTATAATCCCTATCAGTTTATTTTCTGTGCGTATATATATATGTGTATATATATACACATATATATTTTATCAGACTAGGCTCATATTGTATATTTTCATTTTTTTCTATTTTATGAATATTTCTATGTAATTAAAATTCTTCAGAAATTATATTTAATGTCTGAGTTCCATTGCATCATTCTTTTTTTCTCCCCAAATTCTAGCCAAATCTCTTACTATTCTTCACTGTAAAATCTATCTACATTATTATTATCTACAATCTAATCTTCATTATTAGGAACTTTTGTCATATTTGGTTCATAGAAATGCTAGGGTTAATTTTATGTTAATCTGTTCCATTTTACTGATCTATGTGTAAATTCTGGCTGCAGTCATATCATACCATTTTAAATATGTATTGAAGTGTTAGAAAATATTTTCATATTTAATAGATAATATTTCTCATTATTAATATGTTAAAAATTGTCCTTTGCTATTCTGAATCCTAATTATTTTAGAATAATTTCTTCATGTTCCTAAAATAATCCCACTAGAATTTTGACTGATGTACTCAAGTTATACCTGTACATTAATTGCCGTCTTTACAATATTCCCATTCAGAAGCATAATTCTTTTTTTTTTTTTTTTTTTTTTAAAGATTTTATTTATTTTATTTTTTCCCCCCAAAGCCCCAGTGGATAGTTGTGTGTCGTAGCTGCACATCCTTCTAGTTGCTGTATGTGGGACTCGGCCTCAGGATGAACGGAGAAGTGGTGCCTCGATGCGCACCCGGGATCCGAACCCGGGCCACCAGCATCGCAGCGCGCGCACTTAACCACCAAGCCACAGGGCCGGCCCTGGAAGCATAATTCTTGACATTTGTCTTCTTCTATGTTGCTTAGCAAAGTTTTGTAATTCCTCTAGACGGGGGTCTTAATTCTTATTAAGAATATTGCCAGATATTTTATAAGTGTGATTATTACCATGAATTTATTTTCCCTCTTCCCTACCCCCAAATCAAGATATTATTGATGGATGGAAAATTTTAAAATATATTATTTATTTTGTATCCTCCCATCCTAATGAAATCTTTTTAGTTCAAGTAGTTTTCTAGTTGATTCACTTGGGTTTCTCCATGTTAGAATGTGCTCAACATAAATATACATTTACTTAAGGGAGGAGTCTGAAAATGTATCAGAAAAAGTCAAATTATGTCAGCACATTTCCATTATCCCAACTTATCATATTCTTGTGAAACACGATGAGTAAGCCCTGGGCGATTTTAGGTATGTTTGATCAAAATTATGTTGTATGTGATGATACATTTCATGAAAATGAAAATTTGCTCTGCTTTTTTCTAATAAATCTTATATCAGTTCATTGCCTTATTGAATTGCTAGAACTTCCAGAATAATCTTAAATTATACTGCTATTGCTAGGCATCTTTGCCATGTTCTAGATACTGATGTGGACTGTCCCTACTATGTACAATGTAGTGGCTGTTTTCTAGGCACCCTTGAAAGGCCTTCATCAGGCATAAACAATGAATAGAAACTGTATTAATATATTTACTCCTGGTGGTATTGGAAAGACCAACGATGGTGGTCATACAGCAGAACTTCCATATTACCACAGGGAGTTTACCAAATGGAAGACTTTCCCTTCTTTAATAATTCTTGGGTAAGCAACCCTTCTTTGTTTCCTGAAGTAATTGCTGGATTTATCGAGAATGTTCAAACAAGCTTCCATGCTGGAACGTGCTCAACATAAATACATTTCCACTAAGGGCAAAAGCCTGTAACTCCCTTAGAAAATGTTGTACTATTTTAGCCTGTTATATTGACTCAACTTATCATATTCTTCTGAGACAGTGTAATCTAGCCCTGAGCAATCACTGGGTATGTTTTAGTGATATAACAGTTTCTGAATATCATTTAAAGCTCACTGAATTTTATCAACATTTGCATTCTTTTGTAAAGAAACTTTCTCTAAGATCACTTGATACCATTCAATCTAATATAATTTTTACATGGTTTTCAGTAGCTAGCCATTCAGTGACAGGCCAGGTTTTACTCACAGGCTGATCGGTTTAGCACTGGCAAAGAAATAATTTATTTCCTCTTGGCCTTAACAAAGTCAATGTCCTGAGAGGGAGAGTGGTGCTAATATACCTGAGCACTTCAGTGAGAAAGATGGAAAATCACTTATGGTACTCAAATAAAAAGACTGCTTCCGGGGAAAAAGGAGTCTGGAAAAATCTGTTGTGGGTATATAGCTCTGCTGGGTAATTCTTTCCCATGTCTGTGGGCAAATAAAATACAATTTTTTCCCCACTTTCCATTATGGGAATAAAAAGGAAACATTAAGAGTTTTGTTTTTTTTTAATATACATATCTCTGATTTTCTGTAGGTAAAGATTGTTAATAGTATCTGATGGGTTTCAAATGTATAATTATTTGATTCATATGCCTTCTTATTTTCTGAAATTCATTTGAGCAATTTGTGCTCTTTTCTGCCAAAGATTTCATTAGATTCACAAATAGAACAATATAACATCGTTAAACAAGGCATGGTAATCTTTTTCAATCCCACTGTGGAACAATGTATAAAAAAGCAAGTTATTTCTAAGCACTTCCAGGGTGCCACTATTCCTCATTTGACCCATGTTAAATATTCTCATTACAATTACTTCAAATGAATACAAAATCTCAATTTAATCCCAACCCTAGGGAAATGAAACATACCACTCTGAGATGAAAGGCCTAATGTTACCTAGTTATTTGAATGCACTGCATGTTTTTAACATGGATCATAAGCGAACTGTACTTTAACTCAAATCATTGCACATTCAAAACAATATCTAGCTACCAAATAAATGTCATAAACCTGATAATGCAGAAGAAATAAAAAGAAACCTGCATATTTTAACTATTGAATTCATGATGGAGTCTCACAGGTTCATGTCGATGTTTTTCAAAACTTTTAGCTTTCTCTGAAAACATAACTGGTTATATTATTAATCAGTGAGAGATCATTGACAATCAAATCTAGGGTATAGCTTTTTGGTAATCTAACAGCACAATTTTGTTAATGTCAGTCATCATTTTATACCTTTTAAAATTCTACTTTTGCATTAATTGTCAGACTCTTGAGTAGTCTTTTGGTAGAAATTTTATGTTATGCTTTCAGAAAGGAGGCCTGATTTCAAGTAACATTTCCTTGACAAGGTATAACAATATTGTACATCTAAATTTTATTTATTTTCCCTTTCATTGTTGGCAATCCCCTAAGCTTGAAAACATTTTTTTTCTCTCTGATTTGACATTTGGCAAACATCAATCTTTCCTGTACTTAAATGCATCATAGTTGACAGGCTGCTTTTGTTCAAGAACTTCAGCTTATCTATTGCCTTAGTATGCCAAAATTTATTCCTTCATTCACTAGCATGATCAATTAGTATCATTACTACCACCCTGTCTTCAAAAATTAAGTAGGTAGCCTGAAAAAAAATGTTTTTCTGATAAATTTGATTATATCCAAAGTCTGAATGACTCAGGACTAAATTTAGAAATTAATTATTGAGCACCTTTTTATTGTTTCCTCTGTAAGAGCCTTACATCTTTAAAAAAAGATTTGTTGGATAAATATTTGGGTGCTCTTAAAATATAAAGAAAATTTTCTTCCACATAGGCCTTGTTTATTTAAAACAATTGCAACATCTTTTGTTCATCTTTAAATAATATGGGGCCATATGAAATTCTTGGAACACAAATTAAATTTTGAGGGTTAGTCTTCATGTCTTAGTTTTAGGAATGAATGATCTTTTTTTTGCAGGGGAGGATATGGGTCACACCCAACACTCTGGATAAGAACTCTCATGAGAAAAACCTCTAGCAAAATACTGTGAAAAGAGTCATTCATTCACTATAAATGTAATCAAACTGTTCAGTTCTAGACATTTTCCTTCTTTCCATCAACGGAAAGATATAACAAAATTTCTTTGAATATACAAAATTTAAAATAAAATCTTCTTAAAATAACAATAACCGCATAACAACATAACTACGTTGCAGTGTTGCCTGAGAGGGATTTTTCCTGTTTGGTGACCCAAAGCAACAGCTGACATGTCTGTCTGTCTTTAATTCTCTGTCTCTCAGTGTGTGAAAGGGTACCAAAGGGGGAAGGGAGAGACAGACAGATGAGAAATGAGAAAACTGAGAAAGGTCAGGGCAGGTTAAAGGCAAATGTAGATACAAAGTTCAGAGTAAAAATTCTTCCCACATTTTATTGGAAAGCCCTCATATATGTGATTCCACAAAGGAAGGAAATAAAAAACCCAGTGACAATAAAATATGCATGCCTTTTATATTACTTAGACTTTGATTTTTTTTAAAAGAATGTAGGATGTTTCAAATTCCATCACTTCAATTAGTGCTAGTCTTTATCTTGGTTATTACTGGTCCTGAGATTTCTATCAGAATGTTATCTATGCCATTTTAATCAATGCTTCTGAAATTGTCCTAGAGTGTTGGAGAAATCTGGAATCACTGGGGTGTATTTGGTCCATTTGCCAGGGCAGTAGGAATGCAAGTCGTGTTGTTTTGCTCTAAATCATGCAGTAGAGAGTCTATCTCGACTGGGATATCCCTGGATATGTCTAAGCTACCTGGTGGTCCTCTTGGCCCAGCGAACACTATTAGATATTTTTGGCTAAATAAAGCTTGGTCAGCTTACTCTTTCAATATATGACACAACCTATTTCTTTAAGAACTTTTTAAAAAGATCGATCTTATCAAAATTTAGTAGAAAGTTTCTCTTTGATTAGTGGGATCACACTATCATTTTGAAAGCATATAACTAAACTCTATTATTTCCAATTGTCTTTGCAGATTTACACCATCCTACCTTGTTTATCAGTATCACAATCAACATTGAGTTCTTGATTGTGCAAGGCAGTGAGCTAGATGCTGGGAACGTAGTGGTGTCAGTCAGTAATGAAAGTAAGTTGATAAATTTATAGCTAAATGTAAAAACTTTTAGTTTTTATGCTTTTGTAATTTTTTCATGGTAACAAATTCACAAATTTGAAAAAAAAAACAGTGTTGGACAAGTCCTGATTTTTAGTTTGGAAAAAATGATCACTACTCTTAAAGAAATTACATTACTTTCTAAATAAAACAGTAAGTAACCTGGAGTACTCTCAGAGAACTCCTAGCAGTGTTTAAATACATAGTAAGCCTTCAATAATAGGGGTTGATAGCATTTTAAAAATGACATAATGGCAACAGAAGTTTTGGAATGACTCAACTATCATTTTTAACTTTGCAATTGCAAAAGTAAGGCATGACTCTATGCATTCAGTATGCATTTAAACAACACAAAAGTATATACAATAAAAAGTGAAGACCTCTTTCCCATTGGATTTCATTTATTTCTACTAGTGCAAACATGATTTTTGGAATGATGTCAAACATTTGGGAGGACAGGGCATTAACGATACTATACCAGCAGTAACCTTTTCTCAGTTTCAAATTGAGAAAATAAAATATAACTATAACTTGAATCATGTTATTATGTCCTTTTGTCTACAGTTATATTAGAACATAATTTTAGGAAATCTACTGAGGAATAGAAATTTAGGCAAGAAGCAAATGTGCAGAGAGTCTTTAAGACTACCCCTTCCCTGTGTGCCTCCCACATGACAAAGGTGATATTGGGAAGCACTGTTATGGAATCTTCATTTAGTTCACTTCTGGGACCCTATCTTTAACTTACTGTCTGCTCCAAATATTGTTTTCAGCTTTAAAATCCTCAAGACCAAACTGATAGCTTAGTCAGAAATCAGATTAGTAAACACAAAAGCTTACAAAAAGAAAAGCCCATTATGTAAAATAAAGCATTAACTGAAAAGTAATTAATGCTACTATTCACACATTGATATGATTAAATGGATACATGGTAACTGAAAAAATTACTTAATTTGCCAGTTACTGTAGAAATTAAAGTATTAAAATTCAGAAGTCAGAGTCCTGTGATATCATTATACAATAAATATTTGGAATATTTCCATCTATCAATAATGCCATCTGTCCTATCCAATACAAATGGACTACATCCCATATGGCTCCTTTCCCCATTGATTACTCTGATGAATGAGATAGCAAAACCACTCATAAAAGCTTCATATTATATGACACTGTCATTGAAAAGATATGGAGAAAGGAAAAACACAAGATGATACTTAATTTGAAACTGTCAAGTCAATTTAGTCAAATTTTAACAACCAACATTGTGATCCTAAAAAGTATCAGCATGTTGAATAATATTATGTCAGTCTGTACTCTCCCAGCACCTTCAAAGAAAACCAAAGAACGAAAAAATTTCTGGAAAGAGTATAATAGCTTATTGTGATATGTTCAGATTACTAATTATTCCAATAAGAACATACTCAAATATCCTTTAGGCATAATTAAATTAAAAACACTTTTCTTCCACTTTATAGAAAATTACAAAATCATCATTTAACTTCTGATAGTAGGTCATTTTTAAAGCAAAACTAGATACATTCTTCATACCTTATAATACTGGCTATAAATTTCAAGTTGGCAAAATGATCTTTCCCAAATTCATTTTCTTCTTAGCTATAAATGTACTCTCTTTCAACAGCAAAATAATGACATACAATGATTCTGTAGCAAATTACTATAAGCAGTGCCTAAATTGACATTAACTAGGCAGGAAACTAAATACCACTAACTGGAACAGTCAGATTTTCTGTTTGATGTGGTAATTTGCATTACATTTAGTTGTAAGGTGGGTATGGTTGGCATGCCTAGAAATTACCTTTATTTTTCAAGATCTAGAAAGATGACCAGCATTTATTTTTCCCCTCAGCCTCACTGAAAATATTCTACAAGCTTTCCTTGGTGAAACTCTTTCCAAATTGGGACCCATATCTATCTATGGATAACTGAGAAGAAATACATTATGAATAAATGTTTACTCTATATTAAAACTTAAGTTTAGCTTAAATAATTTAAATTTTTATATCATCTTATTTTTAGCTTGCAATGAATACCAAATGAAGACATTGGGGGAAAAATCTGTGAAATAGCTCAAATTCAAATGTGTCAGGCACAGCAAAAATAAATTAAAATAAAGCACAAAGCCAGGAACTATTTTCCTTATTAATAGAAAAAAGCAACTTTTACAGGAATTCTACAGCCCCCAGGAGTCATGGGAAGAGGAAAGGCTTTCAGACATGCAAACCTTAGACCCTACTGGATTCAGAGAAACTGCAAGTGTCATAACCAAAGTAAGAGGCAGCTAGTGCTGAGTGCTGGCAAACTCCATCCAGTTAGCAGGTGCGGCAATGAGCAGGCTCATTCATAGAAAAGGAGGCATCTCCAGAGCGAGCTTTGCCAAATCAGCCACAGGCAGCATCTGAAGAAACAGTCCCACCTCTACAACTATGAGAACATAATTTCAAGAGAAATTTCAAGTTTGAGCCACTAATTATTATCTGTTACTGTACCAATGCCACATGATTTTTATCGTATCTTTACATTATATTTTAATGTCTTGCAGTGTAATGCTTTCTTAGTCTTCCTCCTCTCCTTCCCTATACCCCTCTTTCTCCTCCAGTTTCTTTTTGTGGTAAAAATTTCCAGGCTATTTCTACCTGCTTTATTCTTCCATATCTACTTCAGAATCATTGTGTTAAGTACATTTCCTATGGGAATTTATTTTAATGAAATTAAATTTTTAAAACAAATAAAATTATTAAAAAAAAGCAGGTATCTTTAAATCATTTCCATTCAGAAACATGGTATACCTTTCTAAGTTTTTAAAGCTTCATCCTGTCATAAAGATTTATGGTTTTCTTTATAAAGAGATCCTGAAATTTCTTAGAGTTTTGGATGCTACTGTGCATGCAGTCTTTTTTCCCTCATTTTTTTTTTACTTGGTTACTGCTATTTAGGAAGTAAAAGAATTTTTTTCGTGTCCTGTATACCTAGCAATCTTACTAAACTCTAAATCTCACTAAATTCTAAACTTTCTATAACTCTTATTAGTTTTACTGGTTGTTCACATGTCTTATGAGTTTACTAGGTAGATAATAACGTCATCTGCAAATGATTGTATTGCCAATATAACTTTTAACGTTAACTAATAACAGATTCTTATAAGTTCTTCATAGAATAAATTCCAATAATCAGCTTAACCTACAACACGTTAAAAATCTATAACTTTTTGATGACACAATAATATAAATAATGGTATATTCTAAACTCAGTATATTTCAGAAACTGCTTTTGATGTCTGTGGGATAACTAGGAGTCACAACGCCCAACCAGGGTATAGATCTCATGCTGAAAAACAGAATCTCTGTTTATTTTAGAAGAATGGATAGAGAAGCCCCTTTTTAAATGTCCTCAAAGAAATAAGATAAAACTTACCCAAGTGAACAAAATATCAGAAAGCTAAACACCCCTTCTCAGAAAGTACAGTGTGACTCATGGGCAGAAATGTTTCTAAACAGAGTATTTTTCAACATTTTCTAAGAGCTCTAAGATGCTCTTAAAGAACTCTTAACTTATTGCTTTGAAAAATTGGGATAAAGTTAGTGATGACTATAACTTTCTATTAAGCAATTTTCTTGTGCACAGCCACTTATGAGGCAGAACATAACAGCTCAATCAAAACTTATGATGCCAGATTTAGTTCAAACCCTCATGAAATGCACTGAGAAAGACTTGATATTGTCTGAAGAAAACCTTTTCATAAATTGCTCTTTTGGAGATTAGAAATAAGTAGATACTGTAGGTACCTTTTTCTGTGTTCTAAAGTTCTTCTGCCAGGCAGCCACAGCAGTTGCAATGAACTTACTGCTTGTTACGTAACAGTGAGCCATGAGAACGTGGTGAAGTCCGGCGCCTCTGTGTGTAGCCTCCAGAATTTTCAGGGTGTGGCTTAAGGACACGGAGGCTTCTGTTTGTATTCCACCACTCACAAGTTGCATTGTGCAAGGTACTAGTGCAATTTGTCCAGCAAGGTACAGGACTTCTCCAACCTAAAACAGGAAAAGGAAATTCAGAAAATACACTTCTCTCCTTGTTCAAGCTATTTCCAAATTCTTACTCAACATGGAAAACGGAGATAATAATAATTTACCTACTTTGGTGGGTTATTTTGAAGATTAGAAGTAATGTATATAAAATATGTATTACATAGAATTTAGGCTCAGATCAGGCAATAAATATATGATATATATTGATATACGATAGCCGTTATTATTATTCCTGAATTAAGACTTCAAACCAAATAAAGTTGCAGCTCTGAATAATTCACCACTATATTTGTTTTACAGGGTGAAATTAATACGAGGATGAATAGTCACACATATTGGGCATTAAAAGAAAAAAAAAAGCTTTGAGTATATGTGATTAACACTTTTACAGCATCATAATATATGTCCTAATTTATTGGACACTGATATCACCAAGACATTATTTATCCTTGAGAAACATTTGAAATAAGAGTAGGAGAAAGATCTTGCTTTAAGGTTGTGTGCCCCTCAAGGGTGGCACGGTGGGCTCGATGGGATGAGAGGCTGCAGTGTTTGGGTCCTGAAAGAGGGTTTTCAATATGTATCTGTAAAGTTGAAAATAGATTTGCACCTTACCTTTTCAGAGACTAAAGACATAGGATTTTTGGCTCCTAACAGTTGATAGATCACATTTTCCTGCAAATCACCCTCTATAATTGGACATGAATTATATGGGACCTTTTTACAAAGCATCTGCTTCCTTTTTCTGTTGAGACATCTACTAGATCTTGCTCCAAAAGAGCAAGGAAGACAATAAAGTTTCTTAAGTCTCTTCTGATTTTCTTAAACAATCTGTGGTAAAGCCCTGAATTTTTTTCACTATCGGAAAAAGTAAACATATGACTGTTCAGTATAGATAGATGCCAAATACAGAGAGGGGGGTGAATAAAACTTTTTTTTATTCCCCATTCCTGGGGTGTGTGAATTCTTTAATAGAGACTTTGTTCAACTTTTATCACAACTAAAAATTCCTCGGTATTAAATCTCAGTGGAAAGAACTCTCAGTGCCTGGAAGACAAGGCAATCAAACCATGTGACAGTCCCATATGCAACTCCAAATCTGTCCTCCTAACTGTCTGTAGAGCTCACAAAAGAGTCACACATGTAGCTATTGGAAGAATATCTTACACAATTTGGCACACAAGTTCTAAGATTAGCAGCTGAAGAGGGGGAGGAGGAAGAGAGGAGCATAATAGATTAACTGACACCCATCCACTATCTTTCTACATTGTTTGGAATGTTAAAAATATTGTTTTGATCAATCTATATATACACCCTCAAATTTGAAAGAGAAATGCAAAGCATGTTGTGGTTGAAAGAACAAATGGTTTTTTAAAAAAAACACTATGAAATATATGTCAGTGAACAAGGGAGTCCAGCCAGCTCCTAAGTGGCATGTTAACATGATGAAAAGCAAATCCAGGATGCTGTGAATCAAAGAGGCATGGATCTATTTTTAAAGAGGCCTGTGTCTCCCCACCCTGTTTGCCAAGTATAGTTTTTCCGGAGAAGTCCAGACTCCAAAGTAGGTAAGCTTCTAAATCTTCCAGGAGTTACCTACCCAATGTTTGACCACCTCCTCACTTTACAAGGTCTCCGGCTCTACGTACATCACCCATGTTAATCACTAGACAAACAGAAGAGCTGTTCAACTAGTTCACTTCCCCTATTCTTGAACAGATTGTTTGAGACATAATATGAATACTAATTAATGATAAAATATCTGTGAGTGTTTTGAAATATGGACGAAGATAGCACTTTTAAGAAGGTGCCCAGATAGATCTTATGCAACAAGCCCCACTGGTCATGTGAAGGGTCAGGGAACAACTTGCAGATAGGAGAACGAAATTGGATGAGTTTTTGGCTCCAGTTCAGTGGGAAACTGTGGATGACATTTTTTTTTTTTTTTGAAAGGGAGAAGTTTGACTTTCTTTTTAACCTTTTCTTTCTGTTAAATTGGAAGAGTTTAAAATGAAAACTCTCTTCACAGACAAATGGAGAGAAAAACAGTCAGAATTTTGTTGGAGGTCAACTTGAGTAGATGGACGAACGAGACTCCAACATGTTCGATCCAGCATTACGGGTCTACGCTCTGCAGCAAAAGAAATACTAGCAAGCTGGGTGTGACCCAGTGCAGGGTGCCTGAGGCCAACTCAGGCTCTCTGATGCAAGGGCTGGGAAAAGTCATTTAAAAGAAAATGATCCCTCTTCAATTCAATTCTCATTTTACAAATAGTTTGCTTAGTCTCAGAGAAGTAGACCCATAGAGATAAGGGAATTATAATTTTCTGTTAAAGGGTAAAGCATGTTATTAGATTCAATTATGAAGACAGTTAAAATAATATCCTTTGTAGTCAGAGCCTAAGTTCCTGCCAAAACATGTTTTCTCCCCCCCTTTCCTTCTAAAATTCAATATTGTACTTTCTCCTTAAAACCTTTATAACTTGCCCCATCTGGTCTCAGAAACTTTATCCTTTAACACTCTAGTCTTTGTAGTCTCCTCTAATCTTGATATCGAACATGAATGCATAAATAGTGCTTTACAATCTTTAGAGTTCAGGAATTGCAATTTTTTCTAATGCCAAAGAAAAGAGGATTATCCAAAATTAAACATAACAACAAAACAATTTCTATTTGACCTTAGAGTTGTTTTTGAATTGAATTTTAACAATGGATGTATAAAGTATTAGAGAAATTCCTTCATCTCACTCAAAGAAATGAAAATCTGATTTGGAAAAGAATTAAAGTTGACCCACAGCCTGTATTTCATGTTCAGCTAGTTCTTACGTCTGAGGATTAGATCTGGGATTCCTACACTTTTCTGGAATTAGATGATTCTTTCCAAGACTGATTCAAGGTTTGACATGTTCCAAACCTTCTCAGGGGCACGAGAAACGATTGATTATTTGCATTTCAAAGTTTTTCTTTGTATTCAACTAAATCTAGAAAAAAGACAGGTTAACAAATTTATAATTATCAAGTGAAATCCTGTTAACAGTAGATGCCTAAAATGACGGTAAAGTAAGTTCAAAAAATAAAAAAGGAAGAAGCATAATAAAGAGAATTCATTGTGGATATGAATTTTTATGATACTACACATTTTTATGCTTGTTTACATTTATTCATATTTCTCTTTATGTATATTAATCTTTCCCCCACCTCCCCAGTAGACCAGTTGTTAGTATTTGAAGGCTGCAGCAAGGCTTTCCCTAAATACTTAGGAAAAAAGAGATATGAGAATGCCTTCTGAATTAACTGGAAAAAATATACACAATGTCCTGGGTCAGGTCTTTTCCTACTGATTGGTTGTTGGGGTCGGCCTGACCCCTTGACTTGAGACTTAATATTTCATACTGAATCTCGCTTCCCCAAAGCCATCTCTCCCGGAACTTCTCACCTGGACCATCCTTTACATCACATAGAGATCCAAGGCTAACTAAAAGCACACACCCCTATATCCAGGCCCTGTGCCTAAGATCCAAACCCAGGCAGAGACTTGGATCTCTGCTTACCTATGCGGTAAGACAGACAATAAGCTTAAAGAGGACAAGGGTCATGCCATCTAATTCTTCTGTGTGTTCCAAGTGTCCTCATGTTGATGTTATGTCATCCAGTAAATACTAGAGGTGGTTTTATCCTCAGAAGTGACAGTTAGTACACCGATGTACATATGGTTACTCCAAATTTACCAAGAGAGCTGACTTTTCAGTTGCTTGGGTTTCTACTTTCAAGTATCAGAGGGTAAAATAGAAGTTAAAATAGTTTTATAAATACAGTTGATGTATAGAATCATTAGGAGTCAGAGTGTGTAGGAAAGGATTTTCACCTTCTTATTTTCTTCTGTTGCTCAGGCTCCAAATCTTGGAATCTTCCTTGAATCCTTTCTTTTACTCCTCACTTTCTATCTGCCAGGAAACCCAGTCAGTTATACCTTCAAAATATATCCAGAATCCAATCACTTCTCAACAAATTCAATGTTACCATCCTGACCCAAGTCATTATCATTTTTCACCTGGATTATTGAGAAACTTCTTACCTCCTTACCATCTGCTTCTATCCTTGGCAGAGTCTGTGCTCAAGCCAGTGCCCAAGCGACACTCTTAACATGTAAGTCATATCAGGCCTGTCCTTGGCTCAAAACCCTCTTGACTTCCCATTATACTCAGAGTAAAAGCCAAATTCCCTCCTCTGGCCTGTGAGGCCCCGTGTAGTCGCTGGCCCTCTCCTCTTACCCCTATGGCCTTGCCTTCTGTCATTATCATTCTCTTGTAAATTCACTTTGCTCTAGCCACATCAGTCTCCTTGCTATTTCTCAAACAAGCCTCACTTTATCACATTTCCACTGGCTTTTTCTTCTGTCTGGATTCCCCTATGCCAGTAATCTGCTTGGTTTTTCACCTCCTGCAGAGGGCCATTGAATCATTTGGAAGATGAGTGAAAAGGTATCACAACAGTTGAATCAAGTTGCTGAACTGAGGCAGTGGCAGTGGATTGAAGTGGAGGGTACTTACATCTATTGACGATTTTCAGTGACTAGAAATGATGGACCGTGATGCTTGATGAGATGCATATTTGGGGAGGGGAGAGCGTAAAGGAAAGAATCTAGGCTGACTCCTGGATTTCTAGTTTGATCTAGAGGCACAAGTTGTAAAAGTGATGTGCTAAACAAAAATATTTTCTCCTTAAAATTTAACTCATGGAATCATCAGTGATATTTGAATCAATAATAAAAAATGTAAAGGAAAATCGCATTAAATTTAAGTAGAAGAGGATAAATAGAAAAACAAATGAAATGCTAACAAATGCAACTAGTTACATCGCCACCATATAAATTAGGTGTAATGATGTACGATGACACAAATCATTGGGACTATAGGCAGAAATTTTAGATTATTGGTTCATGAATAACCTTGAAGTTTCATTTCTCTTTTGTTCTATAGCAAATATCCAATATCCCATGTCAGCAGCAGTGTATTTAAAAAGCATACCAATGTCCTCATTAAGGTGAAACTCAAATGTGGTTCTAACCCTCAACTTGAGAATGGTGCTGCAGAGTCATTTCAGCACCTGTGTGCCCAACTTGTTCCAACCCACTGCAATCACTTAGCAGGAGAAAAGTCTATATTGCAAAGGGATATAGTCATTGGATTGGTCTGCTCTTTAAAAAGCTACTTAGAGTTTCAAGGGCAACCTGCTTGCTGAACAAAAATCCTCAGACACAATCAACCACAGGATTTCAACCAGACCTCAAGTATTTCACAAAGAAATGATCTATCATTTGTCCAAAGAGAATGAAACACCTGTTTCTAAGAGTGATTTAAGTCAATAAGTAATAAACTAAATCTTTGTTTCGAATGCTTTCTGGTGTCTGAATGACTGTTGCCCTTTTGGAAGGCAAAGTGCACAAAAGATTCAGTGACCTTGTGACTTGGCAGTCAAATAACTACCATTATTTTCAGTCAATGTAAATAAGCATGGCTGACAATGTGCTAATTGGCTGCCTCTGGTCAGCCAAGTGTACTTTTGACCTTAATGAGAACCTAATCAATTAATACTTAAGGCAATAAAGACCTCTTGCTGATTAAGTTAGACAGAAATCATCTGTTTCCAACAGGATTGGAGCTGCAAAGTGGCAAACTTTTAATTTAATATATGATAATCCTCTCTTCTTAGGATCTTCTTATTTAGCTAACATGGTGAAACTGAACTATGAAATGTGAAATATTTGATTCAACTATTTATGTTTAAAAGCTTTTTTAAAATAACAAACTAATTCAGATACTAAAATGATAACTTTTTGTATGCATCTGAATTATATGTTAATCAACTAAACATGGTCATAGAGTTGAAAAACATCCATGTTTTCTTAAAAACAGAAGAGTCCATATTAAAATTCTAGAGAAAATAATGAAATTTAATAGAATTGCTTTTCAAATTGGGTCTTTTTTTCTGGGAACTACTGAGATCAGTTAGCATTCCAGGGGCATAGAGTTTCCTTTTTAATTAAAAAGAAAAATGCTACTTTTGGCTTTCATGAAGATATGGAAATGCTCTTAAAAGAAAAAGTTCTTTACATTACAACAGAAATTCTCAGTTTTAAGTCACAAAGTGAAGTCTTCTCTTCTGTAACTTGATTGATATAAAGCAGCAGCTCTTCCTGTGCTCTGTAGACTAGGTAAACAGTCGCTATTGCCAAAATGAGGCCATCATTTGCAGGAGCATCCAGAATTACTTTCTGCTTACAATGTATAATATCTGACTTGGCAAAGGAACAACTTTATTATTTTAGGTTAAAAATGTATCGTTTGGACACAATGACTAAAAATTTATATTCCTCTCCTCTAACATTTGTCTCCTCTGAGAATAAGTTTTCCTCTTTAAAGCTTTGCAACTCTTTTGGCTCAGATGATACATTTGAAAATGTATGTAATTCATATAGTAGAGGAGATAACGGTTCCTTTAAAAAAATACTTAAAAAGCAACAGCTGTGTATCGTCAATAACTGTTTCATGAGGCTTTTAATACAGATAAATATGCAAATATGTCATACTATTTTTAATACACCATTTTTACACATTGGAGTGACTAAAAACAGAGCAAACATTCTGTGTATTTAGATTCATAATGAGAAATATGCACCATTCAAAACTAGAGTTATTGTCATATTGTAGCCAGTAATAAAAAAATACGTTTTGGGATGGTAAATAAAACAGTGGTAAATCATAACAAGAACACTGACAAAGTCCACGGCAGTAGTTGTGTAGATTACACTACAATGTCATCAGTATTGTTTACAAAACTAGAAAGCACTGCTCATATCCTCTGCTGATGAGATAACACACAATATCTAGTTGTACTTCTTGAACAATAGTAACTAGTTGTATTTCTCAAACAATATTAACTAGTTAATATCTAGTTGTATTTCTCAACCAATAAGGAAATTTAATCTAAACTCTGGATTTTGAAGACAGGAGTGATTAGCTTTCAAAATTTAGATTAGTAATTTAGGTTGTTAAATCAAGTTATGTATTCTGTACAGAATCATGAGAAATCCATGACGGAGTTAGAATTAAATCCCACAGGCTCATTTTGACCTCACTATGCTACTCTTTCTCCTAATGTTACCCACAATGACTTTTTTTCCACATTTACTATGAAAAATGTCAAACAGAGCAAAGTAGAAAAAGTCATATAGTGACCATCCATATACACCACCGCTATTAACATTTTACTACACCTGCTGTATCATGTATCTTTCTGTCTACCACCGATTTTTTCTTTTAGATTTTGACTGCTTTTATTTTTTTTAAATAGACTTTATTTTGGTGAGGCGGTTTTAGGTTTACAGGAAAATTGTGCAGAAAATGCAGAGTTCCCACATCCCCCTCAAGCCCTCCTCCTTAGTTTCCTCTATTAACATTTAGGATTAGTGTGTTCCACTTGTTACAACTGATGAACCAATATTTATACACTATTATTAATTACAGTCTAAAGTTTACATTAGAGTCCACTCTTGGTGTTATACATTCTATGGGTTTTGACAAATGTATTATGACACTTACTATTACAGTAACTTAAAGAATAGTTTCACGCCCTAAAAATCCCCTGTCCTCCACCTATTCATTCCTCCTTTCCTTCCTTCCCAGGATCTCCTGGCAACCACTTATCTTTTTACTGTCTTCATAGTTTTGCCTTTTTCAGAATGTCTTATGGTTGGAATCGTTCGTATATAGCATTTTCAGATTGCCTTCTTTCACTTAGCAATATGCATTTAAGGTTCATTCATGTCTTTTTGTGGCTTAATAGCTCATTTCTTTTTAGTGCTGAAAAATATTCCATTGTCTGGATATATCACAATTTATTTATCCATTCACCTAAGTACATCTTTGTTGCTTCTAACTTTTAGCAACCATGAACAAAGCTGCTATAAACATTCGTGTTCAGGTTTTTGTATGGATGTAAGTTTTCAACTCATTTGGGTAAATACTAAAGAGTACAATTGCTGGATTATATGATAAGATATGTTTAGTTTTGCAAGGAACTGCCAAACTATCTTCCAAAGTGGCTGTAGCATTTTGCATCCCCACAAATAATAAATGAGAGTTCCTGTTGCTCCACATCCTCACCAGCATTTGGTGTTGTCAGTGTTTTGGATTTAGTTATTCTGATAGTTGTGTAGTGGATTTCATTTATTTTTAAAGAAATTTTTTATTTTGGAATAATTTTAGATTTAGAGAAAAGCTACAAAGATAATACAGAGATTTCCTGTATATACCTCACCCAGTGTCCTCCAATGTTAACACTTTAAATTACCATGGTACATTTGTCAAAATGAAGTTACCGACGTTGATGCATTGCTAGTAACTAAATTCCAGACTTTATTCAGATTTTATCAGTGTTTCCATCAATGTCACCCTTTTATTCCAGGATCTCATCCAGGATACCATATCACATTCAGTCATCATATCTCCTTAATCTGAGGAGATTAAGTCTGTGACAGTTTCTCAGTCTTTCATTGTTTTCCATAATTTTGACAATTTTGAGGAGAACTGGTCAGGTATTTTGTACAATGCCTCTCAATTTGGGTTTATCTGATGTTTACTCAAGATTAGACTGAGGTTATGGGTTTTTTGGAAGAGTATCACAGAGGTGAAGTGTCCTTCTCATTACCTCATATGATAGGGTGCACGTAAGGAACACAACTTCTCAGTGGTGATGTTCCTTGATCATTTGATTAAGGTAGTGTTTGCCAGACTTCTTCACTGGGAATTTACTATTCCTCCCTTTTCATACTCTCTTCTTTGGAGGGGAATCACTAAGACCAGTGCATACTTGAAGGTAGGGAATTATTTATATCAGTATGGACTTGTATATTTATTTTATACTTTGGATTTTCTTGCCAAAATTTTTCTAACTTTGGCCATTGGGGGCTTATTCAGGATGGCTCCTCTGTCTACTGATATGTCTCTGTCCTTTTGTTTTTTTGAGCACTTCCTTACTTTCTGACTATAAGACACTCCAGGATCATCTTGTATTCTCCCTGCCTCAGCTGTAGAGTCAGCCATTTCTTCAGGGAGTCCTGGTTCTTTTTATTGAAGAATGGTATTTAGAAACCAAGATCCAGGTACCAGCGTGCTCACGGCCACTGGGGTGTTAACACAATGATTTTTTTGTTTTTTTAACTAAGAATGTAACATGAGGAGGCACAATTTGAAAATTCAAGTTTTCTTAAATTTAAATACTTGAGAAAAGTTAAGGAAGAAAACTACCATTAATTGTTCTATTTTATCTAATGTCTTAGAAAAAAATACTACCCTCAATAATATTTTTATTTGTGATTTTACTTAGCCCTATTTGGACCTTTATAAAAAATTATTTATTAAAAAAATGACAGAAATATCAGGAATAGTTGTAAATGCTCATTTATCTATTCAATTTTATGCAGTCTGAATCAAAAATATTAGTGTAGCATGGTCATAGTTGTTTTGGTTTTTTTTGCTAAAATACTACGGTCTCCTGATATATTGCTCTGTACTTTTCTTCCTCTTGTACTTCTGAATACCCTTCCTCAGTCTTTACGTACATGAAATAGCCAAAATGAACATATTCACTAATAACCTGATATTTGGGAGTGGTAATGGAGGAAGGTTCCTATACACATTAAAAAAGGTAAAGAAGAGTATGGCACAATTATAGTTGTATGGATAGTCCTATTAGAACCAGTCAAAATGGTACATCATCAAAATGGTCTCCTGTTTAGTGGAAAGAAAACTGTCTTGGGAATCAAGAAATGTGGGATATTCCCTACGTATATGCATGTATGTATTTAACATGCTTCTTAAGAGGAAAAAAAAAATCAAATACTATATAAATGCGTAGCAAGGAAAGCCAAATTCCCTGAAATCCCAATACTCAGAGATAACCACTTTTAATCTTTTAGACCATAGCAATGTCCCTTTAGACCTCTTTTTATTTATATATACCCACACTGGGCAATATACCAAGACAGCTTAAATATAAACATAAATGTGTATGTAACTTTACGTGAATGGAGCCATATGATATACACTGTTCTGCTATCTGCTTTATTCATTGATAAGAATGGTGATCTGCCCCATCAATAAATGGGGATATACACATACACCAGCCGTTTTAATGCTGTATAATATCCCAAGGTACTATTATGCTATGATTTATTTATTAACTTTCCTACTGCTGCATATTTAAATCACATCCCAAGTATTGTTGTCATAAATTATACAGAGATCAACATCCTTGTTGTCAGCTTATCACCTTAAGATAAACTCCTAGGAATATGATCACAGGGTAAAAGGACATGGACATTTTAATCATGGATAAATACTGCTAAATGTCCTTTGGAAAGAGATCAATGCACATGCTCATCAGCAGAATATTCTCTTAAGATCTTCTTGTTATCTCGGTTTCTGAGGTTAAAACACCATATGTTTAACTGAGGATTTCTAATTTGTCCTGCATGAGAAGTCTTTCCTCAATTCTAGAATCTCCTCACTGATGATCTCTTTGAGTATTGATTTTACCCCATTCCCCCTATTCTCTTCTTCCAGAGCACAACTGGACATATGTTAGATCTTTCTTTCTATCTTTCATGTTTTTAACCTCTGTCTCATATTATCCATGCCTGTCTTGCTGTGCTGCATTCTGGATAGTTACTTCAGCTCTATATTCCAGTTTATTCATTCTCTCCTTCAGCTGTGCCTGATCTTCTGCTTAATCCAGTCCCAGAATTTTAAGTTTTAGTGATTATAATATTTATTTCTAAATATTCCATTTTGTGTGTGTGTGAGGAAGATTGGCCCTGAGCTAACATCTGTTGCCAATCTTCCTCATTTTGCTGAGGAAGATTAGACCTGAGCTAACATCTGTGCCCATCGTTCTCTATTTTTGTATATGGGATACTGCCATAGCATGGCTTGATGAGTGGTGTGTACATCCACACCCCCGATCCGAACCCACGAACCCGGGGCCGCTGAAGGGGAGCGTGTGAACTTAGCCACTATGCCACTATGGCCCCTAAATGTTCATTTTTTTCTTTTAAAAATTTGCCTAGCTTTAGTAGTCTCTTGTTTTTTCAAATACTTCACATTATGTATCCAATAATTCTAACATAGAAAGTTCTTAGGGTTCTAATTCTGCTGTTTTGTTTGTTTTCTTTCGTACTTATTTTTTGTTTGTTCATTTATTGTCCTGTTGACTCTGATGACTCTTCTCTGTAGTGGCTTGTTTCTTGATGTATTCTGTTATCTTTGATGGTGAACTAATGTTTGGCATGGCTTTATTGTATGGCCTGGGTTCAGTGCACATTTCTTCAGAGGAATTTCTATTTGATTCTGCCAGTTGCTCCACACTTCCCGTTTACTAACTTGGGATTACTTGAAATTAATTTACCTGCTTAAGGTTTCCAGGACCACACTGATCATGCAGTTTCAACTCCAAATTTGTTTGAGGGAAAACATACGTGTTTGAATTCCCAGGGGAATGTGTTTTGTTTCCTACTCAGAGCCTAAGCCAAGACAGACAAGTTCCTCATTGTCTCCTTTAGCTGGTAAACATATTTTCTTACTCCATCCTTTCATGGAGATTACAGCCCTTCAAGAGTGCTGGTTTATACACAGACGTTAGATCCTACTCTCCACTTTACGCAGCTCCAAAGTGCTGTTTTCTGTCACTAAATGCCCATTCAAACACAAGAATTTTAGTCACCATGATTAGCAAATAATTCCCATCGTTTCAGGTTCAGCTTAGCAACTTCCTCTTCATTTGTTCTCCTAGAGATTTCTTTTACTTTCTTATGAGCTTAGACACACAACTTAAAGGATATTTTTGTTTGTTTAAAAAAAAATCCAGCATTTCTAGTTGTATGCTTTGGGATATTTTTCAGACTACCTAGAGTTGCAAGAAATTCAGTATGCACATTTAAGTGTGGATTTCAGATACAGAAGGAACATTTTTTAGTGTAAGTACATCCCAAATTTTGCATGAGCCATACTTACACTAAAAGATTATGCATTATTTATCTGAAATTTAAATTTGACTGGGCATTCTGTATTTTTATTTGCTATATCTGACAGCTCTAGAATCTAATCCAACATATAGTTGGAAATAGAAGTCTAAGTCTTATTTTGAATATAATTTTGAGAAATCAGACATAGGTGACACATTTTTTGAGTCATTACACATTTGAGAATATAATTTTTTCTTAAATGTATCAATTTGGCTGATGCACATAGTTGTAACCTGAAAATTCTATAGACAATGTTCCATTGTCTTCACATTTGTAATTTGAAAAAATTGGAGTCCCTAAGTCTCCCTCCCCTACTTTTAAGTGATCTTCTTTTTTCTAAATGTTTTCTTTACCCTTGCAGTTTAATAACTTAAAAATATATTTTGATATTGGCCATTCTTTATAAGAATTTCTAAAACAAATTGAATGTTTTTAATCTATAGATTAAGGTCGGGTTTTTTTTTTTCCATTCCTGGAGACTTTTCTTTGAAATTTTGTGAGTTTCATTTATTCTATTCCACCACCACTACCCCCGCCCCCCGGCAGCATATTATAACCATATATTAGCTTTCTATTTTTCTTCACCTCTACTCTGGTATTTTTAAGTGCTTGGCTCTTTATGACTTCTTATTTTTGTTTGACTTTTCATAATCCTGTCTTCATTCCTGTCTGGGTTTTCCATGTTGCTGAGTCTCTTCTTTGCTGTTTTTAGTACATTAAAATTTTTTTGTGTAGTGTTATTTTCCTCTTCATGTATTTCTTTTGTTCCACCTGCTTCCTTTTCACCTTATTCCTTGTCTTATCCCACATTTGATCTATTGTTTCATAAAGTCCAAGTTCTTTTCAATTTTCTTGAGTGTGCAAGGCAGTTACAAAATTTTTATAGCATTTTTGAAGTGCATTTTCTTCCAAAGTATCCCCTCTATCTGTATTTCATAAGTTCTATTCCTTTGCTTCCTTTTTGTCTTTTTGGTGGGAGCAAAATTTATTTGAGAGCTCTCATTTCTGAATGGGACCATTCTACCCAAGCCTCCCTAGTTCCAAATACTGTAGGTGTATTCCTCTTGCTTATTTTTCTTAAACACCTGGGCACTCAGTAAATTCTCTGATAATTTTGTAAATGTAATAAAGTAACTCTTGTCAGAACATACACAGTGGGCATATGCCAACGTTTAGTATTATTTGTTTTGTGTCTCAGATATCAGACGGGGTGGGAGGAAGAGTGAGGGAATTCTGTTTTTGAGAGCCCCTCCTTCATTCTCCTTATACATCAGTAAAGTTCAGAGGTGGGTAAGTACTCTAGGCTTCGCTTCGTTCTCCTACATTAGCATAACCCAGATATTTTCCTGTATAGTTTATAGGGTTTGACAGCCCATTTTTCCCCTGCCTGCCTGACTTTGTTGGCTGCTGCTTGCTGGTCTTGATCAAGCCAATTGCTCCTTAGAGATTATTCCCCATTTCTCTCCTCTTTTCCTGGACCTAGAACAGAAATGACCAAGTTTAGTGGTTCTTCAAGCCAAGGGTCCAAGTTATTTCTATTGAAACAATAAGGGACAAGTACTCCCAAAGGGAACAGTCAACATATTTTTGTTTACCCTATTTTTAGTCCTAATTTCTATCCCTTCAAACTTAGTATAAAATTGGGAGAATATCCCTGAGTTTTTTTTTTTAAACAACTTTATTCACGTATTATCTCATTATACTATTCTCTAGAAGAGGAATTCTGTGTAGATTCCTATCATCTTATTCCAATTTGATTTAAATTGTTCTGTATTTAGATAATGCATTTTGATCTTTCCCTAGTTACAGCACTGGTCGTAGATTTTATTTTTTTATTTTTGCTTCTTTTGTTAACTTTTGGTAAGTTTGCAACAAAAAAATTTTGTGAAACTACCTTTATATTGCCTGCCATCTTTCCTCTAATTGTCCATTAAAAACAAAAGATATATCCTTGGGAAAGTCATTTTACTTGTTTAGGTCTCAACTTGTAAAATGAGGTGGCCAAAGGACTTATGGGGTCCTGTCCATTTCTATGATGACATGAATCATCAGAGTATGTTCACTGTGATGTCAACACACAAAAAGAGCTGAACAACAAATCTGGCACTCTCTACCTTGCCTAGTCCATGTGCAAAGATTAATTTACTCCATAGTCAGTATTCCTTTTGGTAATTTCAGGTTCCCTTCCCTGAAAATTGGCCTTAGATATGTGCACAGACAGTTCATCTGCCGTGATAGGAGGAAGGCAGATGAAGATAGAATATTAAGTGTGGAGGGAGAGGGGGTGGAAATTTTCCTCTGATTGCTTCCATTATCTCTGTGAATTAAGGTCATCATCAGAGACTCAAGAGGAAGAAGGACTTGTTGGAGGTCTGGGATGAGAGGAGAAATTGTGAACTAGTCATCGAGGAGTGTCAGAGAGTGAATAGATCAGAGAATATAGTAAGATTGCTGGGTTAGCACAAAGTGCTCACTTAGGGTAAATTCTTACAGATTTAAAGTAGACCAGTCAGCATGACTGTGGTTTTTCTTTAGCCATGTTTAGGTGCCCAGGTGCAGATAAGAGTGGGCAGTGAACTGGATTTAACTAGGGTCGGGGTTTTGTCAAGTGACTGTAATGAAGGGAGGGAGAAAGGAGCAAGGAAGATGAGAGTAAATGCGTAGAGTGATCATAATGATGGGCCATTACATCTATCCAGGGAAACAAAGAAAGTAAGGATGACAGGAGGCTAAGAATAGAGGACAAGATGGAACTGAGAAGCATTAAGAGATGGTAGGATTAACCATTGTAGGTCTCAGTAGAATCAGAGTACTACAGGGAATGAACTGGAAAGACAGGAGGTGGCATTCAGAGAGTGAGATGCTCAAAATGAGATTACGGAGGGCTTGCTGTTATTGGTAAAATGACAAGGCTCAGTGTATGACCATGAGATTTATCATCTATGGATAAAGAAGAGTAGGTAGGCATTGGAAGGACTACCTTGTCTACCTTGGAAGGATATTGTAATCAAGAATTGACAGAGGACCTGGAGTTAAAATATGTAAGGAATGATGGGGAATAATCTGAGGGTCTGCAGACAACTAAAATAAGACCTTCTGCAACATTTTTCTTCTATTAGATTTGCAAAAATGAAAAATATTGATAGGTTACAGTATTGGCCAAGTGTGGGAGGAGTATGGTACAACATTTTCATAGGAAGTCTGGCAATATTTATCTTAATTCTCATACTTCCACTCAGCAATTGCATTATGGGGAACTTATCCTATGTAAATAGTTGCACAAAAATGTATAGACATTTGTACAAGAATGTTCAACTGCAGAAATGTTTACAATAGCAAAGAACTGTAAATAACCTATATGTTCATCAATAGGCAATTGGTGAAATAAATGTTCACACACTCACTAATGAAAAGTCATGCAACCATGAAAAAGAATGAAGGGGGTGGTACATATACAGACATGAAACAGTTTCCATGGTATTTCATTAAGGAGGGGGAAGGTATAAAATGATATGCACAAGACAAGTTCTTTTTGTTGTTAAAAACAACTTTAAAAATCTTGGATATTATAAGTTTGTACAGGTTCTAAAATAAAAAAGTAAAAATATTCTAATATAAAATCAATAGAAGGTAAAGACACTAGTGTTGTGCAGAATGAACCATTAAGACTTCATCAGGGTTTTGTGGAATACTCCAGTGACTTGGGAACAGAGTTGGAGAATGAAGATGGTAGGAATTTGAAGTCCATCCCCAGCTGAACACCAAGTGCCCTTAGAGACAGACACAGAGGACTCGTGCACGGGTCTGGCCCAAGGTCCACTCTGACTGCACCCACCTCTCCCCTCATCACGCACCACGCTCCAGCCACTGGTTTTTTGCCTCTCTTTTCTAACATGCCAAATTTTTTCCTACTTCTTGCCTTTGTGCTTGCTATTTCCACTGCCTTTAATCCTCTAAGAGATCTTTGCATAGCTGGCTTCTTCTTGTCAATCAAGTCTCAGCTCAAACATCACATCTTCAGAAAAATGTTCCACTTACCTGACTTCAAGTTCATTCCCTTTTATTTCCTTTATACTATTTATCCCTCTCTAAAGATATCTTATTTATTTGTTTGCCTATTTCTTATTGTCTGTAACCTCCTGCTGATAGCAGGCACCCACTGTGCTTTGTTCACCACTGTGCTTCCCGTATTTAGAAGAGTACCTGGTATATAGTGGGTGCTTAATGTTATTGAGTGAATGAAAGAAGGAATGGTTAGAAGATAGTCATACATCTAAGTGACTAAGCCTCACTCTTTTGGCTTGCCCCAGATTGGGCCTATCAGAAATTCCTGGGACATCCAATTAAAAAGCTGTATTTAATGGCAAACCTCTGTCCCAACTGAGTAAGTATGGCAGTAGGGCTTCTTTGTTTTTTTGTTTGCAGGGGTGTGGTGATGAGGTAATAGCGATGGTGGTGGTGATAACATAGGTGGTATATCCCCTGCTTCACATATCATAGCCTATCTTCTGGAATTTCTTGTCTCTCCTTCCACTCAAACCAATTCTGCTAATTCCAATTGGGTTCACAACTTGGCTAAAACACTGCCACGCCTATAGTGTGAAATTAGTTACATTCAGAACACAGCCAATCCACATTTACAGTAAGAACAGACAACCAGTGGTTATTTATTAATTTCTTTCCTAGCATGCACTTTATTCTTCTTCCTTTCTAGTTTTATTCTGAATGTCTTAACTGTGACATTCAGAATAATATTGATTCCACTCATGGAACTTAAGCCGGATTTAGGAATGGACGTGTAACATAGCCTTAAGTTAATGAATACACTGCATTTCTATGGCTTTATCAATTGGAATAGGATTGACTATGTGATCTAAACTGGATCAATGCAAGTAGTCCAGTATTCTTGCTGTGAAAATTGAGATATGGATTCCCTTGTTTCTGCTTGTGCTTGGTGTGTAGAGATGCAAAGCTTGGAACTGCAATGGCAATGAAGAGAGAGACTGGAGCTGCTAGGAGGTCTTATCAGGGTGGAATAAACCCAGAGGAAGTAGAGCTGAGAGATGGCACCTGATGATAGTGTGTGCACACCAGATCAAACTACACCTGAAGTGAGATCCATTCAATTTCTGTATCCTGAAATCAAAATGTTCTTAATGGGGTCGGCCCCGTGGCTTAGCAGTTGAGTGCGCGCGCTCCGCTGCTGGCGGCCCGGGTTCGGATCCCGGGCGTGCACTGACACATTGCTTCTCCGGCCATGCTGAGGCCGCGTCCCACATACAGCAACTGGAAGGATGTGCAACTACGACATGCAACCATCTGCTGGGGCATTGGGGGGAAAATAAATAAATAAATAAAATCTTTTAAAAAAAAAAAGAAAATATTCTTAATGGATATCAAGGAAAACATGGATCTTAAGTCAGGCTCTATTTCCATCTCTGGTATCCAGTACAACCTGCTGCAGACAATGTCAGTGCTCTGCCCAAAAGCCCTTTTACTGTTTCTGTTTCTGTGCACTGACCTCCCTTCGGTGTAATAGCCACATCCTCTTGGGCTACTGGAGCCGCTTGGTCCACAAGTAGCGGAGAGCCTCAGAGTCTCCCAACGACTGTCTAGTCTATGGTAGGGAAGTCCAGTTCCCTTGCCTTGCTTGGGACACTCCATGGCATAATTTATACTCCAGAGTTGCCCCGCAGGACAACATTCGCCTAAGGCTGCACTGTGCCAGGCTTCCTTCTGTTTCCTGTCCTACACTGCCCTCATAAATCACTTGCATATAAATCTTCATCTCCAAGTCTGACTCTAAGACAGCACCCCCTCCATGTGTGTGCAAAGGTCAATCATTAGCAGAAAAAGTCCAATAAAATATGAGAAGTTTCTCTTTTGCCTAATTTGTAGTTCTTACACACTGCTTTCCATGACACACTTAATGTATTCTGTTAATAAATACTATTTTTAGTTCATAGTGGACAAAATTAATAGGTAGATAATAATTTGGCTTACCGAAATTATATCATCTGGTGAGTTGTTGAGGGCACTGGACCTGAGAATTTTGAAATTAATAGTCAAGTGATTAAGAAAGTCTCCGGAAGATTTAAAGGAAATGCTACTTGTAAGCAGTAAAAATGTTTTTCACTCACATCTGAATTTCACTAGTGGATTTCACACTTCCAATGGAAAACAATTAGGAAAGTTTTCAATTTAAGACTCATAATTTTGCAAATACAATATGAATAATAACAAAAGTCATGGGCCTTTCAAGTTAGACCTGAGTTAAAATTCAGGTTTTTTCCTACTTTCAAGCTGTGTGACCTCAGACCACCTAGTTAACACCCTTCTAAATCTTAATTTGATGATATTAAAAAAATGGGATTAAGATATCTTCTGTGGAGGGTGATTGTGAAGACTATGTGAGTTAATGTATGGAAAACACCAGATTTATAACTGGCCTTCAGTAAATGATAGCTATTATTATTGTTGTTAGTGATAGAAAACTCATGAGATTAGAAGATTACCTAAGGGTTGAATGCTACTCTTGATCCATAGTGATACTAATCAAACTGGGATGGTTGGTAAGGATTTATGGATTATTCACATGGCCTTAGATGCAGTTGGCTTCTTTGCCATCATCCATAAAATTCAAATCAGTAGTCATTTTTCTCTTAAGTGCCTCTTATGTGTATGGTACTGTTTAGGCACTAACAGAATTCAAGAGACTCTGGTCCCCAAATAGTTTACAACAATAGAGCAACAGATGAGCCTATAGTAAACTATAATATAAAACAAAGTATGATAAGGACTCAGACTTTTAAAGAAATGGTTGGTCTGTGTTTTAAGAGTGATAAAGGAGGAAAATGAAAGAAAGCAGGACCACCACATCTTTTATGGTGAGAAAGGGAAATCTTTGTCATGCAGCTAACAAATGGCAGAAGCAGAATTCAAACCCTGTCTGTCCAGTCCCCAAGCTGATGCTTTCAACTTCTACACTAAACACTGTACACTCCCTTAGATGCTGTAGTTTTCATATTGTGTATCATGATTGATACTGGTTTTCTTGGGTTGGAATGGATACACTTAGCCATTGTTTGGCTGCTTGGGTTTTCCTCTGCAATTCCACTTTGATGATAATCCTTATATAGAATTTCTCCCAGTTTCTTGACTTGAAAAGCCAGCACAGAAAGAGTGACCATAAGCAGTAAATGAAGTCATGCCGTCAGGACTGTGTGGCAAGAATTACTTCCTACGTACAAAATCACTTTATTGGCAGTAGCTGCCTTTGCTCACTACTGGGCAACATTTTATTAAGACGTGTTTCCTGCTTTAATTAGCTATGCAAATGGTACACTACCTTCAGGAGCAAATACTAGTGAGAACTGAGCCACTAGCCTATGAATTCCCAGATCTGCAACTCGGTAATGAGATTATCCTGGGCAAACTTTTTCATATTTCTGTGGTTCCTTTTATCTCTTTGGAAATCTGAGGATAGACAATGTTGCCTATACTATTCTGTCACTTAATTCCTTTCTATTTTGCATCATAATTATTTACAAACTAATTTTATTTGCCTTACCAATGTATAAGTTACTTCAAGACAGCTGCTAAAGTAGTATCTTGCACATGACCAATAATTATTGGATGAATGATTCATAAAACTAGAATATTTCCAGTAAATGTTTGTATGTTTAACGCTCAAGAAAAACAGCCGTATTGGATTATAATTCAGTACAGCAATGAAAGCTTTGAAGAGTAAATACTTTTTAGCTTTTAAGTTCCTTGAAGGCAGAAGCTATATACAAATGTCTTTTTTTTTAATGCCCAGGTAAGAGTGAGATAAACGAAATGATGTTTAATTAATGCTTTTGAATCAATATAAGATGAGAATGCTTTATCATGCAATCAGCATTAAAAAAAATTCCAAACTATAGGCTTTCTAGGGCACTTTGCACCCTTCCCACTCTTCCTCCTTTCTGGGAGATGGAGGGTTCCTTAGAATGACCTCTTTAAATGCTAAGCTTTCTCTATAGCACTTTAGTGTGAAATCTTTTTCTCCTCTGAAACCTGAAGGAGCTTCCTGAATGATTGATTGGTGAGATGTCCCCTGGACACACTGGTGCAAACACCATGCAACCACTGATTGATGTGCTCACTCTTTCACGAACACATTCATTTTCTCTTCTCTAACTCACACAATTTATTCATCCATGATGCATTTATGCATCTATTATCACTGTCTTTCAATTTTTAAGCAGGTGAAAAGATGAAAAGTTAACGCTTATGAGGTTTTAAGCCTTGTAAGGCAGGCCTATCAAGTAAAATGTTTGATCTGCCATATATCTGGAAGAATGTTTCCTCAAGGGTTTCTTTTATTCTGATTAATTACAGATTTAAAACAACTTTGGAATTGTGAAAGAAGATAGCATGAGATGGGGGAGTGAAGCTACAGAATTCAACTGCACATGTGGGGTGAGTCAGCTACTAACCCCAGGGCTAAAATGGGGATCAGGAGACCAAAATCCTAGTTAGGGTCCTATCATTGCCTGTGAGCTTGGGAAAATCAATTAGACTTCTTGGAGTTCGGCTCCTTTATCTGTAAAATGTCAGGATTGAATAGATGGCTCTGAAGCCTCCTTCTAGCTACAGCATTCTATAATTCTATAACTGCCCTTGACAGGTAGCAACATCATTAAGAAATCTGATACTCACGAGAAATTAGATCACAGTCATTATACTTTTGGGGGGAGCTAATCATGGTATATACCATTCATGTGATTTAAATACGAACAACATGGCCACTCACGAAAAATATGGACAATTTGTAAAGGAATCTATCATATAACTCAAGATTCTATGAAACTAGAAAAAATTCTCCAATCCACATAGCTTAGGAGCAAATATTAATATTTCTGGGTCATTGTTTACATTGGGGTAAGCACAGCAAATAATGAGGGAAAGTAGAAATTTAGTTTAAAAATTGGTTAGCCTTTGGGTTTATAAAGGAGAGAAAGCTTTATCTGATGCAAGGGAAGGTTGACCTTATTTTCCAAGAAGCTTATTTCCATATGGCTTATCACTTCAAGGAACTGCAGAACAGCTCTTTCAAATCAACCAAATCAACACATTTTAACTTTTCATGAAATTAAGCATTTTGAATTGTCTGAACTCAAGAGCCTCCTACAATAAAATAATTTACAGTATCTATTAGAAATTACAATCACAGAAGAAGGCTTAAGGAATATGATCTAGGACATACTGAAGCAAATGCTTAAAAAGTCTGAGAAATAAATTTCATTAGCAGGTTAAAGCATACTGGTGGACATTTATTTATCTATTCATTAATTTAGATAATATTTGTTGAGCACTTAATTGTCAGGCACAATCTTTTGTTAATTTTGTTCATCCATATATTCTTACTGGAGATGACACCTATTCAGACGATAATTTGTATAATGCCATAACAGTTACCGTATCCCACCCGTTTCTCTGTCAGTGTCTCCCTTTTGTATAGTATTTTTTTTTTCAAAGCTCTGCCTGCCTTTTACTGAGCAATGGGATTAGTGCCAGACTGCAGTAAGCAATTTGTTCATCCTTGGAGAGCACATTTGCACTACCCCATGATACAGGCATTTAAACGATTTTATTCGTTCACCTGTGTTGAACATTAAGGGGGTAAATTTTCAGCCCAGGGATTTGGCTTTAAAACTCCAATTGATGTTAATGAGAATTGGTAATGAGCCCCTTCTTCTTAATTAGTGGCACCATACCTGTGACTGCAGGAGGCATGGCTCAGACGTGGGGAGCTTAACGAGGTGATAACAAGGAGAAAATGTTTAAGCCTGGATTTTGGCCTGGTCCATACTTTACTATGCAAACGTACTTTAGGAGCTGATGCTTTAAAGTAAATTTATTACCTGGCTTTTATGGCTGTGTAGACCTTCCCTAAGAACAATCTGTCTTTTCTATAAAAATACTCTTGCTCCACAGAAAAAGAGTGATGCAGAAAAAGCTACATCAAAGGAGCAACAATATAATCAGATTTTCTCTTCTTGTTCATGTAGTGCAAATCTGATGTTGAAACCAGCTATCTCTTGCTGTTCTGTTTGCCTCAATTAAGGAATACCACAGCTTATAAACCTCATTCCCCATCGAGGGGCAAAATTCCTTTCTTTAGGTAAGTTGAGCCTCTAAATATCATTCAGGTTATTACAGGGATGATTTAAGAAAATAAGAGTCTGACTTCTATAGCATCTTTCCTTGAATATTATATGATCATTAGGGTTGGTGGGTAAAAACACAAGTTTTGATCTTGCATATTCTATCTACTTGAGCTGCTTCTTACTGCTACAGCACATGACCTAATCCAGGAAGAATAAAATGATCACAGAACAATAAAATTTTCACTGTACCTAGCAAAAGACATAAAAGTTGGATTATTGATTTTGTTTGAATGATGTGCTGTAATTTCATACGCCAACAGAGTGGAGCACAAATCCTGGGCTGCCAGCTTTCATTACTGGAACTCACTTTCTTGCCACCAAGTAACTTCTACCAAGTCACAGAATAAATCTGGATTTCTTAATTTACTGAACATGAATCTCTTTAGCCCCAAGTAACTAATAGGAACTTCAGGACTATAGTAGATCTGCTTCAATTGGGAGAGGAGGGGGAATACCTGAATGCAGCTTGGTTACTATTTGTCCAGTTTGCAACTATTTCCATGCCAAAGATAAAGTAATATGCATGCAATTTCTAAATCTTTACTGTATCTCTTTGCCCCCTTGACATACTGTTTCTGGTTCTTTCAACTGGTTTCACTGTGCTAGTTTAAAAAATAGTAATAATAAAAGTAAAAATCTGTGTATGAAAATAAGAAATAAAAACCAGGTGAAGGTCGAAGTGGCCAGGTTTGATCTCTGCATACACCATTTTGCTTCAGCTGTCATAGAGCCAAGCCTGAAACCCGAATTAACTAACATTTAAATTTTACTGATTTTTAAGGGGAAATGTGTGGATGACAGTATAAAATTGATGGTAAACAACGCAAAGGGCATAACATGTTAGTTTATCTGTTATGTAATCCTTATGTCCAAAAAAATACGTTAGAAATCCATGTGTAGGGGCCGGTCCCGTGGCTTAGCAGTTAAGTGCGCACGCTCTGCTACTGGTGTCCCGGGTTCGGATCCGGGCACGCACTGACACACCGCTCGTCTGGCCACGCTGAGGCGGCGTCCCACATACAGCAACTAGAAGGATGTGCAACTATGACATACAAATATCTACTGGGGCTTTGGGGGGAAAAAGGGAAAAAAAGGAGGAGGATTGGCAATAGATGTTAGCTCAGGGCCAGTCTTCCTCAGCAAAAAGAGGAGGATTGGCATAGTTGTTAGTTCAGGGCAGATCTTCCTCATGAAAAAAAAAAAAAAATCCATGTGTAACTAAAAGTATGTGCTATGCAAGTGACAAACTATCTTTGACTTGTCTAAATGGCAAGAGTTTTGTAACACAAATAAGATATACCAATGAAACTAGAATTTTAACCAATCAAAAAGAGCTGTGGATATAATTCTCAATAATGGTTGTATAATTTAAAGGAAAGTAATACTTAAAGCTTTATACATCATAGTTTTTTTTCCTTGATCTAATAATATCTCTAATGAAAATGTGTCTAAAGTATCAGAATTAATAATGAATAAAGATGGTGAGCTGGTAGGACTAGAGGAAACTTTAGAATCACATTACAAAATTCCAGACCTATGGAACATTTTATAATTACTTGACGAAGTGGTCCATATCAAGACAAAGGTTAATACAGTGGCGGAACAAATTAAGAACGCGCTCCTATTACTGAACAACAGGATGGCCTAAGTACTTTCAAGCACTACAGTCCCTAAACTTGTCCCTCCAGAAAGCAGCCTCTTGTGAACCATATTATTCCTGTGGAATGAAACCTGGAGAGAGCCTGGCATATTACAGGGAATCAGGAAAGACTTGTGATTAGAGGAAAATATCTAGATCAAAAAAATTGAGTATTTAGATTAAAACAGGTTTGGGAATAAGAGAATTTTTCATGTTCATACTCCCTTTTCAAAGCATAAATTCCTTTCCCCAAAATAAAAAGAAATCTTAGAAATACTTAAAGAGATACATGGTATATATCTACATTCCTGGGGGCAACAAAGGCATGGATCAAATTATTTTATGCAGAATTCTTTATGGTGGAATGAATAACTATTAAAATGTTTAAGACCTCCCACGGTCTTTATATTGGTTATTTTTTTACATCTTGTCTCTTTGCAGGACAGATTTATAATCTTGGTACTGCTTAAATAGAGTGGACAGTAGAAGGTAATATGCTGCTCCAATTTGGGCATTAAGAACAACTTTAAAAATAGCACATTAGTTCTGAACTTGGGGCTGATAATGTCTTTTCTGCTATTACTTAAGTTTGTGTGACATGTTAGAGAATGGGGAAAACTGGCACAACATAAAATTAGATTAAAATATCTATAAGCAGAGCATGAGGTAGTAGGAGGAGCAGCCAACCAACTTCTGATGAAATTGTATAAGATCTCATCTCATGGCTTAGTATCTCCAGAAGACTAGAGCTTCCCGTGTCTTCAAACAGAAGACCATGCCCACAAGGAGCCCCCCAACAGGGAAGAGAGGCTTATTGTTAAAATAGATGCCTTAAAATGTCCTCACCACAACGTGAGATGTTGTAAATGTCAGAGAACCTGACATTTAATGAATATTAAACTAAGAGTTTGGGCTTATTTTTCCACTAATGTTCATGTTACATGGTAGTTCCAATTTATGTTGCAGGCCAATATTATCTCAAGGTTTGGAAGGTACAAGAAACATGTGATGCAAAATTTCTTAGATGATATTTTATAACTAACATTGCTGAATATTTTTTGAATTTCTATTTTCAGAATGAACTTAGAGTAATGGCGTTTCAAGTATTATATACCTAAACTGTTCGCTAAGCACTTACTATGTATCATTTGTGGATGAATCTGGAAATACAAAGACAAACAAGATCCAGGGTCCAAGAAACTCAGAATGAGAAAAGAGAAGAAAAGAGTAAAGTATTGAAATAATAAATACAATAAATATATTAGAAGTGCTTTAGCAGAGCCATGTGTAAAACTTGGTGAGCATGCAGATAAGGAAGCAATTTTTCACTAGGATTTTTAACTTTGTATATGGCATTTTACATTTAACTTTTAAATGTATATTCCCATATAGACTTCCAGTAGATTATTCAGTGAGTTAGTCACTTTTGATTTGCGTTACTGGTAATTTTCATGAGTTGTACCAAGCAATCTACACATATGTCCAATTAGTTCCCCTTGAGAAGAGGGTCATTGTTATAAAACTGATGGCAAGCTGTGGAGATATGGAAGTTTCTTTCTGAACAACTCAGTGTCTCTATTTATAAAACTAAAGTGAATCACCATTTACACAAATTCCCAAACTAGACACACCAATCTTATCCTTGGTTCCTCCATTTTTCTATTCTCCCTCCCCTAACTAATCGGTCATGGACTTTCGTCAATTTTACCTCAGAAATGTCCCTTCGGTCTATGTATGTCCTCCCCATTCCCATTGCCACTGCCTCAGTCCAGACACCCACCAGTTTTCCTGCTTCCCTTCTCTCTTGTCTTTCCAGCCTCAGCTGTCAAGTTTTCTTTCTAAAAAACAAGGCTGACCATGTCATTCTCATACATAAGAATTCTCTATTTGCTTTGTTGTCTGTAGGATAAAACTCAAACTTCTGAGCTTGAATACAAAGTCCTTCACACTTGGGCTCCAATCTACCCTGTCAGTGTGCCACATGCCCTTGCCACATCCAAGATCGTATACTTATCCTCATTCCCCAAATACACTAGTCTCTTTCACAGAAAGTAAAACTGTTCTCTCTCTGGGATTTCCCTACTTCTTTCTCCGGCAGTTTCTCAGACATCTAGTAGCTTATCAGCTACTAAGTAAAACCTTGTGGTCTCCTAGAGTTGACAATACTGTAGGCTCTGTTGCCAGCACTCCCATAGTGCTTTGGCTCTTATCTTTGTAACTGCCCTTATTATTCTGCTCAATAATTTATCAGCTTACACGTCTGCTTCCCCTTATTTTTACCTTATACTATTGACTCATAAAATCTCTAGCTCCAGCCCAATGCCTTGTACACAGTTTACTACATATGTACATCCAGTAAACGAAAGCAAATAAAACTATGACACTGGTCTCAATGATAACATGAACATTACTATTAATAATAATACCAATAGCAAATACTTATAGAACACAATGTGACAGACTCTGTTCTAAGTGCTTTACATATACTAGCTCATTCAATCCTCATGCCAATAGGTACTGTTATTACCTCCATTTATATAGAAGAGCAAGTTGAACCATAGAGAAATTAAATAATTTGCCCAATGATGTTCAAGCATCCCCCCAAATTTCCACGAAAGATGTTCATTGGTTTGGAAAAAAACAAACATATAAACAAACAAAAGTTTTGTGTTCAAAGTATTTTTGGAAATCCTGGGTTAAATAGAGAGAGATTTTTTATGGCAGGACATTACAGTCTTTACTCTGCCAACAAGCATTGTGACAATGTGAAACTCCACTAAGGGCATATATGCCCTGATTCTCTAGACACAGAACCTTTTCATGGCCAAGAATCTTGTGGAGCTGGTGACCGATGAAACACACTTTGAAAAACACTGCTGGAAGATTATTTAAGGCGACACAATGAAATCCGTTATCAATTAATACTTGCATGCCTCTTTCTTTTCCTCTCCCCCCACAGTCCTGAGATAGGTCACAAGTTCTGTGGTCCTGCCTAAGGGCAGAGATGAATAAATAAACCATCAAAGACAGTGGTTAATTTCCTTTCTTCATTCTCTCCTTCCGATTTACAGATACTTTAACTACATATTAAGAAATACACACTCTTTGTATATATATATTTTACTGGTGTCTGAGTATAGTTCTTAATCTTAAACTATAGTATAAAGATTTTTATGTTACAGCTAGAAAACTTTAGCAACTTTCTATGTCCAGTTGAGAAATGTACATTACAATTGTATCAACCTTCGCTTGAGCTTCTATGCATTTCTAAAGGCAGCAAGCAGGATGTGTACAGGGTTAGGAATAAAAAGACCTGTATCTGCACTAACTAGCTGTGAGGTCTTGCTATATGCATCAGTTTCCTTATCTGTATATTAAGAATATTTGAGTAGCAATCTCTCAAGTACCATCTAATTCTAAAATTCAAATACATGCAAATTGCTCCTCCAAATTCACTGAAGCATAGAACAGAAAAATATTAACTAAATATCTAAACTACATTGATGGGAGTTTTTTTCCCATATTATAAAGAAACTTCTGCCGATGAAATTAAATATAAATAGTAGGTCGTGGAAAGCATCATCAAGAGAAGTGAAGAACAGGAGGTAAAAGGAATAAAATTTTTACTGCTTCCTTGGTAAAGATAATTTTTTTTAGGCTAGAGAAATGGCAGATTCTTATATTCTGGTGTACAGGAACTATATGAATAAAACATGGCTGTGCAAATGAACTCGCAACCTTATTCCAAAGCACCATTCGGGAATAATACATTTAATGTCTCATCAACTTCCCCGGAAAAGTGAGAGTAAACCTGTGCACCCAGACAAAACAACCATAACAAAAACCAAGGTAGAAATAAATCTGCTATGGGGAGCAGACTTGATCGACATTTGAAGGTTTTCAAAACTCTAAGTAATATGCTAGTCACTTAAAAATATTCCCACATTTCTGCTTTCTCCCATCATTCTATGCCTTAAGATTCATCTGTCAACTTTGATGCATCTTTTTAAGTACCCCTCCAAGCCTGAAATCCAGACCGCAGAAGAGCCCTCTTTGCTTTGAAACTATCTGATCAATCCATAGATCATTTACCTGCAAGGATTATTTGGTGAATCTAAAGCAGTACATCAACCAGCAGCATCTGAGGGCTGAGGCGGCAGAACGTCAACAACAAATTGTCATTGGCATTCCATTTATGAACCTTCAAACGGCATCAGATCTTTCCATGGGAAATCAGATCAGGTCAGACTAGAGCTGAATATTTCTTAACAAGCTAACCATCAAAAGAATTTACGTTTTGAATAAAAAGGCTATCATTTGTTGATTTGAATATCAAAGGGATCCACTGCAAACTCCCAGTCTAGAAAAACCTCCCTAAGCTACACTAGACAGGTGTTTAATAATCTATTATTAAGGGACTATTTTAGGTTACTTCGAATTATAAAAAATAGCTGTAACTGTGAAGCTGCAAATGGGACTGCACAAAGAAATGAATGCTATTAACATACTATTAACAATTCAAAAGAATGAGTTGACATACCAATCAAACTTGTTAATTGACTGTCAATGGCCTGTCCCTGAATATACAACATGACTGCATTATAGATTTCAAATGCTGACAGGAAGACAGTTCCATTTGCATTAACTTCATAAACTGATCAACAACCAAACTGCCACATACATTTATAATGGGAAGCTGAATCATTTCAATATTCATGGAGCTCTGTAATTGTAAATTAGGTACTGGCAAACAATACAATACTGTACATATTCTAAAATATCCTAAATTTCATTGACCTACTTTCATTCTCATTTTAAAAGACAGGAAAAAAGTTTCATCTTGAAGTGATCATTACTTTAATTTATGGTTTGTGCCTTAAGCAAAATTTGTTTGCAACCCAATTTGCAACTATGGTTTACAGTTGCACTCTAGAAGCATCAGCGGTTTAGAAAATAAGAGGTATAAAAGGTGATGCAAAAGTGTTCTTGTCTTAATTGCGGTTTTTGGAACAGAAATATGAAACAAGATGGTATCGTACTTCCTGAGGTGACAGCCAAATGATCCATTATGACAAGATATTTAGCAAATAAACATTAACATAATGAAAAGCAGGTTACATATCAGCCCTGCACTGGAGCTTCCTCAAATCTACTTAAATAGACCTGCTGTTCTGAAACGATACTTCAAAATCCTCAATCATCCATCAGTTTGGGAATCAATAGAGTACAAGTGAGGATAAATGAGGGCTAAAGATTATGCTTAACAGAAGGCTTCATGAGAAATGATCTGAAATTCTATAGTTATCAGCATGGAAATATTCCTTTCAAATGCTTCTATGACCTCTTCAAGAATTAACACTGATTTTTTTAAAAAGCTGTTTCCCCCACAGGTAAATGTTACTTTTGTCTCCAATATTTTTCTCTGATCATTATCCAGGCATCACTTCTCTAGCCACTAGAAGTTGCTCAAGCTTCATGGAGCAGTCCTGAAGAATCGGAATGTATCTTCACGATTTGGGATGTGCCAATTTACTCTCATTAGCTTCAGTAAACATTGTATTAAATTTTTTTGTGACTTTTCAAATCACTGCCTGTTGCTAAATAATTAACCAAATGAGTTTATTAATTAGTTGAGTGGGGATACTCCTAAATAATTTGAATGTTATCCTTAGAGGATTATTCATCCTATCAATTAGGATTTTTAAGAAATCTTTGTCCAACTAAGCAATAATGTATACTCCATAAAAGTAAGTAATATACATACAATAACGTGTGTGTATATATATAGTATATAAATCTGTATAAATGTTTATATATTATGTATAAAATATATAATGTATATACACATTTACTTACATTATATACATTATATATGTATATGTATATAAATAAACACCTGTGCGTTTATATATACACACAATATATATATATTTAATAAAATTTTTATTTTAGAATAGTTTTAGGTTTATAGAAAAGTTGCAAAGACGGTACAGAGAGCTCTTGTATAACCTGCATCTATTTTCACTTATTGTTAACATCCTATATCATCATGGTACATTTGTCACAACTAGTGGACTAATATTGATACATTATTATTAAGTAAAGTCCATATTTTATTTGGATTCCCTTAGGTTTTTACTTAATGTCCTTTTTCTGTTGCAGGATCCCATCCAGGACACCACATTACCTCTAGTCTTCATGTCTCCTTAGGCTCCTTTGACTGTGACAGTTTCTCAGACTTTCCTTGTTTTTGATGACCTTGACAGTTTTGAGCGGTACTCGTTAGGTACTTTATAAATTGTTCTTTGATTTTGGTTTGTCTGATGTTTATCTCATGGTTAGACTGAGGTTATGGATTTTGGGGAGGAAGACCACAGAAGTAAAGTGCCATTCTCATAAGTGATGTATTTTTATCTTGGAAGTTTCTCAGTATACTCAATGTACTTAAAATACAATATTTTGTTTATTCAGAAATAAAAGGCAAGTTATTTAAATCATCAATAATAATCTACAAAAGAGGCTGAGTGGATATAACAGAAAGGTGCTCCATTACTAATCAGGAGTGTAGTGGATGTCAAGAGCTGTGTTCAGTGTAAGATTTAGCCATGTCCGGGCATGTCTGCAGGACTGGTAGTTTGGGTCCACCAGGGATCCATTTACAGAAGGAGTCGGGAGGCTAGAGATGGGAGTGGAAGAACACACATCCTGATCTAAGGGAAAGGAGAGAAGTTTATGAGTTTGGTTCAGGGTCAATGGGCAAGCTTCTGTGTGCGTGTGCATGTGTGTGGTGGGGGGGCGAATAGGGGTAGTGGTGATTTTGACTATATCATTTCTGAATTTTAGGGCAAAAATATGCAAAGAGAGCATAAAGAAAAATTAAAGAGTCTGTTGATAGACATTAGAGGGAGTGGTGCCACCTACTTCAGCACTGATAGAATGTCAGTGGTTTGGTAGTGATACGGAAGAGTGTTGGTGACTTCGGAAAAGATTGGATACCACTTGCATAAAATTTAGTGCCCTCATTTGGTGTCAGTAATGACATGGGCAGGTATCTCTCCCTAAAGATGACATCGGTATAGCAAACAAGGAAAGGAAAAGAAAAAATAGTAGAAGCTCCGTAAATAGCCAAGGGCAGTAGTTTTTCATGTTTATGTAAACTTTTTCTTAGGAACATGTAACGTCTTTGGGAAAAAATTATAGGGCTCGATTTTTCTCAGAGAGGGTAAAGGATCTAGTCAGAGACATACCAGATTAGACAGTTGCTTACTTACAGGTCTGAAAAACATAGATTACAGCCAAAAGGCCATAGACGGTCACTTGTATTCTCTGAATTTCTGGAACCATGAAATGAGATCTAAGCTACTTCAAGAATTTGCAAGACCTCGTAGATGTGGGAGTGATTTGAAAAGTATAACAACTTCTTAAGTAGGCTCTTTGGGTTATATGCAATTCAGGTTCAACAAATGGGGATTTATGTAGGGATACATGGGGCATTACAGTCATGTTTTGCTTCAAGACGGGAATACATTCTGAGAAATGCATCGTTAGGTGATTTTGTCCTTGTGTGAACATCCTAGAGTGTACTTACACAGACCTAGATGGTATAGCCTACTACTCACCTAGGCTATATGGTACTAGTCTTATGGGCCCACTGTTGGATACGTGGTTCATTGTTGACTGAAACGTTGTTATGCAGTGCATGACTCTATAGGAAATAGAACTTCATAAAAATGCCTCATGAGTACTGGAACTACAGTCTTATTCTGGATTGAAGGTGGTTGTAAGAACCTCAACAGCAGTTGTTCAGCAATCTCCATTCTAGCATTCAAACAATATAACGGTTATTTTGTTAATCTCAGCTTTTTCCATGTGTGTGCTTTCTCACTTCTATAACTACAGTGTATCTATTGATGGACTGGTGGTACTTGTAAACAATTTAAATGTGTTATCCTTTGAACATAAATGCAAGCAATAAAGGGAACTCCATCAAATGGCTACGTAACCCACCATTCCATAGCGCTTCTCTACCTATTAGGTTCTGGTTTCTCATGAACGACAACTTCAGTTCTCCTATGGAACATCATGGTCCCTCCTATTTTATGACATCTTTCTATGCATTCTTTTCACCTTAGCAGCCTGATACTAGCCCAACTCATATTTTTTTGGCGGGATGTTATTCTTGTTGCTTTTTAGTTTGTGCCAAGCTATTTGATAAGCCCATTGGATGACTGATGGAATGATTGTCCTTGAGCTTTTCTTGGACAAAAAGCCACCGATGGTGTGAGAGGTGGGGGTGGGGGGTTGTACCCTGCACAAGGAGCAGCCTGGAACTGTTTTCCTGTATAAAGGAGATGGACAAGATAGTTTCTTTTAGAGGGAAATGATGAACATGGCAGCCTTGGGGATACTCAAGACTAGTGTGACATGAAAAAAAAACCACTTTGACTGTGATATTAGTTGGCTGTACAAATTCTAAACCAATACTCCAAAACCTACTCCTCAGAAAATCATAGAATTTTAGAGTTGGAAAGGATATTAGAAATCATCTGGTCTAAACTTTTCATTTCATAATTTTTCATTATATAGCTATATAATGTAGAATATAATTATATAATATATAATTTTTTATCATATGAACTTTTCATTTCATAATTTTTAGTGAGAAAACTAAAGTCTGGGTTAAGTGTCTGTTCAAGGTCAGAAGGATCTTCAGAACAGAACTCGGCTTAGAGCTTACTGTCCTTTCTTCTACCTGACCTGTCTCAGGAAGCTTAGAGCTACATTAATGCAGCAAGAAGTCTTTATGGAGATAGGAACTCAATTTTCTTTGAAACATGCTCATTCTTTTCTTTCCCCAATACTTGGACTTTTATCTTTTATGTGGTTTCATAAGGACTCCTTTGTTTTCACTTAGTTGGCAATATATACACCTACACTTTCTTTAGTTTCCAAATCCTTTCTCCTTCCCTTATATATTTACTGCCCTTAGTACTCCATATTCTTCTTCTCCTTAAGATTCCTCCTACGTGATCATCCATCTCTCCCTTTCCCCTCTTGAATTCTATTAGGCATGTTCTAATTTCTATCATATCTTTGTAGAGGCAAGCTTAAAGCCAACAATTTGTGCTCCATTTCTCTCAAAGCCTTATGGGGAACTGAAAAAAAGAATTATTGGCTTAACTGTGAATTATTCAAAGTGAAGATTTTGATACAAATATAACTATGACTATGCGTGTACACTATACTTCCTACAAGGAGAAGCTGTCTTTGACACATAACCTATCATATTGAGAAAGGATACATTCTTGTAATTAATGATAGTATTTATTCACAAGTAATATAAAATAGATAATAAGATTTCAATTATGAAGCACAGCTTCCCAGGATTGGCTTCTGAACATGCTCTACAACTCCCTTTTATATTTGCAATAGTAAAGACACCAACAATGTCAAACAAGTTAACTGACATACAGAAATAAGGAATGTCATGATGTTTACTATCCAGAATGCAATCAAGAGCCTCGAAGCAAGCTTCTTCCCACCTTCCTCTCCAAAATAAAGTCACTGAGCTGCCAATGTCGGTTCTAAAAGAGCCACATGCTTAAACTCACACAATCTAAGTACAGTTTCTCAAATGTCTCCTCAAAACTCACTTTACTTTAGTTATGGTTACACCAAGCTCTTGTCTGATTTTTCTGTCCAAAATAAGTTAGATGCAACAAACTGGAAAGAGGGAGAGAGGGAGTCACTAGACTCACGCTCATGGATGATACCAAGAAGTGACAGCAGGTCAACCAGTAGCCAGGGAGGAGACATGCGGACCACAGAAAGCAAGTACAAATACTCAGAAATCCAAGCAGAGATAAATAGTCCTATTAACCTCAATAGCCTTTGGGAGAATTACTACTTTAGAGTAAAATAATTAATGTTCATGATGTGACAAATCTTTAAGAACCAATAAAATCTTCTTCTGTATATTCTTTTTAACATGCAGGGTAAAGTGAAATATATTTTAGAAAGATTTTATTCAAAATATTTAAATAACATAAGTAATCTGAATACTTTACTTACATAGAACATTTTTCCTCTGTGAATTTAGAATAAATGAAGTAGTTTTGTACAATGTTTTCGCAACTCGCTCCAGCTCTGATGAAAATTCAGATACTAATTTTCATTTGTTTTACCTAGTTCCTTTTTTTCTCCTTCCCTATCTCAAGAGGAGAGCTCTTTTACAACAACTGTGTTATCTTCTGGTTCTTATTTTTCAGCCTCTGACCTCAGGCAATCCACTCAGAAAGCCTCTCAATTCCTTCAGAGTATCCTTTTCTGTTTTCAGATACACTGGGCCTGAGGACATCAATATAATCTGTAGAGGATTCCAGCAAAATTGTTACTTAGTGATATTCATTAATTTTCTGAAAGAACTCTAAGTCATTGCTTTCACTTTATATATTTTCTATGTAACATTTTAACACCTACTCATCTATAGTTATTCATGTCTTGACTATTGATTTATGAAAAGAAATTCCCAGAAGTTAATACCCACAATCTATTAAATCATTTCCTCTTGGAAGTCATTTCTGCCTCCCTCAGTTCTTCTTCCCTGTCTCCTATCCTGACGACTTAGGTTTTTTCTTTAATGGGATGCCCCAAATACATTCCTTACTCAGTTTCACTAGGCTTTTATAGAGAGATTTTATCCTTCCTGATGCAGCACAGCAATACAGTGTGCCTCTGAGCCCAGTGCCCATGATCACACCACTCTTGTTGCCGTCATGCAGAACTAGAAACATTCAGCTAATCTGAAATCCAGTATTATCTAGAGGTCTTTGTTGGCATTAAGGGATTTTTACAGTCCTCCTCTTGAAGTTTTTTTTTGCTCTGTCTTTTAGTTCAAGTTGAACTTAATCCTTTTCATGATGATTCTTTCTTATGTTGACTATCTTTTGCAGATGCCACTGCATAATTTCTCTGTATTTAATAGTCCCAACTTGATCATTAATATAGTCACAAATATAGATTTGATTTCTCCAAATTATTCAATATAAACTTTACATGTATAATGGAAGTGCTTAGGCAAATTGATGTCTCAGGATGGAGTAGGAATGTAAACCTAGAAAGTTAGTGGAAAAAGAAAACTCCTCCTTTGAATTCAGAAGAGAATGGAAATTTTAGGTTAAAGTGGCCCAAAACATGGATTAAAATAGTTTTAAATGAACTTATAGTAGGGAGAGAAGTGAATACCATGTATATTTAAGAGGTGATATGGGATGGAGTCACACGAAAAAGGGTCCTCTTGAGAACCACTGTGTAAGGCCATTGCACTTTTCTCTGTGTTCACTATCCTGGGGAGTTTTGTGCAGTATAACTAATGAATGTATTAGAAAGACAACTTATAACTCAAGATTCCATAAGTCAATAAGTTTATATACATCTGTACCATTTTTTTCCAGTTCATTAAATATTTAAGTTAGATTTATTACTAGAGTCCCTTAAAATTTCCTATTTGAGAAGTGATATCAAAATTTTCATGTAACCTTCAAAGTGCTTCAAAAATAAGATAAACACATCTCATAAAAATTTCTAGGTCCAGCCCCGGTGGCCTAGTGGTTAAGTTTGGCGCGCTCTGCTTCGGTGGCCCAGGTTCAGTTCCTGGGCGCGGACCTACATCACTCATCGGTCAGTGGCCATGCTGTGGCGTCAGCTCACACACAAAAAAGAGGAAGATTGGCAGCAGATGTTAGCTCAGAGCGAATCTTCCTCAGCAAAAAAAAAATAATTCTAATTTTAGTAATTTAGACTCAGGATACATTTAATCCACATTAACTAATTTTTCCTGAGTTTTTAAAAAATATTTTCTAAGTGATTTTTGAAGAAATCTTAATGAATAGCAAGATTTTATTTATTTCTTAATTATATAAATACCTTTTTGTTTTCTTGCCAGACTCTGTAAAGAGATCTTTTCCAAGATGCCTTCTAGGAGTCTGCCACTAGATTATTCTCATGCTTCCAGGTCTTAAAGTGGAAAACTAAAATGAGAGAACCATCCTAAATTTTGCCCTTACAAATAATTAGAAAATTTGAACTTTACCTTTGAATAAGGAATATGCCTTTATTTATTTGAGTCTTGGGGAATTTTAGCTCTATGTGAATAATTAAGTGCCAAAAGTAAGATCTCTATTTGACATGATAAGGAAAAACGACATGAAAACTTTCTAATGAAGAGACACATCTCAATGGATTTGAACTCATTACTTTTGATAATAAAGAAGATATTTTATTCACTGGTTTATCATACCAACTAATAATAATACTCTATCTACATATCACGTTTCATCCAGAGATCTCAGACATTTCATAAATATCTCATTACTCTTCACAAATCCCAAGTGAGACTATGGTACCTGGGAATATTACACGTATAAATTAACTCTAGGAAGATCCTTCCATATTGTCTCTAAATTCATAAGAGGATAACACCAAGAAAATATTTTAAATGGAACATAATAGTTTATAATTTAGTTAATGACCTTTTTCTAGTCCATGCTGACTTTTCACTCATATGGATCAAGCCTTATTTTTAAATTCAGGACAAAAGGAAGGACACAAGTATTAAAATAAGCATTTCTTAAACATCATAATTTTTTTTTCCTCTAGAGCAAGGAGCAAATATACTTCAAGAATTTATGCAGTGTGTTTCTCGAATGCATTATAAAAACAAAGAATAAAGTTTTGTTTGTTTTCTTCAGTACTATCTGCTCATTAGAAATTAGATTCCATTTGACATTCATTTCACTTAAATTTTTCTTTTTTCTACTACAGGCAATGCCATTCTTCCCCTTCAATATTTTCAAAGCTTTGCTTAAAACAGCTTTTTAAGTTTCTACTCTGACCTGACCCAACACTTTAATATCTCTTCTACATTATCCTAGGGCCACGCATAAACCATAATGGACTCTCTTTGATTCTTAGACCTCTCTTCTGGAAATACAAGTCTACAAGTGTTGTTTGAAAAAAGAAAGGGGCTTACTATTTTAATTTTAATTGTAGTTAATAAAGAAATTCCTTTAGTAGCTCCTGCATTTCCCAATAATGTTGCTGAACTTACCCTCAGACTCAGTGGGTGGGAACCAAGCAGTAGTCATGTGGAATTGCCTTCAAATGAGGTATCAGTTTAACATGACAAAACACAACACACACATTCATTTGTGCATGCATTCATTCAACAAACATTTACTGAGAACACAGAGATAAATATGACATAGTCAAGACTGTAATGGAATCCCCATACAATGTCAATACAGTGTATAAAGGTTCTGGAAGCAGAAAGGCAGAGTACCTAACTCTGTTGGGGGTCAGAGAAGACCTCATTGATGAGATATTTGGCTTCCATAGGCTAATTATGAGCATATCATGAAAAGCAGAGTTTGGAGAATCCTCCTGGACACTCAGAAATGATTGAATGTATATTATACTCCAATGTTCATAATTATTATTGAGAGAAATAATTATGCCCTCTATATTGGGCCATGGTGTCTGTAGTCCACAGTGAAAAATAATCCATCATGTCTACTAGAAAATAACCAAACATAAGCTACAGGCTCTAGTGGTCAGAAAACACAAAATTTCAGTACTATTTTTCACTATACACATAGTAAGATAACTTTAAATTAAATGTAGAATATAACGAGAATCAAATAAGATATTCAATGCTACCGTGCTTGAAAAGGAAAAAGCACAATACAAATATAAGAAGCCATTATTATAAAAAAGGAGTAAACTTCCAACCCAGTCATAGAAAGCCAAAAAACTTCCTTTTGATAATCCTTAATTAAATTACATTTTTCAGAATGTGTCTCGTTTTCTTGAAGGCATCCACAATCTTCCACATGATGCCTAAGTGTAGCCAGAATGAAGTGACATTCTTTAGGCATTTCTTCAAAGAAAGGAATAAGATCTGACAGATTCCTTTGCACAGGGGGGAAGGCATAGAAGGACAAGGTCTGGTGGGAATCTTAACACTACTCTTTCCATCTGCAAGATAGTCCTTCTCTGTTATACTGTAAGAATAGCTTCTGAGGGTGTTAGCACCATCCAGACATCTCTCTGTCTTTTAAAAAAATCACATAGCTTTTACTTTTCGATTGAGGCTAATTTATTGTCTTTAAAAGCACACACACTTATCCCCATAATATGTTAGAGTTCAGTTTAGAAAGACTGATTTTCACCATTTGACAGGTAAAATATGGAACCAATGCAAAAAACAACCCCCCCCAAAAAAAAAGTAAATTGACAAGTTAAAAAAAACACATAGTCTCTCTTTTATACTGCTGTCATATGACAGTTGTGGCATTATCAATATTTTGAAGTAACATTAAAGTGTGACTGACTCTATGTAACAAAATACCTAAATTGCCTCATTAATGTCGAAGAGTGTAGATGGCTACTTCTATAGCCAAACAATCCTGTTTATAGTTTCAACTGGTTGACTCTAAATACAAGTACTTCAGGATACGCGTAAGGAATACATTTCTGTAAAAGTATGTGTAATATAAAAACATCCAGGCCCAAGGTAATTTCTACGTAAGCAGTAATCTGAGAGGATTTCATTACATCATGAAAGGCGTGGGCTGCTATTCGGTGGTGTTTGCTACTGCACCAGCTGCAGAGTTACGGGAGTAGCCAATGGAGGTGCTTATTCTATACCTTGGACCATGACATTCCAAATACGATGCTTATAAAAATATTTGAAATTGACAGTGTATGGAATAGGCAATCATACTATAGTATATATACACAGGAGAGCTATGGTAGCAGGAGGGGGAAAAGAAAGCGTCGTCAGATTAAGTACTAAAGTAGCTTGATTGGCTTTTATTGATTTTATAGGTAGATCTAATAAAAAATCAGTTAAGATATGTAAGATATTGCTACAGACCAACTGTTAATCTCTGGCAAAGCAGGGATTAAACTTTTAGTTTATTTTACTTCTGAACTAGTTGGAGTTTGCACTTTCAATCACTTAATGTAAATTTGGTAATGTACCAGTCAGAATCCATTCTGATTGGTCAATGCCTGTTGAGTAATGATTGCTAAATATTTTGAATATTATTCCTTGTTGGTATCAAACATCTAAAGGAGGTAGACCAGGCTACATTCTTTCATCATAATTTTATTTAACTGTACCATATACACATAACTTAAGAATCAAAACGATAATATTTAATAAACCAATAATCCTTTATAATTGTTCTCTAGTTCTGTGTTTCTACAATGAAATAGGTACTATTCTAGGAGCTTTGCTTGGAAAAAAAGACACGGTTCATGCACTCAAGGAGTTTACTAAGATACATAAAATGATCAGAGAACAGTTAAGTGCTAAACTGGGTAGGAATAATTATAAAAACCATAGATATTTAGAGGCATTTGCAATCACAGTGGGCATCAGTAGTAGAAGATTTCAATGAAGAAGCCAGTCATAAACTAGTCTGGAAAGACTGGAAGGATATGGAGAAATGAAAGATGAGATGAAGGAAATGTTACAATCCGGGAAGTGGAAATGTGCACAGACAGTATAAAGTGCAGTGAAAAACAAAATAAAACCCAGAGCAGCGGAAAATAAGACTGCCAGGGGCTTGCTTCCAAAGAGCCCTGTAAACTGTGTGAATGGTCAGGGAGGAGCTGCTAATCAGATCCGGTGAGATGCCTTGACCTGGAGCAGGCCACTTTGACTTATGCGTGCCAAAGGGTCACAAGGGTAGATGCTCTTTCCTGCTTTTCTTCTATCCTTGAAACTAGATCTGTAAAAGAATTAAGGCCTTCTTCATGGGTCAGCTAGCTCTTTCTGTCTCTGCTGCTGCTGCTCTTTTCTCACCCACCAGGCTGAGAGATAAGCCCTTCTCAAGGCAGGTCCTTATTCTTACCTACTTATTGCTTGTCTCTCCGTCTGTCTGTCTGTCTGTCTTCCCCAATCCTACCAGCACTTAGCTTCCCAGGAGTTTTTATTATCTTAGGCTTGGTGATTTGTTTATGGCATTATCTGGCCTTTGCAGGATGGAGAGGCTGTGTTTAGGCCTAAACCTCCAATCACTCATCAGTTTTCTAGAATAATCTGAAGGTTTCAGACACTCTGCTAGTATTACATATAACTCAAATTTTCTCATTTGCCTTTGCTCTTTGTGTATTCATCTCCCTTGAGAACCTCATGAGGACAAGGGGTGACTGGTGGGACAGGATATGAGAGCTCCTGGGTCTCTTAGCTCAATGCTCTAGTAGGATCCTAATGCTACCAGTATAACCTAATGGAAGCCAGCAAAAATAATTTGAATTTGATATAGTATATTAAAGCAAACTGAAGGATTTTAAATAGTAGAGTAACAGTAATAAAATGATGTTGTAGCCATATTTGCAGGAAGAATTCGGAAGGAGGGAGATGGAGATACGTAGACCAGATAGAAGACAATTGCAATAGTCTAGATGTAAGGTGATAAGGATGGCAATGGTAGGAAAGATGATGAAAGACTGATCTGAAAGGCATTATTAAGGAAAAAATGGCAGGACTTGGTGACAAATTCAATACAAAGGTGATGATGAAATAGTCAAAGGTGACTTGAGGGCTCCTATTTTGGAAGCCTAGAAGATTAGTGATTTTATAGCACTAAAGAGAAGACTGAGTCTTTTTCTTTTTTTTCCAGGGGGATCTAGAAAAAACTTAGCGAAGGTGAGGTGACTATAAGATATCTTCTAATACCATCTTTTTTTTGAAACATAAGATTAGAAGGCAGGAAGTCATACATGAAGTCATGCTACAGAACCATAAGGACATATAGGCTAATTAATAGAAGGTATAAAAAATAAATAAAAGTTCTAAAAAGGAACAGAGGGCCAGGAACTGGGCTTTGTGGGAGCAGCACATGAGGAGGAAAAAATAGAAGAAGTGAGGCTGGCAAGGTAGGAGGAGAGCCAGGAGAGGCCATTAGGTAAAGAAGAATGATAGAGAACTAAAATAAGGAATACTAAATAGGTTACATCTAAAACAACGTCAAGATGGATGCTATCAACATGAAAGCTATCAAATTTTTAATTACATCAATCTCTGAGCAAACAATTATATTAATGGATCATTTTTTAAAACTCCTCATTATCATTCTCTAAGTCCTTTATTGCTATTCAGACAAATTCCCTATATCCTAGAAAAGTAGAAAACACATTGTAAGGACCACCTAAATAAAATCCTTTCATATGTTTGAAGACTATTAATTATTCTCGAAGTTATTCCTTTCTAAGTTAAATGATTTCAATTTCTTAAGACCTATACTCTTTTTTTTTTCACTGCTGTCCTATGAACAAATTTATTCGCTGTTGAGTGTTCTCAGGATAAAATATCTGATCATAGGGTCTGTCTAAAACTATAGACTTAGGGAGAACTCACGCAACCCTGGAAATCTTTGAACACGAGATGTTTAGACTTATTAGGAGTTTTAGTCAGTAAGAACAAACTTATTTCAATGATCTCAGAGACTCATTTTCTGCATTTTTTTCCCACATTATTAAGGCTATATTTCTAAACTCTTAAATATGAAATACTGAAATACAAGATGCAATCAAAAGAGCTGGAACTGCTGTCTGTTAGAAACCAAAAGAATGGTATTCATTGGTGCCAACTAGGAAAATAAAGAAATAAAAAGAAACAATGGAAATGAAAGCACTTGCTATAATCTTCAGCCTGTGCTATGTTGAAGTGGAAAGTCGTTTTCAGAGAAACAATATTGTGAATAGAGCGCATCCAGTTCTGCTAATCTTGTCAGCTATTTTGTTATTTGTATTGTAAGTTAAAGGTAAGATCATTTCAACAGTGAGCAGAAACACCTGGATTTTGGTTCCCAAAACTTGGTATGCAGGGCTGAATGTTACAAATTTTTTCCAGCCTTCACAAATTGTATCTCAAGTAGTATTTATGCTGATAATACAGTTATGGTTATTTTTCAGTAGTTATTTCTATACAGTTTTTGGAATTAATTAATGCATTTTGTCCACAGTAGTGGAAACTTTCTCTATTTTATAAGGCCATCTAGGAAAAGTCTAAGTTACTTCTCCAATACCCTTTGATATCCTGAAGTACTAAATGTTCCTTCCAAATGCTCTTGTACATGTAGAGAATAGTAACTGCCTAGAAGGATCCAGTCCACCACATATTTTTATTATGGTCATATTTTCTTAACAAAGAAACTGGGAAACAAAGCCAATATTGTTGAGCTTCTAACATAGACAAGACACTTAGATACATTTTCATTTAATTCTCCTTGCAGTTTTATGATATAAGGATCACTTCCATTTTATAGCTCAGTAAACAAACTCAGAGAAGTTCGGTAACTTGCCAAAGGTCACATTGCTTGTAAAATGGCAGAAGCAGGAGTTGAAGCCAAGACTATAGACCTACAAATCCCTTGTTCTTTCGTTATTGGTCTAATTAGATACAGAGAAGGAGTTAAAGTTAAGGTAGGGTGTGAACACACCTATGAAACTGTTGGCAGCCACACATAAGGCTTCTGTACAAAACAGTAAGTTCAGCCACACTTTCAAATCATGAAACTAACCCTTAGTCCCAGAAAGCTGCCATGTTGCCAAAATCACAGTCAGTTCCCTTAGGAATAGAGGGGTTCAAATAGAGGTCCATTGAGTTAAACAAACAAACAAACAAGCATTACCCACGCTTTCTAGTTTTTCTTTTTCCAATTGGATACTTTTCACAATTAGAAGAAAAGCAGGAAGAAAATATGTTCTTTGCAAATATTTCCTTAGGCAAGAAGATAAAACAAACATTTGATGAAAACACTCTCAATAATTAAACTTGCTTCAAAGGAAAGCATCTGAATCAAGGTGCCATTGCAGAGGACGACAACAGTAAAACAAGATGAGGGAACACAAGGAGAGCATGATTCATCCATTTTGGCCGTTAGAGTAACACACATAGAGTATAAGCAGTTAGAGTAATACATAGTAACTATTTTTCCACTTCTTTAATCAATATTGTTAGGTCCTATGCAGGACAGAGCTGATCCACAGTGGTAATAGGATTCTCTTGCTCAGACATATGGGATGCGGACTGAAAGAATTGTAATATGGAAACTCTGGGCCTGAAGGCTGGCCATACTCCTCTACGTGGACTGAAGAAACAGCAGACGTTATGCTGCAAGATAGAGCAAACACCGAGACAGAAGCAGAGATGACAGAGGGAGGCCTGTTGGCTTCCAGAGGGGCAGTTTAGTTCAGTGTTCAAGGGCAGGGACTACATAGCCAGACAGGGGTGTTTCAACTTGGCTTCATCATTTATAAGCTATGTGACCTTCAGCAAGTTACTCAATTAACCTTTTTCTGCTCTCTTTTCCTCATTTGTGAAATGGTGATCAAATAGTACCTACTTTCTAGGATCGTTGTGAGCATTAAATGACATAATATATGTAAAGTGCTTATAATAAGGCCTGGTATCTAGGAACTATGATGCTGTGGACTGACTTGTGTTCTCCCCAAATTAATATGTTGAAGCCATAACCCCAAATGTGACTGTATTTGGAGTTAAGGCTTTTAGCAGGCAATTAAGGTTAAATGAAGCCGTAAGGGTGGAGTCCTAGTCTGACAGGATTGGTGGCCTTCCAAGAAGAGGAAGAGAGAGATCTCTCCCTCTCTTTTCATGTTCGTGCACTGAGGAAAGGCCATGTGAGGACACAATGAGAAAGCAGCTGTGTACAAGCCGGGAAGAGATACCTCACCAGAAACCAAACTGTCTGGCACCAAGATCTTGAACTTCCCAGCCTCCAGAACTGTGGGAAATAAATTTCTGTTGTTTAAGCCATCCAGTCTATGGTATTCTGTTATGGCAGCCTGAGCAGACAAACACACATGACATAAACCTTTGCTATCCTTATTTTTCTGATTTTAGTTCTTCATTCTAGTTCTAGTTCCCAGTAACTTTCTAAGGGCTAGCCAATTCCTACCTTGAGGTTCTAGGAGACAGTAGAGCAGCAACCTAATAATCAATTTCCTACTGTTTGCTTAAATAGCATAAGTAGGCTTCTGTAATTGATAACCAAAGAGTCTTACCAATAAATGATATTGGAGCTTAGGGTAGACAAAAGTCACTTGTAGCTTGTGGCTGGGATGAAAGTATCATGGAAGAGATGTGATTTAAGCTGGAACTTAAAAATGGCTAGACTTTCAAAAGGTAGAGAGGGAGGAAAAGTGCACTGATAATTGAGACCACAGCATAGAGTTATGTGTGTTGTACACATCAGGCTCAATGGTAAAATAATCCAAATATGAAATTTGAATTATTCTATATTGAGTTTTCATAGCTTCAGAGAACTATTTACCAATATATCTTAAACATATTAAATAAAGCTACAAATTTCAAATTTAAATATCTAGATGCTTTAATAAAACCTAAAGATTGTTAAATAGGTAAGGTCAAAAATTATTTTTCTCTTTTATGTTATGATCAGTGAGCATGCAAATCCTATGGATTCTCTCAATTTAATTTACAATTCTCATTGCAAAGAATCACTTTTTTAAAGTTCAAGTTCTCTCAGATATTACAGCAAATTTGTTAGCTCTTCTAGGTCTTTGCTGGACAGATAATTCTATGCCTTCTACTGACGAATGCTTCTTCAAATGTAATATTAAAATAGACAAATAATTGCCTATCTGTCCTTTTACAACTCGGAGTGAACTATCCTGTAAAAATCCAAAGGGCTTCTAAAGTCTTGCTCCCTCAAGCAAACTCTTGTTTATAGGAGATCTCAAGGGTGAATTTCATCACTACATCCTTTTAAAACTTTAAAGATAATCAACCCATGCTAAAACAAAATTATCAGGTATATTCCTTCAAATAGCTCATAAAATTAAAGAGTCAAGAAAGACATTGCCTGAAAACTATTATTTAAATATTGTTATTTAAATATGCATTGACATATTTTGACCCCAAATAATTTTATTTTAATTCAGAAAACATGTGCTAATAATATACTTTTTAGTGTCATTTAAAATGACCGAGAGGAGACATCCCTTTTGACCTGAGCAGGCAGCTGAAAGGCAGGGAACTCATTTTCTTTTCTATGGCTTTTAACAAAGTCATGACCTCTCAATATCCATTCTTCTTTCCAAAAAATTGGCCCACTGTTCAGGTGTCATCCCTTTTAGAAAGACATTCATGAATTCCCAGGCTGAGTAGGAAAAGTATTCATTCATTCAGTCATCTGTTCATTCCTAAAACATTTATTGACTATCTTGTACATGTCAGGCAAAGATTCTAAGCAAAGAACCTCATAGAGCCAATACAGCCTAAGGAAGAACGTGCCATAGTGACATCTACCGTAGATATCTCAGGTAGCCTATGTCAGCCTTTCAATAACCTCTGGTCAAGATGCAACAAATTGGGTTTTTATTGTTTGTTTGTTTTCACTTAAATTCATTTCCTTGTATACTGTATTCAATTAACAAAAGAACAACTATGGCATTATTCTCATGAAGAGGTGTCATGATTTAGACAACATAAGGATACGCAAGAGTGTAATAATATTCAATTCATCTTATTAGTCCTTGCTTCTCCAAGACAATCCTGAATTCTTCTGTTCCCTCCTCAAGAAAAACTAATTTGCAGATCTTTACTTGCTTTTGTTACTCCTAAGACATGATCAGATTCTGCACATAGGTTTTAAAGGAACTTAGTCTTTACTTTTTTATTGGGTTCCTTCTTTCCCAAACTTGAAAAATAATGTATGATAAGAACATAGGTTTGAAGTCAGAAGAACTGAGGTTCATACCCTTATTCCACTAGTTACTAACTGTGTGCTTCTGGGCAAGTTACACAACCTCTCTGAATCTTAGTTTCAATAGCTGAAAATGGAGATAATACTATTCATCTAAAAGGATGGCTGCAAGGATTAAATAATAAATACTTAGCTTAGCCTGAGGCATATACTGAGACTGTATGGTTTTGCCCCTGACCACTGACCAGTTTCTTTTTTTTCTTTTTTCTTTTTTTTTGGTGAAGAAGATTGGCCCTGAGCTAACATCTGTTGCCAATCCTCCTCTTTTTGCTGAGGAAGATTGGCCCTGAGCTAACATCTGTGCCCATCTTCCTCTATTTTGTATGTGGGACACCATTGCAGCATGGCTTGATGAACGGTGCATAGGTCCACACCCAGGATCTGAACTTGTGAACCCCAGGCCGCCAAAGAGGAGCATGTGAATTTAACTGCTACACCACCAGGCTGGCCCCTGACTAGTTTCTTTACTAGGTCTGAACTAACTTGCAGTTAAGAATGATCCCACTATTCAGTGGAGCTGGGCTTCTTCACTTATTGTTCTCATTTTCATTCTGGGTGTTCTCTCATAGTAGTCATATGGCCTTGGCGGGGGAATGTCATCTTTTCCTGGCCCTTCACTCTTTTACATTAGCTCCCTTTCCTGGCCAGAAGCAAGCTTTATGTGTCTTCCTGTTACCAGCTCTCCCCACTTCTCTTGGTGCTCCTAAATGACTCGTTACTCATATGGTCCTTCTATCCCCTGCAACTCTAGGGAAACATCCTATAGAATCCCATCATCAATGCTAAAACACTGTCAACTGAAGTAAAAACAATGGCTACCATTTCTAGCAAGAAGTTTACCTTTGCACGTGCACACATGGTCTTAAACAACTTATGAATGCCTTGAAAAGCTAGTTTCCACATCCTGTATATAAGATTTATGCCATAGCAACATAAATTGATAGTGAGGAGAACTGGTTCCCCAAGAGTTACATTAGTGATTCTTTTGGCTCTCTATATTTTTGCTGTAGTAATTTCAAAAGTTTTATTCTTTCATCAAGCATAAATTTTAGAATTCATTAGTTTTAATTCAGTTCCAAGGGGCTGACAGGACACGGGAACACTATTTCTTTTCAACACAGTTCTGTTCTGTCATCAGGGAAGCTTCCATTTTAAGTGTGATCTGATCATCTTCCACAGTCAGACCAGTGGCTTTTTCTCTTTTGTCATCTATTCTCACTCATCAACTGCCATGCACTTTCAGAAACTTTGAGAGCTTGATGACATTCCACCCTAATAGGTGTACAGTACGATCTTACCACACATTTACAAATAATATATTTCCCATATAATATATGCAAGAAGAAATCCTCTGAATCATCTATGAGGAATAAAATTACCATGTGTGAAGGAAATGAAGTGAAGCTTTTTTTTTAAGGTAAAATGACTATCATTCGGCTAAATTCTTATCCTAAAATTCTCCAAGGAGCCTTGCCTACATCACGGACTAATAGACTGCAAAAATTTTCAGGGCAATAAAAATGGTGGTTTAAAAATTAATGAAGAGAAAAATGTGAGAGAATTCATTGTTTTATTTGTTTCATAACTTCAGAAATATTTTATAATGTAAATTATACATACATTTTATAAATTATTTTATAACAGCCAATAGACCCCTACTTTTTTTAGGGGGCATGGTGAGGTTGGAAAAGTAAGAATGGATTAGGGAAGGAACACCTTCTTTCCCCCACAGTCCTAATAAAGGAATTCAAGTCTTATACGGCAAGTTTGAGCCAGAAACAAGTACAATGACTTTTGTATTAAAAGAAGAAAATTTGTGACAGATGTAAAAGGAAAACTCATGGGTGAACCTCCAAAATTTACATACACTGAGGTGTATTAGAGACATCTACCCTGGTGGGTTAAAAGAAAACTGTATTTAAAATAAGTACATTCTATTCTTTGCCTTGATTTCTTTTTACTTATTTTCCATTACCAACAACTCTTCAAAGAATTTAGAGTAACCAAATATTTTTCTTTAAAACAATACCTTTTAAATTAAAATTTTCAATAAATATTAATTAAGAAATTACTTAATCTGTTTCCTTTATGTTTAGAAACAAATACTTAGCGTTAAACTCCATGGATAGTAGTTTAACTAACATTTTCATTTATTCAAGGAAGTTAACTGTCTATCCTGAAATATCTATAATACATGTCTCTATGGCACATGCTTCCTTAAGCTGTGTTGTCTCTATGACATTCTTGGCTGACTCAATCATCATTTTATCTTTGATTTTCTTCCCTCAGACTACTCGCCCACCATAGATAATCTTAAAGAACAACTCTAAAATGATAGAGCTAATAGAGGCAGCTATCGAAGCTAGGGCAAAATGGAAAAAGCATCCAAACACCATTGATAATCTTTGAGGCATTAAGTTTATCAAAGAAGTTAGATTACAGAATGGAAAACAAGTATAGTTTGCTTCTTCCAGTCACCTGTACTGGGCAAAAAACATCACTTTATTCTCACATAAATTGGTGATTCGGATTGCATCATAGACTAGCTATCCTTCTGTTAACATGAAGATTACCAGGTACTTTGATAATGCAATGAATTCTCAGGCAAGCACCAACTACTGGATCTAGTCCAGATGCAATGATAGCACGTTAATAAGCTAATTCCTTTAGCTACCTCTTATTTTCTGAGGCTCATTCGCAGAGTGGCAATACCATTAACTCTGGATGAGGTGCTTTGCCCAATAAATACCCCTTGATTAAATTCGCTGATTGGGCCTTCTCTGCTCACTTCACTCTCTATCCCTATGGGAAATAAAGTCTTGCACAGTATCCTTCATAGGACACAGAAGAGGCATCATAAACAGCAGGAGCATATCCTGACAGAGCGAACAAATGACTGAACAAACCATTCATAAGAAATCGAGAGTTAAACTAGCATTGCTAGGTTAGTGGTCACTAGATAGAGTAACAGAAGAATGACGCTGCAAAACACTGCAAAAATGGATCTAGCTACTACATTACCCTTTTCATCCAATTTAGAAAACTTTATATGAAAATATAATTTAAACTCTTATTTCATTAAAAATTTTGGGAGGTGGGTGGTGAGATGTATTCTTATTTGAAGAAGTTTTTCATCATTCATCATAATGTTCTGCAAAGAAAGCTAACAAATTTTTTGTTGGTTGGTTGGTTGGTTTCTCCCCTGAAGATGATCTAAGAGTACTATGGTTTTGCCATTTAGGGGAAAACACTAGAAAAGTTCTAACCAAGGCAAACTATCTGGCACTGCAAGGACATTGCCCAGGAAGAAAGAAATTTCACAGAAGCAACAGGTGCCTTTTTTGTTTTTTTGCACAGTAGTATCCACCGAAAAGAAGACAATGGGAAAACTAGTTAAAATGTGGCATAGACAATAAAAATGCAGCCTACAGTCCCAACTCTTAATGCCCACAAATATTGTACAGGATATCCACTCACAGCCACAATGCTGAAATTGGGCTGAAACGTTAGAACTCAGCAAACAGGGTTCATTAAAAAAACTCTTTTTATGAATCAAGAGATGATATATTAGGGAAATAATGTTCATAAAAAACCTAGTTTTTGACAATTGGCACCATAAAGCAGTTATTATCTCTGATTAGTGAAACAGTTTGTTTGAAAGCAATCAGTTTTGAAGAATACAGACAGGAGGGCAAGTTTTAAAACCTATGAGGTTTATATAGAGGGCTATTATTTTACAAACAACAAATGATTTAAAATGGTCTGAACTAACAATTATTCGGAGTCACTTTCATGTTATAGAACTCTATAAATAATACTTTTTAAAAACTTCACACAGTTCTTCTTGATCTACTTGTAATTATAGAGCATTATTAGTTTCATGTGTATCATGTTTCCAGATACTGGGTGTTGAAAGATTTATTCATGCTGAGCTGTGCCCTAAGGTAATTTTAGTTTTCATAAAACCTAATTCTACAATTATAACCATCTGAGAAAATGACTATTCTTCCTATCTGACACTGTAGTAAAAAGAAATATTTTTATTATAAGCCTGATCCTCACAAGTGATTATTTTTTGCATTTTCCTTAAACTCCTTACTTAAAAATTTTTTTCTTATTAAACCCTCAACCCACAAACGTTCAACTGTCATAAAGGATCAGTGTTACCAAACTGCCAGCATTAATCTTTTGTTTGAAATGTATAAAGAAAGACAAATAAAGGAGGCATTGCAAAATATCTTTGTGAAGTAGAAGCAGATAATGAAATGATAAATAACACAACTTGCAAAAAACCAGTCATAATTTTCTCGGGTAGAAGAAATTTCTAAATATCAAAGAGAGTGGTGTCATTGTCAGGTGCACCATAAATAAACCATGGCCAATTCCTGACATCGGACCCCTCGTTCTTGCAATGCAATGCTAAATAGCATGCTCTCCTTGCCTGTCTGAATTCTACATGCCCATTTCCAGAAATGCTGCTGCAGATAAGTAACACTGTCATGTTCCTTTTGTCAACTACATGCCGATTATCCTTTCTTATCTGCAGTTTGGGAACATTATCAAGGTCAGAAGCAATCTCTCAGAAAATCTTTCCTAATGTGGCTGTATTTGATAATTTCTGTAGGGGGCTTCCCTAAATAAACTTTGTAGAAACACATACGTATTTTCCAAGATTTGACTCATAGACCATGGAGAAAGGAAAGACAGTAAGGTTTTGGGAATTTATAACCAAAAGGAGAATGAAGTCATTCATTCTATGTATTTTCATCTACTCACTGTAAATGCAATACTGGAGGACGGCATATCTAATTCTTCGAGATGATTCCTCAATGACCCTACTTTCTCTACCTTCCTAACCTCTTCCTATTTATTTTATTTTATTTTGACAAATCGTTTATGAAGCATTTGCAATTGATGCACATATCACAAAATTATTTCTGCCAAGCTTCCTCTGTGACCTGCCCGTGGGATATGACATGCTCTAAGACACGTCGCTCTATCAACCCACATTTTTCCAGGACAAGGCAAATTATGACAAATTCCATCATCCTGCATTATGTGCTTCATGCTAATCTCACTAATTCTAAAGAATCAGGAGGCCTTGCTGTTCTGCTGAAGGGCATACTGTCTGATTGAATGATAGGAAAACAACATTTGCCATCCCCTTCTCACAACCCCAGCTGTGGCCACCACTGCCCCACTTCTGCCAGGCAACTGCTCTTGCTGTGTAACTTCCATAGCAGAATTAACTTTACATCAATTGAGCTGTCTGACAGGAAGCTACACAACACCAATCAAGATAGTTCTCAAGTCCTGAAAATAAAAGGCATTTGGTCGTAAAATGCAAAGAGTAAATAGTATTTCTATTGACTGTTGGATACCCTTATTCATTTTTAGCTATTTAAAATGAAGAGTTAAGATCAAATGTATCATTTATATGATAAAAACCAGACAGTTTCTAGACTTGAATGCTTTCGATTGGAAGTTTTTTTCCTGCTGGATCACTGCAAATGGCCAGTGAGAAATCTTAAGAGTAAGCCTGCTAACCTTGAGGACAATCCTTCTGTGCTTCAGAAGGTGGCAGTATTACCACATGAAAGAAGCCTCAAGTCGACATGATATTCCATGGCCACATTGCTGAAATAAACATGTTTAATTCCCAAAGAAACATATATTTTATCTGGTGGCATAATTTACTTATAACATTAAAACTCAAACATGGAGCAATTTGTAGCAATAACCATGATTACGCTGTTAGTGGCCCAAATGTCACTGTCTAGATTAGGCTAAATGATACCTAGCACCGAAGAGCTTCTATGATTTATTTTTTATGATCACGGGTAGAACTTGCATGCTTAAAAGGCTCAGCATAAAAACTGCCTTCAATAAATAAAAAAGGATGAAAAGATTGAAAGAATCTCCTATTATTGTTCGGAGATGTGATTGTAAAAAATTGTCACAGGAATAAGGTAAATTTTAAACCTCAGAGACACTTCTGAAAAAAAAAAGAGGTAAATATTTTGAACATTTCTAATGTTATGTTTTAGATTTTAAAATATTTTTCTGGAAGCAAATAGCTCACCTTATAGCATAGTAAATTAAAATACATCTAAACGGTTTTGCCCTTTATGAGTGTCTTCTGAAATGTCAGAACAAAATAAAGACTTTTAAATATATGTAATGCACTAAAATTGATTATTTTAACTACTTCTAGAAAGTGCAATAAATATAAATCTGTTGAGAAGTGTTAGGAGTAAAATTTCCTATTCAAACCTTCAATAATTTTCTTTTGGGGAATTCTGGTCTAATGCATACTTCTACCTGGAAACTACAAATATCATAGACCTTTTTTTGGCCATTATTATACATCAAATTGTTATTGTTATGCATAATCAAGGAAAAAGGAATGTAAACCACACTATCTAAAGTTGAAAAAGGATTTTACAATAAATACACATTTTTCTAGTTACTAAAATAAGGGCAAATTTAAGTCTGCATTTACATCTGTGCTTTAATGGAACGTTGCATAATTGGTTTAATGTTTTAGTGAGTCCTTATATAAGTTTCATAAGTACACAGCACAAATCGACATTAAAGTATTACTAAGAAGCAGCAGGAAGATCTTTAGCTTTCTACTTTACTCCCAGGGAGACCCAAGCCCCTCAGAGGAATACGACAATGTGAGCATGGCTTCAGCAAAGGCACTGGGCACACCCTGTGCATGCTGTGGCTTGTTGACATGAACCAGGGCAGGCAGACACCAATAATACATGAAGTGCGGTTCAGAGGCAATTAGGATCAGTTGTCAAGGCCAGGCCATTAATGAAAGAACATGTCAGAGGAGCTGGAGACTTCAATGGTTGAGGGCAAGAAGGCGATTTAGTGTGACAGATCGAGTCCTTCCAATGTCCTCAGTGGTACATGCTAATACCAGCCTTAACAACCTTTTGTGGCAGTGTATAATGCGACTAACATGGACTTTGATTCAGCAAAATGACTGCTGCCACTGTTAGTCTGTCTCATTCGAACAACAGTAAAAGCATTGCTACAAATAATTATCCACTTCCGTCCCTCCCTCCGCCGCTTAATGCATCCGCCCTTTGTGCATGCCATAGTGTTTGTTATTAGAAGCTTAGGGTGTTTTTCACTTTTGGTTTATGTGATACATTTTTATTTTGGCTGCACATATAATCCCAACTAATTAATTACAATGGATTTTAGAAGGCAAAATAAATAATTAAACATCCCATTCTCACGTAGTTAACAGTAAAAGTTTCCAGCACAAGTCAATTTTGTCTAAAAGAAACAATGTCTACCATGTAAGTTATGCAAGTTACTCACGTGCAATAAGGGACTATGCTCCAAAACCATTAGCAGAAAATTAACCTAATCCTCAAAGAAGTGAAAGCAGGAGCATTACAGAAAATGAACTCACTGCATTTTTTTTTCGTCTTTACAATTTGATAGTAATTCAAAATAAAAACCTACATGCCTATAACCAGACAATCAACAATAAGTAGGAAAAATATATTAAACATTGGTTAGCAATCTAGGTAAACAATAACTAGGGCAGCACGATATGCTAACAGTTCAGCCTACAGATTTTTGTGTTATGATAAAATGCCATGGTATCATACTCTTAAATTGTTTTTATGTATAAATCCTGTAATTTGTTAATTTTTGGCTTTTCTTTCATATTTTTTGCTTTTTTTGTATAAGATATTCTTCCAAAGGAGAAACTGAGTTTAATAGATGGTAAATGGCATAAGTTTTCTTATAATCTCTTAATGTTTGCACCTCCTCCCAGGTTTCCAGGATTTACTTCCAGCATCTCAGCCACAAAAGATGATGTTGTGATACCTTAGGGTTTAAGGCAGATAGCTCAGCCTTGTCTGCTTATGAATGACCGGACAGACCCGAAGAAAGGTGTTCTGGTAGAGATTAATGGGAATCGTGTTGTCAGGGTGGTAACTTCTTATGATATATACATTTTTTTTCTGGGTCTTATGTTTCCTTCTCTTCTGAGATAGTTTTCGCTTCTTTATTTCCTATCTCATATACCACTGTTCTCTTTTTTGTAATCTTGTTCAATTCTCTCTGCTGCTTCTTTTTTTCTGACCTTAGCCATTGCCACTCCTTTCCCCTAATACTTGATTCATTACCAGCTTTCTTGTTTCCTCCTATAAGAACTATTTTCCTTTCTCAGGAAAGCTTTCAGAACTGAGCCCTAAAAGGAGTACTAGTGTTAAAAGAATTACCAGTACAAACATCTAAACGTTCATGCAATCCCAAAACACATTTTCATAAATAAATAATTTTTTTGATAAAAAATGTATTTAGGAAAAATGGTTACTGTGCTAAAAAATATATTCCTTATAGTTGGAACCAAAGTAAACACACTTTCCAAACACTTGGCAGTGTTATTAAGCTATTATTACATTAAAAACATACTACAAATATAAATTGTCTACTAGTCCTAACCAATAACGAATATATCCCCTTCCAGAGAGAAGTTCAATAGACCAATGATCAACTCTTGGTCAGTCTGCAGGGCATCTAGCTTAAGATCAGCCCTCCAAGTCTCTGTTGGGAGACATGATACTTCTGCATCTTGATATGAGAGTTTTTGATACCTGTGTTCCCCCCTGAACTTGTAGGACTAATATGATAATGGAATTATTTCAGCAGGTGACAGGGACTAGTTTTCATTATTTTTTCAGGCTCCTAGCCTCATGACACAGAAATAGACCTACTGGGCCAAAGGTTAATAGCACAAAGTTAGCAATGACCCTACCTATTGGTAGGACTTCACAGTTTGCTGAAATAAAAATGATTTTATATGTATTCATCTGGATAATAAAAAATTTCAAGCCTACCAAAATGAAATTCTAAGAAACTTCCTATTAAAAAAAGAAGTACAGTTTTTTGAAGTAAGCAACTTTTTTGAGATGGCTTTTGACACGGTGTTCAGTCTCTCTCCCTCTTTGTTTGAAAACCTGGCATTTGTCATCTGTCATAATGTGTTTACTCAGAGTATAACATTTTTAAAGGTATTATTTTGTCTTCTAAAAACTCCTAGGTTTGTTTTCCTTTACAAGCATAATTATATCTAGTTTCTTCAATCAGTGCCTCATATTTTAATAATATGTTGCCATTTGGGTACAGTTATAACCATAATAATGAACATGTGGTTCAAAGATCACTAGATATATAGATGGCATGAACCATTAGCAAGAAATATTCTATACTATAGAGATCACACATAAAAAACCATAAAATTCACTATAGAATTTGCTATTCTGACTAAGGCATCTTTCTGTGTAATTAACATAAATCTCTTTACAAAACATGCTAGTTTTAATAACAAATAGGGACATTTTACAGGAAAAATAAAGAATAGAATACAAATAAAATTATAACATGAATAATTTAGTTATCTCCTTCTCATATTTCATAATGACATTGTGTAGCTATAACGGACCTAAACCGGAACTATTTCTCTTAAAAAATAGGCTTATTCCTTTTCCTATATGCCATTGAAATTCATATCATCACTTTCACACGAAACACGTAATTAATCCTAATTGTTTCCAACACTCTGAAGAGGAGAAATGGAATCCGTGGTTTCTTTCTTTTATGTGTGTTAAGGCTTTCTGCCCACAAGGGCACCATTTAGTAAATTACTTCCTCCAAAATGCTGGCTATTGGCCTCTTGGCCTGAAGGAGTTAATGCAGTTACAAGAGGTGAGTCACTGAATTCCTCTGCAACAGAAAGATGAAACTCAGTGATTGCTCAGAGGTGTCCTACTCTGCTACGGAATGATGATCCAGTAAGGAAAAAAAAATCACTTCTTATACACAGGTCTTAATAAAATAGATGGAGAATATGCTCCATAAATGCACAGAGGGGGTAGGTGTGAAAGGAATGTAATCGTGTTCCTGACTGGTACAAAATTAAAATGGAAACAGAATCAAATCTTCCTTAGAGGTAATCCTTCAACTTTGTTAGTGACTTTTGTCCAAGATGACCTAACTCTGTATTACTGTCTTACTTTGTCTTGGGTGACACATGGTAGCATAAGGGAAGAGCACAGTTTCCATGAAACCTTTGGCATCCCAACCTCTAGACTCCAAGCCCTACTCAGTTGGGACAGAGCCCCCCATCCCAGCTAGTTAAGTCGTTTGCTCCAACTCCGACTAACTCTGCCTTTCCCAAATAACAATCTTTGGCATGGCCACATTCCCCAAAGAGCCCCGTTCCTGAATCTACTCCAAATATGGCCAGTTGCTTCCCTGCTTCAAACTGTTGCAATGTTACTTTCCATCCTCTTCTCTCATCCTCTCCTCCCCATTCCACCCCAAAAGCACCTCTTCTCTCCTGCATCCACCCCGCTCCCTCAGACACTTACAGAACTGGAACAGTTGTTATTTCCTTAGTCAGGACTAGGTTCTCGCAGGAGCTATCTTTGAAGTTGCCTCCAGATTTTTGTTGGCTCCCCAAATTTCCAACTCATACCCCTCTGGTGATTACCGTTGCAATTAATGTAGTCTTTAAATAGTTCCTTGCTTCCAGACCTGAGGTTCACAGTATTGCCTCCTCAAGATCAGCGAGGTCATGTGCATGAGGATTGAGTGGTAGACCTTCAAAAGGAGCCCCACTAACTGCAGCAAGACATGTTCCTCGCAACTTCGACCATGTCTCCCGTTGGTTCTCTTTAGCTCCCCTTGTATCGCCTCCCCTGCTCCCCCCCTACTTTTTTTTGGTCATCAGCATCTGCTAGCTCTGATTTTGTGAATTCATCCAATTTATCGTCGCTGAGCACCTACTATATGCCATACACTGTGCCTGAGATACAACAGTGAACAAAAGCAGGTATAGTCTCCTTTGTATGGAGCTTAGTCTAGTAAAGAAGTCAAATCTGATAAAAACAATCCCACAGACAGGTATAAAACTGCAACTGTCACATACGGATCAACAGATTTAAAGGTGAAGCGCAAGGTACTGTGAGAGCCTGGTCAGGGAGGCTAGGGAGGCAGGGAAGGTTTTCCTGAGGATGTGAGGCTTGTGCAGAGATCTGAGAGAAGACGAACAGTTAGCTAGTTTCCCGTCACAGAGTGAGGAATGTGCAAAGGTCCTGTTGCAGGAAGGAGCATGGTGAGTTCAAGGGGCTCAGTAAAACTGCCTCTCCCCACAGCCCCCAAACCCCTCCTATTGCTGCATCAGCTACCTTAGGATTGAAGGGAAGTCCCTGGAAATGCTTTGCTCCCAGTGAGGTCGCTCTTCCTCAACTGAAACACCACGAGCTCACCTCCACAAAATAGCTAAGAAACCAAGCCTGTGAAGAAGGCTCATATGGACCGACCACCCACTTTTCCCTACCATCAAGACAAATCAGATTCATGTTAATCTCAGTCCAAGCCTCCCAAGTCATTTTAATTTGATCCCATCTCCCAGCCATCTCTGACCTCCCATAGCTTTTCCCTGGGCCCTACCGAAGGCCCAAACTTAAAACAATCCCACAGGAACAAAATTCTCCACGTCCACAATCCCGTCTCTCAACTTTCTCTTCACCTTTTTGCTGACAGTGAAACCAGGCTATAGTCCAAGTCCACACCTTCCCCCAAAGCCTTCAAAACAGAGGCTCTTTTTTCTTATCCCCCCCCACATTCTAGGAGCTGGGGTTGCTGTGTCCTTTCTAGTTCCTTAAAACCTATGACCTCTTAGAAGCACAAAGCACCACCAGACTGTGTCACCCCTTCCCCTACTTGATATTGTCGGGCACCTACCATCTTGGCACCGCACTCATTCATGGACTAAGTTAGCATCTATTTCACTGTCTTCCACTACGCCATTACTCCTGTCATCCTTGGTGGCTTCCACAGCTAGACAGATAATCTATCCGACCCTCTGGACTCTTGGGTGTCTGAATTCTACATTTCCAACAACCTGTTCCTCCACCTTGCCTCAATTACCCATTCCCATAGTCGTTAGAGCTGTGTTTTCAAACTGTAAGTTTCGGTCCATTAGTAATCACAAAAATCAGTGAATTTTGATTTGATTTAATGAGTTATAACCAGGTTTTTTTTTAAGTAACATAAAATAGATTTAAAAACATCAGTTTATTATATTAAGTAAGGTAAACATGGTTTCATGAAAATTTCTTTCAGTTACATATCACACACATGTCTATGGGCATACTAAGTTGTTTTGAAAATTTTATTATTTACTGGGTCTAGTCCAAAAAGTATGAGAAACATTGACCAACTTTGTCATCACCAATAACCACATTACTTCCAAAATTTTGATTTTAAACATCCCATTTGCTAACTACCACTTCTAACTTTAGAGCCTACTTCTTCTAGTCTCCTCTCTCTCAAATTTTTAAATCTCATTCAGACTTCCAATTCATTGATTCCACCACTTTTTGCTATACTCCCACCTCCTCCTTCACATGCTCATATCCCTCCTTACCTACTCAGATTCTGGGCTCTATCACTTTAATCATACCTTTAACTTCTTTGCCCCTTGCTACTCTATTGTATTTTCTTGTCAAAATCCCAAAAGCTACACTCAACTCTCCAACTGCTTTGTGCCACCATCCAAATTACTGAATGTTGCTGGAGAAAAACACATAACTGTGCAGACAGATACCACATTAAATTTACGATCATAAATTTCAAGCAGACCATTAGTGCTGCTCAATCCTAGTATACTTCCTTTGTATTTTAACTTTCTCATTCTCCTGACAACCATTTTATACCTCATCTTTTCTAAGCTGATGACCTGGCTTCTTATTTCATTTTCCTAGTACCGAATCTACAAACAGATGAGCCCATACTGCACCTTGTCCTAGATCACAATAGAATCATCCCTGCTCCTATTAAAGGTTAACCACTCCACTTAAGGTTCCCATCATCTTCCGAACACAAAGACTTGGATTCTGAAATTACTCTTTTTCTGTCCTACATGTTGTTTCACCCTCTCATTTGGATACACTCATTGACATAAAAATATGCTGTAGTAACTTCCACCTTAAAAATAATAGTCTCTTGACCCCAGTTTGCAACTGCCCTATTTCTGTTCCCCTACATCACAAAACTCCTTGAAAGTGTAGTCCACACCCACTGTTTCTTCTCCCACTTGCACTTTAACCAATAGCTATCAGGCTTTTATCTCCACCAGTCTGTAGAATCTAGTCTTGTCTAAGTTCCCAACAATGCCCACTTTGCCAAATCTAGAGGTCAGTTCCCTGTCCTCATCTTACTCTATTCAGAGTAGCATTTGTCCCACTACCTAATTCTTCTTTATTTTCTTCCCATTCCCTCATTCTTTTTTTTTTTTTTTTCTTTTTAGCTGAGGAAGGTTGTCCCTGAGCTAACATCTGTGCCAATCTTCCTCTGTTTTGTATGTGGAATGCCACCACAGCATGGTCTGACAAGCTGCATGTAGGTCCGCACCTGGGATCCAAACCTGCAAACCCCAGGCTGCTGAAGCAGAGCACGCAAACCCAACCACTACGCCGCTGGGCCAGCCCCCATTCCCTCATTCTTTGAGTACTTTCTTCACATCCAAGATACCACACTTTCTTGGTTTTCTTTTTATCTCTAACAGATAGAGATCCCTAAAGAAGATTAACTGATTTTATTAAGAGTGCCACAGGACTCTATCCCTCTCCTCTTCATTTCTCTATCTTTTTCTCTATAGGTGACTTTATTTAGTTCCTAGATTTTAACCCCATCTATATGCTATGACTTTCAACTTTATATCTACAGCCCTGACTTCTCCCTTGAGTTCCAGACTCATATAATCATCAAACCTGCTTCATACAGCCACTTGGATGTCTACCAGATACTGTAAATTTAACCTGCCCTAGCCAAAAGAAAAACTTGATTTTCCCCCCACCTCCCTAAACCTGCTCCTTCCCTACTCTTCTCCATCTCAATTTATAGGACTACCATTCATTTGATGATCAAGCTGAATATATAGGCATTATCTTTAACTCCTACTTTTCTTTTACCAATCACCAGCAAATTCTCTTAGCTCTATCTCCAGACTGCATGCCAAACCATCCACTTTTACTTCTTCTCACCATCTCCTACGTCTCCAACCTTATCTGCAACTATTTTTTCTCCCTCACTATGCTCCCTCCACCCTAGCTCCTTCCTGCCTCTTTTCCAGATCTTCACATAGCTAATCCTTGAGAGAAAGACTTCCTTGACTCTCTAATCTAAAAGTGGATACCCCTCCTAATTATTCTCTATCTCTGTGTCCTAATTTATTTCCCTCACAGCACTTAGCAGAATCTGAAATTATTCTATTTGTTTGTGTATTTAGAGTCTGCTTATCCACTAAAATATAAATTCTGTAAGGCCAGGACTATATGTTCAGCTCCTAGAATGTAGTTGAATGAATGAATGAATGGGAGCTGAAAGTGTGGTCCAGGTGGAAAGAGTAGTGTTGGAGAAGGAATAAAGGAGTCAACATAATCAAATATACACTATTAAGAAAACATCGCTCTGGCTGGAGAACCAGAGTTGATATCAAGACCAGTGAGGAGGCTGCTAGAACAGTCTGGCTGAGTGATGATGGAAGGTTGGACTAAGGGGCAGAGATGGCAACAAGTGAATAGATTCCAGAGATACTTAGAAAGAAGATCACTTGATGTCCTATCACACGTGGATATGAAAAAAGAGGGTAAGGGAAAGGAAGAGTTGAAGGATGTCACCAAGATTTTGTGTTTATCCATCACTGACTTAGGGACACTGGGAGAGGCCAAGGTTTAAGGGACAAATCATGAATTGTGATTTGGGCTTGCTATGTTTGATTTCTCTTGAGACATTTATGAAAAGACGGCAAAATAGCAGTTAGTTATAAGAGTCAGGATCTCTGAGGAATTATCTAGACCAAAGATATAAATTTGTGAGTTATTTGTATATACATAGGTGGTGAGTGAGGTCATATGTATGGATGAGATTACTTACGAAGGAAGTACAGCATGAAAAGAGGGCCTAGAACTGAACTCACAGAAGGTAGAGAGGATAAGCCTGCAAAGGAGACAGAGAAGAAATGGCCAGTGAGATGCAGGAACACAAACAAACAAAAGCTCAGTACATGGGCAGCCTGCACACCTGCCTGTTTCATCCTCCTACCCGCACTCACTCGACGGCTCACCAGTTGACTCAGCTTTGCATCTTGGCTGGTGCCAGGCTTGGCATTGGCTCTGTCCACACTGAGTAGTCGTGGTTCGCCTATGCTGTTTCTGGTCTTTGTCCTCGAGTGCTGACCTGGTTTTATCTTTTCTGAATTCATGTTGGCCTTCAAACCCCAGAAGGACTCTCCTGACTACATGGCATGATTCATGCTACTACAAAGAAAGCAGCACAGTGAAGTGGTAAAGAGCCAGAAAATCTGGGTTCAAATTTTGGTTCTGCCACTTTCTACTGAGTTTTTTATCCTTTCTGTGCTTTGGTTTTCTCATCCGAAAAGAGACAGCAATAATAGCATCTATCTCATAGGATTGTTGTGAGAAATACAATTCATATAAAACCCTTAGAATAGTTCTGGCACATACATAGTAAGTGTTCAATAAATGTCAGCTTCTATAACGATATTTGCCAAGGTCACCGAGAAAGCTAGCTTCAAGTCATCATTGCTGGTCTAGAAATAGAAGGAGTAAGACAGGGGCTGGAGTGAGCAGTGAGTTGAAACAGTACTCGATAGGATAGTCAGGAAAGGCCTCATAAAAGATAATCTTTGTCCTCTTTGATGACAAAGAAGAGCCAGGCATGCAGAGGCAACATCAACCAAAAATAAGCTTGCCCTGCTGGGTGAGCATAAATAAGAGAGAGTGTGCCTGGACTACAGTGAAAAGGGAGAGAATGGTAGGAGAAGGGGAAGAACAGTATTCTATCATGCAGCGCTCATAGGCATGAAGAGCTCATGAAGGCTCATACGGTGAAGAGCTTGGATTTTATCCTAAATTTAATGTAAACTATTGAATTATGTGATCAGATTTACATTTTTTAAAAAAAACTTTTATTTTTATTGTATTGTGGTGAGACCACCTAATATGAGATCTAACTTCTTAATATAGTTTTAAGTGTACAATACAGTATTGTTATCTATAGGCATAATGTTGCACAGCAGATCTCTAGAACTTATTCATCTTGTATAACTGAAACTTTCCATCTATTGATTAGCAACAACCCATTTCTCCCTCACCCCACCCCGTCAACCAACATTCTACTCTCTAATGGGTTTCACTATTTTAGATATCTTATGTAAGTGGAATCATGTAATATTTGTCCTTCTGTGAGTGACTTATTTCACTTAGTATGATGTCCTCAAGGTTCATCCATGTTGTCACGTATTAGAGAATTTCCTTCTTTTTTAAGGCTGTATAATAATCCACTGTATGTATATACCACATTTTTGTTATCCATTCATCTGTCAATGGATATTTTGGTTGATTCTATGCATTGGCTATTGTGAATAGTGCTGCAATAAACATGAGAGTACTAATATCGCTTCAAGATCCTGATTTCCATTCTTTTGGATAAATACCCAGAATAAGATTGCTGAATCATATGATAGCTCTATTTTTAATTTTCTGACAAATCTCCACACTGTTTTCCATAGGAGTTGCACCATTTTGCACTCCCACTAACAGTTTACAAGGGTTCTAATTTCTTCATATTCTCGCTAACACTTGTTGTCTTTTGTTTTTTTTTGTTTTTGATAATGGCCATCTTAATACATGTGAGGTGATACATCTCATTGTGGTTTTGATTTGCATTTCCCTGATGGTTAGTGACGTTAAGCATTTTTTAATATACCTGGTACCCATTTGTATATCTTCTTTGGAAAAATGTCTATTCAAGTCTTTAGACTATTTTTAAAAGAAAGTTATCAGCTTTTTTGCTTAGTTTTTTTTTTTTAAGATTTGCTTAGCTTTTTTTTAGTTATTAATTGAGTTGTAGGAGTTCCTTATATATTTTGGAAACTAACCCCTTATCAGATATATGGTTTTGCAAATATTTTCTCCCATTCCATAGTTTTCCTTTTCACTCTGTTGATTGCTTCCTATGCTGTGTAGTAGCTTTACAGTTTTATGAAGTCTCACTTGTTAATTTTTTGTGTGTGTGTGTGAGGAAGATCAGCCCTGAGCTAACATCTGCCAGTCCTCCTCTTTTTGCTGAGGAAGACTGGCGCTGGGCTAACATCCATGTCCATCTTCCTCCACTTTATACGGGATGCTGCCACAGCATGGCTTGACAAGCGGTGTGTTGGTGGCGCCCAGGATCCGAACCAGGCGAACCCCGGGCCAGCGCAGCAGACCGTGCGTACTTAACCACTTGCGCCACCGGGCCAGCCCCTCACTTGTTAATTTTTGCAGATTTACATTCTTCAAAGGGCATTTTGAGTACTATGTTGAGAATGAATTGTAGGGGAGGAGGCGAAAGGAGAAGTGGGGAGATCAGATAACACAGCTATTGTAAAACCATGGAGAAGGATGAAGGTAGCTTGGACTAGGATTTTAAGGGTGGGGATGAAAACCAGCAGGTAGATTCTGACTGGGTTCTAGGAGTAGAAGTGGCAGAATTTGTTGATGTATATAGTAGACAAAAGAGGGAACATGGAAAATCCCCAGGTTTTTGGCTTGAGCAACTGGATGAATATTTAAGATGCTTTCTGTGATGAGGAAGATTGAAGAAGTGAGTTTGAGAGATGGGTAGAAATTAGGTCACATTAATAAACTATATGTTGTTTATTGTCTTTCACCCCACATGGTAAGTCTAGCTATTACTCACATAACGCTCGTGACTGTTTCCTTTGGTTAGTACCAAGGACCGGCGCTCTCAAATGTTCTTTGCAACAGTTGAGGACTAAAGAATCTCCTGGATCATGATCTCTTGTGCCCTGTAAGATCACAGGCACGTATAGCATCATTATGCTGGGTCCTATACTTTACTCAACTACATTACTTACTTCATAGAGTACCACTAGCAGAACGCAGCAACTATTCTATCACCACCTCTCAGGGCATGAGAAAAATCATCCACTTTCCAAGTTTTAGAATTGAATAATCATAGTGGAGTTATTCAAGATCATTTCTTGACCTGAGTGACAGCAAGATGGTCTTGTTTCTAAGTAGAAAATAGAAGAATGTGAATCAAGAACCATAAACTTTTCTGAATTTAACACTTAATCACACTAATTCTTTCAGATAGTACTACATATGTTTAAAGAAATTTGAAATTAAATGTACTACTAAAACATCCCTTTCAATATTCATTTGACCACATAGTTTAATAGGCGACCATATACTTTGTCATCCAAGCCAGTACATTTTGAGAGTGAAAGAAGGAGTTATTGATAATTACAGGTAAACGTTAGCCTGCCCAGGCATATTGGGACCTATGGTCACTCATTTTATAAAGCATGGTATCTTTAGAATGAAAGTCCAGAACAGTATCTGGTTTCATTTAGCTAAATCAGGTGGTATAATATGAATAATAAAATGAAAGGAAAATCAGGAATTCCGTGTCTACTTAATGTTCTTTCTCCTCTTTGTTTTTCATTTGGTTGATTTAAATGCATAATAACTGACCATGTTTTGAAAAGTCAGTTTGTTTACATATCTGTGATTTATATTTGTAGTACAAATCCAGATAAGATTCTCATTTCATTATATCAACCTAGGTCATATATTAGTAGTTTAAAAATACAAAGAGGATGTTATAGACTTATATCACCCATACATTAAAAGAAAAATTAAACTGATTGCAAAAACTAAAATTATAAAATTATAAAGATTAAGAAAACTAATTTCAACATTCAATATTTATTGTAGCTAATACCATACAATACATATATTAATAGGTTCGTTAAATATACACATACAAAGGAAATATTGTTAACATATAGAATAAGACTATCATGTCTAAGCAAAATCAAGCTGAATAGCAAATCTTTAGTAACCAAAGGGAAAAGGTTCTCCATAATGTAAATCAATACTTGGGGATGTTTATTTTCTCATTTCAGTTTCATTTTCAAAATATGCTGTATTTTCTGTGTAACCCATTTTTCATCTGCCCAATTACTAGCAATCTTTTTTCTACTATCAAAAATGATCATTTGTTTCTTTATTGTAGTAGATGAAACATGCTTTCATTGCTTCAGCTCACAAGCTGTGCAGATCCTACCCACTGCTCTTGCCTCCAGCACACTCCACATTATTGGTGTATTATTTCATGCATGCCCTACTCTTTTATCAATTGCTTTTGAAGTAATGTTAATAGACTAGAAAATTGAGACATTTATGAAGTATAGGCAGTGTTTATGAAAAAATCCATAAAATATGACACAGGCAAGACAAGATAAAAGCAGCATTTGAATAGATTATGGCAAAGAGATCCTGTCAGAGTTGACAACTGACTCCTTCGAGATCACTAATTTTTATGAGATTAATTCTGTGGTATAAAAAATGAAGTTAAATGTCCTAATTAATCTGTAAATAGCACACCCACAATTAAACCTTGTGGCCCCTTCTTGGATTGGGGTTGCAATGATTTTTCAAAATTAATTATCTCATATTCATAATGAAGAAGGTTTTCTTTTTTCATTTTTTTTCTCATGGCATTTCAGCTAAAAATCCACCTGGAGTCAAACTTGAATAGCAGTCTTCTGATACGCAAATCAGTTCACAGCTTGGTGTGGAGCCACATCCATCAGACTTGTGAGCTATATACTTAGGAATGGTTTATATAGTAAGAAGATAAAATTTGGAGAAATGGCACAGGAATGAGGTGGTGGAGGAAAACATAGAGTTTCTCTATATTCAAGCAACTGTTCTTTGTTCCACAATTTATAGCACCCAGAAAGGTATAGAGGTGCTATACCTTCTCTTATGGAGGTGATAACATGGCGAGGCCCTGTCTCTTACATAGCAGTTAGAAAGTACATCACGTAGGAGTTAGAAAATAACGCTATCGTCTGGCTTCTCCTGACGCTGTGGCCGAGTACTCAAGAAATGTTGGTTCCATTCCCATTCTTTCATTCTACCTTGAATATTTGAGTTTAATAACACTTTCTGCAAATGTATAATGTTCTCTCTCTGTAGTCAGATGAAAATAATACAATTTACTAAATATAAAATATTTCAGAATATTTTTGTAACAGTTATTGTTAATAAGAATGCATACTAGCCTTTCTGATTCACACTAATTATTTCATCTCATCCAGACAACAGCTCCAAAGACAAGTATTACTGCTACCACTTTGTTAAAAATAAGGAAACTGAGGCTCAGAAATGTTAAAGGAATTAGTCTAATCATATCTATACAATAGGTGATGGAACAGACTCTTGAAGCTAGATCCCCTTGACTTGAAATCCTACACATTTTTCATTATAAGTATAGGGTGAGGTAATGTCTTTGCAATCAGAAATAACCTGTTGATATAGTAAAATATTCTATCAGTTTTGGTGAAGAGAAAATTATTCAAATCAGTGAGCTCTCAAGTAAAAAAAGAGTTTAATGACTACTTTTCTTTTCTTTTTTTTTTTTTGGTGAGGAAGATTAGCCCTGAGCTAACATCTGTTGCCAACCTTCTTCTTTTTGCTTGAGTAAGATTGGCCCTGGGCTAACATCTGTGCCAATCTTCTATTTTGTAAGTGGGATGCTGCCACAGCATGGCTTAACGAGCAGTGTGTAGGGCTGCACCAGGATCCGAACCCACGAACTGGGGGCTGCCGAAGCAGAGCATATGAACTTAACCACTATGCCACCCAGCTGGCTCCAATGACTATTTACTTTTCATTTGTATATTCTGCTTTTTGCAGGAATGAGAATACAGTCATCTTTTTTTAAGGAGGACAGTTATTTTCTTCCTTGAGTTCCATGAGAAAGTAGGATTGTGAAAGTTAATTTTTTCATTTATACTCTACGGCCCTGGCAACAGGTAAGCTGTGGTTATATTCTGGAAGATAATACTGAAGCAAAATGGTATAATACTACCATCTTTGAGAGGAAGATCTTTTTAATTGCCATTACTTGGCGAAGTAGTACCAATGTTAAGAAAGCAGATATCCACGTTCTCAAGACATAATGATGTAGTTTTCTGATTGTTCATAGTCTTACTATAAGTGGTTTAAATATTTTGGCTGAACTGATCAGTTAATGTAGTTAACATGATAATGATTTATTTATTTGATGCCCAACTGATGGAATGTATTTCACACTGGAGGAGTCTTACAGGCTAGCCAAAACATCTCACTTTCACACGAGGAAATAGAGAATCAAGAGACATTAAGTGATTTGCTAAAGATCATATACAAATTGTATTGCAGATTCCTAACTTGAATTCATTACTTCTGATTCCAAGTCCAAGTTCCTCTTCCAATAAATTACCTTATCTGATTTTATCAGACTATTATTCAGTCAAAACCTTGGGTACACACAATCTAAGATGTTAGCACATCCTCTATTGGAACATTCTTCAACAGGTAAAACATTTAAGAACAGATAGGCCCAGTATTATAAACGTGATTACAAAGAGAAGTCTTAAGCTGACAGGAAGAGAAAATAATAAATGGCACCTTTTTCATCTCTAAACTCTCTAATACCAAGAAAACACCTTAAAGCCCTTGCCTTGGGTAAAAAATATTTGAAATGCCAAATCCAGTTATCAATTCATCTCTATGTGTGCCGGGAAGGATTACTACAGTTAAGTATATTCTAAGCCTGTTTATACCCAGCATTACTCCTGAAGTTCCAATAAGAGTGTCTATTTTTATTTTTATTTTTGAAGTGACACTAACCTAAAAAGAAAGAAAAAAAGAGTATGTTTAAGCCATTCTTCAAAGCTCATCTCCATGAAGCTATTTTGATAGTTTTATAAAAAAGGAAGCAAGCTGCAGCTAAATTAGATAGTTTCACTCTCACATTCTCTGAATACAAATAACAAATGAACGTGATGTACTTACAGAGTTTGATAATCAAATTTGAAATTCTGCTTATTTATACAGTTACTATGTCCTAGTATTGAAAATATACACAACTAGTCACAAAGGAGCACTTTTAATATTATTGTTTTCATAGCTTCATATAAGAGCAAATGGGGAAGTCTCCTTGCATGGCATGGTGCATGCAGCCAAGAATTTTCACATGGCCAAACCATGTGCTCAGTAATGCTACAGGGATATGCATAAAGGTTTTTATTCAGGACTTAATACTTGTTGAATAAATAAACTTAGGTACCTCCCAGACAGGTAGTATGCTGTTGATTCTACTATACACTTCAAATATCTTTAAAAGGTACACAGTGACTCTTTTCTAGGGTATGTAATGCCTCCAAATAATTATCAGTAACATTCCTTACACTCACAAGTGTTCAGTATCACTGAATAGAAAACAATGACCACAGCCTTAAAGAACGTAGAACTCTTTTTCATGACTTTAACTGCAACAACTAAATTAACATTTTCCAAACCACTTTTGTTTTCAGTTCCTGATTACTCCCATGATTCAAACCACTTAGGCCTTAAGTTTTAGATTATTCCCTTTTATACTCAATTACCACATCAGAGGGTTCATAATTGATTTGAGATCTACCATTTTTCTACTTTGCCACAAAACCACTTGTGTTAGAGTTTGAGGAATTTTGACGCGAGGGTTATTGTGCTTAGAACATTTAAAAAACCTAGTAAACATCTCACATCAACAGAATTCTATACATAGTTCTAAGAAAGATTAGTTACGTTTTATTTTTCAACTTTTATAAGAAATTCTGTTCTTTCTTATAGCCATCAACCAGAAGATACAAAATAAAATAACATAAAAATAGAAATAGAAAATTAGCATGATGGAAAAGAAACATACATATAGTCAGACTCCAAGGGTTAACATGGTAAATCAAGTTTTGTAATTTTTTTAATGGTTATTCTGTTATTCTTGTGTTAGGTAATAGTATTGTTGGAACAGTAAGCCTTTAACATCTGTGCACTTTGGATCACCTTAAGCCAGCTGGTTCCTCTCAAAATTGCTCATCTTTTGTTCTTATTATGTTCTGACCTGGGCCTCTAGCCTTAAGACAGCTATGTGCTTTCTGCAGCCAGGATATCCTCTTCAAGACTGTCAGACAATTTCAAATGATTGATGTGCTAGTCTGGTGTTCTGGTATTTTTCCCTTTAGTAAATCTCCAGTAAATCTACAGATCATTCTATAAGAATGCTAATTATATCTACTCTTCCTTAACTTCATGCACATTTTTCTTGTTTTCCTGTATTTTTGGACGTGAGCTTAAAGTTTATAATATTGCGTGTTTCTAAAATAATTTTTTACAATATTACATATAAATAAAACACATTTCTAACCAAGGGAAACAATTCCAGCAGTGAACTCAGTTGACTCTCTTTCTTACAGAACAGTGCCATGCATCTATTCTGAAAACCTGAAGCATGATTCTTAGCCCCATTGTGAAAATTAGAAATCATTTACCCACTTGCTTTCTATTCCTTTTTTTCTGCTATTCCTTACTATGCTTACTCTTATTTGGATGCTGCTCTACCCCATCCCTCAAAAACAGAAGCAACCAGTATAGGAGGTCCTGGAATCCTCTGTCTCTGAAGGCCATTTCAGCTTGTTCTCCATAGGATCACTGATGGGAACTCTCATCTCACATAAGCCAGGCCCCCAGCCACGTCACGGTCTTATCAGTCAAAGCCCAAGCAGGGCAGAGTATGGCTCTTTAGGCTCTCGAGTTTGCTTCCTTGCTATAGAGATGTTTTCACATAAAAACAGACCTCCATCAACCTCAGAGCATTAATCCTAAGCCTCTTGCCTTAACACATATTGTTCCATGTTTCCCAACCAATCTCATGATTGATTATCCTTTTTGGGCCTTACGTATCTTCTCCTTCTGAGGCTTAGAACTGAGTTTCTGGCTTCAACCTTTTGCTTTCTTTCTTGACCATATTTGGATTTTTCATCTGAACAAGTTACCTCCCTCAGCAAACTGCTGAGCCACAACGGTTCCCAGGCCCCTATAACTACCTCAACACGCCCCCCTGCAGGAAACACATCCAAACATGTTAACCTGACTCAAAAAGTAAGACTGGCTCCAAAAGTAAGACCTGGATATCCTATAAGAATATCATTTGGTCAACTAACAAAATTGGAATACAGACGGAAGATTAGAAAAACATCAATTTTAAATTTACTTGTATGTAAGACAATATTCTTATTCTTAGAAAAAACACACACTGAAATATTTAAGAGTAAAAAACCACGTAACTAACTTTCAAAAGGTTGAGAAAAAATGTGTGCATATGTAAACACACATACATAAATACACACATAATATATACATGTTTTATATATATACACACAATAAACATATGCAAAGAGAAAGGGAGAAAGAGAGCGAGAGGGTACACTCATTTGATAAAGGAAATGGGGCAAAATGTCAACAACAGGTGAATCTGGGTAGAAGATATATGAATGTTCTATGTACTATTCTTTTCCTTGTGATTTTTCTGTAAGTTTGAAGTAATTGCAAAATAAAACCATAAAGAAACAAAAATTGTGCTTTAGAATGCCAATAGCATCTCCCATATCAAGATACAATCAGCTACGGTGAGCAGGTGGGGAAGATCCGAGGAAGGCAGGAGAATTTGTGCAATAAACAGAAATCTCTTGATTTAAGTGACTGGTGGTCAGAAAGAGAGAGAAAATACTTGGATAACCCATAATTGGAAAGCCAATTCCTATAGTGATGAGAGTTCATACATATGCCCAGGGAAGAGTTCTTTATTCTTTATATACTATAAACACTTAGGAGCCAAAATATTTGTATTTTATGGAGACGTGTAAAAAATGACCCCGTGTATTAATGTCAATGTTATTTGTACTTCTATACACTAAATGTAATAAATGTAACTTGAATGTAACAATAAGAGGATCAACACTATGGATAGAGTTAATACATGCTTATCTGAAACTTAGCAGATAAAGAGATACTGCCAAAATAAACAAGCCCAAAGTGAGAACGGACATTCAAAGAACATTATTGTGTTACTGGAACATCTGGTACTAACACTGTCAAGTTTACATATGTTCTCAAATACTTATTTATGTAACAATCAAATGCTAAGCATTCCAGCTGCACTTGTAAACTTTTTATGAACTGAAGTCATATGCACAAGCTCAGCTAAATATACTTGACACAGGGAGGAGCGTGAGGAAACTATCAACTCTCAGAACTGAAGTTTGACTGCAGTGAGGCCTTCTGGCAGTATTATGGACTAGGGTTTGGTATGAGAGCTGAGCTGCTGGCTCATGTGAGGTTCATTTTATTCTAGTAGGTAGAATCAGAACTATTTACTCAATGGGTCAAAACCATGATTTGGCAGCTACCTTTTTGGACGTAATTTACTCAGGAAAGAAAATTGTATACATATATTTAAAAAATTAGAGCAAAGGACATGATGATGTAAAGTCATTAAGAAAAAGAGTATTTGATACTAAAGTGAAAAAATATTTTCTTCAACACATACTAGAAGTAGCACAGGTAGTCTGGCTGATTGTGGCAATGCATAAATTAGAAAAGACAGCATAAAAGGAGGAGGTATTTTTGTCTGATGAGCATCTAATATCACTCCTAATGAAAATTAGTTGTGTGAAACTTGCCTCTTTAGAGATAGAATAGTCACTACCTTAAACACATTTTAAAGAGTAAAAAGGCAAGAACAGAGGGAAACAAGTATTTCTATGCTCTGTTTTTCTCTTCTACTAATAAAAGGAAGCAGATAGACATTGTTTTTCCCAGAGTTTGCCTAATCATTGCTTTGATCCAATTTCTAGAGTATTTGCTATTGCAAAAAGGAACTAACTCACCAAGTTCTTTATTTTATGAACAGATCTTAATCAAAGTGATTTTTGTCAGGTTGAGGTTAAAAGGACATATTTGAGGGGAAAAATAAGAATCCATTCCACCATCTATCTGACTGGCAGGATTCTGAAAGTTTCCTTTAGAATTAACCAGATGTTTCAGAGTGATTCATTGATCTTGAGCTATGAATATCTGTAATCTATGTGACCCTTCTGCGTGTACTTTACTTACGCCAGCACTTGCAATTGCAAATCTTGGGCCCCCTCTTTCCTTTTTTTTCGCCCTGCGTAGCTTTAGAATAGTTGTTTTCAACCTTAGATATATATTTCAATGACCTGGGGAACTTTTAAAAGTCCCAAACCCAAGCCTCATCCCAGACCAATTTAATCAGAGTGAAACTCAGGCATCAGTCCCACTTGATTATGCAACCAAGGTTGAGAACACTGCTTAGAATGAGGATGGGCATACTTTAGGGATCATGGGATTAGTTTTGCAAAAATAATTTGGAAGCACTAGGCACTCCACATGCTCTGTCTTTAATAACAGCTCTGACTCTTCAAACTCTACCTCTTCTCACATCTTGAGAACACCTTAAAGGCCAGTAAGGGACTGGCGGAGGTAGATGGTCTAGCCTTCCAAGCCCTATGGCGTCTCCCATTTTAGCTAAAGAAGGGTGGAAAAAGAATGATGGATTTTTTTTTTTTTCATTTTTGACAAGTTATGAAAAAAGTAGCAAATTCTGCCTACTAAACTACATTATGCAATCATGAATGTGAAGGAGAGGGTGAGATTTAAGTGGGAGCTTAAATCATAAGCAGGACAGGACATAATAACCTTTAAAAGACGCCTTTTAGAACTATTTGAAACAATGTGGCATATATACGTAAATTTCTAGGTAATAATATTGGCCAATAGAATAACCTAGAATTCAGCTTTAAAAAGAGTGACTATAACTTGTGCTCTGCCTGGACTGTTCCAGTTTACAGCTATTGTCTCAGTGTAATGGCTAACAGTACCTTCTTTGACTCTCAAAGTGTCCTCTTTGGATCACAAATTATACTATAAGGGATTAGAGAGTTCTTGTTGAGCAGAGAACTCAGTCTGAAAGTAGAGACAGGATACATGAATTACATGTAATAAGTACTCAATAAATATTAGCTGCTGTAAGATTATTGTCATTATTATTAATTCACAAACAACAAGTTTTAAAGATAGTCTACAAGTATGAAAATGAAACAAAAATGCACACCCCCAGATTTCAACATATTTCTACAATGGAAGATTGGTTTTCTCTACATTCCCACAAGTGCTTATGCAGTGTCATCTTTGAAAATAGATGGCAGTCTTCTTATTCTTTTTTCCCTACAAAAATGTAATTCAAAATAATTACAAAAGGAATTTTGTCTTTAAAATGTCAAAGGAGTTTGTATAATGTAAAGATACTTTTTTAGTCATTACCAAATAGGTGGTCTTCCTCATGATTATAATCCAAGTTTAGCAATTAATGTTCAATGCATTGGGATAAAAAGCAAAACAAAAAAAATTAAACTAAAAATAAAAAACAGGGATGGCATTTAGATCTGCTTTAAGTACAACTATCTGAAATGTTCTCTTGTTTTGACTTCTTCCAGAAGGAAAACTTGAAACAATGAGTAAATGAGGATAAGTTACAAAGAGGCATATTTTAGCTCAACATAAGGATTTTTAAAATAGAGTTGTCCAACAGAATGGATTGTTTCAGGAAATGATGAGCTCCTTTGCTGAAGATATCCAAATTGAGACCGGATGAGCATATGCCAAGGATGCTGCAGGAAACATTTCTGCACTGTGTGGGAGGTTAGCCAACAGAAGATGATGTCTTAGGTTCCTTCCAACACTAAGTTTTATAATCTTATGACTATTCCAAACATGAATAACTACTTTAATGATACAAACTCTGAGGCCTGGTTAAGAAAATGAAAAAGAAGAAAAACAAATAAACAAACAAACAAACTCCAGTTGGGTTCCAGGGAAAGCAGACTATATGAAGAAGTCTTTTTTTTCTAAATGCTGAGATAAGGAAAGTTGCTATATTCTAAAAGTATGCGCTTTATGATGCATGTACTTATTTTATGAAATTTAGTATAAAGAATAAAGTATGCATTTCCAACAATACATGAACTGAAGACTAAGAAATCATTTACTGAATTACTGAATTACACAAAACAGGAGGATAAGAAGCTAGGCAGAAAGCAATGAAGGACTGAGCAAGGTTTTCTACTGTCTCACAGTCCTATGGAGACAAAAGCTAGAGTTCAGAAACTCCCAAGGGGCAGAGATCCTGATTAAAAACTCCAGGATCTCAATTAGGAACTCAGGTGTCCACATACTAGAAAAGCAGAGACAAACAAGATGTGGACTGAGCATTACCAAATCTGGAATTGAGTCCTAGAATTAGAATAAGATAATCTGTCAACACTCTATTGGCCAACCAGATCCATAGAGCAAGATAACATTATCCAGAGGCACTACAGTTTAGCAAACATAATATTTGGCATTATTTAAAAAATTTTAAAAAATACATGACACAAAACAGAACAGGATGAAAAAACAGATCAATAGATGACCTATTTATTGGAATTATCAAGTTGGATAAAAAGAGCTATAATGGGCTGAAATCTGGTGAATAAAAGAGATGGAAATACTAAAATGTTTGTAGCTGTAATATGAAACTGGTAAAAATTGGTGCCCCAGAGGGAGGAGAAGAGAAAAATAGGACAGGAAACAACTGAAGAAATAAAAGCAAAGAATTTCCAGAATGAAAGACATCAAGGCAAAGAAAACCACACCAAGACACATCATAGTAAAACTGCTCAAAACTAAAGACAAAGGGGGGAAAAAACCCTTCAAAATAGCCAAATAGCCAAGGGGAAAAATACCTTACCTTCAAAGCTACAGAAATAAGAATGATAGCTAACTTCTCAATGGAAATAATGAAAGACAGATAACGGAATGACATTTTCAAGCTGCTGAAAGAAAACTGTCATCCTAGGATTTTATACCCACCAAAAATACCCTCAAAAAGTGGAGGTGGAATAAAGACATTAGCAGAAAACAAAAAGCAAGTGAAATTGTTGCCAGCATATATCTTCACTAAAATAAATACCAAAGTGAGCTCTGCTGGCAAAAGGAAAATGATTCAAATGGAAACATAGAAATTCAACAGGAAGAGTAAAAATGTAGGCAAATATAAATGAACACTGACTGTACAAAACAGTAATTATGATGTCTTCCGGGGAACAACACATATGGAGGACTATAATGATTGATAGAATAATGCAAAGGTTGGTGATATATGGACTTAAAATAGTCTAAGGTTTTACCATTGTCCAAGTAGTTTTAAATGCATGAAATTATATTAGGTTGTAATAAGTTCAAGCTGTAAGATGTATTCTTTAGGATATGCACTAAAACATAGCAAAGGAATGTATAACTAACAAATCAATAAAAGGGAGGGGGGATAGCATAATGAAGGAAGTCTGATTAACCTTAAATAATGTAAAGAAGGAGAAAAAGCAACATGAAACAAGTGAGAAAAGCAGAAAAGAGATAAGTATAAACACAAATATGTGAGTAATTACATTAAAAGTAATTGCTCCAATTAAAAGGCAAATATTTTAAAACTGGATTAAAAAATACAACTAGATGCTACTTACAATTGATATTCTTTAAATATAAGAATAGACAAAGGTTGGAAGTGAAAGGATAGAAAAACATATACCATGGGAACACTAACCAAAAAAGTTGGTGCACTTATTCTACTTTTAAAGTGGATGTATGATAAAAGGAAATCCATCAGAAGGACAAAACAATTCTAAATTTGATTTCACATACCTTCAAATATCTAAAGCAAAAATTGGCAACACAAAGGAAAAGACAAATCCATATAATCACCTATCTCAATTACTGGTAAAGAAACAAAAGAAAAAAATCAGGAAAGATATAGAAGATCTAAAGAATACTTTCAAAAAACCTTCCTTAATTGGCATATATACAACACACAACACTCAATAAGGATAGAATTCTTTATAACTGCATATGGATCATTATTCTTTATAAGTGCATATGGATCATTTACCAAAATTGATCATGTGCTGGGTCGTAAAGCAAACCTCAACAAATTGTAAGAGACTAAAATCATCCACAGTACATTCTTTGACCATCATTTAATTAAGCTAAAAATCAATAACCAAAAAATAACAAATATTTTTGTTTCACATCCTAAACTAAGACTACAGCAAATAAAAACCACCAGAAGTTTTCCACCGCAGAAACTGAGCCAGGAACCATTTTTAAACATTTAAAACTGTACTGTAAAATATGTTTATTTTCAGTTAATTACTAAAATATCTGCATAGCCATAGTGTTTTGATTAACCTTTTACAGATGAAATAATATATAAAATTGCTTTTCTTAATTGTTTTTGCCTATAAACCAAGTTTCCCCTTTTAAAGATGTCACTATACATATCTGGGATACTAATATGGTAAAGAATATAGTTGAATTGAAAATTTTGTTATTAAAAAAGAGCCAACTTGTCAACTTCACATATCTAGTTGATCGCCACCAAAACGAGAAACCCTTAAGCACGTCTACTAACCTTGATGGACTGACTATATGGTCCAATGCTTGCAGGCGCCCAATGAGAAATACTCGGAATGTGCAGGATCTCTTGGGGATGAGAGAGACCCTCACCAATCCTTATGTCACTCTGGTGGACAGGGTAGTCTATTAAGAAAAGTACTTGTTCTGGCAACATAGTTTCTACACATACTCTGAAAAATAAACCAAATTTAAAGGAAAAAGGTAAAACAAGAAACCAAAATCAAAAAACAAGGCAATGAGAAAAGGATCCTCTCTCAATGTTGTGGTTCAAGATAACTGATGGGATCTAAACCTTCATTTCTTGTCCCTCTCCAAATTCTACTGAAGTGACAGTAGATATACAAACCTAAAAATTTATCTGTAGCAATGCTGTCAAGTTAGAGGAGTGCTCGAGCATATTAGAACAGGACGGAATTACCTGGAAGGTATAAAGCAAGAATGGGAAAGAAAGAATGAGATAGAACTGCAACAAAGTTGACAATCTGCAAACCCAAAAAGAGAAAATAAAGGACATCACGTACAACAAATTCTTATACTTTTCACCTCTGCCATTTTTATATAGGGTTATGTGAAAATTAGTGCATTCAACCTTCCAGTTCACTAAACTCATCTTTGGCCTGTCCTTTCTACAATTCAGCCTGAGTAATTTTTTTAAAAAATCACTAATAATTCATTTTCACAGCAGCTTTTTTTTGAAAAAAAGCTATTATCCACCTGAATGTCACTAAAGATATTAAATAAAATAATTTTGAAGTTTTCTTTATTTCCCAAATTAACTTTGTTACCACAAAGGTTACATTGTTTTATTTGTTCAGTTTGATGCCTGTTTGTGCTTGTGTTGGTTATTTTTGAATGTTTGGTTCTTGATTATCTATTGATATTTATAAACAAGGATCTTGATTACTGAATATTTTTACCTGGACTGTATTTCCAGTGACAATGCTCACCTAGCTCTGAGAACAAAGATGATTACTTGGTGCTGGCCACACTGTCAGGCTGGCTTGTGTACACAGCACGTGTTCTGGGTGGGCACACTTCCTTGTCTTTTGGGGCCCATTAATCAGGGGAGACCCTATCCCATCAAAATCTCCTTTTGGACTCTCTCACATCATATTCAGTTTTCCAAATTTGCGGCTTTATCCTGTACTTACTAGAGTCAGTTGCTTTGACGGCAGGGCACTGGTGCAATTGTTGTACCACTCTGTAATTAACTGGTCAACCAGACATAGTGTATTTCTCTCAATTCCCTGCAGCCTTTAATCTTGGGCTTATTCACAGTCCCTTTTGTTTTGGAGGATCTTTTCTATCTCTGTGGAGTTGCAGGTTCAGCTTTGTTGGGGTATGCCATCAATCTTATCCTATTTGCTTTATATCTTCCAGAAATTTGCACTTCTGATGGCACCCTTCCCTGCTTCCTAAACTTGCTATGGATTTATTTCAGTTTTATATTTCTTCTGTCATTTCAATGGAATTTTGGTAGGAAGAAAAGATAAAAGCTGTCAAAATGTTCAGTCAGCTCTCTTGAACCAGGACATACATTTCTATGTCAATTCACTTGAATTATCTGAGCAATTAAACAAATGTAATCTGATAGCACTTCCTAGTTTACTGAAATGGGAGCCATCTGTCTTGATTCCAACTCTCCACTAATGTTTTAGTAAATTCATTCAGACTCTGCTTTTCCAATCTTGCTTCAGCATAAGAAGTGAACCCTCCTGCTCCCTCACTCCTTCCCTCTTCTGTATCTCCAATCTTTCTCCTGTGGACTCTTCTTTTCTCCTACAATAGAAGATAAATCTTTCCTATCCCAAAAATATTTCCTCCATTTCACCTCCCTCCTATTCTTTACAGCCCTCACATTAACACCTTGGCCCAAATCGCAATAAGCATTGCCAAAGATTCACTCTTGAGGAAGCTGTCTTTGGTGTTCTGTGATCCTACCCCACTGTGGTCCCTGTCCTACCTCTTTAACAATTCCTTAGTCTGAAGGTAGTAAAATAGTGAGCATTTTCTCAGTGTGGAGTGGAAAGAGTACTAATGCCAAAGATAGAGAAGAATCATAGAAATTGATCAGAAATGGGAAGAAAGGGGCTGGCCCAGTGGTGTAGTGGTTAAGTTTGGCGTGCTCTGCTTTGGCGGCCTGGGTTCGCAGGTTTGGATCCCAGGTGCGGACCTACACCACTCCTTAAGCCATGCTGCGATGGTGTCCCACATACAAAATAGAGGAAGATGGGCATAGACGTTAGCTCAGGGTCAATCTTTCTCACCAAAAAAAAAAGAGAAGGAAAATAATGCTGAGGCCTGTGTAAATCAAAGCCTATGTTCTTCTCTTAGTCTTCATCTACAGCAATGAAGGCTACTGAACCCCAGCTCTCTCTGAAGATACCCTCCCTAGAATTCCATGATCCTACTTGAACTTGGTTCTTTTCCTATCTCTTGGACAATTCCTTCTGTCTGAAGGGAGTCCTATAGTGAGGGATGTTTCTACAATATGGAGTGTAAACGGTAGCAGTGTCAAAGATTAAAAAAAGATTCCTTGAAATTCATCAGAACTTGGAAGGAAAAGATGGAAAATAGGACAAAGCCTGAGAAAACAGGCTGGAAGCAATAGGAAGTGAAAGATGGATCTAGCCAGTTAGTTGGGAAACAAAGCAGAACTAACATGGTTTGAGAGCCCCCGAGGTTTGTGTAGGAAGTTGTAATCTCAGTGTGGTCTACACAGTGGAATGAGCGGCAGAAGTCAGGTGCTTGAGCCCCTAAGCATAAAGCGTGAGACAAGCATTTCTGATCTCTTTGGTCTATTGGGAAAAGAGCTTCTCATATCCTTGGTCATTGTCCTCCACTGGTTCTGAGGGCAGATGGGGTAGTCTGCTCATGGCTGGATGCTGCTCACTATGGCCACCTGGAATGGATCTGGGGCAAGGCAGATGATCCTGGAGAGAGTAACAATTTCCCTGGTTAATGTCACAACACTCTGACCATTCTTTTATCTCATGTCTACTAAGTATTAAAGCATTCTCTAACCAGTAAAGCATTTTTCTGCTTATTACTTGTGATGGGCCTTGGGTCATTTTTTAGGAGAATTATATTATCTAATTCTTAGAGAATTAGAATCTCTAAACTTGTCAAGGAAAAAGTCTTTTTTGCTTTTTTTCTTTTTAAAAATGTATCTTCCTAGTATAGTGTTCTGCATCAAAATTAAATGAATAGCAATTTCTAGAAAACTTCCTATAAAAATTGACTTTTCTATCAAACTATTAGAATATTCTTTAAGCACTTTCTATCATACAATCAAAGCCATTTTTCTTTTTTTCCTTTTTTTAATTTGAAGGCTACATATTTCAAAATAATTGGAAAAGATAATTAAATATTAATAAATTTCTTTGGTTAGTTTTGTGTAGGCAAAACCGCAACACATCTGGTATTCAGTTGTTTAAGATTATGTCTGAAACTATTTATTTTAAGGATAAGGAAAACAAAGCAAAATTAGGCCATTTGAGAATGAACCTAGACTGGAGGTATAGTGGTGAGTTGGGGAGTAAGAGGAAGAGTGCACTAGTTTCACGAAGATTCTTTCTTCACCTCACTGCCAACGTCACTCTCTAATAATAATTTTCCTCTCCTTACATCCCAGAATCTCTTTACTTCTCAAGCCTTACCGTGAATGTATATCTCCATTTGTGGATTACTGACAACGGTTGTTAAGGAATAGTAAGAATAAGTACATAACAGAGGAATATAAAAGAAACCTGTGATAATAATCCATATTAAGAAAGCCACATAAATTGGAAAAATAATACAACCACTATACCAATGGAAGAGAGCACGATAAAGACCAAGTTTCAGAACCAGAGATATCAGAGCAGGAACCTGGAATGACGATTAAAGGGTATTAACCAGAAAAGAGCCTGGTATCAGGCATTCAGGCAACTTTCCCTTCACATGGCAGTAATAGCTATATACCTTGCAGGCAGGCAGAGCTTGAACATGGTCACATATGCTGAGTTAATAGCTGAGAAATCTTTCATGTTTTTCAGATAGAGATGGACCAAAATGATATCTTCAATTCCAACTCCTTAGATTTAATAGTAGCTGCAGAAGAAAAGATATATTCATAAGTTTAGGAAAATTATAACTTTGCTAAGAAAATTGAGATATCTTGAGCAGAATTTATACAAAATATTTTCCATATGTATTGTGTATATTTTTGATAATAGATTAGTGTGATTGTAGCATTTGGTGATGGAATAATGCAGAGGGTGGCAAACTTTTTCTGTAAAAGACCAGGTAGTAAATATTTTAGGCTTTGCAGGCCAAGAGGCAAAATTGAGAATATTATACAGAACATTACAAATTATGGAAAATTTAACAAAATGTAGAAAATGAATTGCTTTATTAACAGAATTAAAAATATAATAATAATTGAAAACATAAAAAAATACATGTCTACTAATGAGAAGAACATTAGTTGTTTTTTTTTTTTTTTTGTGGGGGGGGGATAACATTGCACTTGAGGGTTCAAACTCAGTATTCCCTGACACCAAAATGGTTGAAAAGTTCATCTGTAAAAATCATCCTTAGCTCGTGGGTGGTATCAAAATGGCAGTAAGCTGACTTTGGTCTGTGGGCCTTAGTTTATTGAGTTCCACTATAAAGGGCTCTAAGGCTATCATTATTTGGCCTTTTATAAAAAAAATGAAGCATGACTTTAATTTTAGGTTTTATAAAATCAATCAACTGCAATTCACCAAGGTTTTTTCTTTATAAACTTCATGTTAATAAGACTAAATCAATGAATCATTTTTAAATGTTGCTTTATGGAAAAAACAATCCATTGGCTTTTGTTTTAGAACACTACCAATGAGCAGTCTCAATGATTTTAATACCTTAGCCCTTAGTGAACAATAGCCAGAGTAAGGAAAGAAACCATTACCAAAATTTTAATTAAAACAAGTTGATCTGATTTTGACTTCCAGAATTGCTTGTAATGTGCTCTCTACTAGATCTATTTGGACACTTCCCAGTTAGATCCACTTTAAAGATTTTATTTTTATTTATTTTTTCCCCCCAACGCCCCAGTAGATAGTTGTGTGTCATAGCTGCACATCCTTCTAGTTGCTGTATGTGGGACGCGGCCTCAGCATGGCCGGAGAAGCAGCGCGTCGGTGCGAGCCCGGGATCCGAACCCGGGTCGCCAGCAGTGGAGCGCGCTCACTTAACTACCAAGCCACGGGGCCGGCCCTAGATCCACTTTAGATGACAGATTATAAATACTAAAAAGTTAAGATAAATACCTTTTTCTTAAAGGTTGCTGATTGTTTTCATATATTGTTATCCCTTACTTTCTCCAAAGCTCTAGAAAATAATGAGATAAACCTTCATTGACCCAAGAAATCAAAAGGATTTAACATGATAAAGAAGCAAGAAGCCAGAACCACATCTGATGAGACTGAACATTACTAATAAAACAGAAAAGGGCAGTAAAATTCTTGGAATGAATTTAATCCTGGGATGATCATTGACTTGATGGAACTCAATTATTAAGGAACTTGAGAGAAAGTATCTCTCTTTAAGGGGTTCCAGTTAGAACTGAGAATTACAGACAAAGAATGCTTAGAAGATAACTGAGCAGCTATTCATCAATAAAGTAAATAAAAGGAATAAGATTTAATATACATTACATATTCTGAATAGAAGAAAATAGCTAGAAAACAAAATAATAAATCACAAAGAGTTCCATTTGAGCATGTTAAGCTACTTTCTACATTAATATTATTTCATTCTTACACACTGAAAAATTAAGTCAAATATCATAACCAATTTGCTTCTTGTGTCAGCAAACAGTCATTCTTTTCTTGACAGATCCACTTTTTTGGGGGGCCACTAAATTCTCTTATTCCACATTCATTGGCTATATTCTTTCTTAAAGTACTAAGAAAATTAATTACAATTATTCTAAAGTGTTACAGCTTGACATGCAAGTTAATATGTACTTAAAAGTGAAATAAAGATAAAAGGTTAAAGGGGAAATTTCTAAGCAAGTATTAACAATTTAGTCTTAAAATTAAATCCCATTTATAAGGAACTTCTTGCTGCAAGAATTATGAAATATTTGACTACTGGAAAGATTTTTGAGTTTCATTCTTTGTATATTTCAAAGAAAAATAGACTGCTGTTTTTCCAAGTTCAAGTATAATTCTGCTGAAGAGTAGAGATTTGGCCCAGATGAGCATGAGCTCTTGCCTTTCTTTTCTGTTTGGTGATCCTTGATAACCACGACACCCAATAGCATTTACACCTGTGAGATGGAGGCTACCACTACGAGGAAAGGGATTTAAAGCTCCCATGTCAGAATCCTTCTACAACTTCTCCTGGTCTAGAAATAACAAAGAAAATTAGAAACGTTCTCACTCACATCTATGGTTTAAATAGTGTCTGACAGCTGAAGAGAGATCTTGAATTGGAACTCATATATTATACAAAATGTGTCTACTTTTGGGACTTGGGGTTCCCAACCCAAAGCTACTCCCTGAGGAGGACGTGCAGGTTATAAGGGTTTCCTACTCTATTTGCTGGCAACACCTGGCTGGTTTGCTTGCCTGCTAATAACACTTGGGATGGAGCTGCTTCCACTTCTGATGTTCTGAGGGCACTGATGTCTTTGCAGTACCATGCTGGGTATACTAGGTGTCCTGCTTAACTGCAGCTACCTGCAAACAGTAGTAGATAAGAGGTGGGCTGAAAGGTCCACTATTATCCATGGCTTCCCAGAAGCTGAAGGTCATCTGTTACTGTGGCCAATCTGTTTTTTTCTGAGCAAGTCTATACTGGGTAAGTGTGCCAAGGAATGCTACTCTGGGAACATCAAAATACACTCTATTGCTTTTTAATTTTTTGGAGATTATCCTTCCCATTATTCCATTGTTCAGGACACTTTAATGCCAAGAGTTTTAAACTGGGGGATTTCGACCGAGAAACATATTTCATCCTAGAAATTGATTCATAACAGAAATTTTATTCATCCATGTACATGTAAACCTCTCATCCCCAAAATGATTTGAGACATACACTTGTGAAAACTTACCTTGCCAGTAACTTTTTTAGAATTTGTTATCAGACTAACTTTACAAACAAGAGATAATTGACCATGACTCTCAAAGTGCTTGGTCTCGAGTTTAGAAGACTCTATTTCAACCAGCCTACACTTGAAAAAAAAAACCTGGGTTGTGGATACTTGGCTGTGGTTTTTAAAGTGTATTTTTGATCATTTTTGTATGTCTTGAATACCTCATAAATTTCAAAAACAATAAAAAGCTATACCTCACTTACTATATTGGCAAAAATAGAAGACATTAATAATAGCCAGTTTGGGCAAGTTTTGGCAAGTGTGTGAGTAAGCTGGAACTCTCATGCACATTTTAGTAGGCATGTAAATTGGTTCAAACTTTTTGAATAGTAATTTAACAAAATGTTTATAGTCCGTATTTGGAATGTGAAAGATAATACAGCTTTTGGAAGAGAATATGGTCTACATGATCTTGAGATAGAGAAAGATTTTTCTTAAATGAAACACAGAAAGCATTAACCTTAAAAGACAAGAAAAGGAATAAATTGTTCATTGAAAGATACTATTAAGAGAGTGAAAAGGGAATCCAGGTATGAAAGATGATATTGCAACACACGTATCTGACAAAGGGCTCATGTCTAAAATAGTAAAAGAAACTCTTATCAAATAATTAAAAACTATGACAGATAGTCTTGTACGAGATTATACAAGAGACTTAAATGGTACTTTACCAAAGAGGACCTGCAAATGGCTAGAAAACATGATTAGAAAACTACAAATTAAAAATACAATGAGATACCACTATATGCTCCCTAGGATGGCAAATATTAAAACGACTGACAATACTAAGTGTTGGTGAAGCTATGGAGCAAATGGAACTCTAATACACTGCTGGTGGGAGTGCAAATTGTTTTAACCACTTTAGAAAACACAGTAATTCTACTTAATAAAAATACATACATATTTGAACCAAAGATTCACACAAGAGTGTTCATAGCATGATTATTTGTAATAGCCATAAAATATCCAATGTCCATCATAGAATGGATAAATAAATTGTAGTATACTCACACAATGAAACAGTCTTCAGAAAAAAAATAAGAGGAAAGAAAAAAAAAACTATTGATACAACAATGTGGATGAATTTCATAACCATAATGTTAAGTGAAATAAAGGGAAAGAAGCTAGGCACAACAGAATACATAGGAATAAATACCAAACATTTTCATTTATATGGAGTTCAAAAACAAGCAAAACTAAATGTCTGTTATATTAATTGTGAGAATGGTGTTTACCTGCAGTGAAAGGGGAAGGAACAGAGACTGGGAGGGGCACAAAGCTGAAGGGAGGACTTACGCAGTCTTCCTAATGTTTTATTTCTTGACCTGGGTAGCAGATACCCAGGTGTGATCATTTTGTGAAAATTCATTAATCTGTATATGTGATTTGTGCTCTTCTCTGTGTGTTTATACTTTAATAAGAAGGTAATAAGAAGTTGTATGGCTTTCCTAACAGAGATCCTTTCAACATAATTTCATTCATCCAGAGGTGACTCTGAATAGACACATTTCTCCCGCTTCTCAATTTGCACTGCCACTATCTTCTACGTTTCGGTCATGTCATACCTGCATTATTTAACGTTTTCTCTGACTGCCCTTTCTGTATAACTGCATTTCTCTTTTTCCTTGGAGTAGTAGAATATAACTCTGATAACATTCAAGAGTTGTTTTTGGTGGGAGTTTTAATCCTAAGGACAATTTTCTTCTATTTTCAAAAATTATCTCTCTTCTACTGCCTGTTTCTGTTCTGTTTATTTGAAAGTTGGACCTCCCAGATTTTTCTTCCATGTCTTTGAATTTTTCTCCCATATTTTCCAAACTGTTACATATTCTGGGACATTTCCTTGACTGGTAGGAAATCATCAGATTATTAACTTTTCTTCTGTTTTAAACTATATTATATGCTTATGAATATTATGCTAATCTAAGATTACATATATTTGATTGCAGAAATCCAAATAATTTTGTGAATGAATTTATCAATGTCTTTGGAAAAATCCGGCACTGAATTTTTAAAATTTTTACTCAAATATATTATTTAAACATAGTTAATGAGAGAATAAAGGAAAAATAATGAAGACAATGCTTATGGTTGAGTTTCAGAGGGATTTAAAATTCTCCCTTCTCAAATCTTATATATTGCAAACATAAAGTAATTAAATTGGATTTTTTAAAAGTTAAGGTCAAGTTCTGAATATGGCATTTAAAAAACATTCTATTTAAGGATGATGTTATTAAGGTATAACATGCTTTAGACGTCATTTTCCTATAAACATCTTTAAATCAGCTTCCTTATAGAGAATTTTGGTTTTATGTCTGGCTTTAAATATTTTTTTGGTTTTGTTTCAATGAACATATTTGTAGGACAACAGCCAGGAAAATGTGCTGTTTGGAGAAGGAGGGAGAGAACATCTTGTTTCCTTTTTTTCTTGGGATATTTTTGTTTACAGAGTGAACACAGGTTGCCATCAAACTTCCAAATCTGAACAGTAAAGGTGACTTTGTCAGCGTCGCTTTGTTCTTAAAGTCAGTAACTTTCCAAAACAGTGCCATTGCCAGCTGACCCCCTTAGTTCCTGCCATATTTAGATGCTTGAACAAAAGCCTATTGTTCACTGTAAGTGGTATTATTTCATGTTTATGTATTGCTTACCCAAAGCGAATGTATTTATAAGTAAGGATTAATGTTTTAAAGTTATTCCACTATTGAATTGCTTTAACAACACTGAGAAATTATTTTCACCACTAACGAAAAACAAAGTGCAGCACCAGAATCCATCCAGTAAGTATTTGCTTTGCTTCAGTACTGAGAAACCATTGCTATTAGAATTCCATTGGAATTAATTTATTTTATAACATACGACAAATTTCTACACTTAAATTTCTCACTTAAAATTTCACAGCTAAGTAGCTTGAAAAAAATATGTATATTTTTACATAATCCTTCGATGACAGACTTATAATATAGGTGTATCACTGACCTACGGAGAGGCCATATCGCATAGAGGTTAAAAGCAGAATCGTAAGAGCCAGTGTGTTTATGAGTACCCCACCAACTGAGTACTTGTGTAAACTTGGCCTAGTTAACTTCTAGGTACTTCAGTTTCATCATCTATAAAATGGGGATGACACTAGTACCTATCTCATAGGATTGTTGTGAGGATAAAGGAGGTAATACAGTGTCTGGCATATAGTAAATATTAAATAAAATTTAGCTAATCCCTCACTCTTCATAATGAGGAGACAATAGAGAGTATCTGATGATGCTAAATCAGTAGAGATATATGTATTATATAAAGTTATGTTATCTTCCAAAAGACCTATAAATAGAAATTGCTAACTGCAGGAATAAGGGGAATGGGAGGGAAAGATAGACCCCTAATTTTCCTTAAACCCAACAAAAGTAGGATGAAGAATATAATAAAGATAAGTGCATACATTAGTTAAATACAAAATCTCTCCTTACTCTCACTGTGCCTTCTAACTTTGTTATTTCTGTTAATCTCAACGCTTTCTAGCAGTTCCTTTTATGACTTCAAACATTTCCTATGTCCTCTCTCGCAGAGACGGAACACATATACACAATCACATGTAGCTGAGGAGCCTGTAAACACCCAAAGAGAAATAAGGGCGTCAAATGTAACAAACTCCTCTACTTTTTCATCTCTTTGTGATTTTGCACTGGCTTATGTAAAAATTCCTCGGCTTAACCTTCCAGCTCCCTAAGCTGGTACTTAGACCTGTTCTTTCTACTATTCATCTCAATACTAAGATTTTGTTTTATTTAATCTGATAATTGATTCACTCTGTTTTTTTAAATTTTTGTGTGTGTGTGTGTGTGAGGAAGATCAGCCCTGAGTTAACATCCATGCCACTCCTCCTCTTTTTGCTGAGGAAGACTGGCCCTGAGCTAATATCCATGCCCATCTTCCTCCACTTTATATGGGACACCGCCACAGCCTGGACTGACAAGCTGTGCGTCAGTGCGCGCCGGGGCCACCAGCAGCGGAGTGCACACACTTAACCACTACGCCATGGGGCCAGCCCCCAATTGATTCACTTTTGTAGCAGTCCTTTTTTTTAATTTATTTACTTATTTATTTTTTATTGATGTTTTAATAGTTTTTAACATTGTGAAATTTTGGGTTGTACATTTTTGTTTGTCCATCACCATATATATGTCTCCCTTCACCCCTTGTGCCCACCTCCCACCCCCATTGCCCCTGGTAACCACAATACAGTTTTGTTGGATATAGCAGTCCTTTTTATTGTCAGCTATATCTTCCCTAATTTATCAAATACTAATGATAATAATTAATTTTTTCTGTATCTTATATTAACTCATATTCCCAAAAGGTTAAATTATTTTTGTGTGCTGAATGTGATGCCTGTCTTCTGAGCCTGTGTTGGTTTTTCTCAAATTTTGGTGATTCTTGGTTATCACTTTATATTTATGGATAAGCATCTAGATTCCTGGTTATTGCTAGCTGCAATATATGTCCACAGTTTGAGTGATGATCTTTTTTTTCCTGGTTCTGCGTATAGACTCTGATTATACGAGCTCTGGCCATGTCCCCAGGCCAGTTCACGTAGGCCACTTATCTTTTGGATGCAATCACTCCTTTTCTTGTGAGGCCACCTCAGCCGACATCTCTGGCACCAAATCCCTCTCTAAGAATCTCTCCGTCAGAGTCAGATTTGGCCTAGGTTTAGATGGCAGATTTGGCTGTTTTTTTTGTGTGTGTGTGAGGAAGACCAGCCCTGAGCTAACATCTGCCAATACCCCTCTTTTTGCTGAGGAAGACTGGCCCTGGGCTAACATCTGTGCCCATCTTCCTCCACTTTATACTGGACACCGCCACAGCATGGCTCAACCAGCGGTGCGTCAGTGCACGCCCGGGATCCGAAACGGCGAACCCGGGCCGCGGCACCGGAGCGCGTGCATTTAACCGCTTGTGCCACCGGCCGCCCCAGATTTGGCTGTTTTGAGAGCAAGGTGCTGATGGAATTGTTCTACCATCGTAATTAAATAGCTGGCCAGACAGACAGAGCCTATCCTTCCCAGTTTGCTACTGCCTCTAATCTTTGGTTTACAAATGTCATGCTATATGCTTTACAAATTAAATAAAGCAATTAGATAAATAAGCAATTTTAAAAACCCTTAATATGAGACATATACCTTGTTCATGTAGAAGTCTCAGTATTGCAGAAATCTCAATTCTTTCCTAATCAATTTATATATTTAATGTATTCCTGTAATTTAATATATGTAATGTATTAAGGTAAAAATTAAAAATTTATATATTTAATGTATTAATTTATATATATAATGATCTAAATTTCAGTATTATTTTTGGTAGAAAATGACACACTGATTCTAAAATTTTCATAGACAATGCAAAGGGCTAAGAAGAGCCAAGATAATTTTGAAGAACAAAGTTGGAGGCTTTATTCCACTGACTATCAAGACATACTTAAAGGCTACTATAATTCAGATAGTGTGGTACTAGAACAAGGAGAGCTAAATCAACCAACAGAACACAACAAAGAATTTGGAAACAGGGACACTGTTATATAAATACTTAATTTACAAGAAAGGTAACACTGCAGAACATTGGAGAAAGGACTGTCCTTTCAATCAATGGTGATGGTTCAATTGTATATCCTCATGGAAAAATCTGAACTTTACCCCACTCCACACAAAAATCAGTTCTGAGGGGACTGTAGATCTAAATGTGAAAGGTAAACAATAAAGCTTCTAGAAGATAACACAACATTACTTCATGGCCTTGGGCTTAAAAAGGGCATTGAAAGCATTAAACATAAAGGAAAAAGTGAAAAATTGCACCATGCTAATTAACAAATTCTGTTCAAAAGATACCATTAAAAGAGTGAAAAGGCAAGCTATGGAATGGGAAAAAGATATCTGCAACAGATATATTTGACAAAGGTCTCATATCTAGAATATATAAAGAACTCTTATAAATCAATAAAAAGGACAGATAGCCCAAATACGAAAATAGACAAGAAATTTAAACAGGCATTTCATAAAAGAGAAGACCAAAATGGCTATTAAATATATAAAAAGGGATTCAGTCTCATTAGTAATTAGAGAAATGCAAATTAAAACCACAATGAGACACCACAACATACCCACTAGAACAGACAAAACTGAAAAAAACAAAAATATCAAGTGTTGGCAAGGATGTGGAGCAAAAATAACACACTGCTGGTGGAAGTGGAAATTGACACTAGTTCTTTCCACTACTGTCAGTATCGTCTAAGACTGAACACGTATAAACTTATATTACCGCTCATCTTTACTTTTTTATAATATTGAATTTTTTCATATCTATGCATAAAAAATGTGATAAAACATTATATTTTAGCCATGTAATTCAGACATTTAACAGCTTAAACATTTTATCCTTACCCTTGAAAACAGGCACTATAAAAACTGATTTCTGTTTGTCAAATACAAAATATAACCACCTGTTAAAGCTAAGTGGTCTTTGCAAATTATGTACATGGAAATACTAAATTACGTAAATAATTTCTAAATCATGTTTGACTTTTAATTTCTTTTAAAATTTGCAAAATGATCTTATAAGTGAAGAAACATCTGTGTTTTGTGTAGTATTCAATAAATATTTTGAGTACCTTCAGTGAGTCCACATCTTTACCACTGCCTCCCCACCCCACCCCACCCCACCCCAGCAAGGACCTACACATTCTTGCTGAGGAACACAGAGAATAAGAAAAGCAAAAAAGGAAAAATATATCCCAGGTTAGACAGGGATGAGTGTTAATGAGACACCTAAGACAAGGAAGCAGTAGAGGAAGTATTAGAGTGGTTGTGTGGCATTCATAGACAGAGTGGCCAGGGCAGGCCTCTCTGAGAAAGTGACATGCCCATAAGGGCAGGAAGAACTGAGCCATGCCAATATCTGGGAGAAGAACGTTCCGGGCAGGCTAAATTGTAAGTGCAAAGGCTCCATAAAATGTCTTAAATTTCCATATAAGGAAGCCATCTTAATCATTCAAATCTTGTCTTTTGGAACCTATACTGGTTACATATTTGCTTTGTACTATAATTCAAGATGTTGTAAGCTTTTGAAGCATTATACATTTTAGTTCTTGCTTAGCAGTTATAACTAGCTACTTGTAAAATCTTTCTAAAATTGACTTTCTGAAAAAAAAAAATCTTACTACCCAAAAAGACCTGACTAAAATCTCCAGAGAAGATTCTTTAAACAACATTGAGAGTCACTGAGCTGAAACTCAGGAGACATGGAACTCTAGTCCCCTCTCTGCTGCTAACGTGCTGTGAGACTTTGGTCTCTAACTTCTTCAGGCCTCAGTTTCCTCATCCATGAAATAAGACAGGTGAGTTGATTCAGGGATCTTAAATCCATGATTTGTTTGGTGAATAGAGTATTTTGAATAACTTTAGATTGAACCTTCTAGTTTAACTCTCCACTTTGCCATAGTGAACATCAAAAGTTTCCACCTTATACGCGGACCACTTCACTCCTTAGTTATCTGCCTGACTCCTGACCAAATGACTGTTATGGACCTTCCCAGCTATATGAATAGGATGCTATGACTGTACCTTGTTTATTTAAACTCTCCGAAACCTAAGAGACTGCTCTGGTTAGTTCATTCATCTTCACTGTAACACAAACCATCAAAACCTCCATGCACGGGGATAAAGTTAGGGAAACATGTGAAAAACGATAATGAGCTCCTCATTTCCTCATTGTGAAAAGGTAAAGGCTGTCATATCTGGGCAGAAACATATCCAGGACAGTTTGCAAGTAGCTGCTTTTTATGTAGCTAAGGTAGGTAAGGTGGCTGGGAGAGTCCTCATGGAATAAAAGTACAATTCCTGGAACAGTCTACAAAGCTTACTTTTCCTGCAAAAAAATTCCATCTTAATCATTTAATACAAATTGAAGATACTGTTACCAGCAGATTGTAAGCTCTTTGAGGGCAGGACCTATTCCCTCAGCTGCCTTTGTATCTGAATGGCGTAACACAGTACTCCACACAATAGATGCTTGCAGGTTGACTTATGTTAATAATTTTCTGCTTTCCTTTTCTGCCGCTCTTTTCTGGCCCTCTGTGGCATTATACTCTCTCTTGCTTCTAGGCCTCAAAATGCTATTTGTTGCCTCAGACAGACAACGTTTTTCTCCTTCTTTCTCCAATCTTCATCTGGTAACTCCCTAGACACCCAAAATCCAAAAAAAAAAAAAAAAATGGAGGTCAAGTGCATTCCTTTCTCTGTCTCTGCCTCTCATATCTATTTTGCATAATTATGGCTATTATCCCCACTAGACTCTAAATCCTGTGAGGGCAGAAAATAAGTCTCTTTCATTCTCTGTAGTAAATCTAGCATCTAGCACAGTACTTGGCACAGAATAGGTACTAAAAAGGTGTTTGCTGAATGAATGTTACGGAAAGAAAGACTCTTAGGATGTGGCTGGCCAAAAGGAGAAAAGGTAAGAAAAGAAAAAGTAATAAGAGGAAACAAAGACTTAAAATTATTTATCAAGAACAATAAATCAAAGTCAAGTCCAAAAAAAATCATTCAAAACTAGTGTTCGATCATTCAAAAATGATTGCTAAACAATTAAACTGAAGAATCCTCACAGACCACAATCCTTAATATTGAGATTTTTATCTATGAATTGTTCCAAATAGGTAGGAACATAATGCTATTAGCTCAAGCAAAGATACCTCCTTTGGGGTCAGTAAAAGATATTAGAAAATATAAATTAATGGTTATTGAGGAGCACTTAAGCATGGCAAACTATAGTATCAGATGATTACAATGTACATTAGCTATTATTCACATTCAGAATGTATTGATTTCCAAGATTATAACACACAAATGCTATCATCTGGTAATATTTATTCCTTTATTAAAATATAGGGAAATAGAGTTGTGAAGGATGGGAGGAGTGTCAGCTTTCAAGAAATTGATAAAAGACATATGCATTCTCCATAAACTATTTACATTAAGAAGCAACTCAGTCTTAATTTTAACGTTACTTAAGCTTGGTTGTAAAATTCTAAATTCCTAAATTTAGATTTCTAAATTCCTCTGGCAAAATTTTTCTTCTTTAGGGGTTATTAAATCAATTAACCTTGGAAAGGGAAGGTTAAAAGGACTTCTGTAGGCTACATTCTCACAGCATGAAAAGAGAACAGGCAGAAGCCAGAGTGAACTGCTGGTAGGGTTCAAGGAAAGGCTTACACGAGCAGATGATCAGCCCTGTTCTTGCTAAAATTTGGCAAAGAAATACACTGTGGTTTCTTCAGATGACAGCATCATAATTCATGTAGTTCTCCCCTACCTTTTCACAAAAAGGCCAAAACCCCACAGGAAATGTGAGTACTGACATTTTCTACCCAGGATCAAAAACTGACTATTTTGCCAGAAATTGAAAACAATATAGCTAAAACAGTAAATACACAGTAATGTGTTGAAAGAAATAGGTTGCTGGACTAGCCAGTGACACAATCCATCATTTCTATTTTAACTTCTGATGGAAAGAAAGGTAAAAAGATAATAAATAAATATGTTTAGATTGGCTGACTTCCATGCAAATGTAATGAAAACCAAATAAATGTTAAAGAATCTCTTTGCATTAATTTACAGTTTATGCCTCAAAGATTTACACTAAACACTATGCCTTTAATGGCAAATTTGGTTATACATTTCTAGCTGATTTCCAGGCAGTTAAAAGCTAGCTTAAGGGCCATCTAGAAGGCATGATTTCTTTTCTTTCCACAAAATGCTAAAGCTTCTTTATCATTCTGCATTCAGCCATGAACTCGGCTGCACAAGCCAAACGTAAAGATTTTATGGGGCAATCTATCATGCGAATTCGTGAACAAGAATACAGGCCTACTCATGCAGACACTAAGGGTGATTTCCATTTTTATGAATGAAAAAGAACCCTGCATAAACATTCTTTATTTAAAGTTTTAAATGAAGAAAGATGCAAAACAAAATGGGAGCATTTTGTTTTATATGTCAATATCTTGTAAGAGGAGCAAAGTAAAGGATCTGGCTCACAGGATTCCCAAGACAGCAGTACATCCTTTGCATTAAGTACATAAATGAGATTTATGGCCACTGACCTAATCTTAGATGCCAAAATGTACAGCAGGAACAGCTTTCTGAAAAACTTAATTTAAAATTATGGTGTTAACAAAAGCACTTTAGGAAGCAGACAACTCTGCCCGCATACATACACCCACGCATCTAGGAGACATGACTATAGAAAGCAGCCATGGTTATTTGCGTAAAGCTTTAGAATACATTTCAGAGGTAATTCAAATCCACAGGTTTTACTTTTTCTCCCTACCACCTTGATTTTGATGAATTTCCAAATAAATGCATATTGCCAGACAGTTGATTTTTATCACTAAAGGTCATTTAATACCAGATATTCATAGATTCAGGTTTGGGGAGGCTTAGAATAAAGAAAAATAACTGTTAATTCTTTTTCTGAATTTTAAAAGTAGTTTCTTTACTCACTAAGTACCAACTAAATTAGCACCTTGGAGAGAAGAAAAGGCTTGAGCAGCTGCACTTATAACACTTTCTTCACTTAACTAGAGAAAGGGGGCTGTGATGCTGCTAATCCACTGGTAACCACTTGGAGATTTTCCTGAACACATTGATTTTTGACCTTAAAAAGAAAGACTAAAAAAAAAAAAAAAAAGAAGAAAACAGTAAGTGAAACCTATAATGACAGATGTCAAATCAACAGTTTCCTAATATAGTCCCATAAAACAAAATTCCTGGAAAAAATAACATCCTGAATAATAAAATGTGAAGTTAAAGAAAAACATTCCTTCCCTTATCATTGGGTTTTAACAAGTGAACTATGCATAGTTAGAGGAGGTAAACATAGTAACAAATGTTTTTCAAATGATTTCAAAAGTTTTACTTTTAAATATAGATTTGGAGCACTGAAATGTACATTTTAGGTATATGTAAATATATCATCTCCCTGAAATAGATAAGTCATGCTACTATGTAACATGTATATAGGGCTAAAAAGATTTTTAAAGAGTACCATTGAAAATTTGCAATTCAAATGCAGGATTCAAAAGAACACTGGGTTCTGTAAGTTATCTGAAAATGCAATTCTAAATTCCTCCCCTAGTTTAGGTTGTCTCAAAAGAGAGTTTAAAATAAGAACTTGGATGTATTTCTTTGGGAGGTGAATCCCAGGAAGTAGAGTGAGAAGGCATGGGGAGTGAGACAGGGAAGGAAAAGCCAATAATGCTACTGAGTTGGTTAATGATCTGGGCAACCAAGGACCGATTCTACTGGGGATTCTCTGAGGAACTCTGTAGAATGTGCCTCAGAATTGCTCATCTGAAGGATGTCAGGCTGGTGCATTTATTCACAATATGCCGTCTCCCATTAGTTGAGGGTTGCTGCAGGTGGCAGTTAACTCCCTCACCCTTCCAGGCTTCCCTGGCACAAGGGCTGAGTAAGCTCCCTCGGCTTCAGAGAAAGCCCTGACGCAGAAGAATGGAGAAATGCACAGCCCGAGCTTATGGCAGAAAATTGTCAGTGTGCCCAGACTGTTTGGCACCGCCGTAGCTGGGATCAGAGGTGGGACAATAGCATGTGACGAGGGCACCAGAAACCTGTGCCTCAGATGCCAGGTCATCTACAAAAGCTATCACTACATTACTTTGAATCAGCTCACAGGATGGAGATTAATAAGACTCTTCATAAATCTAAAGTTTTTGGATTCTAAAATACACTGTTATTCCCAAATTTTAAAAAAATCTGAAAACAATCTAATTTATAAAAATAATTTATGTGTTCATATAACCAATCCAATTTCCTTTCCAATTAACATTTTTTTTGGTGTGTGAGGGTGTGTGTACTTTCAGAAGAAATTAATGTTTAAACTAGGGAAAAGGATAAATTTGAGGTCTAAAGAAAAAGAGAAGGAACCAATGATGCTAGAAGAAAGAAAAAGTATCACTGAAATAGGTATTTATAACAACTAATTTTCACATTGTGTCTGCACTACAAAGTTATTTAAATGGAAAATAATGTAATTTGATCAGTTTTATTCTTTTTTATCTCAATAAAGAACAGTCTGGTTTGGATTAATTTCACATTTTTCAACTTGTTGTTTTGGCATCATGAACAAACACATTTTCTTAATTGTACTTTTTAAAAGGCCATATATCATAGTGGTTAAAATTGCTCAGGCCTTGGGGTCAGATGCTTATGTTTGAATTACCACTCTATAACTTACCAGTTATGCAAAATGGTGACATTGACAGTACTTAGTAATATATTCAGTAATTGGTACTTTAGGATTAAATTACATCATACACGTGAAGCCCCCAGAAGAGTGTTCACCTTACAATAAGTGCTTGGTAACATTAGAGATTATTATTATTATTGTTAATATTCTGCAAAAATTAGGAAGTAAAAAGTCATAACAGCAAGTTTGTAATTATGTGTGCATTCATAAACAATTACAGCAAACAATAAAGAACAAATAAACAATGTGCCAAACAATAAAGAAGAAAAAGAGAATATAACTGAGCAAAATATAAACTCACTCTTTTGTAGAAGGGCAGCCAATGATTTCCAGACAGGAGGGGGAGTTTCATTTTGGTCTTCTTCCTCTGTTACAGCAAGGATGTTGTCCTCAGTACAGTTCACCTCACGTGAGCAGTGACTCATAAACAGCTTGTCTGAGGATGTCAAATGCTAAGAGAAAAGATTAGCGGGTAGAATGAGAAACAATGAATCAAGAAGCTAAAAAAAGAGCTCAAATTGGTTAGGTAAGTGCAATTTACATTTACTCAAGATAAAACTAATAGGAAAATGCAATATCTGAGAATGGCAAACAAGGTGATATTGGTGACACAATGTGGTCAAAGACCAATGTACAAAACAGCAGAAGCCCTACTACAACCACACAAATACTTGGTGTATTGCAATCATAAAAAGGAGCAGAAGCGTTACACTACAATAGCATAGAGTGAGGTTGTGAATTGCACAAAGAAAAGGGAAAGATATCATATAGCTATTAAAGGCAGAAGAGACAAAGTAAAAAAGCATCAATTAAAAAAATTAAAGGGGCTGGCCTGGTGGCGCAAGCAGTTAAGTGTGCACGCTCCTCTGCAGTGGCCCGGGTTTCGCAGGTTCGGATCTCAGGCGCGCACGGATGCACCGCTTGTTAAGCCATACTGTGGTGGCGTCCCATATAAAGTAGAGGAGGATGGGCACAGATGTTAGCCCAGGGCCAATATTCCTCAAGAAAAAAGGGGAGGATTGGCATCGGATGTTAGCTCAGGGCTAGTTCTCCTCACCAAAAAAAAAAAAAAAATTAAAAATTCTAGCAGGAAAATGGGGTTGATCATGCAATGGAAGGCCAGCAATAGAAAGTCATATGTTAGCACCATTAATAAATGAGTTCAATGAAATAAATTAATTAATACATAAACTAACAACATTGTCTAAAGTAGGATAAAGTAATATAAATGAGCAAACTTAAAGCACTGAGCATACCTGTAAGAAACTAAATTTATGTTCAACCTGGGTTAAATTTATTACTGCATATTGGTACAATTGATCTACATTACCATAATAGGCACCAGATAGCCAGTAGATGTCCATTTTTAATTCTTCAAAGTCCTCTAATTTTGAATTTAAAAGTGGAATAGAGAAGAATACTTGAGATTCTGTAAATTCAGCTCTAAAAAAAACATCATTTTTTCAAAGATGAATACTGTCTAAGGTTACCTTAAAGAACAACTTTCATCAATTAATCCCAACAGACTATTGAGTTTCTAATCAAGTTTGGTTTAAAATAGGGAGACATACATAAAATATATCTCGAAGGTAAATTTGTATATCACAATAGAAAATAAAGTACATTTTTCCCCCCAGTTTATCAAAGCGGTTTCCAAGCAGTTTTTAAACTGGGTTTTCACATCAAAACATAGTGTTCATATTATGTAGGTTTTCATAATATGAACCTGAGAAAAAATGTTGAATGTTTTCCTGTAAAACTAACCAACAAATTTTAGAAAAGTCAAAGATGATTAATTCATGCTCATCAGGTCTGTTTTTCTCAATAATGTTGAATGGAGGTTCAGTAATTCATGGGTTATCTGATTTCCTTCCTTCAGATACAGTCCAATGAGAACACAACTCCGTCTAGTATTCCTGCCACCTGGCTTTAACATTTATCAACTCAAGGCTAATCTTTTTCATCTATACTTTCACCCACTTCGCCTTATCTTCACTGTGATTATGTTGAAGGAAATCCCAGATATCATAGCATTTCATCTGTATATATTTCAGTAAGTGAAGACAGAGTACTCCTTTTTAAAAATATATATATATATAACCACAATACAATGATCACACCTAACAAAATAATTCCTTAATACCATCAACTATTTTGTCAATGTTCACATCAAAATTTGATGAAATACAACAAAATTTAAGATCTCTTAGCAAATAGTATAAAAAATGGCCAATGTCCACACCTAATCTGTATATGTGCCTTAATTTTTAAAACATATTTGTTAATTAACTGAATGTTGTTTTCGTATGAATTATTATCAGGTAAAGTTCTGAAGTATGCAATATTATTTAATTTAAAATCTCCATTAAGCAATACAGAAGGATCTTGACTTTAAGATTCAGTACTTGCCAATGAATTACCTCCATGTTCACTTTTTTCTGTGAATAAGCACCCTAACTTATATCTACACACGTACACAAACTAAAAAGGGATAATACTACTTCCATGCTCACTGCACAAAAGTGCATGATGTCTTTCTAGTTATATTGCTGCCTCATTTTCTATATATACTGCCTCATGTTCCAATAACTACTTTATCTATCTATGGTAGCAAGGAATAGGTAGAGCCCAGACTATTTTAAAAGATGGCTTTTAAATCAATCATTCATCCTTCGACAAATTTAAAGAATTGACTAATTCACTTTAACTTAATCCAACAAATATTTATTGAGTGTCTACTAAATGCTAGGTCCCCATGATGTTACATGCACTGTGATGTCAGCAGTCAATAAGAGAGAAATGATCTCCCTCTCATCAAGCTTATAATCTAGTCTAGGAGGAAAAGTGTAAAAATATGCTAAAGCAATGCCCATGTAATCTATTTCTAAAATTAGGATATTTAAAAGAATCTCTAACAACATTTGTTTCTCATGTGGAAAATATGATTTTACTAAGAAAAAAAATGAGAGAAAGCTTTCATATAGGAGGTCACTCAACATCAGTGGGACTAAATTGTTTAACCTAGGTTTTTTCTGGATAAGGCATTCATTACTTTTCAAGTTTAATAACAGTTAGCTGTGTTTAAGGTAGGGTAAACAACTTGTAATTAAACCTGAAGTAATCAATTAAGATAAGTTTGAAACGTTAAGTCTATGTTTTACTATTAGATAGCTTTCTTTTTTAGAAGTTTATGATTACCACTGATGATAAAGAGAAGCCAGACTGGAAAGAAAAAGGATTCCAAGTACATACACTAAGTTCAAAGAGGAAATGTAAATTGCCAATCCTAAATCCGTTTAAAAATGTTCTCTATCTTTAGAAAAATATTTGTTCCAAGCTGAAAGCCCCATTATGTGCAATGGAACTGAACCTTAGCTTATAATTAGGGTTGGGTCAAAAGTCTAAACCAGAAATTCGAAATACACATAAATATTTGACCTGAATAAGGAAAGAAAATCTCCAGTTAAGTGAAAGCTGTTAAGTTTGAAAGTTCTCGGGAGATTCAATTACTATTCCCCGTTCTTTTAGGAAACATAATTCAGGAGAGGCTCAAAAGGAAGTTTAAAAAATGCTAGATTCCCAAAAGATTTTATATTCTTTCATTAGATATTCACTTATTTAGGTAAATAAATGATCAAGTGATAGATATCAAATTGAATCAACAAAAAGAAGCAATTAAATAGTATATGACATAATACATTGTATAATACTTTCCTACATGTGGACCACGGTCTAAATTATAAACAAAATTAAAAAAAAGGTTACTGGAGTCCATAATTTTGTTCTGAACTTTATTTAGTTACAAAGAAGACGGAAAATTCTTTATTTACGTATCATGTCACAGTTAAAGAACATGCAAAAATTTAAGCAGATACCAGTTCCTATCTTATTTCAAACTGAACTTGAATTACTTTTGGACCTAATCCAGAGGAATCACTTTAAAAACAGTGAAGAATCTTATTTTGAAAGTGACTTTAATCCTTTGCCTTTAGTAAACTATCAGAAAAAAGAACCACTTTAAGAAAATGTTTTTATATGTTTGAATTGGATGAACAATCCATGAACTCACACACATGTTAAAGGATCAACAGAGATTGTCAAAATATGTGGCTGCAAAGTATCATATTAAATAGCATTTGCTTAATAAAGATAGAATTCTTGATATAACGTGGCACCCAACACACTCCTAACATTCACTGTGAAAATACTATCACTCAAATAACATAACGACTTAAACATTTTCTATGATTATAGTAGCCATTTTCTAATTAAGAGATATTATTAAATATTAATATTATTGTTTAGTAATATTAATTTAATATTAATTAAAATTTATAAATTTAAAAATTAAATTAGGGGCCGGCTCCGTGGCTTAGCGGTTAAGTGCGCGCGCTCTGATGCTGGCGGCCTGGGTTCGGATCCCGGGAGCGCCCCGAGGCACCACTTCTCCGTCCAACGTGAGGCCGAGTCCCACGTACAGCAACTAAAAGGATGTGAACCTATGACATACAACTGTCTGCTGGGGCTTTGGGGGGAAAAAAACTGAATAAATAAAATCTTTAAAAATTAAATTAAATTTAATATTAATAGTAATTTAATATTATTAAAATTAGCTGATTTTTAATATTTGAGACTGACCTACTTTTTGGGGGTACCATTTTAATCATTAATTCTTCTTAAGACATTTTTTTTCTGTTCTGTCCAAAACTACTTTCCTGCTTCCAAAGACTTCAATTCCTCAACCTGCTTCTAATATACTGAAAACGCTGATTATAACAATAAAAGTATTACACTGAAAAACATAAGCATTCTTCTGTTGTCTCACAAAAATTCTTTATTTGCAACAGATTGGGAAGTTCCCCCCTACCTTTAACATGTAAGTATAGATTTTGTCCTTAGATTATAATCCATTAACATTTTAAAAAGATTATTACCTAATTTTAGTGCAAACAAGAAAAATTTAGAAGCAAAAAATCTAGAATTCCTTCCTAACAAATCATTTTCCATGTTTCTTCTTGTACTTTTTTCAGATGCATAAGTTTTACACATCTACCATCATACTATGGGCACAACTGTGCCTTTATCATTTAAAGGATGTAATACACAATTATCAATATTGCATACCCTGTATAATAACTATTTTCAATGGATGTATACTACTCCGTTTAGTTGATGTGCTATAACTATTGTTATTAAAAAGAAAAAGGCAAGAGTTTCCATATTTTAAATGCCTAGATGAGTACCTGGTATACAGTAAGTTCTACATTAGTTTTGGCCTTCACTATCGTCATTATTATTGTTATCATTGCTGTTATTATCGCAATTATAATTGTTCTTCTGTTTTTTTTTTTTTTGAGGAAGATTGGCCCTGAGCTAACATCTGCCAATCCTCCTTTTTTTGCTGAGGAAGACTAGCCCTGGGCTAACATCCATGCCTATCTTCCTCCACTTTTTTATACGGGACGCTGCCACAGCATGGCTTGATAAGCCGTGCGGTGTTGCTGCGCACCCGGGATCCCCACCGGCGAACCCAGGGCCGCCACAGTGGAGCGCGAGCACTTAACCGCTTGCGCCACCAGGCCGGCCCCTATAATTGTTCTTTTTTTTTAAATTTTTTGTTTATTGCAGTAACATTGGTTTATAACATTGCAAAAATTTCAGGTGTACATCATTGTACTTCTATTTCTGCATGGACTACATCATGTTCACCACCCCTATAATTGTTCTTAAAGTACTGGAAAAATGAAACTTGAAAGGAAATGAGATACAAAAACATTTAAATTAAATTGATATGAAATATTTTGTGAAGGCCAAGACAACTAAAAAGATACTAGAAATAATAAAACTTTTGTCAGCTAGTTATACAAAGTGAATTTATTAAAAAACAGAAGCTTTCTTTATACAAATAATAACTTGTCAGAAAACATAATGGGAGAAAATCATAATTATAGGTAACATTTACCGTACATTTGTTAAGTGCCAGGCATGTTGTAAACACCCTAAATTTATTGTATTTACACATTGATCTTCAAAACCATTTTATGAGGTGCTACCATATTCGTGAATATAAGACAATATCTACTGTAATACCCATCACCATTTCAAAGATGTTAAAATATGGAAAAAAATGTGTCTTAGAATCAGTAAAATACAGTATTACCGTCCCTATTTTATAGAAGAAGAAATCGGCATGAGAGTTTAGAAAACTTGTTCAAGGTCGCTCAACATGCAAGTGGAAGGCAGCCTGATTCACTTTCTAACTATTTCTTGGTATACATAAATAAAACTGTTTTTCTAAATTAACCTTGTATCCAGAAACCTTACAAAAGGTCAGTATTAATTCTAAATGCGTTTGTAGATTTGTTTTACCTTTTGTTTTTATACAGTTACAATCTACAAATATGACAGTTTTATTTCTTCCTTTCCCTAACTTATACATTTATTTTTCTTGCCTTCTCCATTGGTTGAACAGATGTGGTGATTTCAGACATCCTTATCTTGTCTTTAAACTCAAATGAAAAGTTTTCATCATTTCACACTGAAGCATGATGTTTGCTGCATCTATTGCAGGTGATCATGTCTTTGGTATTCAGTTAATATGGTAAATTCATTGACTGATTTTCCAATGTTAAATCATCTTGCATCCCTGGAATAACTCAACTTGATCATGATGTAGTATTCAGTTTATATATCATAGGTATAATTTGACAACATCTTGTGAAGGATTTTTAAATCTATGTTCATGAGTGAGATTTGATTAACTATTTTTCCTATTTCTTAATGTCATTATCAGATTTTATTTCCAAGTATATATATATACTCTTTGTGTGTGTGTGTGAGGCAGATCAGCCCTGAGCTAACATCCGATGCATCCAATCCTCCTCTTTTTTGCTGAGGAAGACTGGCCCTGGGCTAACATCCGTGCCCATCTTCCTCTACTTTATATGGGATGCCGCCACAGCATGGCTTGACAAGCGGTGTGTCAGTGCGTGCCGGGGATCGGAACCTGTGAACCCAGGGCTGCCAAAGCGGAGCATGCACACTTAACCGTTGCGCCACAGGGCTGGCCCCCACAAGTATATTTTTATAAAAATGAGAATCATGAGTCTAATGCAAATATGGATTGAAAATGTATCAAATATCAGTAAAGACTGATTTAACCCATTGAGCAAAGCTAGTCCAAGAGAATCTGAGAGAAGATACGCATGTAATAAAAGAACTTTGAAATAAGACTGAGGGATAGATATACAAAATTGGTTAATGTCCTACAGGTCAACTAAATTGTAACTTTTGGGGTTATCTTTTCTAATTCACAGAAACCACTCACATCCCTACTGGACAAAAATCTATATACTAATTAGTAACATCACAGAGTCTAGGCCTTGACTAGTAAATTGTAAGTAAAATAAAAATTCATCTCCTAGAGAATTAAATATTCCTCGAGTGGGCTAGTTCAACAACACTCCAAAATAACACTGAAAGGACGTGCAGTCAGTCATCCTTTCCAAAACATTTTCAGTAGAAATGTCAGGTATACTTAACAGAATCTAGATTATACTAACCTCATAAAATGAGTCCCCTCTTCTGTTTTCTTGAAAAGTTTCTGTAAAATTGGCAATTTTCCCCTTAAATGCTTGGTAAAATTTACGTTTGAAGCCATTTGGGCCTGGAAATGTGTGAAGGTTTGTAGTAGTAAATTTAATTTCTCTAATATATATAGGACTATTCAGATTTGCCATATTTTTCTGATGTCAAAGTTTTTTAGGAATTTTTCCATTTCTTCTAGGTTTTCAAGTTTACTAACATAGAGTGGTTGGTAATATCCTCTTTTATCTTTTTAACATATAAAGGAACCATAATGATGTCTTCCTTTTAAGATTACTGGTGCTGGTTATTTGTGCCTTGTCTCTTTTTATCTCAATCAACGTTGCCAGGGATTGATCAAGTTTAGTCATTTCCAAGAACCAGTTGTTGGCTTTGGTGACTTGTCTGTTTTGTGTTTATATTCTATTCAGTTAATTTCTTTTTTAATTTTATTATTTCCTTCTTTGTTTCTTTGTGTTAAATTGCTATTCTTTATCTAATTTCTTATAATGATTGCTTAATTTATTGATTTTCAGCTATTCTCCTTACATAATATAAATATATATTTGACGCTATAAATTTCACTGGAAATACTGCTTTAATGTCATTTCACAATTTTGATATGTCAAATTTTTCATTAGCAATTTGTTCAAAAAATTCATTAATTTCCCTTGGGATTTATTCTTTTTATTGTGAATTATTTAGAAATTTATTGCTTTATTCCACATATTTGAAGATTTTCTAGCTAGTTTTTTTTTTACTTTGGTAAAAAACACATAACATAAAATTTACCATCTTAACCATTTTTAAATATATAGTACAGTAGTGTTAACTATATGTACCTGGTTGTGCAAAAGGTCTCTAGAGCTTTTTCATCTTGCAGAACTGAAACTCTATACTCATTGAACAGCTTCTCCTTTCCCCCTCCCCCCAGTCTCTGGCAGTCAACATTCCCTGTTTGTAAGAGTTTGAGCACTTTAGACACCTCATATAAGTGGAATCATGCAGCATTTGTCTTTTCTGTCTAGCTTATTTTACATACTATTTCTTTTTTACATACTGAACCTCCATACGTTTTCCATAGTGGCTGCACCATTTTACATTCCCACCAAGAGTGCACAAAGGTTCCAATTTCTCTGCATCCTTGCCAACACTTGGTATTTTTTTCTATTTTTTTCAATAGTAGCCATTCTAATGAATGTGAGGTGACATCTCATTGTGGTTTTTATTTGGATATCCCTGATGATTAATGATGCTGAGCACCTTTTCATATACCTGTTGACCATTTTTAGATCTTCTTTGAAGAGATGTCTATTCAAGTCCTTTGCCCATTTTCAAACTGGATTATTTTTGTTGTCGAGTTGTTTTTTTGTTGTCGAGTTCTTTATATATTCTGGATATTAATATGGTTTGCAAATATTTTCTCCCAGTCTGTAGGTTGCCTTTTCATTCCATTGATTGATTCCACTGCTGTGCATAAGTTTTTAAGTTTGATGTAGTGCCAGTTGTCTATTCTTGCTTTTGTTGCTTGTGCTTTTGGTGTCCTATCCAAGAAATCATTGCCAGATCCAATGCCATGAAGCTTTTCCCCTATGTTTTCTACTAGGAGTTTTATAGTTTCAGGTCTTACAATTATGTCTTTAATCCATTTCCAGTTAATTTTTGTATATGATGTAAGGTAAGGGTCCAAATTTATGCTCTTGTATGTGGATATCCGGTTTTCCCAGTATTATTTGTTGAAAATACTGAGCTTTCCCCATTGTGTAGCCTTGGCACCGTTGTCGAAGATCATTTGACTATACAAACGAGGGTTGATTTCTGGGTTCTCTATTTTGTCCCACTGGTCTACATGTCTGTCTTTATGCCAGTATGATACTGTTTTAATTATTGTAGCTTTGTAACATACTTTGGAATCAGGAAGTGTGAAGCCTCCAGCACTGTTTTTCTTTTTCAAGATTGCTCTGGTTATTTGGCGTCCTATGAGATTCCATATGAACTTTAGGATGGTCATTTCTATTTCTGCAAAACAAATGCCATTGGGATTTTGAGAGGGATTGCACTGAATTTGTGGAATGCTCTGGGTAGTATGAATAATTTAACAACATTAAGTCTTCCAACCTATGAACATGGGATGTCTTTCATTTATCTGTGTCTCTAATTTTTTCGGCAATGTTTATGTCTTTAATTTCTTTCAGCAATGTTTGTAGTTCTGAGTGCATAAATCTTTCATCTCCTTGGTTAAGTTTATTCTTAAGTATTTTGTTCTTTTTCAGGCTATTGTCAATGGGACTGTTTTCTTAATTTCCTTTTCAGATTGTTTGTTGTTAGTGTATAGAAATGCAACTGGTTTCTGTGTGTAGATTTTGCATCCTGCAAGTGCTGAATGGGTTCATTAGTTCTAACAATTTTTTTTTGTGGAATCCTTAAGGTTTTCTGTGTATAAGTTCATGTCATCTGCCAACAAGGAAAATTTTACTTCTTCCTTTCTGATTTGGATGGCTTTTTTCTTCTTCTTGCCTAACTCCTCTGGCTAGGACTGATAGCACTACGTTGAATAGAAGTGGTGAGAGAGAACATCCGTGCCTTGTTCCTGATCTTAGGAGAAAATCTTTCAGTTTTTTTCCATCGAGTATAATGATAGTTGTGGGCTTTCATCTATGGTTTTTATTATGTTGAGGTAATTTCCTCCTATTCTTAAATTGTTGAGTGTTTTCATCGTGAAAGGGTGTTGAATTTTGTCAAATGCTTTTTCTTCATCAATTGAGATAATCATGTGGTTTTTGTCCTTCATTCTGTTAATATTGATTGATTTTCATATGCTGAACCATCTTTGCATTCCACGAATAAATCTCACTTGGTCATGGTGTATAATTCTTTGAATTGGTGTATAATTCTTGAATAATTGCTGTGTTCAGTTTGCTCGTGTTTTGTTAAGGACTTATGTATCAACATTCACTGAGGATATTGGACTGTATTCTTTTCTTGTAGTATATTTGCCTGATTTGGTATCCAGAAAATGCTGGCCTCATAAAATGAGTTTGGAGGTGTTCCCTCCTCTTCGCTTTTTTGGAGGAGTTTGAGAAGAATTAGTGTTAATTTTTTAAATGTTTGGTAGAATTCTTCAGTGAAGCCACCTGGTCCTGGGCTTTTTTTCTGTTGAGAAGTTTTTAATAACTGATTCAACCTCTTACTAGTTATAGGTCTGCTCAGATTTTAAATTTCTTCATGATTCAGTCTTGATAGGTTCTATATTTCTAAAAATTTATCCATTTCTTGTAGGTTACCCAATTTTTTAGTATATAATTGTTCATAATAGTCTCTTATGATCCTTTTTATTTCTGTGATACCAGTTGCAATGTCTTCTCTACCATTTTTTATTTTTATTTGAGTCTTCTATGTTTCTTAGTCTAGCTAAAGGTTTGTCAATTTTGTTGATCTTTTCAAAAAACCAACTCTTAGTTTCTGTTTTTTCTATTGTTTTTCTATTCTTTATTTTGTTTATTTCTGCTTTAATCTTTACTATGTCCTTCCTTCTGTTAACTTTGGGTTTAGTGTGTTCTTCTTTTTCTAGTTCCTTGATGTGTAAAGTTAAGTTGTTGATTTGAGATCTTTTTTCTGTTTTTAATGTACGTGTTTACTGCTATTAATTTCCCTTTTGGTATTGCTTTTGCTGCATCCCATAAGTTTTGGTATGTTCTGTTTTCATTTTCATTGCTCTCAAGATATTTTCTAAATTCTCTTGTGATTTTTTCTTTGACCCATTGGTTGTTCAAGAGTGTGTTAATTTCAACATATTTGTGAATTTTCCAGTTTTCCTTTTGCTATTGATTTGTAGTTTCACTCCATTGTGGTTGGAAAAAATATTTGGTATAATTTCAATCTTCCTAAATTTCCTAAAACTTGTTTTGTGGCCTAACAGGTGATCTATCCTGGAGACTGTTCCTCGTGCACTCAAGAAAAATGTGTATTCTGCTGTTTTTGGGTGGAATATTATTTTTATGTCTATTAGGTCCAATTAGTCTACAATATTGTTCAAATCCTCTGTTTCCTTAATGACCTTTGATCTGGTTGATCTATACATTATTGAAAGTGGGATATTGAAATCTCTACCATTATTGTGTTACTATTTCTCACTTCAACTCTGTCAATGTTTTCCTCATATATTTGGGTGCTCTGCTGTTAGGTGCATATATATTTATAGTTGTTATAACTTTCTGGTGAATTGACACTTTTATCATTATATAATGTCCTTCTTTAATTCTTGTGACTGTTTTTTAATTTTATTTATTTATTTATTTATTTTCCTCCCAAAGCCCCAGTAGCTAGTTGTATGTCATAGTTGCACATCCTTCTAGTTGCTGTATGTGGGACGCAGCCTCAGCATGGCTGGAGAAGCGGTACGTTGGTGCGCGCCCAGGATCTCAACCCGGGCCACCAGCAGCGGAGCGTGCGCACTTAACCACTAAGCCACGGGGCCGGCCCTCTTGTGACTGTTTTTGACTTAAAGTCTATTTATCGATATGAATATGGCCACCTGTGGTCTCTTTTGGTTACCATTTTCTTGGAATATCTTTTTCTATCCTTTCATATTCAGTCTATGTATGTCCTTACATCTAAAGTGTATCTCTTGTAGACAGCATATAGTTGTATCTTATTTTTTTTATCCATTCAGCCACTCTATGTCTTTTGATTGGGGAGTTTAATCTATTTATATTTAAAGTAATTATTGATAGAGAAGGACTCATTATTGTCATTTTGTTAATTTTTTTTATGTCTTCTAGTTATTTTGTCACTCTTTCTTCTCTTGTTAACTGTCCTTTGTGTTTTGTTGATTTTTTTGTAGTGACATACTTTGATTCCTTTCTCATTTTCTTTTGTGCATCTTCTATAGGTAACATCTTTGTGGCTACCATGAAAATTAAATAAAACATAACAATCTACTTTATACTAAGAACAACTTAATATCAATCACATATAAAACTCTACTCCTTTACACTTTCCCCCTCCCACTTACATCTTTGCATATTTTGTATACTTTAGCATAGTCTTATAGTTATAGTTATTTTTTATAATTTTATTTGTAAAATTCTATACCAGAATTAAAAGTAATTTACACACCACCATTATAGTGTTACAAGATTCCATATCTGTCTATATATTTACCTTTATCAGAGAGCTTTACATATTTTCATATGTATTAGTGTTCCTGTCTAGTGTCCTTTTTTTTCAACTTGAAGAACTCCCTTTAGCAACACTTGTAAGGAAGGCAAGTCTAGTGGTGATGAATCCCCTCAGCTTTTGTTTATTTTGGAAGGTCTTTATTGCTCTTGCCTTTAAAATTTCCCTTAATAAAATGTTGGAATAAAACAAAAATGGAGTTATGAAATTTTCAAACAAAAAGCAAGAGAAATTATTACTAGGAGACCCACACCAAAGGGTACTAAGGGATGTTAAGGCCTTAATATTAATGTTATTAACTAGAGTTAAATATTTATTTCTTGAGGATAAAAATTAAAGTGAAATGGACAAACCATAAGTGCATCATCAGCAAGATTTGACAAATGCATTACTGTCATCCTGAAAGTTCCCTTTTATTTTGAACAATATTTTTGCTGGGTACCGAATTCTAGGATGACAGTTATTTTCATTTAGCACTACAAAAGATATGAATCCATTGTTTTGGCTTCTTTTTTTCCTGTTGAAAAATTGTTTCATTCTAATAGTTGCTTCTTTGAAAGTGGCCTGTTTTTAATGCACTTTGGCTGTTTTCATTTTTTTCTTTGCCTTTTGTTTCCAGCAGTTTTATCACCATGTGCCTAAAAATGTAGCTCTTTTTATTTCATTTGTGGTTCATAAACTTCTTGAATCTGTACCTTGGTGTGTTTAATCAATTTTGGAAAGTTCTTAGCCAATATCTTTTCAAATATTGCACCTTTCCCATTATCCCTCTCCTCTCTTTCTCTTTAATTACATGTATCTTAGACCTTCTCACTGTTTCTAGTTCTCTTAACTTCTAATGTGTATTTTCTATCTTTGTTTCTCTCCATGTTTCATTCTGAATGTTTTCTTTTGATCTCTCTCCCAATTTTACTGAATCACTCTTTGCTTGTATCTACAGGCTTCTGACAAGATCTTTACCCTTTCCCTACCCTATTCCAAACACTCACAGCACACCACCACTATCTGCCATATGACGAAAAGGTCTAGCCTTATTACTCTCAGTCTTGGCCTAAATCTGTCACTACAGAAGCCCAGGATCCTCAAATCACGCTTATTCCATAAAATCCAATCCCCATTTCTATGGGCAGTGAGACAACCTTCCCATCATTCCCTCTATTTTATATATTTGATTTATTTGTTTGTCTGTCTCATTACATAAGATAAAAGGTCCATGAAAGAAATAATTTTTGGATGTTCAATTCTCTATTGTATCCCCACTGAATGAACAGTGCCAGGCATATTGATGTCAGCACTCATTAAATAGGTTAAATAAATAAATAGTATGCCACTCTCTGTTATAAACAATCACCAAAATAAAACTTTATGAAAACACCAATCAGAAACTTTATTTTTTTTAAGCAACAACAACAAAAAGCTGCAGGGGAGAGCATAACAACTAAGGACATATTAAAGAGAAAAAGATAGTCAATTAGAGCTTGAAAGCAGAGAAAGAAATAAATTGATTGGTTATTTTTATTATCTTCCCCCAAACTGATAAGTCTACCACAGATTTTGGGTTCAAAAACACTCTTCCACTATCTAGTTTGATTCTTGACTTCTTGACACAGTGGTACATTGTTGCTAAAATTCATGCATTAGGGACAGAAACGAGTCAAGTAGCTCTCTAAATTTGGGTGAAGCTGGTGCTTAATTTATTGCTCTGCTCCAATGACCATTTGCAGTAGCAGTGACCTAGTGGTACCTACGGGCAAAATCCAGCTGAATCCCAAGTTATATCATTGAGGTTTATAGAATTAGGTTTCAAAACCTGCTAAATGCCTTGTTTTCTCTTACCAAATCAGTTTTCTGCTCTCTAGCCTGAGAGAAAAGATGGAGAGAGGGTGGGGTGGGGTAGGAAAGTTGTGCTGAACCAAATGTTGGTGAATAAAAGTCATCCTTTATCTTTCTCCCTCCTTTGTCCTTTCTGTAAAGAAATATTTTTGAGGTGGCATAGAGACAGTGGCAGCATACCTCCATGGAGGGGATCCTGGAATTTATATGTGTTGCTATGAGCAAGGAGAGCAAATTCCCATGCACAACATACTCAAGAGGCCTGCCATTCGAATACTTTTCGTCATCATTATATATAGACTTTCCCCCAGGATTCTCTGCTTAGACTTTACTATAGGATCAATTAGATTTCAACTCACATTGTGGGTACTGGTTTCACTGGAATTCTATGGAAAATTTTAAAGGGCCCTAGGGTGTTTCTTTCAATTTAGACTACTAAACTGTTGTAGAATAACATTTAAATATTTATTTAGCACTGGAACTCACCACACCTTGTCCCCCACCTCAGTTAATTTTCTTAATCAAATATTTTTAAATTTATAAACATATGCTCATTGTAAGAAGTCATAAACTACAGTTAGATAAAGAATTAAGCTTCTCTGTGTCTCCCCTCTTCATACCCCCTTCTCCTAAAGAAACCAGTATCATCAGTCTGGTTACTATACGCTCACCTTTTACTATCTTCATTCAAATATAAATAAATGTATAAGCTCTCTGCCTCCACCTCTCTTTCTTAGGAAAACAGGATCATAGCCAACACATCACTCTTCACCTTGAATCAGCATTATGGCCATAACTTCAGTGCAGATTAGCCAAACTTGTGATATCTGTCACTGTAATCATGATGTCAGGAATAGTAATAACCTGTAATAATTTCAATTTAGAGTTAGAATTAGAATTACTCTGTAATTTGCCTTTATTTATAGTGAATTTCATCAGGCCTAACAGTCTTTAAATAGAGTAGGTGCTCATAGGTATTCGTTGAATTGCAGAGAAAAATAAAAGCTCAGAGATAGTTTAATATTATAAAGTTTTTAAAATATATTTGATGATATTCCCGCAATAAAGCAAAATAAAATGAAAGAGCCAAGAATGGACTACAAGACTATGGTATCTTTAAAAATTACAACATTTAGGAATGTGAGCTTTTATAATTATATAATATATATAATTGTCCCATGAGATTATTTCAACAAAAACCAAAATTAAGTGCTAAGTGATAATACGGTACCGTAGTATTTATAAGATTATTTCAACAAAAACTAAAAATTAAGTACTAAATGATAGTAGGGTACATTAGTAAAATTGGGGTTAAATTTCCAGGAACCTTGTCTCTTTATCAATGCAGTGGTTTTGCCAACAATTAATTTGAAATATTATTTCCTATAAAGCTGTTTGAAAAATCTAAACTAACTATGTAAGGAAGAAAGAGCTTCTGAATAGTTACAAGTAAAAGTCTTGCTTCTTCTGTTAAAGGCTATGCATTTTAATATGATCTTTTGGCTGATTTATGTAAAGCTTTGTATTTTTCATTTTCTCAAGCCTGTCACTATAGTGATGTATGGTACATTTTAGCATCAAGTTTGCCATAAGCAATAAAGTCAGGGCCCCAAAAGAAATTTTAATATATTTCCCCATTTTTAACCTGGAGCTTTCCATTATTCAGTTACTTTGTTTGGGATCCCATGTTTAGTTGATATAAGTGTTATATTCACACAAATAATTTTAAGATTTTAACTTAAAGGTAAAATTTAAATAGATTAATTATTCAATAGAAAAGTTTAAGGGTAATCATACATAAAGTAAAAATCTAACTTAGTGATAACTTAAATTTTATATTAACCACCTCTCTAAAAGGTTATATTTTACATTGCAGTTTGCTTGGAGCATTTTGCTCTAACAACAAGATAAAAGAAAATAAACAAGAAAGTGACTTTCATTAAATGGCATGCAACATGAAATGGAAGCACATGTCTATAAAATTTTGTAAGAAGAAAAAGTGAAGTATGAAAATAACAGTCAATTAAATTCAAAAATCTTATTGCAGAACTAACAGCTGTTACAGAGGATATGAAGATGAAAAAAGAACAGTCCTCAAGAAATTTACAATCTAGTAGAAATAATAAGATAAGTCCTTAAACAACTATAACATAAAGCTGATAAAGTTATTTGTCACAAGAAAGGAAGAAACAAAGTGTTAGGGCAGTTCATCTGGTGTGGCTAAATGTATAAGGGTATTTGAGTTCAATCTTGCATCACGGGCAGGATGTAAACAGTTAAAGAAAGAGAAGAAAGGAAGACAGATGAGATAGAGTAAGCAAAGGCAAGGGAGGAGAGAAGCAGAAGGCATAGTGAGGAAGTAGCAACGGTTCTGTATTATTGCAGCAAAGGATACACATAGGGGAGTCTGAAAACTGAAAAAGTCTTTTCATCCTTCAGCAAGACTGAAAAAGGATGTTATGGTAATATGTCAGATGGCTTTCTGGTCATGGCTAAACATCTTGTTTATTTAGAAAACAATGCAGCAGTATTTTGGATTTTCGTGCAGAGAAACAAAAACTAGAAAGGAATATCAATATGGTAGTGGAATAGAATACAGGGAAAATGAAAGCAAGGAGTCTACTTTAAAAAGTTGTACCTTGTCCAAGAGTTTGGGCAAGATACAACTTTAACTAGAGAGATGGGCATGGAAATGGAATGGTGTACGAGATATATTAGAACTAGCATATAAAGGATTAGATAACCAACTGAATGTCATGGTAAAGGAGGGACAGCTGTAAGAGATGATGCCCATATTCTGTGCCTGAGTTACTAGGGGGAAAACAGTTGTGTTAAATAACAAAAACAGGGAAAACATATACTTGGAGTGGTAAATGAGTTCAAGATTTGTACATAATGAGCTTGATCCATATTGGCAGTTATGTCCAGCAGCCGGTCAGAAATAAGGATCTAGAGTTAAAGAGAAAGAGTAGATACTGGTAGAAAGACCAGAAAGAGAGTGACTTGAGAATCATCTGCATAGAGGTGAAAAGTAAGCTTGTGGGAAAAGACAAAATCCCAGAAAGAGAAAATATTGAAAAAGAAAAAAAATGGACCATGAAAAGAACTTAAGGCATACATCCACGTTGAAGGTAAGAAGCAGAGAGGCTACTGAAGGAGACAGAAAAAATCTTGAGCAAGTAGAAGAAAAGTCTGACTAGCACAGTGACATATAAACATTATAGGGGAAGTTTTCAAGGAGATGGTGGCCAATATTATCAAGGAAAAGGATTAATTAAGGATTATAAAGACAGAGAAAAGACCAACAGCAGTTCATCAAGGTAATTCAAGTCAAGCTAGATTGCAAATGTGTTACAGAGTGAATGGAAACTAAAGGAATTTAGGGAACAGATAGAGATTTTCAGAGTGATATTCAAGGTACGACATTCTAGGTCTCACTATTATTTGGGGTGGAATGTTAATATGAGTTTGAAATGACAATATGATTTTGATAAAACCTGTCATTTTTGCCCTCTAGCATTAATTCATCTTTCTTTTGGTAATCATACGTTGTTTTCCTTCTAGAGAATCTCCTTCTTTACTACCTGAGTGGGCTCAAGGATAAAGCTGGTGACTTGGCCAAAGCTTTGCCCAAGCCATTGAGATGCAGTGGCGTTTCTGGGAAAGGAAGTCTCACTATTTCCCTCTGGATCCACACTAAGAATGCCACCTCAAAGCATGTCATTTGCAAAAAAAAGGAGGTGACATTTAACATATTAAGTTATAACAATTACAACAAAAAAGATGTCTAAGCAAAACTATAATGAAAGAAATCAAAGAAGAACTAAATAAATGGAGAGATATTCCATGATCTTGAGTAGGAAGACTTAATATTGTCAAGATGTCAGTTCTTTCCAACTTGATCTATAGCTTCAACACAATCCCAATAAAAACCTCAGCAAGTTACTTTGTGGATATAAACAAACTGATCTAATGTTTACATGGAAAGGTAAAAGACAGAATAGTCAACAAAATATTGAAGGAGAAGAAAAAAGTTTGGAGACTGACATTACTGACTTAAAGACATACTATAAAGCTACAGTAATTAAGATACTGTAGTATTGGCAAAAGAATAGACAAATAGATCAGTGGAACAGAATAGAGAGCCTAGAAATAGATCCACATAAATATAGTCAACTGATCCCTGACAAAGGAGCAAGGCAAATAATGGAGAAAAGATAGTCTTTTCAACAAATGGTGCTAGAAGAGTTAGATATCCGCATACAAAAAAGTGAAATCCAGACACAGTCCTTATACCCCTTTACAAAACTTAACTCAAAATGGATCATAGACCCAAATGTAAAATGCAAAGCTATAAGACTCCTAGAAGATAATATAGGAGAAAATCTAGATGACCTTCGGTTTGGTGATGACTTTTTAGATACAACACCAAAGGCATAATTCATGAAATAAATAATTGATAAGCTGGACTTCATTAAAATTAAAACTTCTGCTCTGTGAAAGATACTGCCAAGGGAATGAGAAGACAAGCCATAGCCTGGAGAAAATATTTGCAAAAGACATAGCTGATAAAGAACTATTATCTAAAATATACAAAGACCTCTTAAAACTCAATAGTAAGAAAACAAAAAACTCAATTAAAAAATGAGCAAAAGATCTGAACAGACACTTCAACAAACAAGATATGGAGATGGCAAATAAGCATATGAAAAGATGCTCTAAATCATATGTCATTAGGGAAATGCAAATTAAAACAACAATGAGATACCATACACACCTACTAGAATGGCAAAAGTCCAAAATGCTACTGACAACACTAAATGCTGGCGAGGAGGCAGAGCAACAGGAATTCTCATTATTGCTGGTGGGAATGCAAAATGGTACAACCACTTTAGAAGACAGTTTAGTGGTTTCTTATAAAACTAAACATACTTTTACCATGATCCAGCAATCACACTCCTTGGTATTCACTCAAAGGAGTAGAAAACTTATGTCCATACAAAAACCTGCACACAGATTTTTACAGCAGCTTTATTCATAACTGCCAAAACTTGGAAGCAACCAAGATGTCCTTTGGTAGGTGAATGGATAAGTATACTGTGGTACATCCAGACAACGGAATATTATTCAGCACTTAAAAACTCATGAAACGACATGGAGGAGGCTTAAATGCATATTACTAGGTGAAAAAACAAACCAATCTGAAAAGGCTACATACTATGTGATTCCAACTATATAACATTCTGGAAAAGGCAAAGCTATAGACAATAAAAAGATCAGTAGTTGCCAGGGCTGAGAGGGAAAGGAAGGATGAATAGGCAGAGCACAGAAGATTTTTAGAGTAATGAAGCTATTCTGTATGATACTGTTATATGTCATTACATTTGCCAAAACTGATAGAATGTACAACATCAAAACTGAACTGTAATGTAAACTATGGACTTTGGGTGATAATGATGTGTCAGTGTAGGTTCATTGATTGTAACAAATGTATCACTCTGGTGCCTGATGTTGATAGTGGGGGAGGCTGTGCATGTGTGGGGGCAGGGGGTATATGGGAACTCTCTGTACTTTCTGCTCAATTTTGCTATGGACCCAAAATTGCTCTAAAAAATAGTCTATTTCAAAATAAAGTTGTCTAAGTTCATTACAGGTGATACCACAAAATTGCATTTTTTTAATGTTCTAAAACAACCAATAAGAATTCATGATAGTCTTGCTGCTTGTCCAATGACATTAATACACTGAATATATTCAAAACAAAAATGATAAATCACTTTGGTAACACTCAGTAGAATAAACTTGATTGGCTAAATAAAGTGATTGCCTTTTCATCCTCATTTTCAAATGCCTCTGCATCATGATATTATTGACAAAGATGAGAGCAAGAAAGAGAGAAGGTGTGATAGAAGCCAAGAAATGCTACAGAAATGAGGGTTGGAGATGAAGTAAAGGGGAAAAAAAGGGCACACATCACACAGACGTCACAAAGAGGATGTGTTAAAAGTCAGAGAAAGAATGAATCTTGAGGAAGCTGACAGTATTAATGAACAAGGCATTCACATCTCCCCAATTAATCAATGGTTCTATTAACTTCTGATAAAAATATACATTTCTAAGAATCAAAAAAAAGTAATGAGAAAAAGCTAGACATAATAAGTGAGAAAATGTTACGTAATTTTTTCATATAGAAATGGCAGCTTAGTAAACAATGTTCAAAAATGCTTTTCAAGAATTATGTATACAATGAGATGTTCTGTAGTTGTCAGGCACTGGGGAGACCTAGAAAAAAAAAGAAGGAAATGCACCATATTTATTCAGTGTCAGTGAATAGCCCACCTTAAAAAAATAAGATTCTTTTCTGCAAGAGGGCAAATGAACTGGGAAGACCAATGAAATATCAAAACACAGTGATATTTAGGTAGAGCTGAACACACAATGGCCGACATGTCTAAACAAGAATTCAGTGGTTTTGATTTTCTGTGTGTGCACACGGCAGCAACAGTAGCAGAGACCTAGAAGTAAGGGGTTCCTTTCAGTGGATCTGAAGGATATTTGGATAGCATAGCTTCATTCTTTCAAGCCTTACCAGCTTTTTGGTAAAAGGTCACCAACTGTCATCTTCCAGGCCAATTAAATAACCTATTTTTAATCTTGTCTATCATAATTTTTCTGGAGAAATGACACCAATAATTATTTTCTACTTTTGGAAACTCTTAGCCTAAGATTTCTGGAGTTACCATTCTTTTCCTTCCTTTGCCAATCCTCATTAACCTTCTTGATTCTTCAGATTCTCTATCACATACATAACTGTGGGTGTGCCTCAAGACTTGGTGATAGAACATTGAAGATGCAGAAAACCTTTTCCAACCCTTTACATCTCAAGGAGCAGCTCTTGTAATCAAAGTGTCTAATCCAGATCTTTACCTATTCCACAATACATCTTTAAGTTGACATTCTGCTCTTGACAATCAATGTATTTAAAATAAAACTCTTTATCACACTTTTGCCTCTCTTTCCATCTTTCATTTGTACTTCTGTTCCCTTGGATATTTTTGGAAAAGGTTTTATTTCTCCTTTTCCTCCCCTCTTAAACTTCATATAATGAATACCCAATTCATTCTCAAACCTTTCCCCTAATGCTTATGCACAATAACCTAATTCTTATTTTAGTAGATGATTTAATATTTGGTTACATACTGTCCTGTTTCTTCATTTTTAATGTACATATGATTCCCTTTTCAACTGAACTGCAAACTCCTCAGAAATGTAATATCTTTGGTATCATATAGAGCTCTCAAAACTATAAACATGTGCAAAATTCTTAATTACTGACTGAGGAGCTGAAAGAAATCACTAACGATAAAATCAATATTTTTACCCTTTCACCTGTCATTATAGAATTATATATACAGAGCCAATGTATATATCTCAATTTTCTCTTGAAATCACTGTGAATCTTAGATTTACTTGCCTTGTCCTCCAAGTGCAATTCTAAAAAGCGCAGATAAGCCACAGGTGCAAATGCATCAGCTGAATGTATGACGACTTCTGATGAATCCCTGAAACACAAAAATTTTATAATGTGTTTATCTACCACATAAATTGTGGCAAATCACTCTTGCCAGTCTCTAGAAGAGACCAAAAATCCTTGTTTTGTCTTTATTTCCACTGGGATACAATATGTAGTGATTAACACTTATTTTTAATAATCCAATATACAATTGGGAAAAGGATCGAGGATACTAAACTTCCAAGAAAAAGTAAAGAAGGTTTTCATCCTTATAAGGACATACAGTTCAACTGTCAGGTTCACTCAAAGCTCTCTGAACAGTTTTGAGACTTAAAACTCCTATTCAATTTCATTTTCACAAATTTGCTTGGTATGGGCTAACCATTAAACAATAGTGCTTTATCCTCATTATTCTCTTCATTTCCAAGAGGTAATTCACTCAGTGTTTCACACAAAATCTCAATTATCCTTCACAAAAGCAGCACTGGTGATGGTTTTAAGCTCTAGATGAACTCTTCACACTGCAATATCATTGCTATTAAAATTGATTGTCTGCCATAGTAATTACCACATTCAGGTAAAACGGTATGAACTGCTTGCTGGCACCATATGGATACATGTAAATTAACTCAACTTTTATCAAAGATACCCTGTAAAGCACACATGAATAACTAAGATTATGTATGAAGTCCTAATAACTAATTATTTTTTATTGTTGTTTATTAAGAAAGCAATAGTTTTTTACATTTCAACTGAAATTTTAAAAATAGAAATTCCTCATATCTCGTTAATGCCTCAGGAACCAGTTCCATTGTTTATACTAATACATTGTTAGCATTTTAACTGTTGTAGTACAGCAAAATAAATTGTTACTTTATTTGATTGCCACTAATGTAAAATATTTTTTGAATCAATTTTTGTAGTTCAAAGTTATTTAGTGGCAATAGAAGAAACCTCAAAATGCTTGGCTCCAAAATATTAAATTTTCATGGACAAAATCTCTTTACTTTCCCCTTTGAAAGATCGGAGATAGAAAAAAATGTTTGATGATACCAGTCATGAATCTTTAGTATCATATATGCATCTTGTTAGTGCTTGGGAAAAATAACATTAAAAAGGGCTTCTATGACAATAAAAGGCAAGTAACTTAGAAATAGAATCATTAAAGAGTCAGAATCCTGATAGAAAGATATAAGCTGCCTTCATAGTCTACATCAACCAAAATATGCCTCCAGGTACAATGAGAAGGAGGAGGAGAAAGAGAAAGCAAAGAGGAGGCCCTCTTGCTTTCTACTACCTGCCCCTCTGGCTTGTTAGTCCTAGTCTTGTCGTTTCTCTATTTACTCCAAAATTGCCTGTTCTGGTCCTACCTTGGCTCACCAGTCAGATTCAAATTCCAATTCCTATGTACAATCTCACCCTTACACTAAATTTCAATCTCTCTGTTCCTGATCCCAGCCTTGGAAACTGACCCTGAGCCTTAATTATGCCTAATCTAGGCAGCTTGGTTTTGACATCCTTGACAATGGAGTGCACCAAAACTATAATTAACGGGGACCAATGCTATGTCAGTAGAAAAAGTTTCAGGCCTTCCCTTCTCATGCCAGTTATCCCCACTAGCAACAGAGGGTTGACAGCAAATAGCTCACTCAATTGATGTAATTACTGCATTCTGAATCAAGATTATTATCCAGAGAACATATAGAACATTTTGAGCACTAAATGAAGAGGTGTATTATTTTTATGGATTCTATTAAATCCATAATCTCTAATTGACTAACATCATTTCATTCACTTACACAAAGCTAGAGTCAACTGGGAGAGACTAGATTTCAAATGAACAGTTTTTAGTTTCAAACAGAAAGATGTCACTATTGCTCTTTTTTTCTCTTTCTCAACTATCACCCACAACTCAACTTTCCAAGCTCTCTGGTTTCTGTCTGCTTCATGGATTTCTCTGAAACCTAGAGCAGGATCTGCTGTAACACCCAGAGTAATCCAGAAAATTAAGACCAGTTGTGCCACAGCAAAAGTGCTTTCCAATTGGCTGCCCTCGTTCCCTTTCCCTATAAATACAAGTAATCAGTGCAGTCACTACCTCTCACACAACTGAGGCTCCTCTGTAGCCCAGAGCTGGCCCATGTTCCCTTCCACTGCTGCGTCAGGCTTACCCCTAGTTACAACTTCAAAAGGGCAGCTGAGTCAGGTCTGAGCTTCTCTTCCCTGACACCAGGCTCCCGGGGTGTGACGCTAGGCCCTACCCACTCACTTAAAAACAAGAAAAACTGATACTATCTCTTGAGACTCAGCCATGGTCCTTGTTTCTACTTCTCCTCTAAAAAGACAACGTATATAGATATTCCCCGTGGACTCACACTCATCCTCAGACATCTCCAATGTCATTTCTGTGAAGCCTCCCCTGACATCCTGACAGTTCTAGTTTCTCCTTTATGTGCTTTGGGAATGCATTTATAGCCCATTCATAACACATCTGCTATATTATAATGATGTGTTTGTGTGCGTGCCTTCCATCTTAGAGAGGGACCAAGTTTTGTTCATCTTTGTCTGTCTCTCCCCTACTCCCCCCACTCTCAGCTCAGTACAGAGTACACTGGCTGGTATTCATTAGAAATTTGTTAAATAAATAAATAACTGTATAGTTAAGCTTTGTTAAGTATCTTCACATTTATACACTATTGAAACTATCACAAACTCATTAATTTTTCAATTACCTATCTTCTCATGAATACATACTTTTTCATTCACTCATACTACATGTATACATGTACATGTATATAAGCACAAGTATATACCAATAACACCATATAGCATATCTAGCAAAGTAAAAATAAAGCTTAATAGGTCTAAAAATTTAAATACAAGGAAAATAGTTCATAAATTTAAATAAATTCCCAGGTAATACAGAATAGATGTAACAAGGCAGATAAGGAAAATACTTGATTCATCCTCACTGCTAAAGGCCACATTACCATGCTCTGTGCTGAGTTATGTCTTAAATGGGTAGAAAATAGAAGTAGGTGGGAAAAATGCACACACATTGTTTTAATCATGGAATTTAGTTTTTCCTTCCTTTCTTTCTTCCTTCCTTCCCATTGTTCCATCCATCCATCCATTCCATATGTAGCAACTTTGTAGCAGTAGTATAGTAATGTTGATAATTTAAATGGAAATATGAGGTTGTATCAAATACTGATACTTAAAAAATGTGTTAACTAACAGAAAATTATCACTTTCACTAACACAACATTAGGATTTTAGTTCTTCTGATATGCATGCATGTATACTTTAAACTAAGAAGTAATAAGAAAGTAGGTTCTTTATTTGAAGATCTACAATTGTCTACTTTTCTTAAAGGCTAGGCTATAATTCTTTTCATCGAGCCTTCTTAGGAAAAAAACTCATTTTCTGATCTAAAAATTTGTACCTAGAGGTGAGTCATCACATACTAATTGACATGAAGAGTGCGCTGTAAAATGTTCTAGTTAGAAATTTTTTAAATTCCTTCCAGACAAAGACTGTTATATCAGTCTTTCCTACAAGACTTTAAAAATGTTAGTTGGAATTTGGGGTAAAATGTATCTCATAATAAACTTCTAGAACCACTCTGATTTCTCTAAATTACTTCATTATACCAAAAATATTCAATCTGTTTTTGAAAAAAATGCCTAATTATAACTAAATCATTTTGCATTTAAGTTTATTTTTTCTTCTGTTAGAGATAGTCTTCTCGTTTTTTTTTTGTTTTTTTTGTTTTTTTTTGTGAGGAAGATTAGCCCTGAGCTAACATCCATTGCCAATCCTCCTCTTTTTGCTGAGGAAGACTGGCCCTGGGCTAACATCCATGTTCACCTTCCTCTACTTTATATGGGATGCTGCCACAGCATGGCTTGATAAGTGGTGTGTAGGTCTGCGCCCGGGATCCAAACCTGCAAACCCTGCGCCGCCGAAGCAGAGTGCGCGACATTAATCGCTATGCCACTGGGCCAGCCTGGTGTTCTCCTTTTTATCTGAATGAGACATTTGAAATGGGGTTCCTAATAATCAAATAGTTGCATGTTAATTGTGGAAAACCACTATTATATCAAATATAACAGGAGAAATTATTAAATGTGTCCCAAAACTGAATTCCAAGTTATAGGATCCAATAATATTAATGGTGAATTGTTAACAAATAGTTACAGGGACTAAACTTATCTTTTAATTGTATCATATGAAAAATTATCTCTAAATAAAATAACTTTCATTTACATGCAGTTTTAGAATGTGCAATGCATATTCACTCACATCATCACAATTAGTGCTTATCAGCTAGATATAAGCACATTTTAATTTTAAAGAGGAGGAAAGATTTTATACACAGTTTAGGTAACATTCTTCTTTACATTAAACTAGGATATGTCTCAACCTAAACCTCTAGTTATAAGCTAAAAAAGGAATACATAAAAGTAAGTGAAATAGGATATGTAAAAATAAGCAACAATAAATGAGAAATTAATTCAACAATATTTAACAAACATTTATTAGTGCGGACTGTGTGTTCTGAGAGCTCAGGCACGAGAACAAGCACTGGAGGTGATGGCAGCCAAAGCCTTTAAGAATGGAAGGATTTAGCAAAGGGGGAGAAATGGGAAAACAATGTAGAGAAAAGGAGTCAAGTAAGAAAGTTACGAAGCTGACGTGAGGCAGAGCCTATAAAGATAAAAGCAAAGAATATGATTAAGCTTCAGAATTAGATTAGTGATGAACTGATAATGAATAAGAATGAAAAGACAGCACTTCCTCTTGTGTTCTCAAAGTACACACCCATATGTTAGCACTTACCATGGACTGTTGACCTGCCTGTCTGTTCTTACAGGAAGAACTCCTACAGAGCAGGGCAGCAGCTTGCAGGGTTCTACCCACATAATTTGCCTCAATAAATGATCATTCAGTTGAACTGAAGAGCTCATTTTGGCACTAGAGGGTTCTAAGACACCTCCCCTGACATCCCGCTCTTTAATAGCATGACTAATTCCCCTCATGCCGTTGTCTCAGGTTTAGGTTTCCTTGTCTACAAAATGATGAGGTGAAAAAGATTCAATTTTCAGGTCTCAAGTATTATGATAAACAGACCTTCTGGTGATGTAGTGTAAAGAAGTTCATGTCTTATAACTCTAGGTTGTCCATAAAGACTTCTGGGTGCTCTAGGATCTCAAGTTGTCAAGTAAATGGGAAAAGAACTATTCTTTGGCATTTTTTCTCTTATTGTGTTTTTTTTTTTTTTACTAATTTGGTTAGTCCCATTTAAATAAGTAAATATGTTGCAAGTTTTACATTATACTATAATTTCACCCTAGCATGCAAATGCTTTTCTTGAATAATCACACAGTATTATTTCATAGAAGTAATACCTAATGCCCAGTTCATTCATAATTGTTTTGTGAGCATGGCAACCAGAAGAAATACCTCCCATTTATGAACTTATTCTTATGATTCTTATCCTTTACCATCTTTTATTATAATTATATACAGATGTGTCTTCCTCCCACCACTTTGGAGGCAGGAACTATGTTTGAACATCAATGGTGCCCAGTAGAAAGCTTTGGACATAATAGATACTTGATAAATATTTGCCAAATAAATAATTATTATGTTGATGATTATTAATGGAAAAGAAGTTAGAAGAACATGAAAGAAGCAAGAGTGGGTGAATATTGCATACGGTAATGAAAATGTTTTGGCCATATTTGACGAGATAAATGTATTTTTCAAGAAAATTCACCTAGAGTTGTCTTGATTTTCTTAGATCGCTACTTCCCTCATTATTAATATGTACAAAGAAGTCACCCCTTCGTGTTGAAAATATTGAAGCCGTCCATTCAATACAGGATTCTAATCTTTTATCAGATGAGGTTTCTGAAATCAAGCATAATTCTGACAATCTCTTCCGAGAAGCATAAGAGCTTAGAAAAGCTCCCTTAGCAAATGAGAAGAGGGACATAAATTAGAGTATGGATAATAATGTAACAAACTGAAGAAAGTTCCTGTTTTTTGCTACACTAATTTTAAAAATTTATAGCCAAGAAACCACACTACTCACCATGAACTGAATTCACTTAAAAACAAAGTTTATATGTAAAAATAGCCCCAAATAATTGAAGAGAAATGTTTAATATTACCATTCTAAGTTGTTAAAGCCAAGAAAAAGGAAAAAGAGGATGGAGTTAATGGAACCCACAGGCTACTGATGCGGCAGTTGATCAAATGTAGCCGTAATGAAAGATAAATAATACAGGCAATTCACACTTCATGAAAGGATAAAAGTGTCAGTGTGTAGGTACCAGTTTTACTGCAGGCCATAATCAGCAAGTAAACGAAAGTGCAATGTCTAAAAAGTTTATAGCCTCCTATGAAGGCCTCGTCTTGTCAGGTATTGATTTAGGTATTCAGACAACTTCACTGGTATTAAACAAATTGAGTGTTTGTGAACTTAGAGGACATGTTCTATTTCTCCCAACAAAAGTTGCCTCAAGCTTAATGTTAAGTTGCTTCCATCACTTAAATTTAAGGAAAGGGAAGAAAATGCTGAAATGATATCTTACACAATTATTTTCTTCTTAAATAGAGGGCAATCCAAAGTGAACGTTTCATACTCTCCACCTTCTCCACAAACATGGACTCCATACTTCTGAGAAAGCTGAAAATAGGAAGGAAAAAAAAGAGAAAGAAACAGGAAAGTTTAAAAATTAGACAGCAAAAATGCTCACTTCACATATTATTTTGTCCTAAAAAAGATCCATGTAAGAAACTTTAATTCCAAAATAGATTGCAAGCTACAGGAAAACAACTTTATATTTCTGCCTAAAACATGTATTTAAAGCCATTGTAAAAATGTTATCATAAAGCATAGGATTTTTAATAATTCTAAAACTCTTACAAAAAGGTGTACGGGACCAACACTTTTGTGTATAATGAGAAAACTTAAAGATTACTATAAATTTTAGGAATGACACTAGCTTTAGATTCAAAGAGGCTAAGGAGGAAAGGTATTAAGTCATTATGTGGTAAATGAGAATAAATGTAGCTAAATTGTGCTTCCCCTCTGCCCTTTGACCTATATGTGGGAGGGAAAAAAATATGTAGGGTTTAGAGCATTTCTCAGAGACACAGAGAAAGCAATCTAAGGCCTTTCCTTAGGCCTGTGAACAAAAAGAAGTCACAAACATGGTTATCACTCTTGAGGTTATTATCATTAGTAAAGTTCCAAGGGTACTGAGAACTAGTGCACTTTCAAAGCCTGAGGAAGGTCTAACTCCAAGAAGGGGTGGGATAGCCTATAACGTTGTCTAATTAAACCTGAAATTAAAAGCAGACAAGCAAGCAAAGAAATAAAAAACCCTGTGATTTGTATTAAATATAAGCTATATTATTTAAACAATCCTGATACTGAGAGTAAAATAATCTCCTATTTGGCACTCTGAGTCAGAATCTTTCTGCTCCTCTTTTGAGGCTTTATCGCTACGATTCCATCTCTTTCATTCTGAATTTTATAGCTTTCCCGGCATATAGCCTCTCCTAGCCCAAAGTCTTCACAGCCCAAAGGAAGAGTGATTCCAGTGATGTTCTCTGTTCCTGCAAGTGTTGGGACTGTGGCCTGTCTTCAGTTTTACCTGCATAGTTATGCATTTATTCGGTTATTTTTGTGGTTGTGCTACCATTCTGAATCCATTACATTTCAACTATTGACTATGTGCCCTTAGGGATTTAAAAGACGGATCTATAAGAATTATACTGTCCCCTCCAAGGATCAGTAGTAATGTGAATGACACTGTAAAGCCAAAGAGCAAGAAAAGTGACGGAAAGAAAACGGGGTGGTATTTTCTATAAGAGCTCACAAGAGCAAAGAAGATTTTCACGACATTGGGTCATGAAGTAGAGAATCAGCAAGGCAGAATTATGGCAGTCAGTCCCTATGGAAGCAGATAACAGGGACAGATTACTTTACCATATTAAACCAAATTAAATTAATATCTGCTTTGCAATAAAAATGTAGGGATAATAATGGGATGTGGATTTCAAGGGTGTTTCCTTGTTCTGCTAGTTAGTGCCTGTCCCGTTCTTCGCTGATCTCCCGTTCACTGGTCTACCCATTCCAGCAACTTTCCACCAGTGAACCTTCTAATCTCACCTTTATGGTCAGTCTTTTTTATGTGGGAGTATACTTTGTCAACTATTAGCTTCCATTTGTTAGAAAATGTTTTATTGAAGCTTTGCATAATTTATCTACCACGAAAGTTGGCATGGCTGTTATCCTACTAAAGTAGTTCTATTAGTCCCTACTAAAAATAATGTAAGCTGCTATGTTAAACCAATATATTATCATTATAAATAGACTGCCAGTGCTAGGAAGTCTAAAATTTGGATGTATCCAGTGATATTTTCAGTTCACTTAAAATATTTCCATAATATTCATTCAATCAGTTCTTTAATGAATATTTATTGAACAATGATTATTAAGCAGTCCTTGCTTGCTAGGCAAGGAAGATCCAAAAGTAAACAAGACAATGTCCCTGGTTTCCCGAAGATTATCAAATATACTGCATCCTATATTTCAACACCACAAAAAATATTGAAACAGTGATATTGTTTCTATAAATAATACGCACAATTGCTTCTTCCCTTCTATTACTGATTCACCAACATGAACACAGATTCCAAGTCAAGAAATTTGGATAAAGAGTCCAGTGGTTGTTACGGCTGATGAACCAAGAAGTAGTCTGACCATGAATCCTTACGATGTCTTTTGCAGCCCCTCTAAACTCTACTAGCTTCAAGTTCTAATAGGCATAAGTACTCAGAGAAATATTCATCTTTATCGACTCACTTTTAGCCAGCTCCAAGGTCCTAAGAGAACCTCCTCAAGAAGTGAAGCCTATGTTAGCCACTTTAATGAATCTCCTGCTAAGACATAGCACCCTAATAGGAATCAACATCTTTGTAGCACAAAAGCATGACAGATGCATGTGATAGAAAGGGTCAGTTTAAGTAAGTGGAGAACCCAGATGTGCACATTCCAGAGACATATTTGTGGTACACAACATTCAATTTACTTTTCTAAAACCTGCACGTTAGTGTTACTAATATCTACACTGTTCACAGAAGTAGCAACTTTATTCCTAACGTGTCTCAGGTCTGTATCTGGTTTCAACTCAAAATTGACATTATTGTATGCTGGCACTTAATCACTCCAAATATAGTTTTTGCAGCTCTCTTTGATAAGTTTCTCTATCTGTATCACTGTAATTGAAAATACTAAATAGGTAACAGTTTTTCTAAAGTTTAGTTTTTCACTGAATTGTGATTCTTTCTATAATTTAAGCACGTAAAATAACAATCTATATTGAAAAATAAAAAATCAGTATTTTTCATATTGTCTATTTTTTCACTAAGGTCTAATATTCATTAATGATTAAAATATATTTAATAGTTTCAGTTGGGATGTAAAAAGTTGTATTAGACAGTTATTCTCAACATTAACAGCTAAAATATACCAGATGGGCTACAAAATCATGCTTTTTTGTTTTACACATCATGAGCTGAGAACGCAAAGAGCTTGAATGAACTAAATTACAGATCAGGGTGAGCCCTTCCTAGGTGAGTGAAGATCCATGGCCACCTTCCTAATGGAACAGAGAGAAGAGAAGCAAACCTCATAGATGAGGGACTTCTATCATTGTATGTAGAAAGCAGCCAAACGCTTATGGTCATCTGTGGACTTCTGTGATGGCTTATTAGAGTCCTGAGGAGGCTCAGGGAGTCTGTATAGCCTGCCAACTCTTTTCCATAGCCTGCCAATTCTTTTCCACAGAGCCTTAACCAAGTGCACACCGTGGCTATATGCAGAAAGCTGGGGCCAGGACAGAAGAGGGGAGAGAGATCTCCTCGGGAACATCTGCTCATCAAGTCTTTTCTATTGAGCTTTCACTGTACCAAAGGCTGGGGACAGGGTAGGAAGACTGAGAGATTTCTCCCAAGGCTTGGAAAGCCAAGGAGGAGGCAGGGAGAGGCCAAGAGCAGTAAGCCCTAGAAAAGGCGTAAAACACCGGTGGCAGGACTGTAAATTGGGGAGAAGGGAGGAGAGGGAGAGAGAGAGATCTAGACTCACTAGAGCATAGACCACAAGTTCTGATAAGGGGAGAGCCCTTATTCTGCTCTTAAAACATTTGAAACAAGTATCAAACTGAAACAAAATGTTACTCAGACCAGACCCAGCTCAACTGGAGATTAGATTAAAGAGAATAAAAACCTCAGACTAGCTGTCAGACAGAGGGAGGGGTGTGGCTTTTCTGGGGTAAATATTATTTATTTCAGTCTCTACTGTTCTTTTTTATTCAATATCTACCATAAAATATATTTAAAAAATTAAGAGATGTCAAAAAGTAAAAAATGTGACCTATAATGAAGAGAAAAACAAACAGAAAATAGAAACAGACCCAAACATTACGAAAATATTGGACTCAGTAGACAAGGACTTTAAACAAAACTATTACAAATATGTTAAAGAATTCATTGGAAAAGATAGACCAAATTCACAAACAGAGAGTGGTTTCAGTAGAGATAGAAAACCAGGGATAAACAGATCTAAGTTCATATTCTGGCTCCAACACTTATTGGGGATAGGATGAACTGCTTAACTTCTCTGAATTTCCATTTTCCTGGGTAATACCGACCCTTAGGTGGGTGTTGTATTACAACAGATGATATATACAAAGCTTGTAACCCAGTGCCTAGTGCACAGGAAGCACTCAACACGTTACCTTTTCTCTATTAGATTAATTTGAGCTTCCACTGACCTTCTGCTCTTTTATCTATATATTCCCTTCTTTGAGAATCAGGGTCACTACTATTTCTAATACTTCTATGCAAATGGCTCTCAAAGCAAAAATTGTAGCCTCCAACCTCTCTCCCATATACTAGTCCCTCCAAAAATGCTTATTAAATGTTTTACTTGAGAGCATTGTTGTTTTAAATTCAACATGAATAAAACAAAGCTCTTAATTTTTCCTCAAAAATTCTCCCTGCTCAATTCCTTATTTCTGCTATAATTCAATCAAGCTTGAAATATTGAAGTAGAACTTAACTCCTTCCTTTCCTTCTGCCATACAGCCTACATTTTAAAAATTTCAATTCATTTATCGAATCATTTCATAATTAATTCATTTATTGAAATATTTACTCAGTACTTACTAAGTGCCAGCTCCTATTCTATACACTAGGGATATGACAGTGAACAAGACAAAGTGGACACCCCCTTCCATTCTAACATCCTTCCTGATCACTTTGCACTTGAACTATTCAACTCATCTCTTATCTTCCTGCTTTGCTTTCACCTCTCCCAATCTATCCTACATGTTTTCACCATACTAACTTTCCTTAACAATATATGACCATAGTACTCATCTGCTCAAAAACTTTTGGTGGCTGACCACTGACTACTCGTAAAAATCAAGCTCTGTAAACTGACAATCAAAGACTTCAGCCCTTTGATCCCATCCTTCTTATGAACACAAAGACATAAAGCTAATACAACAGATAAAATAAAGTAAAATAAAAATTCAAAAGAATCTTGACTGGCTGAAAAAATACAAGAGACTCAATCTTATAAAATGAAATATAAAGTAATAAACATAAACCCCACCATGTAGTTTCCTTCTCTTCAGCTTACAGGGATTGCTCTTCTTACTGCCTGTGGGACTATTCTGTGCTGCCTGTGACATATTTCTGCATTGCATCACTACGTACCTCTTGAATTTAAAAGTTTCTCCTGAGACTATAAGTTTCTAAATGTCTTAGACCCTTTCACAGTTCCTTCCCAGCAGAGTGTAGCACATAGTACTCAATGACCAATTGGCAGCCCTCCCATGGTTCAGATGCCCTTGCATGCTCCCCGAAAAGGGCCTGACAGGCATGTACTGACAGGTCTAATTTCAGCCAGAAAGAAAGCCACTCCCAAACAGAATTACCGAGTAAAAGAAAGGGGAAAGTTACTGACTTCTTTTTTTTCTATCCTTAAATATAGGATAAAATTAGAAGATAAAAATCATCTATTTTTGGAGATCTAAAACAGTGAATAAAATTCACATATGATAGTCAACGTTTTCCTTATCTCATTACCCATTAAATTAGTGATGTCACTATTTTTCCCCTTATTTTTACCATTTGGGGAGTGTTATACAGAAAAAGATTCAGACCAGATGGCCATTGGATAAGATTAACACACTTGCTATTTTGTCTGACATCAGCCAAATGGTCCCATCCTATGTACGAATACAAAGATATAAAGCTAACACAATAGATAAAATAAAATAAAATAAAAATTCAAAAGGATCTTGACCAGCTGAAAGAAATATGTTGCTGTTTTCTAACCAGTTGAACTACTTTTAATAAAACAATGAGATCATTTTTTACTTATTTAACAATATAATTTTCATTGTATAAAAGCATGTTCCTTGCTTCACATATATCTATATTGTGCTATGTTGTCTTTTGGATACAATTTTTAGCGAAGGTGAACATTAGTTTTCCATCTAACTATTGTTAAGATAAGCTTTTTAAAAAACATTTTGAGGGACTGGCCCAGTGGCACAAGTGGTTAAGTGTGTGCCCTCCACTTTGGCGGCCCGGGGTTCGTGGGTTCAGATCCCGGGCATGCACCAACACACTGCTTGTCACGCCATGCTACGGCAGCATCCCATATAAAGTAGAGGAAGATGGACATGGATGTTAGCTCAGGGCCAATCTTCCTCAGCAAAAAAGAGGAGGATCAGCATTGGATGTTAGCTCAGGGCTGATCTTCCTCACACACACACAAAAATTTTTGAACAGATATGGCTGACTTGGGTCATTTCACAGCTTATAAGAATGCCTTAGAGTCTGAGCATTTAAAAGTGAATTCCTAGTAAATTAAAAGGAAAGTACTTTTATGATTCTATTTCTTTCTGACACTTATTTATATAGATAAATATTCATATTCATAGTAACTCCATTTGAATGCTACTCTTTACTGAACTGAGAAGGTTAAGGGAACCAGGATTTCCCTGTTTAATTCTTTATCCCTTTATAAGATTGTAATAACCATAAATTGTGAGAATTTCTTATTAAATCAAGATTTTTCTTTTTTTTAAACCAGTCTCATTTATCTGTTAGTCATCTTAAAATTGAAAAAGAAAGTCAAATGAAATCACACTTCACCCTCACCTCCCACCATCTAGAGAAAACCATGAGGTTTATAAAACCCACCACAGTTTCATTTTATAAATGATATGCCTAACATCTAAAATAATTTCATGCTGCATATATTCATTCATAGCAATTATTCAAGAAGTATTTATTAAACATCTACTATAGGTTTGGCATTGTTTTAAGTGCTAGGGATAACAAGGGGAGCAAACATATAAATTCTGCATAAACAGCTTACTGTATAGACAGAAAGGTAGAAGGCATAGACAGACAGTTAAACAAGCAATTACCATAAAGGGTAGTGATTGCCTTGGTGGATGCATGAGATGCTGTGGGAGTGTAAAGCAGGGGATCTAACTAGATGGAATTCAAATGGCTTCTCAAAGTAAGTAAAACTTAAGCTGAGATATGAAGGATGAGTTAATCGGGAAAGGCTGGAGGGGGAGAGGAAGGGAGGGAAAGAGTGAGAGAAGACAAGAGAGAAGGAAAAACTGTTCCAGAAGGAACAGCAGGTGTTAAGTCCCAGAGCACATGATGGGTACTAGAAATAGAAAAAAGTTTGGCAGAGCTAGAACATAACTAGATGAGTAACAGTGGTGAGATGAGGCTGAAAAACTAGAAAGAGGACAGATTTTACAGAGTTTCACAAGCCATGCTAAGTCATTATCCTAAGGTCAGTGAGAACTCATGGATAGGTTTTAAGCAGAAAACTGACCTGACTGCCTCTGTCTTTTGGAAACATCATTCTGGCTGCACAATGGAGTATGGGCTAGAGGGGAATAAGTCAAGCAGCAAAAAGAACGGAGAAGTTGCTGGAGGAATCTAGGCAGGAAGTGAGATTTTCTGAACTGGGGAAGTAGCAGCAAGGATAGAGAGGAGAGGCCAGATATTTTGAGAGAGATAAGTGATTAATTGAATGGAGGAGTGAGGCAAATTAAAAAAAAAAATTAAGGAAAATTGCCAGCTTTCTGCATTGGGAAACTGGAGGGATGGTTGTTCTGTTTACTGGTATCACAGCATGAGTAGCAGCTTGCTGGGAGAGTATGACGACCTATCCTTTTCAAATTTTATGTCGCATTTGATACCACTGATGTCTCAAATCTTTGGGATCATTTTCTTCAGGCTTCCACATTACTGTATTTTCTAAGCAATCGTTATGCTTTTCCAACTCCTTTCCCTCAGGCTCCTCCTAAATTATAAATATCCCCCATGATTCTCTCCATAATATGTTCTTCTCTGTCAATTTACTCCCTCGGAGAGCTCATGCCCTCCACGGCTTCAACCATCACCTTTATGCTATTCTGAGGTGGCTAATACTCACACTATCACTACTAATTAAAGACTATTTGCTTCATGGCTTAAAGTTAAGAAAATGATACAATTATCTTATTTAATCCTCAAAATAACTTTTAAGAGTAAAAGATTATAGGCCCTGAAATCAGATAGAAATGCAGCATAAATTCCAATTCTGCTACTTAGCTGTGTGACTTTGGAAAAGTAACTCATTCTCTAAGTGATTCCTCATCTGAAGAATGTAAACAGTAGTAGTAGCAACCTCATAGGTTTGTTAGATGATTAAATAAAATAATGCATAAAACACACTTAGCACAGAGTATGGCACTTAGTAAGCACTTAATAAATACACGGCTTAACTATAAGAGTCTGTAAAGCACATATTGTGGTGAGGCACAGTGAAAGCAGCACTGCATCACTGGTTAAGAGCAGTAGCTTTGGAGACAGACAGTCGTTGGTTCAAATCCTGTCTCTGTCACTTTCTAGCTGTGTGATCTTAGGTCACGCAAGCTCTCTGAGCCTCAGACTGCTGATCTGTAAAGTGGAGATGACAACAGTACCTACCTCATAGAAGAGCTGTTTTCAGGAATAAAACCATATAAAAGAAAGCCTAATGTACCCTCTAGCACGTAATATATATATACTCAATAAAGTGGCTACTGATTTTATTTTTTCCCCTTTCCAGGGGTGAGAACTAGATTGATTTGCAAAGGTTATGCAGCTTAGAACTAAACAAAACCAGGGCTGGCCCTGTGGCTTAGCGGTTAAGTGCGCGTGCTCCGCTGCGGGCGGCCGGGGTTCGGATCCCGGGCGCGCACTGACGCACTGCTTCTCTGGCCATGCTGAGGCCGCGTCCCACATACAGCACCTAGAAGGATGTGCAGCTATGACATGCAACTATCTGCTGGGGCTTCGGGGAAAAATAAATAAATAAAATTATTTAAAAAAAAAAAAAGAAGTAAACAAAACCAGAATTTAAAGTCATGTCCTGACTCTTTCCTCAACGTGCTGATAAATAACAAACCTTAGTCTTTAGTCTGAACAAGTCAATTATGCTCCAATCTCATAGTTTAAAAACATATGTCTTTGGTTTATATGTTATAATTTAAAACAGTATATTTAAGACCAAGTTTATCATATTTTTTTCTCATCTCTGTTTTCCTTTGCAAAAATATACGCTTCCAATCTCCTCAATCATTATGTGTAGACTAATCTTTGATTCTTTCTTTTCCAACTTCTGGCAATTTGGTGCCAATTTCTTTTCATTCTTCTATCAAAATCTTTCTTTCAGTTTTGTTCCATCTCTCCATCCCTACTGTCAGCAGCTTCATACTCCAAGCCCTCACACCTGTTTCCTATAACAGCATCTTAGATTCTTTTTCATTTCTAATTTCTTCTACTCCCAATCCATGAATACTGCTGCCACACTAAATTTCCTGAGATACCTTTTCATAATATTAATCTCTGCTCATGAGCCTTCTATATCTCATTATTTCTTACCCCAAATCACCTGGCCCATCTCTCAAGGCCCTTTATGATTGGGTCCTACATTCCCATCCCACCTGCTTCTTATTAATCTACAAACGCCAGCTTTTAGTTGCATTTAAACCAAGTTCCTCATTGTCCCTGCATATCTTCTTGCCAAGGAATCTTCATTCATATTGATTCACTTTGCTGCCACCACCCATGTAAATTTCACCTACCCTTCAAATCAGTTTAAGTGCTAACCTTTCCATGATACCATCCTCAGCTACTCTAGATCATGTGGCCATCTTCCACCTTTTAGCTCCCAATTGCATTTATAGTAAATATCAGCTTGGCTTTATCTGATCCAAGTTAATACAGTCCGCCCCCCCCCCCCCGCAACTTGCAAGACTCTACATTCCATGAAAAATGCCAAATCTTTGACATATTTTGTACCCCTTATAGCAGTTAGCATAAAACTGGGCACATAAGAAGTCCTTACAAATACTTATTACATAATTCTATTAGTACCACATGACACCAGCAATTAAGAGTTCATCTACGATACCCACTCAGAGAAATGTAAGGGACAGGTTCAAGGTCATATATTGGAACAGCCACTAACCATGGAGGACCTTCACTCTTCTCTTTAAATGCAACAATCAATGGATTTTTACTGCCAGGTCAAATTCCTTAAAGCACACCTTAAACGATTTTACTCCCTTCCTCTAAAACCTTCAGTTATTCCTCATTGTTTAATTAAAACCGCACTTCAGCATTTAGAGTCTCTTGCTATATGGCTTCAACTTCCTTTTTCATCTCCCAGTACTCAAAACATACTCCAAACAATCCAGTCAGTCAAAAATCCTATCGATCTTCTAAGCCCAGTATGGCTGTCAATTTATCTCTGAACTTACTCAGAATTCTCTCAACAACATGTCATTTTTTTCCTTTGAAATTCTGTGGACATATTTTTTACTTTCTAGAGTACATTTTAATACACCTTGTAATTTATATTTATAGTAGTCATTGGACATCTCAACCATAAAGTTCCACCTATCCTTCCAACTCTGTTATGTTCAAAATTCAAAATCCCTTGTCAAAGATGTTCTGCCTCCTCTCAGCTTTCAAGGTCAGTTAAAGGTGTTCTTTTCCATGAAGTTGGCACTGCAGGGAACAAGGCTTAAAATTCTGTCTCTCTCACCCACAACGTCAAATCCACTTTGGTGAAATTCTCTTTCTCTTTTGCTTTTTGTTTAAGTGAAAGGTAGCTGAGATTGCAAATTGTGCTTTTGTCAAATTCATAAGGAAGACAAGTTAACTCATATAGAACAGAGCTTGAAACAGAGCTTTAAGCTTGAAATCTGCATTACACCTATCCTTGTTTAGCTCTTATAAGACCCAGCAGAGTGGTATATTCCTTAAATAGTCAATACATATCTGCTTACCTTTGACTCAAGGCTAGAAGTCAGATTTCCCAATTCCATGTGAACAGTCTTGGAGAAAGCAACCAAATCTATATGCTCACAATTTTTTATATAATATGGTTTCACTCCTCCATCTAGCAGACAATTTTTACTAGATGATCTTAAGAAATCTCTTGATTAAAGAGTAACTGCTGCTGGTAAGGATGGTGGATTGAATCCACACACCCACTCTCACTCTCTTCTAAAACCTTAATGGAAGGTATTTCAGAAAAAGGCATAAACTCACAAAGATAGAGAACAGAAGGGAGGAAATGACAGAATTAACCAATTTAGCAGAACCAAGAACACTGAATCCTAGGCCAATAGTAGCATGTGCTAAGGACCAACCCAATTTACATAGTAGAATAACTCCCTTCCTCTAAAACAAGAGGGTAAGGAATTGGCGGCACCAGCTACCTCTGGAAGTGAAGGAGAACTGAAAAGTGCACGAACATAAGAAGGACTGATTGGCAGTCTGTTTAACAAGCAGTCAGATCCCTAGATCCCTTGCCTCTAGGCTGGCAACTGCTTCTGCTCCACCCTGGCTGAACACTGGAGGTTTATTCTGGAGAGTGAAACAGAGGGACTGACCTGGGAGAAATGAGACATGGCTGAGGGCAGAGGTACTATCATAAAAATAGAGAGATTCAGTTAATATATGCACACAAGATTCTGAGACCTCTAGCCATTTTCCCTGCTCAACTCCCAGAAAAAAAAAATAGCAGCATGCCTTCACTTCAAGACAGGAGACTGGAATCTAAACAGTGTATTTTGTAAAGCAGAAAAGTTTCAGAATTATTCTTCAGTAATGGCGAATTTTACTCACCATAGTAGACATTGCTAATATTTATTAAGCACTTAGAATGTGCCAGATACCGAGCTAAGCACCTTATATATGATTCCATTGTTATTACTCTCATTTTATACTTGGGAAATTAGCTAGATCCACGTTCCAGGTAAGCAGTAGAGTCAGGATTCACACCTGGGCTCCTGGGTACGGAGGTAACTTGCTGGTTGCTGTCCTATACTGCCTCTTACCCCATGAGATCTGAATGAACAGTGAAAAGGACTCTTGCCAAAAGGTATCGTATTCTCTCCACCACCCCTGCTACCAACCTCTCTGAAATTCTCACAATTAAATATTAATTTCTGCAAGGGAAACATTATAATATGCAAAAATTCCTTTAATTAAAAAATATTAACTCTTGGATACAGTAATATATTAAAGGACTAATATATTAGCTAAATTGACTTATAGTTAACAAGTCATGTCCACCCACATTACACAAGCAGTGCATAAAAGGTGGCCCAGGGGCTTTGAGGCAGGTGAACAAAATAGGTTCCTCTACCTAACCTGGTTCTCTCTCACCCCTACAAGTTCAAAGGTTGTCTGTTTTCTCCCCTTCTTTTGGATTCCTTGACTATTCATGAGAGTGGTACCAACAAGTTGAAAAACAAATATGTGGTTGATCTTTCATCTCACTTAATGAGGTTAATCACATTATGCATAAAGATTAGGAGATACAGGCATTCCTTAAAATCTGATTTGTTTTAGGTAACGATGCAGAAGATAGGGTTCAAAGAAAAAACAACCATAATCTCTAAATGCAGAAGGAAGATAGAGTTTGACAGATGATTCATTTGCTTTTATATTAGAATCATTGTTTTCTGGGTACATCAGGCAATGAATTGAGTCTCCTTTATGAGCATATGCAAAAATGAAAGGCATAAAGAAGAGGGCAAAAACCTGGTTAGCATGAATTAAAATCTGGGTTGCATCAGACAACTGTTGTGAATGAGGTGAGAAACAAATTGCTAACTGTGTAAAAATTTATTAAGCACTCATTTTATGGAGAGCTCATGTACACACAGATTAGACTACGCAGAAGCCAGAGAAAAAGACACTCATTGCTTTGCATAATTTTCTATAACTATCAGGAAAAAGAATTCCTGTTTAAAATGCACATATTGTATCCAATAATATTCATTCTTCCTTTTTAGAGCAATTTTTACCATCTTGAGAAGCTACTTGTCAAAATCAGCAAAATAACCACAGCTAGGTCCTATAGTAAAATCTCTTGAAACATTACTTCTGTTCTTTCCTCTCTCTCCTCCACTCCTGCAACTCCAATTACATAATAATAAACTTCTCACCCTTAAATCTCTTATATTCTTTTCTCTATTTTCCATCCTGTTGTCTCCGTGCTTCAGTTCAGATATTTTATATTGCCCTATCTTCCAGTTCTTTAATTGTCTTTACAACTGTATCAAATTGACTGGCAAACCCATGTATTGTATTCTTAATTTCAGGTATTATATTCTTAAGCTCTAGAATTCTATTGGATTCTTTTATATAGATTCCAAATCTCCCCTAAAATAGTTCATCTTCTCACCCAATGCTGTAGTCCTTTTAAAGTCTAAATCTGATAATTTGATTATATGGGTATCCTCTGGGGCTATTTCTATTGTGTGTTTTTCTCTCAGTTTCAGCTATCTCATCAGGTCTCCTGACAGGTTTGGTAATGTTTGATTGCCTGCTGAAAATTGTATATGGAATATTTTAGAGATAATCGGAGGCTCTGAATCATGTTATCTCTCTCCAGAGAGAAATAGGTAACAAGAGTAGGATCCAATCACTTTAATCAAGTTGGATATAAGTATTTGCATGGGCTGGACTATTTTACTCCTAATGTATAGCCCATTCAGGAACCTAACTGAAAACATGGAGGGTTCACCAGGTCCACTCCACTTCCGTTTGTCCTGAATTCCAGTTTTTGTCTCCTAAGCCCTGTGAAGCTGCTGAAAGCCCCAGTCAGCGTCTCTGCTGGAGTTTTCTCCTCAGCTTCTTGGCATCTCTGTATCATGTTTGAATTAGAAAATGCCTTGAGGGAAAAAGAGGCAACGCTCAGGGCTTCCAATCTCACTGGAATTCTGGCCCCTTAAATTATCTCAGTTTTTGCAATTCTCTACTGCCTTCCAACATTATTTTTGTTTTAATTTCATACAACTTTTCTAGTTGTTTGTATTGGGAGAGTTGATGCAAGTTATTCCACCATAGCTGGAAATGGATGTCTTCAATATCTATTAAAACTGAAAATATACAGCCTCTGACTCAGCATATCCATTCTAGGATTTTATACTACAGATAAACTTATACATGCCCCAAATAAATGTACAATAATATTCATTCTAGCATTATTTGTAATAGCAAAAGACTATTTAAAATTAAGGAAATCAGTAAAGAATAAAGTCCATTGACAAAGAAGAAGTCAATACATTATCATGTAATAGAACACAATGATGTTGTAGAAACAAATGATCTGGATTTTTACGTGTTAAAAAGGAAGATGGAGAATGATGTGCATAGTGTGCTCCAATTTAGCTAAAAATGGATAAATGCATGTATATTTAGATACACAAAAATGTTTTTGAAGAGATACATTAGAACAGAAAGGAGTGGTTGCTCTGGGAAAGGACAGAAAAACTGGGGGCTTGGAGTCACTCAATATTTTTCATTACTTTATAGTGTTCAAATTTATTTTTTACATATTACTTGCCTTACTTTTATAATAAACATTATTTAAGAGAAAAATAAAATATAGCATCAGAAGAGCTACATACTAGGAGGCAAAGAAGAAAATGGCAGCTCAAAGGAGGCTCATTTAAGAAAGAAAACCTCACAGTACTAAACTCTAAGTTAAGACTTTAAGGGCAGATTGGATTTAGTCGAGTGAAGCATGCAGAGAAGGGGAGTACGATATGGAGGAATGAAGGATACTCACTCTCTGAGAAGAGCAGAGAAGGAATGAAATAGCCATTGTGGAGAATGGGTAGAGAATTTTTCTAGAGATATATAAGATTGCCAGGCTATGTTGAGAAACTTGCTGAAGTTGAATAAAATGATTTCTGCATTTTTGTGTTTAAACATCCCACGATAATATCCGGGTTAATTCATAATCAACGTCATGGCAATCCCAAAACCTTATTTGCCTTTTCTACAAAGAATCTCTACATGCTTGAAACTGAACTCATAACTTCAAATTTCAGAAGCAGCTCACAAAAACCTCTTTTGCCAAAGCCCCAGTCTCTCATTTCTGAAGTTCTCTTTCTTTCACTCCATGAAATTTAATTTCGTTACCTACATTGTTTTTGCAGAAGCAAAATTTAGTCTGACAGCAGTGAACAGATGCGAACACAGATATAATGTTGGCCACAGAACAAATTGCTGTTGAGAAGAGTCCTATCAGAGGGGCATGGAAAGCAACTGTATCCATTAGATAGACTAAAATAAATGACACCAAATTATCTAGAAATCAAATATAATTTGTCACAATTATATAATCATTTCATTTTTATTTTAATCTTTCCTATTTGCCTGGCACATATTAGGTGCTTAATAATGCTTAATGAAAGAAGAAATCAACATTTAAGGGAATTCTAAGCATTTGGTACATATTGATAAAACATAAAATAATCAAATACAAATAACTCTGAAAGAAAATGTGAAACCCATAAAGTTAGTGAAGAATGTAACTGCTAACAGTTCATATCACAGCAACAGTATTAACCACGTCCAGAGACAACGCTGATGAATTAAGATCATGGGAGGGGAAAATGTTAACTTATTAGAGGAGCTCAGTTCTTTCATAGAAGTAGGGTGATTTTTTTTTCCTTCATGATTGTGGAATAAAAAAACTCTAATAATTACACTATTTTAGTTAATTTAGCATTGCCATACTTATCATAACATTTGCCCCCAAACTCTAATAAAATACAATAGTTAATACAAAAGAGTGAAAATAACTAAATCTTTGGTGTTTAGAACAAATTTAGGATTTGACAATGATAAGGGTTAAACAGCGGTAATTTGAAACCTTGGGGTAATTCTTTACTACTCTGCAAGTTAATTTCCTAATTGGTAAAAAAGAAGAGGTTAGACGATAATCTCTAAAGGAGGTTTCCACTCACATTTCTGACAGAAAAGCATCTGATCACGGACACTATCAGATACTTTAGGAGCATGGGACTTTTTATATAGCATACAATGTCCATTTTAATAAAAGTAAACTTTCTGACAGACCAATTTCCTTTTAGGTATAGCTTACTTATTCTTTTATTCAGGTCAACAAACTGGTAATAGATTTCATAATTAATTTTTAACATATTTTCATAACCATTAGAAGTTTAGTTTTTTCATAAAACTATATCATGAATGTATCTAAGTTTTTTTTAAAAATAAAATTAATTTTATAGTCATCCTATCATGGGACTATGTTTTTCCTCCTTTAGATGCCCATATTTTGAGAAATAGTATCAATTTTTACCTCTAAAAGATAAGGCTCCATTTGATCCAGGGTTTTTCCAAGATGCTTATCTGGATCTAAACCTGCCAAGAAAAGTTAAATTTTTTTAGATAACTATCAGATTGGAAGTTTAAAGACACATTCTCCCTCCCTTGGCCCCTCCTTGCCTAGGAAACCAGTATATATATATATATTTTTTTTTTTTTAAAGATTTTATTTATTTATTTTTCCCCCCAAAGCCCCAGTAGATAGTTGTGTGTCACAGCTGCACATCCTTCTAGTTGCTGTATGTGGGACGTGGCCTCAGCATGGCCAGAGAAGCAGCGCGTCGGTGCAAGCCTGGGATCCGAACCCGGGTCGCCAGCAGCGGAGTGCGCTCACTTAACCACCAAGCCACGGGGCCGGCCCCCAGTATATATATTTTAAATTGCTTTGATCCTAAAGTAAAATATAGTTTGCTAGTATTTACTTGCCTATTCCTCTTGAGTAACTGATTTTCTTGCTTCTGAAAAATGTTTCATTCCAATTCATTTCAACTGCACTGCATCAACTACCAGACACATTGTTTCAATTCCTTTTTCCTTTTTGAGGAATTTGTAGTTAGAATGGAAAAAACATATCATTTCACAGAGATGAAATTTAAATCCTTGATATTTTAATTATTACGGTTTTCTTTTTTACTCACGGACAACAGTGAGAATTTCTGGATTTATCTCTATTTTGTCTAAACTTCAAACTTTTTACTTAGAGAATAAGAGTAGAAAATAGAAGAGTGGTAGACTGTTACGCCTATATAATTAATTCCTTTGTAGTATACAGACACAAATAACTGTATTATCAAATTAAATGACATTTCATTTCAATGACTACTGTCTGACAACATGTTTTCCAAGTAAAGACAGAAATACTCTGAAAAATGATTATTGTACCAACAGCATATGCATAATCTCTGATAAAGATGTTCAACTGATCTGAGAGTTTATGTGGGTGATGGGGTATAGGTGGACAAGTGTGCACAACATAACTCTTCCCATATTCCAAAATTAATCTGCCAGGAAACAAAAATCACATGCCACAAGTCGGCTATGAAAAGAATGAATTCATTTTAGATATTTATATCCATAATACATGTATTGGCTCAGATTTATTTAAATAAGTTATTTTTGTTTATTATTGGTTTAAACCATTTAACTTAATTATACAAAGTGAATAATACTTTTCTGCTTTTAGTTGGATGCCTTTTTTGGTAACATGATATTTCTTATAATCACATATCAGAGTAATAAAAGGGAAGTCAGGTAAAGATTAAGGATTCTTCTGCCAGTGAGTATTAAATTACATCAAACCTAAAGCAAACTACTTAGACTAGTAGCACTAGGCAGATTATGTGAGTCAATTCCCTTCACAGCAATCTTACTCTCATGGTGTATTCACTAAAATTAAAATTTCAATTGGCTGGGTGAACACATAGATGAACTAATCATTGACTTTGTCCAGTTCCTCTATTCCTGCCAACCACTTTGCAATTCAATGTTTAAAATGAATAAGTGAATGAAATATTTTGAGACAAACACCCATGTAATCACCACCCAGATTTAACAAGCATTAACACCTTGCCATATTTCTTCCACAACCTTTTCTTTAAGAAATAAACACCACAAACAACACAATAGAATTTCACAGCATATCTACCCCCAATAATTTATTTTCCCTATCCTTTTTACATGGATAACCACTCTTCTGAAGTTGGCATGTTACTTTCCAACTAAGCTTTTACAATTTTATTGTAAATGTGTGTATCCAAAACAATATTTGGCATTAAATTTTCACATGAATAATTTTTTACTAGGTTTTTTCAATTCATAGTGTTAATGAGATCTACTTATATAGATTACTGTGGCTCTGGTCCATCCATTTTAACTGTCGTATTATATTCTATTATATGCATATATTGGAATTTACTTACCCACTCTCCAGTAGATGGACAGTTGGGCACTGCTTGTTTCTAATTTCTATTTTGCCACTAGTACTTTCTATGCTGCAGTAAATATGCTTTTATGTGAAATTACTATGCTAGAGAAGTAATTTATATATATATATATATATATATATATATATATATATATATAAAATCTTCAAGTCTATTAGGTATTTCCAATTGCTCTCCAAAGCAGTATTACCAATTTGTACTTTTACCATCAGGGAAATAGAATTCCCATTTCACGTAATGTGAAAATAATTTAGTGTTGTCAGATTTTTTTCATCTTTGCCAATCCGAGATATTTATATATATAATTGTTTTGGATACTTGTTTTAATTTTCATTTTCTGATTACTATTAAAAGTAAGCACTTTTTCATATTTCATCGCCCATTCATTCAGGTTTTCACTTCTGTGAATTGCATATTAAAATAATTTGCCCATTTTTAATGCTGAGTTTTATCTTTTATCTGATGATACATAGATCTTGATATATTCTGAATGTTAATCCTTCATCATTATGAGCATTGTAAATATCTTCCTAATCAGTGGGTTGTCATTACACTTTTTTTTATTGGAGGAGGGTCCTTTGATAAACATAAGCTTTACTGTATAGTAGTCAAAAGAATTATTATTAAATTTTTTTCTTTGTATTGCAATAAACAATATTATTGCATATTATTGCAAGAAAATAAAAAATTTCTTGTCCCAAGGTCATAATGTTAATCTCTTTAACATTTTCTTTTCAAAGTTTTAAAATTTTGTTATTCACATTTGGATCTTTAATTCATGTAGAATTTACTTTCAGCTATCATATATGGAGTGTTATAATTGTATCTCTCACTTACAGATAATAAGTACTATTTATGGAATCCCTTCCCTACTGATGTATATGCCACCTCGGCTTAAACACAAAGTTTCTATACATATGTAAGTCTGTGTCATGTCGTCTGCAACTTACTTCAAAATATTTCAGCATAACCAGTGCGATATACAAGTGTCTGTTTTAATCTACTCTTAGAGATGGTTAGTTGGCAACCAAAGGACTCTAATCAGAATCCATAACTCCAGAGGCTATAACTTCTAGTGCTATAATTATCTTTATCTTAGATCATCAAGAGAAGATTTTGATAATTAACACAATGGCTGTTAGAAATTATTTTTCCTTATGAAATTTATTTAAAAAACAAATTATAGAGTACTTACCTGTGTGCAAGGCACCGTTTTAAGTGCTCTACAAATATTAACTAAGCGGATTCTCATAACAATCCAATGAGTAGGACTATAATTGTCTTCATTTAACATAGGAGAAAATTGAGGCACTGAGAAGTTCACAGTGAGTGTCCAAGGGTCACCCACTCCCAAGAGATAAAATCAGGATTCACACTCAGGCAGTCTGGCTGTGGAGTCCATGCTTTCAACTGCCAGATTATGCTGCTTCTCTATGTTGGGTTAAAGATGTTTCCATCTGTACCTCATTCGCTAAGATTTCTTTGTTGTTTTCATGATCAGACTTGTTAATTTTGCTGTTTTAGAGCATGAAAAAACACCACATTTCATAACTACTTTGTCCATACCTACTGAGATGTGTTCCCCAACATCTTCACCAATACTAGATATTATTGATTGTAAAACTTTTGCCATTCAGATAGAAAAAATGATATTTATCTCATTGGTATTTTTATTTGCGTATCTTTACTTTTCTATGATTGAGGTGGAACACGTTTTTCAGAAATTTATGGCCAGATTTGTAACTTTTTTTTTTTTTTACTATGAATTGATCGTTCATTTTTTTGGCCATTTTTCTAATATACTACTCATCTTTTTTTAAAATAATACTGAAACGCTTCTTCAAAACCAAGGCCATTAGTCCTTTACTTATCAAATGTGCTTTTTTAGGGTTTGCCATTTGTTTTATGAATTTACATAGGGCAGAATACTTTATTGGTGATTGGTCTTTTCTCTTGATAGATCTTGTTAGATATTTGGCAATTTGGGGAGTCTCATCAAAGTGCCAGCTTTTTGTTGTTGTTTTCAGTGTTTTCTCCATTTTTCAATTTCATAAATTTTACTCTTACACTTAATCATTTCCTTCCTTCTGCTTTCTTTGTGTTAATTCAATAGCTTATGTATTTCTAGCTTCTTGATTTGAACATTTGATTCACTTATATTTACACATTTCTTATTTTTTAAATAGAAGGACTTAAGTACCAATTTATCTGCATCCCAGAATATTTGAAAAGTAGCACTTTTATTGTCATTCAGTTTTCAATATTTTGTCATTTTTATTGAGTTATTTAGGATTACTCTTATAAGTGTCAAAACATGTTTATTTATTTTTATTATTTTTTGTTGTTTTCTAATTTGATTGCATTGTGGTCAGAAGTGTAGTCTTTATGTGATAATTCTTCAAAATTTGGTAAATTTCCTTTGTGACTTAGAACATGGTCAAATTTTATGAATGTTTCATCTGTACTTGGAAAGCATGTTCTCTATCTATTGAAAACAAGATTCTGTACCCAAACACACAAAATCATGATCATAATTGTTAATTCTGCTGGTCAAATCTTCTATGGCCTTGTCAATATTTGGTTTCCGTAAACCATCAGTTTCTAATAAAGGAGTGGTAAAATTTCCCATTATGATTTGGTTTTAATAATTTCTTATAATTCTATCAGTTTTGCTTTATGTATTTGAAAGCTATGTTGTTATTTGTACACAAATTCATAATTTTTAAAACTTCTTGATGGGATTATTTCTTTTATCAAGAAGTAGTGACTGTTTCATCTCCATATATGATTTTTATCTTATATTCTATTTATCAACATTATAACACCAGCTTTCTTTTGTTAGTATTTTTCTGGTATATATTTTTCTATCATTTACTGCAAATTTTTTGTGTGCTTTTGTTTTAGATGCCTCATGAACTATATACAACTGGATTTAAAAAATTTTGTCCTACCTTATAAATACAACTCTAAAAAATTGAGTTTAACATAGATAGAGAGAATAGATTGGTGGTTACCAGAGGAGAAGGGGGGTGGGAGGAGGGCAAAAGGAGTAAAGGGGCACATTTGTACAGTGACGGATGGCAACTAGACTTTTGGCGGTGAACACGATGCAGGCTATACAGAAATCAAAATATGATGTACACCTGAAATTTATATAATGTTATAAATCAGTGTTACCTCAATAAAATTTTAAAAAATAATAACTAAAATAAAATAAAAAGTTGAGTTTAACCATTTTACATGTTTTACATTTTACATCATAAGTCTGGACCTGTTTCTATCATCTTTTTGTGGATCTTCTGTTACATTAAGCTTTGTATATTTTTTTCCTTTGCTATTTTCTGCCTTATAGTGGACTGAAAAAGATTTTGGTCTATTTGTCTTCTCTGCTGATTAGGAAATTGTAGACTGATTTCTACTCTTCCAATAATCACTTGTGATTTTTAACACATTCAAAACCACAGCATTTAAGTCTAAATGTATTAAACATCTAAGAATGTATGAATCTTAGAATAGAAATCTAAGAATTCATGTTTAGCAACTTTTTGACCAAGAGAGATTAGCATGTTTCAACTAGACACTAAATAAGCCCCATCATTTGTTACTATTGCGTTCAATTTTAGTTCCATCATTTTTTTTTTTTTTTTTTGTGAGGAAGACTGGCCCTGAGCTAAGGTCTGCACCAACCTTCCTCTATTTTGTATATGGAGTGCCACTACAGCATGGCTTGAGGAGCGGTGTGTAGGTCCGTGCCTGGGATCCAAACCTGCGAACCCTGGGCTGCCAAAGTAGAGCGCACGAACTTAATCACTACGCCACCCAGCCAGCCCCTTAGTTCCATCATTTTGGGGAAAAAAAAAAATTAAGCTTACCAACATATTTTACAATGTCTATGCTCACCATTGTTTCCCATTCATTTCTCCTGGAATACAATCTACTTCTAACTGAAGTCCATTCTTTTTTTTTTTGCTGAAGATCTGTGAGTGGCAAACTCTCCTAGTTTTTCCATGTCTGATAATGTCCTATTTCACTCTCATCATTAGATAATAGTTTAGTTGTAATATATTACTTCTTCAGGCATTAGTTGTCCCTAATGAGATTTATGCTGTCAGTCTAATAGTGGTTCCCACATGGGGGATCTTTATTTTCTCTGTGCTACATGTACAATTTTCACTTTACCTTTGACATTTTGTATTTTTAATACAATGTGTCTAAGTGTGTTTATTTTTATTTATACTGCACAGTATCTGTCATGCACTTTCAATTCCAAAACTCATATCTTTCTTCAAGTCTAGAAAATTTTCAGCCATTTTATCTGTAAACACTGTTTTTCTGCCTTTTCTTCTATTTTTTTTCTGAAACATCTATTACACAAATATTGCAATTTCCCAATGTAGCCTCCATATTTTAAAATTGCTTTCAATTTTTTTTTTCTCTGTCTCTCTTTGTTGCCTTCTGGGTGAATTATTTTTTTTCCTGCTTCACTCATTCTTTCTTCACTTGGCTCATCTAGAGTTTATTCTACCCACTAAGTTTTTTGTTTTTTAAATTACTGTATGTTTCATTTCAAAAATTTCTAATTTGTTACTTTTCACATCATACTGCTGCTGTTTCATTTTGAGTGATTTATTTTTCTAATTGATTGCTTTTTCTCTAATGGATGTTCTATTTTTCTTTATCTCTTTGAGATTCTCCCTCATAGGGGGCCCTCTCAGTCTGTTTCCCCCACAAGATTATGATCTCCCAACTGCTTTTGCCAGCTTCCTGACTCTTTGTATTACAGCCCACAGCTTCAGTCTTGTACTATTGTGCATGTCTATTCATTTCTAGTTCGCAGAGATGTGTATAACGTTTTCCAGCACAGCTATGTCTTTCATACTTTTCCTTCATATATTCATCTATTACTGCCATGGGTTTTGGGTGGAAAATTTGGAAAAATCAAAGCATGAATATACAAGGCCAGCATACAGTCACTTTTTAGCCTCCCTTCCAATTCCTTGATTCTCATATATATGTATTGGTCACACAACACACGCATAGCACACTCAGCACTCGGGCACTAGGCTACACATCGTTAAAATCATTTTAAAAGTCTCTCATGACTGAATCTTAGAATTTATGTTTTGCATTCTCTATAAGGGTCTGGGAGTAAATAAATGCCTGTCTAAAAGGCACGAAAGGGAATTTAAAATGTTTTTATACAGGTAGGCACTAGAAGATCAAACTGATAATCTTCCCATTTTTCTCGCAGTCTTTTAATTTATTGTAGAATCATCAGGCCCCAGTTCTGAACTGTTAATGTATAGAAATAGCTGTTATATCTCATTTCAGAGATGGCTGCATTCCATGATGGATAAAGTAATTTGGCTTGCCTTTGGATAAGAGAGTCAGTAAAATACATAAACATAAGCCACACTGGGCACAGTTTTTCCACATGAATCTGTAATCATCACACAGGTACACTTTGGTAAAAATTAGTTGATTATTTCAAGATTTTTCTGTATTCATAGAAATGTTTTCAATTTATTTATTCCTGGGCTAAGCACTGAAAATTCTATGAAGCTAAAACAGTTGAAATAAATCAAAATTTAAAACTTCAAGGAAGATTTTCAAATATTTTCCTGAAACATATTATAGGTCACTTCACTACAGTAGGAGGTTACTGTAAAACTATAAAATAGCTAAAAAAAAAAAAACAGCGCTACATTGCTTTTCTCTCAGAGTTAATAATGAAATTAGCTGCATGGGTGAGTCTTTATAGTTTGGTAATGGAGGCTGCACCATGTTTAGTGAGGGTAGTAGATTCATGGTCTGATGTTTTAGACATTTCACACAGGGCAGACCAATTAGTAACAACCTTTCACATATACAAAATAACATATGATTTCAGTGGACATGTAAAACCAAGGGCATGGTAGGACCTGAGAAATAAGCAATCTTGACACATTGTAAGTTTATCAGAGGTTACATCTGGAGATTTCACTAGGCTTTTTTGGCATGAACAATGATTTAGGAGTTCTTATCTCATGGTATGATACTATTTAAATAGACTATAATTCTTTTCCAAAAAATGTTTAAGATTGAATAATGAAACTGCTTGTCTAGATTCAATATAATAGTCTACATATTCTTCTGAATGGATCTTTCTACTTTCAATTAACACAGTATATAACACATACTTGTGTCAGGCTAACATGTTCCACTGTACTTGATTATAATGACTACTCAAGTCCTTTTCTCCCGATGTCTTGCTGGTTACTCTGTCTAAGTGCAGTCTGTCTTTGCTTTCATTTTTCTGTTCATTAGAAAGTAACAAGTCATTGGGGACCTCATGATCACTGCCCATATGACATGCATTTCAAATTTTTTTAATAAAATATTTTCTTGGATAAGATCCAGAGATCCCTAGCAATTCAAGCTACTGTCCTTGAGACATCAATGGCCTGAAGCCACCCTGATCTCTGAGATCTCCTCTAAATCGTTGAGACTATTACACATGGGATGATACCAGTCAGGGATGTGGTTGGAAGATTATTCATCCTACTCCAGAATATATTCAAATACGGAACTTTCTGCAAGAAATTCTCTGTTGTCTAGGACACTGATGATTCCATAAATATTAAACTACATGCAAATGAAAACTCTTTGTAACTTATTTTTATAAATATAATGAACGATTGAGTATTTAATTTTCTTACACGTCACATATTTTTTCACAAGTTTCCTGATTTAGAAACACCTTAGTGTTGTATGTACAGTCTTCACAATATTTACTTTAATTTCTCTAAATGGAACAAGACAATTATTAAAATAATTTTAAAACAAACATCTGGAGAAACAGATCACTTTAACATGAAAAAACTGTTATCTTATCAATAATTATGAAGACCAAAGATGTCAGTCTTTATCTCATGTATTTTGATTTTTGTATTTTCTAACCAGATGATATGCAGATAATTCTGACATTCAAGATCCTTCATAATCCAGAATGGAAAGGCAAGGTCAGATCAGCATCAATAAAATATATTTATCATTGGACTTATTTTTAAATTTTTATGCTTTAAATGGTTTAGAGAGAAACATTTTAAATAATGAAGTCAATGTTTGACTTAAAATTTAACACAAAGCTTAGACAACATAAATAACTTCTCAGTTTAATTTACTCGTTTTAGCAACAAGAATCCACTTATATTTCTAAGCACAAGTAATGAAAGACACTAATATATGAATATATTTGCTTTCCAGTGATTCTATTGCACAGAATTATTTTAAAGTATAAGAATATATAACTATACCTCAGTAATTCTTAAATCCATCTTCTATATTCATTCTGTTTTCATTTTTAAGCAGTAGCCATTTAACTGGTAAATGCAGCCAGTCCAAAAGGCATAATCTTCTCTTTCTTTAAATAAACCCCAGTATCTAGAACCAATACAATTTCAGTATAATTTGAAAATCTCTCCTAATCTTTGTTATGTCATCATTCTCATCTTATTTTACATAAAACTGCATTACATTAAAACCTTTTGGGGCCAGCCCGGTGGCGCAGCGGTTGAGTGCGTGCGCTCCACTTCAGTGGCTCTGGGTTCACAGGTTCGGATCCTGGGCACGCACTGATGCACCGCTTGTCAAGCCATGCTGTGGTGGCATCACATATAAAGTAGAGGAAGATGGGCACAGATATTAGCTCAGGGCCAATCTTCCTCAGCAAAAAAAGAGGAGGATTGGCATCGGATGTCAGCTCAGGGCTGATCTTCCTCACACACACACACACACACACACACACACACACACACACAAAACCTTTTGAGGGACTATGAAAAGCCTATGAAAAAGCCACAATGGTTCGTGGGCTTTTTCAATGCAATTCAACTTTATCTAAAAGCTTCAACTTATGCCAGGCATTGAAAAAGATGTTTCTTTTTTAGATTCATTCAATTTAGGTATCTCTTTTCTAGTGAAGCCTGGGTCATGAATGGACATAAACGGTGCTTCCCCAAAACCCTAATAGTCTGTTCAATTTACCTTGTGAGTCAGTCAGCTGTGGAATATGAGTCTCAATGTATCTGTCTCCCCTATGAAAACCTTTATAATCATTGAGATGGTTACATTCATTAATGTTGATATAAATAACAATATCAAGAAATATCAATACTAATAAAGAAGATGATTACAATCCATAAGACTCCAGATGATGTTATATTTAGAGTACACTTTAACTCAAAAACATAAATAAGTTACTTTGTGTTACTAACAAAATTTTCTCCAAAGTGCAGAAAAAATTTACTGTAAATCCTGACACCTAACTATTTAATTGTGTCTTACAGACATTCCTTGATGGAAGCTGGATGGATGAATAAACCCACAACAAGACCTAGGCACTGGATAACTCCATGCAGAATTAAGAAATTAATTAGGAGGAAGAATCATAATTTGCAGAGCTGACATCTATTTTACTTTACTTGCATGTATCAATGGGAAGCAATTACAATTCAATTAAAATATTCAATTTTATTACTTTACTGACTGACCTTGAAGTTAATGCCTGTTTTATTTAATTGCATCATCTATGAATAAATGTTAACCCTAAAATGTTATGCCCCATTATTTTCAATGCATTTTTAAACTTCTCAACTGAATTATATCAGTCAATTTATTATCTACTGTCATGAAAGCAAGTGGAGGTTTATTTCTTCATGACAGCCCAATATATGATATGAGAGAAACATCACAAAATGTTTGATAATGCTATTTTTAACAGAGTCAAGTAAAATGAATTGTGTTCTCATCTCAACTTTCGTAGCATAGACTTTTACTGTAAAATCAGTAGGTGATATTAGAAAAGGTATAATCACTCTGAGAAGCAATTTCTAGTCTGCCTATAATTCTTGATAAATTCAATGCAGAGAGGAATGGAACATCCCATGTATCTTCAAAAGTTAAACATACAATCTAATAATCTCTTCCTATTTCTACCAGGCTCACTGGCAACCATAACAAGTAGATTTCATTTAAAAAGCTCTAATGGTTTTGCTGGCAAATATAAATGTTTTTGTTGTTCCCAGGCTCCAGTTGAGCACACCATTATTCTATAATTGAGCATTTTAGAGATAAAATGGCTAAATTTATGTTAAAAAGAACAGATAAGAAAGACTGATTAGGGTGAGGCCTGTCGCATAGTTATTAAGTTCACACATTCTGCTTTGGTGGCCGGGGGTTTGCAGGTTTGAATCCTGGGTGCGTATCGATGCACTACTCATCAAGCCATGCTATGCTGGTGTTCCATGTACAAAATGGAGGAAAACGGGCACAGATGTTAGCTCAGGGCCAATCTTCCTCAGCAAAAAGTGGAAGATTGGCAATAGATGTTAGCCCAGGGCCAGTCTTCCTCCCCCAACCACTGCCCCCTAAAACTGATTATGCAATCTCAAAAGTAAAAATGAAATCACATATTTTAAAAGTTGACTATTTGGGAAAGAATCTTACTTCAATTTCCAGATTTTCCATTTCTACAATTAGACCACTAAATGCTTACCTATCTTAGAGGCTGTGTTAGGAATCATCTCAACATGTAACTTCTTTCTGAAATCTATGAACTGGTATTTTACTTCAGTGTAAGTAAAATAAAGGAGACTCAGATACTTTATGGATTCACGTTTAAGATCCATGGCATCCATGAAATGAATCATCAATAAATCATATTAAGTATAATTATGCAATTAATGATAATCAATACTTGCTGGTGATAGCCTAGCCCAAATGGTCCTTTTTTCTACCTTTAAAAATACTATACAGTATTAACATGCAAGAAGTGAATAAAAAGTGAAAGATAAGTGTTTCAAACAAAGAGATTTTTTTTAAAAGGGGGATTTGAAGTATTTATTTTAGAAATATCTTCCTAATCTTTCATATTAGTTTTCAACATGATGAGTACTGGAAACTGAAATAAGTTCAGTATTAAGTAGGGAGTGTTTGAAGGGGTGAAAGATGAGGTTAAAAAAGTAGACAAAAGCCAGATCCTATAGGGCCTTGTGTTTCATTTTAAAGAGTTTATACTTGAATGTAAGGTCACAGAGAAGACAAATTCTAAGCAGAGGAATAACATGATCCAATTTGACTTTCAGAAAAATCATTCTAGCTTCAGTCTAATTCCTTGGCAGGAAACAAGATAGAAGGTAAGAAGGCAAACAAAGGGGCTCCTGCAATAGTTATTAAGGGAGGATATAATAGGCAAGGCAATAAGTATGGAAGGAAGAGAACAGATCTGAGAGTAACATACAGTAGGTAGGATACAGTACTTGCTGATGAACTGGGTATGGAGAACACAGGAAAAGGAAGGGCAAGGATGATTCCCGGGCTTCTGACTTCGGTCAAATTAAAAGATGATGGCACCAAACACCATTTACTTCAGATGTAGAACAAGAGAACACAAGAAAGTTTGGGAAGGAAAACAAAGGGCAAATTCCATTTTTAGATATGTGTTAGAGGTTCCAGTGAATCACCCAAGAAAAGGTATCTAATTGGCAATTAGGTATATAGGGTTAGAGCCCAGCATAGAAGTCTGGGCTGGAGATACTACTATAGAAATAGAGGCCATGAGATGAAATCATTCTAGGAGAATATGTAAAGTGAGAAGAGAAAACACAGGAAATTACAGAAATACAGGAGATTTGAGGAACATCAAACTTGAATAGACACCATAGTCAGAGAGCTGTCCAAAACGCAAATCTGATCTGGTCATTTTCATTTTAAAATCCTTCATTCATACTTCTGTGCAAGATGGTTATATGAGCACTGGCATCTAATTCCTTACTTTTCTTTCTGTGATGGTTAATTTTATGCGTCAACTTGAGTGGGCCATGGGGTGCCCAGATTAAACATTGTTTCTGAGTGTGTTTCTGAGAATGTTTCCGGATGAGCTTGGCATCTGAATCAGTGGTCTCGGTGAAGTAAATTGCTCTCCCCAGTGTGGGTGGGCATCTTCAATCTTTTAAGAGCCTGAATAGAATGAAGGGCAGAGGAAAAAGAGGAATTTGCCTCTTTTTTCCTGCCTCACTGCTTAAATCGGGACATCTCATTTTCTCCTGCCTTTGGACTGGGATTTACATCATTGGCTCTCCTGGTTCTCAGGCCTCTGAACTTGGACTGAATTATATTACTGGCTTTCTTGTGTCTCCAACTTGCAGACAGCAGACTGTGGGACTTCTCAGCCTCCATAATTGTGTGAGCCAATTCCTCATAATACATCTCCTTTTACATCATTTTGGTCCTATTTCTCTGGAGAACTCTGACTAATACATTTCCCCTCTCCTTTCCTAACTCCACTGAAAAGATCGTGAATAAAGGAAGAAGAAAATATTAGGAGTGAAACTACCCAGAACTTGAACTAAATTCTGCTTGCTTGAGTGAATATGGAAACAAATTCAGAGGAAAGTCTGTCCTAAGTCTTTTCCAGTGAAAGAATAATTTGCTAGAAAAGGAAGTACATGAAGTACAGTACTCCAGAGAACTCTCATCATAGTCCATCCCTCAGATCTGGCATTGTGAGATGCAATACCTCAGCTGGTTCTTATGTAAGTTTACACTAACTGTGACCTATATACATTCATACACATTTACCTCATGTGTTTGAGACCATCAACCAATACAATAGTACCTATCTGAAAGAGAATTTGTTGGAGGACAAGCCCTACAAATTTTATAACATATCCTTGCTCCAAGCAGTTTTAATGCATAAATGTTAGGCCCTCAGCTAAGACAGGAAAGTCTCACATTCTAACCATGGCAAATATAGAATGATATTAGTAATAAAGTACTAAACACAAATATCTACTTGGACAGTATAGTTATTAAATAGTCTTACTACTAAATAGACAAATAGAAAAAGGCTCATGGACTTACCTTTCCAGTAGGAGTTTTCAGCTAATTGTTACATATTACCATGAAAGTTGTTTTAGTGTAAGCTGTAGGACACAGCCATAAATGTTACTACAGCGGGCTAACTTTTATAATAGCATGCATTAAAAAAAGATCTTAATTTACTCATGCATATTGCATTTTGTGTATTTTTGATTTTTAAAGAACACAGGGGGCTGGCCCCGTGGCTTAGCGGTTGAGTGCACGTGCTCCGCTACTGGTGGCCTGGGTTCGGATCCTGGGCGCCCACCGATGCACTGCTTCTCTGGCCATGCTGAGGCCGTGTCCCACATACAGCAACTAGAAGGATGTGCAACTATGACATACAACTATCTACTGGGGCATTGGGGAAAAAAAAAGGAGGAGGATTGGCAATAGATGTTAGCTCAGAGCCGGTCTTCCTCAGCAAAAAGAGGAGGATTAGCATGGATGTTAGCTCAGGGCTGATCTTCCTCACAAAATAAGTAAATAAAAATTAATTAATTAAATAAAAAAAATAAAGAACATAGGGAATTGGCGCTATTCGTTGAGATGACAGTAGAAAGACAGGTTTTAGAATTATAATATAGTACATATTTCTTGGAAGGCAAGACATACACGCATACACACACACACACACACACACACACACACACACGTCCGCGCCCCGGGTCCAAACCCGTGAACCCCGGGCCACTGAAGCGGAGCCCGCAAACCCAACCACTATGCCACAGGGCCGGCCCCCTAACTTATTTTGGGAACAGCCTGCCCTACCTAGTGAAGGAAAAGATGTGCTAGCAATAAAATGAACAAAATCAGCATTTATTTCCTCTGCTGTTATAATCTGTTACTCCCCTTTACAGACTGAGTAAAAGGCACTCTATTCAGAGCTAGAGGCTGTGGGACTGGTACAATTTGTATTTGAATTTTAAGGAAAGATTATATCACATGTACTCTGAATTTCATATTTCAACCTTGATTTTTTTCCCTCAATTTAAAATGGTAGGTAATTAACAACACACTTGAGAAATATTACAAGTCTCAGCTTTTGATGTTTCAATACTTGAGATATAAGTTTAAAAATTCTGTGCTAAAGTACTTTGTATAAAAGTAGAAATATATTTCTAATAGCAATTAACTATACTTGAATGTACATTAATTAACCTTCTTTTAACAAAATAATTATTTGAACAAAGTTCAGGTGTAAAAAAATGTTAAGTTAAGCATAGAATATGAAAGAATAATGCAAATTGCTTTTCCCATTTACTGTTCAGCATTCTTTTTTAGGAAGGCTATTGCAATGAATGCTTTAAATTATGTCCATTATTATCCAAATGAATGACAGAAGGGCACAATGTGTAGAAGCAATAATTAATATGCCTTATCTTGGCTTATTTGGACAGTTATAAAAGAGGAAACATTAATGTAATACACAGGAATTACTACAGGTGAGTATGCGTAGGAGTGGCACTCGGCAATTGGGAAGGCTGCACAATTAAAGCTTGTGTTCTAATTAGTATGGGCATCTCTTAATGTCAACCCAAAGGGTGAGACTTTAAAAAGAATATGTCAAAAATCTGAAGGAAAAAAATTGGTTAGCATCTTCCAAGAGGCAAGTAAGTAGTTTAAAAACTATCCAGGCTGCTTGGAAGACAGATAAAGACACTGGCTATGAGAGACATATGCAGTGTGCCCTTATTTGAAAGGTCAAAAGAGAAATCTATGGATAGTTAAAAAAAGAAAGAAAACAATTACATATGAACATGTATGAACACGTTGAAAGTATCTAGAACATCTTTTGACGCTTGATATTTTTTTCTGAATTAAATATCGAAAATATATTGTCAGAGAAAGGAAGAATTTGAAAATTAAAAAGACACAGGTAGTATGAGCATTAAACAGCCAGTATGAGCGGCTGGACTAACTGCTGAGTTTCTCCCCTCGATCAGAACTTGCAATGAGACAGCAAGGAAGAGGATGAGAAGCAGCAGAGAAGTTTAGTTCACTTTTATTTGGCAGTGACTTTTGCTGTACAGGATACTGGGGAAAGGACTATTCCAAGGGCACTTTCTGAGAAAATCAGTGGGGCAGTAGCAGAGAGCAATCTCCTAGGAGGAAATAAGAGAGCAACTTGAGAAATTCCACAGCAATAAATCACCATGACCAGATGGTATTCAACTGAGAGTTTCTGAAGGAAATAAAGTGTGAAACGGCTGAGCTGCAGATGAGGATATGCATTGTATCTGGAAAACCAGCAACTGTTTCCAAATGCTGTGATTTTGCTAATATGGTAGCTTTTCTGCAGGAAAGAAAAACAATCAAATTAAGATTTATAGAAGTACAGACCAGTGGCTCTCTTGGTGATAATGGAGACACTGATAGAGTCTAATTAAGAATAGCTTCCTTCAACATCGGGATAAGGTTAACCTGCTAAGGTCAAATCACCCACTGAGTCTATAAAGAGAACACTGTTTCTCTCCATCCTATTAAACTTATCTGGAAATGTCAATAAAATACTAGATAGAAGTAAACCAGTAAATGTAATTTATTTGGGAATTACATGAAGCTTTTAACAAGGTCACATGAGACTACTGGGGAAAATAAATAAGCAAAGTCTTTGGGAGAAGAAGCCACAAGAGAAACTTCTGTCATTAACTGTAAAACTTGCTAAGTAATGAAAACAAAGTTTCAGGGACAATTTCTCTTTTCTTCCCTATCACTGGGTTACCTCTTCCAGAAGCAGAGATTACCTTCAAATTAAAAAAAGAAAAAAAAGAATTTTACTATAAACAAGATGCAGAGTAGTAATAGGGAAGGAAGATGTGCTCCAAACCAAGAAGAAAACAAGAGACAGCAGGCAAAGGCAAGATAACCATGTAGCAAAATTTTTACCTGTAAGTGCAATCTGAAAGCTGTAATTGAGTTTAAGTTTCTCATCATTGTGCTCTATGTAAGCATCAGATTATAATGAAAACTAACAAATAATACAGTAATGAGACTGATTTTTATGTAAGTAAATGAAGGCTGTTGCCTTCAAAGTGGTCACCTTTACATGCTATATGCTTATTCCAATAGTATATATTTTCCCTTAATCAAACCATTTCTGAAATTCTCTCTATAGAACTGCCTTCAGAGCCAGTGGCATACTGCTCTGAAGTTATCCAATGGTGGCAAACCTTCATCCTTCAAGAGTGGAGCCAGAAGTCATTAGGGAAGGATAGTATTTCTCTCCAAAAGCAACCTTAGCCAGCCCAATTCTAGACCTCTGATTATCTCTTCCGTCTCAGCACAAAGGAGCAGTATTGCACGGGAATGAGCAAGGCCCATGCAGTGGAGGCTTGAAGAAATCCACACTAGGGGCTGGGGTAACCTCCTATGCCACTATTTGAGAGCTCCAAATGTTAGCAATTTCTGATACCAAAACAAGACCTGTTTCACTATGTAACTTGCACTTGCTCTTAGAATTGTCCTCTGAAGCCACAAAAAGTACCAGCAGCCTTTCAAATAGTGTGGATTGCTATAAAAATCCCTGTTCTCCTTGGCCCAGTAACCTGCTGCCTTCACTTCAGGCTAAATATACAGCTCCTTTAAATAGTCCTCCTACAGCACCACTGCTTGTCCTGTCATTGTTCTGCTCACTCTCCACTCACTGAATTACAGCTGTTTCTGTGTCCCCTTTTAATGCAATCTCTCTCCCTGTTTAAAAAAGCAATTTCTGTTCATTCTAGGAAATACAGAAAATATAAACAGAAAATTTAAACTTTTCCTATTAACACTTTCTGGAGATATCTGCTGCTAATCCACTGTCATTTTTATTTTCAGAGTTTTTTCTATGAATACCTTTTGTTGTTGCTGTTGTTGAGGAAGACTGTCCCTGAGCTAACATCTGCGCCACTCTGCCTCTATTTTGTATATGCATTGCCGCCACAGCATGACTGGCCAGCGGGGTAGGTCAGTGCCCTGGATCTGAATCCGTGAACTTGGGCTGCCGAAGTGGAGCGCGCTGAACTTAATCACTATGCCGCGGGGCTGGCCCCATGAATACCTGTTGCATAGACTTGAGATTCAATTATTTATCCCGCCTTTTCCTTAAATTACTATAGCTGTAACCTTCTTAAATGAAGGTGCTATAACAAAATACAATATTCCACATTAACTCTGTAATGCGGCCCCTCAGATCTCCTTAGGTGCTTTGGCAGCCACAGTGTACCACTGACACATATAAGGGTAATGTCATAAAGCTTCAAAGATTTTTCTCTCAAGCGCTAGAGTTAAGCAATATCTCACCCATCTTATATTGTGATTGGTTTTAGGAATTAACATTCAGAACTCTTTATATTTACCCCTTTTACATTTTACCTAGTTCCAGCCAATTAATATGAATCAGTATTCTGATTCTATTATTCAAAGTATTAGTGATTCTAAGAACCTCTGTGTTATCTGCAAATTTAATCACCATGCCATTCAAATGCTCATTCAAATAATTGTTTTAAAGAATGAAAAGGGCAGGATAAAGAAGGAATGGTCTGATACATCAATAGCCTTCCAGCATGTTGATACTGACCTATTATCAACTTTGTATTAGGTTTACTTGTTTAACTAAATATGAATTAATTATTAATCCATTTGTTTTATATTACATTACTTACACACAAAATCTGATGCCTTTACACAGGAGATGTGTCTTTGAAAAACTATAAGTAAATTAAATCACATTTTAAATATGAACAGAATTCAATATTGAAAGGATTTCTGTAATGAAAAAAATCTACCCCTAATAATTTGGTAATGCTATTTTATCTTAACTGTATATTGGTTTGTAGTTTTCAAGAGTTATGTAGTTTTAGCAAAATCAATACAGTGGTTGAATGGGTGCTAGATCTTGGAGATTGTGAACAGAGGAGCTAAACCAAGCCTGGGCGGGGAAGTGGGTGGAAGGGAAAAGACTAATTTGTTAATGTGGGTCTAGGTCTTGGAACAAAATTAACCTTGTTAATTTGTAAAGATTGAATTGAAAAAGAAATTATCAAAATATAATATTTATCTGTTCAAATATATTTTGTTTAAGTGAACCTTGTACTTTCCAGTGAAAGTAAATAGAACAAAGGGGAACAAAGGATGGAAATAGTTTGAAGTCATGCTAACGCTATCGAATTATGGACACAGATATAATCATTGCATAGCGTCAGCTGCATTCACTTCTCCTGATTGGAGTCTATTGTTTGTTAATGCATTTATTACTGCTCGCTTTATAAAGTACATATAGTTATTTACCTAAATAATAAATAGATAACCTGTACTTTAATTTTTTTGCCACTTGATATGTTAAACAACCTGCATATTTAAAAAAAATGCAATTATTGAAGCACAGCTGAATGGTCCCAGAGCACACAGGCTCCATTAAATTTGCTTACATCTAATTACTCCTGCCTGAGGCAGGTGAGAAACTCAGTCTTATAAGATCTTTCTTTATCTGGTAGCCAAAAAATAAAATGAAATAAAATCAGTGATTTTCAATCTAATTACTACCTAAAACTATTTGTCTTATTTGCTCCTTAAGACTCTACAAAGCTGGGCTTTGTGCAATAATCACTATAATTACGTTTTTAACAGTTTAACACAAATATTTCCTCCTAGAAAAATTAGTGTAAGTCACCATCGATGCCAATGATGAATTCATATCCTGTGTCTTTCAAATTAAACATTTTAGGGTGATTTAAAAACATTGTTATTTAGAAATTGTGACACTGCTCCAGTTTCCCAAGTCATATAACTACGTCTGACCTGAGATATCTTTAACAAAGCAAACGAAAAGGTGACATTAACAAGTACAGTATAGGAAGTCGAAAAGCCCCAAGATTTAATCAGTTTAGACACTGACTTTTCTGAACTTGTCAAAAAAAGAAAAATATACCTCCTAGCTCCAGCCAGCTCCACTGAAAACCACAGACTTTAAGTCTCGCCTATATTCCATCTGTTGCATGGGAAACTTCCACTGATTTTTAGAGGTGGAGATAAGAAAGAGGGGTGTATTGGATTTATGTCGCAGCACAGTTACACGACACCCAAGTTTCTTTTTTGCCAAACAGGAAAATGAAACAGCAAATGAAATACATGAGAAAAGCAAACAAACAGGCAAGTTACTTACAACAGGAGAAAACTCAGATTATCCATAAATATGTGTTAGCTGTCATATGTGAAGGACAAAGAAAGATAATGTGAGCTAAAGGAAAAATAATTTTTTTTTTTAAATACATACAATTCCTGTGACAGGTAGTGAAGACATATTCTACCTGAATGAACTAATGAAAAAACACAAGGAGGTCAAGAATAGGGAAGTTGTAACATAAGATTATTAGTGACAAGCACCAAAACCCACTCAGATATATAACTGTGCCAAAAAAGCTGTTCAAATCAGACTATTAAATGCAAATATCAAATTCATTTTTGAAGAGGAGCAATATATATAACTAACAATAACTAGTAATAATAACAACAATAATATGGGTTCAAACTTCAGGGCCTAAAAAATAGGGGAGAAATGGACTGGAAAAAGTAAAGGATGATAGTAACTGACATATACACCAAGAGGTACAAGCAAAGGATCCAAACTTCTTTAAATTAGAAGACTTAGGAACTGTATGAAGATAGCTTTTCAACACAGGGAATCAGTGGTCCAGGCAGAAAGGCAAGATTCCAGGCCTTAAATCCCCTCAAAGACACTCAGCTAACAGTGGAACTGCTGGACCAGAATGAAACCCCATTAGGTCTCTCTAGACTAGAATTGGCAAATATTTTCTATAAAACGTCAGACAATAAATATTTTAGGTTTTGCAGGCCATATCGTCTCTTTGGCAATTACTAAACTCTGCCATTGTAGCAAGAAAGCATCCATAGACAATATGCAAACAAAAGAGCATGGCTATGTTTTAATAGCACTTTATTTATACATTCAGGCAGTGGGCCAGATTTGGCCTGCAAGCAGTAGTTTGATAATTTTTGCACTAGACCTAGTAGTTCTCTACCTTGGCTTTATATTGGCTTCATATTGGAATCATCTGGGGAGCTCTAAAAAAATACATGTGCCTCGGTTCCATCCCCAGATATTCTGATTTACTTGGTCTGGGGTGCAGCTTGGTCACAGGGATTTCTAAAAGCTCAACCAGGTGAATCTTGATGTGCAGATGAAGTTGAAAACCATTGTTTTGGAAAATTGACCTGGGTCCCTGATATATGTGTCTATGGAGAGGAAAAAGGAAGAGGGGTAGAGACATCTTTATCTGGCTGTGACAGTCCCAAATGTACTGTACCTATACAGGCTGCTGTACATGATATATAAATTAACTGTCAGGGTAACAGAGCATCTTGCCCTGAAAATGTTTCTATTCACCTCTGTTATCAGCTTATAAGCTAGTGCATATGAGACCCAACACATTAAACATATTTCTGAAAAAATACAGCAAGCCAGTATGAATCAAAAGTCAATCCTTTGTATCCCTGGGATCTAAGGATCCCAAATAAGACTATGTTTCTGGCCTGTCCATGGGTGTAGCCCCTTGAATTCTTTATATTGATTAGGAAGAACTGAAAAGATGTTATTGCATTTTTTGTATTGATATTTAAAGAATGCTTTTGAGCATATTAAGGTAACTACTAGCAGGATGTATCCCTCTCAGAACAGAGAACATTGAAATATTTCATATAGCAAAAGGTAGAAAATAAAGGAAAAGCAATAAATCATGAAAAATTGATGACATAAAATGGGTAAAGAAAATTTAAGAAATAACTTATTGATTATACCATATATTAGGTTTTAAAGCATTCCCTCAAAATTCCAAAGAACTGAAATAATCCTGAGTACGTTATCTGACCAAAATGTGATTGAGCCAGAATCAATTACATAAGATAAATAAAAAATCCTCTTGTTTGGAAATTTACCAATGCATGAAATTAAGCAATGCATTTCTCAATGACCCATGGGGTAGAGAAGAAATTTCAATGAAAATTAGAAAGTATTTTGAAATAATTGGTAACAAAAATATAGCTATAGCTGCAATTAGAGGAAAAATTATAGCTTAGATACACATATTAGAAAATAAGAGTGAAATTTAGTGTATATGTATGTATCAAGAACTTAGAAAACATTTCACAATACATACAAATATCGAATCATTATGTTGTACACTTGAAGTTAATACAGTGTTATATGTCAATTATATCTCAATTAAAAAAAACAAATTAGAAATGATGAACAGTAAAGTAAAACCAAAGAAAGTATAACGGAAGGAATAACAAAGATAGTAGCAGAAATTAACAAAATAGAAAACCAACATATAATAGAGAAAATCAACAAAATCAAAAGACAAACAAAATCAATAAACCCCTGCAAGACTGATAAAAGCAAGGAAAATAACAAAGTACCAATTGGTATGAAAAAGATGACATCACTACTAGTCATACAGATGATAAAAATATAATTAGAAGATATTAGGAACTATTCTATACCTATAATTTTCAAAACTTAGAAGAAATGGGCAAATTCAGAGTAAAATACAACTTATCAAACTGAAATAAGAAATAGAAAGTCTGAATAGTCTTAATATAACAAAGCAATTGAATCTCTAATTGAAAACATTCCCAAAAAGAAATATTCATGTCCAGATGGCTTAAGCAATAATTACTTCAAAACACTGAAGAAAGACTTAACAACAATCTTGCAGAAAATCTTTCAGGGAATAGACAGAGAGGAAACACTTCTAAGCTTTATAAAGCCAAGGTAACCTTATTACCCACACCTGTCATTACTAGGAAAGAAAATCATAGGTCAATTCCTCTTAAGAACATATATGCAAAATTCCTAAACAGAATACTAGCAAACTGAATCAAACTGTACATAAAAAAGACAATTCATCATGGAATATTACATGGCAATAAAAAGAAATCAAAGACTGATCCAGGCTACAATAAAGATGAACCTTGAAAACATTATTCTAAGTGAAAGAAGCCAGTCACAAAAGACCACATATTGTAGGATTCCATTCATATGAAATGTCCATAGTAGGCAAATCTATAAAGACATAAAGATGGAAAGTAGCTTCGTGGGTCTTAGGAGTGGGATGGGAGGGAAAGGTTGGGGGAAAATGACGAATGACTGTTAATTGGTACATGTTTCTTTTTGGGGATAAAAAAATATTCTAAAACTTGTTATTTAATTTTCAATATCTATATTTATTAATATAATTTATTAATATGCCAAATGCCAACATGAGTTTCCTGGAGCAGAACACATATTATTACCACTTACATACAGTAAGTAGATAATACTATTCTGTCTCTTCTCTGCCCCAGCTCTTACACCAGGAGCAAGGCGATAAGAATGAGATATCTTTCAAGTAATTGCATCTACTACAGGTAAGGAGTCCTGAAACAATAAATCTGCATGTTTATTTAGGACAAAAGAGACAGTTGTTCCCTCTCCCCTTCTGAGAGTTTCCTTGGAAAAGTAAAGTGAAGGACTTGTGTCTTCATACTTTGGAATGTAAAAAAATCTCTCTGGGTAGGAATGAAACCAGTGTCTCCAGCTTTACAACCTAGGAGATGTCTCCAAGGTCCTGGTCTTATCCCCCCCACCCTGGAAATGTAAACACATACCTCCAGAGAAGTAAATCTCTCTGGAATTCTCACTGTCTATTCAGTCATACATTAAATTCTAATGCTTGCCTTTTAGCCCAGGTCCCATGTTTCTGTAAAATCTGCTGAGAAAGCCCTAATTGTGCAGAAATATAAACATATTTTTTCTACAATCCCACATACGTAATGTGCTACAAAATAAATGAGAAATTAAGCTAAATCAAAAGATTGGATTGGCAAATCAGACTCAAACAAATCTAAGACCTTATTCAGTATCAAGCTTTACTGATAATTTAAAGAACAGACGTAATCAAACAGCACAGCAAATCAGGGAGAGGTCCTGGACCATCAGAACAGCTTTCTAGGTCCTTCTCTGTCACGTTGGATATACTCTGGCCCAGGTTAGCATAAAAGGTCAATAGAATTATCGTTCCTTTCTCCATTTCTTGCCCAACAAAAACAACTTTTCTCATGCACATTCACATTCACAGTGACTGGAGTAGTGACCAGAGATTACCATTCAGTAATCTCAATTCCATCTGGTTTGAGGACAGAACTACGTCCCGGATATCACAGTACAGGTTTTAACAGTCATTGACTTCCAGATGTCATGATGCAACATGCTCTCTTCTGGACAACACAGTGTTGTTCCTTTATCTGTCCAATCCCAACAAAAGTACCATGGGAAAGACAAATCCCCTTTATATCTGTGTTACCTGGGCCATTAGAAAGCAAATTTAAAGGCCACACTGTCCAGTAATGTCCTACCATAATCTAGGCTAACTGTAGTATTCCCATAAATTGGCATCCTTAAATTGGCTTCTGATACTCCTGGTCATTGATCTTTAAAAATAGCAACATCCATCATGATTACAATATTCAATAGTCTTTTCCTGGGTAAGGATACAGGCCCTCTTCCTGTACTGTTGACTGATATGATGTTCCATGAAAGTACTCTGTTAGTTCAATCATTTAAAGCTCTGTTGTCTGTCCCTCCAGGGCCAGATCTAGATGCAGCCAGTCTCCTGGAAGAGAGCTCCCTCTAGTGTCTCTCTTTGGACTAGCAAGTCCTTTTCCTGCTGAAGAGCTGTCAGGAACATTATTTTGGTCTGATGTAGAACCCTACGACCAGTACCAAAAATCCCTACAGAACATCTGACACAGCAGAGGCAATAGTAATCAAGCCACAACATGGGTCATTACCATGGTACATTAGTGAGATTTGCGCAATTTAGGAAAAGGGTTTACAAAAATAATAAGTCCCATGAGATTGTCAATTAGTATATTATACCAAATATAGCTCTGCCTGGGTGGCATAGGTTTTCCATAAATGTACTTCGCATAACTCCAGAGAAGAGTTATCAGTAATATCAATTCATTATACCTCTTTCAAATCCATCTCCCCCAAGGGTGGTATTCCAATTTCCTTAAATGAATTCCATTTACATTCACATATTCTATATTCGAAGGACTAAATCAAGCTATGGCAGGCAGCAGAAATCTGCTTTCCATTAACCCTAGGTAGATGTCTTAGCAACTTTTATTTTGATTCATGCCCACAAAGAGTGCAAAAGCTCTATTATTCAGAATCCTCCTCCTATATAATTCATCAGTAACAGTCATCAGAAAAACGATCAGAATGGTAATCATAGCCTATAAACCAATAACTGAGTGGTAACTGTAGTAAACTACCCCTACATTGAGTCATCAAGTTGCACTCTGTCACTTTGTTGCTCCAGATTATCCAGGTGGAATCTTTAAGCAAAGCTCGTCCATCGGCAACTTCCCTTCCCTGCAGAAAACAGGTCCAAGTTTTCTCTCAACATCAGTTAAGTAGTTGGCATCAGATCTGAGAGGGAGACCTAAGAGTATTATTCTCTAGCTTGGAGGCACTGGCATGGAGGTCACATGATTTTGCTCCCGCCCCCCCCTCGCCCCCCCGGATTGTAATCCACTTATAAGTGCCTTTCTATCATCTACCATTCCCTCCACTTCCATTTACTACCTGTTTTGACCCATATCCTTTCCCCTGTGATTGGTCTTTCTGGCTCAATAGATGTAGAACCCACAGGGCCAGTAAAAACAGCAGCCTTGTTAACACTTCTCCTTGAACTCACCCCCAGGCTGATATTACAGGATTTGACAGATAAAGAATCACAGGACACATGGCCCTGTGTTTATACATAGGATTTAATTTGCCTACCTGGGTGAAGCTATGACATACCCCTAAGGCTCTTTAAGAATATGCACTGTCAATTTTGATATTAATATGGTGTTTTGGGCATTGATGACACTTTCCTTCGGTAATGTAACTTTAAACTCAGGCCTGGGACCACCAGATCAGGCAAAACAAAATAAAAATTTTGTGAAATATAAAAAAATATATAGTTGTATACTTACATCGTCCCCTATCATCTGATTCTTGCCTCCCAATCATAAAAATCGTCCCAGTAGAGTCTTGGCATTACTTCCTTTCATAGTCAATGTTAGTACAGAATCATTTAACTGATTAAGCTAGCCCTTCAATTTCTTTTTTTACCAGCCATTTTAATTAACTAGTGCATTAATTGCCCATTCCAATTTTCAATGACACCACTGATCTGAAGGTGTTAACAAATGTAGTATGTCCATGAAATACTTCTTGTCCATTTCTGTGTATTTGTAGCACTGAAATGGGTACAACGGTCAGAATATATTGAGGTGGACGAAGGATAGGGAATTGGCTACTCCAGTCTTCAACTGTACTTTCCGATGGTGCTTCCTTAACAAGTTAAATAAAGCTTGGAGTAGGATAGGCATCATCCTAGTTAACACTTGTAGTCCCTTGGTGCTTCTGGTTAGAGCTCCAATAGAATTTCCTTGCCCGCTCTATGGCAGTCCTCGTCTTTGGGGAATCTTACCCACTGCCATATTCATTTTCATTTTTAAAATCAGTTTTACAACAAAACCACCAATTTTAAGTTTCAGTAAATATACACAGGCATGTAACCACCACCACAACAACACAGAACATTTCCGCTGCTCTAAAAAGTTCATGAGAGAAGCTGCAAGCTGTCCTCTTCCTGCTTTGCAGTCAGTCCTTCCCTCAATCCCAGCATCTGCAACCAGTGAGCACCCTGTGTCTGTATACTTTTCTATTTTCAAATATGTCATATAAATGGAATTATATGATATGGACTTTTACTTGTATCCCACAGCTGTTCTATATACTTTTCCTCCCCTTGATTGCCTTCTTTTGGATTATTGTACAATATTCACTTTACTCTCCACTATTAGCCTACTACCTGCACACCTGTTTTATTTTTTAGTAGTTGCCTTAGTTTCCATTTTACATCTTTAAGTTTTCACAGTCTACCATCAAATAACATTGTACTACATCGTGTACACTGTACCTTCATTTCACTGTACTTTCCCCTCTTCTGTTATTTGCACTACTTTATCTATTTTACTTCCCATGTGCTCCACAACGCACTGCCGTTATTCTTGCTTTAAATAATCTAATATATCTTTTAAAGTGATTCAAAAAGTTAGAAAAAATTTAAAATTTATCTATTCTATTTACTAATCACATTGCTCCTTATTCCTTTTGTAGATTCAAATTTCATTATTATTTTCCTTCTGTCTAAAAAACTTCCCTTAATATTACTTGTAATGAAGATCTGCAGGTGATGAATTCCCTCAACTTTTGTATATCTGAAAATGCCTTTATATGATCATCATTTTGAAATTTATTTTTCCTGGGTATAAAATTCTTGGTGACTTTTATTGATTTTCAGTACTTTAAAGATGTCTCTTTATCATATTCCAGTTTGCACAGCTTCTGAAGCAAAGTCTGTTGATGTTTTTATCTTTGCTTTCCGTATAGAATTAATCTTTTCACACTCGCTGCTTTTAAGATATGCTTTTACCACTGGTTTTCAGCAATTTGATTATACTGTGCTTTGTGATTTTCTTCATGTTTCTTCTGTTTGGGGTTCTTTGACATTTTGGATCTGTAGATTCATAGTTTTCATCAAATTGGAAAAATCTTTTGTCCATTATTTCTTCAAATATTCTCTCCACCTCCTTTCCTGGGACTCTATACCTAGGTTAGCCTGCTTGTATGGTCCCACAGCTCATCGATTCTGTGTTAACTATTTTCAGTCCTTTTTTTCCTCTATGCCTCATTTTTGACAGTTTCTATTTGTCTTCAAGTTCACTCATCTCTTTTGCAATGTCTAATTGCTGTGTATTGTTCATTTCAGATAATGCCTTTTTGAAGTTGTATTTGGGCCTTTTTATATCTTTTATTTCCTTCCTTACCATAATCATGTTTTCCTCTAGTTTTTTGAGCATACTGAGCATATTCATAAGAGCTGTTTAAACTTCCTTGCCTACTAATTCCAAATCTGGGTCTATTTTGATTAATTTTCTCAGTATTAATCAAATGTTCTTGCTTCTTGACATGCCTGCTAATTTAGATTCAAGGTATTATGAATGTTATATTATTGTGCATTGGATTTTATTGCATCCCTTTAAATAGTTTTAGATTTTGTTCTGGCATGAGTTAAGTTACTTGGAATCAGCTTTAAGCTTTGCCAGATGAGGTTTATAGCAGACTTTAGTCTAAGGCTCGCGACTACTAAGGGGATACCTGTCTGAGGACTCTACCTGATATCTCACATATGATGAGGTCTTTCCACTGGTGGAAACACAGAGATTTCCAGTCTTACACGAACTCCAGAAATGGTTCAGCATACTGTTTTTTGATGGCTCTTTCCCCAACTGGAGGCAGTTCCCTTTCACACATGTGCAGATCTATACTCAGCGCAAGACTGGAGGGAAGCTTTCTGCAGAGGTTTCTCTCCATGAAGATCCCTTCTCTCTGGTATCCTAGCCCACAGAATCTCAGCCTTTGGCCTCTCTGAATTCTGACTCTCTGTATCCTCAACTCAGTGAAACTCCCTGGGCTCTGTTTGGTTCTCTTTCCTGTGCTAAGTAGAAATTACCTCCAGGCAGTTAGCTGAGACAAGTGTAGCACTCACCTCATCCACCTTCCTTCTCTTGGGGATTACAATTTGCTTGTTTTTGCTCAAGTCTCCACTCAAATTTATATTTCTTTATGGTGACTCTGTGAATAGGGGAAAACAGGATTCCTACATGAGGAATATGGTTTTGCCTAAACCCAAAAAGCCCTGCTGGTGTATGAGATTCTTGCTTATTAGTGAAGTCTGTGAGAAATATTAACTTAATTCTCACATTTGAAGAATGTCCCAGGGTTGCTTCAGCCCATATAATTCTCAGGAATTTCAAAGATTGAGCTAGCCCTTGAATTTTAGCTGCATTTTTCAGCCAGCCTCTATTTTTCAAATGGATTAATATAGTCTTTAACTCCTCCTGAGTTCCTTCCTCAGAAGAGGCAATTCTCATGATTTTATCAATGTAATGCACTTACTCAGTGTTAATGTTTTCAAGTCCAAGTCTTACCTCACTGGATTGTGATGATGAATTCAAATATTACAGTGGCAATACAGTAAATGTATATTGGGTTCCATTCCATGAGAATGGAGCAAATTGTGCACGGTTGGACTCTGAAATTGACATGGAAAAGTAGGTGTTGGCCATGGCTATCATGGCATACTAGGCTTGGTCTTTTTGCACTTCCAGTATAGTCTTTTTATATCAGGTACAGATAGAGCAATCAGAGGAACTACTTTGCATAATCCTTGATAGTGTATTGTTAACCTCCAGGAACTAGACATACAGGACTGTTAAAAATGAGCAGTGATCTTCTATTGACCTGGAATTCTTTATTGCTTAATGTTTACTACTAAGAAGGGCCTGGGCAATTCCAAAGGCTCCTATTTAGCATGGCCAGTTAAAACTAGATGAAGGGCCAGATTTAGCAGATATCCCCTGTAAAAGGGTAAGGGCAACATATCCTGTTCACACATAATATCCATACTGATTATGCATTCAGGTAAAGGTGAAATGACCACAGAAGAGGCTCTCCAGTTAGATTTTCCAATTCTTAACCTTAGTGTTACTTTGGTTTTCTCCACTATAGCACCTCCATACACAGCCAAGTGTCACCTTTCAGACTTTCAGTGCACAATTCCTATCTTTCCTAGGGCTTACTGTTCATTAAGCCCAGTATCTAACAATCCTAAGGAGTTCTACATTCCACCCCCATCGGCACATGTGGCCTAAGATTCCCTGCTGGGGATTGGGCAAACACATCTGACCTCCCATTCACGTCAACAGTTACTCTCCAGGCTTCCGCTGGTATTTACTATGAAAAGCCCTAACTCTTAAACAGAATACTCCTAGCATTCAGTAGTCCCCTGACCTTGGTCTCCAACGACCTGCATGGTTTTTCTAGTGATTGATTTAGTTACTTTGCAAGCAAATATATCTTTCCAGAAACAGAAGGTTCTCCAGTGACGGATAAATACGGTCTCATGCTTTTTCTCCAACTACCATCTCTCTTTTTTTTAAGGGTTCTGCTTTTACCAGGGCTACTAACAATACCTAAGTCCTCACCACAACTTTCTATCCTTTTTGTTGCCAAAAGTTGTCTTATATATGGGTGGGTGTGAAAACAAACGCTACTGACTAGGCCAATTTGCAATAACAAGAGACTGTGTTGTCAAATCAGACTTACACAAACCAGAAACCTTTACCTAGTATCAAGGTTTACTAATAACTTCAAGGATACAAGCAAAGTGAAGCAGGGACAAGGCCAGGACCATCAGTGTAGCCCTCCAGGTGTTTTCTGGCCACACTGGACATGCTCTGATGCAGGTTAACATGTAAAGTCTCCAAGCAATGCACATGGTTTACATCACCACAGAAGATAGCTACTTCAGTCATAAAACATCTCTATTTCATATTCAGATAGTCACATACCTTACATGACATGTTCCAGGGAGTCATGCCCCCAAACCAAAAGATTCAAATTTGTTTACCAAAATCAATCATAGCCACCAGATACATTCTGCTAAAGGTAGTCCAAAGATAAAGACTCTTCCCCACTAGTAAATACCATTAGTGATTTTGTTTTGTTTGTTTATTTTTGCTATGATGTCTGTAATTACTGTTTATAAGGAAATTATATGAGTTCTTCTTTCTTTCCAGGGGGCTTATCCCAGTTACTGGAAAGAATGGATTGCAGACCTCCTACTGGTCTTTTCGTTCCCAGTAATTATGGGACTTTCTGATAAATAACATCTCCTATGTCCTTGAGAGTCAAGATTTTCCACTGTGGAAGAAAGGAAGCACAGATGAAATAGAGAATTACTATAGTCCTTATATAGTCCTGAATTTGATTTCAAACTATCATAGGTATTAGATATACACACACACATATACATATATATCATTTCCAATTCAAAGAAACCGAGGCTTCTTGAAGAAATGGATGTTCTAGGCATAAAATGTACAAGACAACCCCATATGTTCATAGCAGCACTATTTATAATAGTGCCAAACTGGACACTACCTAACGTCATCAATGATAGGATGGACAATTAAATTGGGGTATATTTCTACAATGGAACACTACACTATAATAAGAAATGAACAAACTATTGCTTCTTTCAATAATGTGAAAGATCCTCACAAATATAATGTTAGCCAAAGAAGACAGACACAATAGAGAATATACTACATGATTCCATCATATAAAATTCAACAGGAAAATCTACAGTTTTCAGTGTCAAGAGAGCTGTTACCTTCAGGAAGACAAGTATTGATTAGGAAGATATTAGTAATGTTCTATATCTAGATTTAGGTGTTGATTATATAAGTACATTCACTGTGAAAATTCATCAAGTTGTACACTAAGAATCTGTGCATTTTTTTGGTATTTATAATTCAATAAAAGGTTACTTAAAAAAAAACAAAACATGAGGTAGATCTACATTTATTGACATGGAAAAAATCTCTAACACATATTGTTAAGTAAAAAAGGCAAGTTTCCCATCAATACACAGAGTAAGACACCATTCATATCATATTTAAAAACCCATAAAACAATCATAGTATTTCTACACATACATATACACATAGCAAAAAAAAAGTGATCTAGAAAGATGATCAGTCATCACTCTGGTGTGTATCTCTGGGAAAGGGAGTGGTTGGTGGGAGAGGGGAGCATAGAAAACACATGGAATCTTTTCTTTATCTATGAAAATTTAGTATTATATGGCAAGATTGTTTTCATGTAATATTCATATAACTAAAAATAAATATTTCTATGTGGCAAGCTTGTTCTTAAATCCAACATGCAAACTGTTCCTTAAATAAGTCTAAAAACCAGAAACTTCTTTAAACACTAAACTGTAAATGTGAAATTTTCATGAGTTCACTGATGCCTGTAAGACACCAAGGATATGTGACACAATTATTAGAAATATATTTTTATACACCCATGTAGAACCAACCCTTTTATAAGACCATTCTGTAATCTAATGGGCCACAAAACTTTGCTTGACCCCCTTTCCCCATGGAAAGATCCTACTGTCCTATTTTTTGTTTAAAACCTTTTCTGAAAATTTTAAATGGGAGGAAAAAAGCTTGAAAACCTATATGGCATCATTTATATGTTTCTGTGTCTTTAGAAGGAACGTGCCACTCGATAAACTTTTGTTTAGTACTGTTCTCAAGAATAACTTTCATCTTTGTACACCTATAGGCAATCAATAGAAAACTATGTGCTGTAAACGTTAAAATCAGATCTATGCTTTTGCCATTGGGATGCCAAGGACAACTTAGCTCAGTTTTATACTTTACCCAAAAGTTTAATATAGTTAATCACCATCTCTAACCCCTACATAGAGGCCCACCCACATCCACACACACAAATGAAACAACACGCAATATCAGTTACATACTAGGACTAAGGTGGCAATAACGTCATATTCTATGGCTCTGTCTTTCTAATAAGGCAGGTTCTCTCGGGGTTCTAATTCATTCTATTCTCTAGTACTAAAGGGACAGAATGTGTACTGTCCAGTGAGACCTCACATCAACTTCATTACAGAACTACGCAATCTTAGAAAATCCAAAAGAGAGAGTGAGAGACAGAAAAAAACGAGAAAGTGCACTTTGCATAGATTCATATAGAAACTCATATGACAAATCTATCTATAGCAAGAAACAGAACTTTAATCATAAGAGGTGCTGAGCAACTTTTTCTCAAAAATGAGAACATAACACCACCTCAATCTTTCTTTCTTTAACAGCTGAGATCAACTGCAGGTTCTCTTAAGACAGCTTTCCACTCAAGACAACACCTTGACTTCAACAAGAAGAGAGTAGTAGCTTGGTGTTTACCAAGGAGAAATATTATGGGATCTTTCTTTTAACGCTGTTTAAAATGTGAATTTGTCTGTAAAATCTTCCACCGCTTGAGACCTCGTTATTTCAGAGATCAGCATGGTAAACACTCTCAGATGAGGTACATGATTTAGGCTTTGAGAACCCCGAGGCTCCAGGGCATTTACTATAATAGGTTCATGAAATTAATGTATTGGGCTCAAACCCTATGGTTTCTTGAAAATGAATATAATTATAAAAATTCAAAAACAACAAATTAACTGTGTGTACGTAATATCTATATTTGGATCAGATTACCCCCTGCCTGTTGTGTCGGTGCTAACTGATCAAATGACATTCTCTCAAACATGATTTTCTCACCATCCCCAACAAAAACTCACTACCCTGCTTATTTCTGATATCACAAACAAAGCCAATCATTCTATTTTAGCATCATTCAAAACATGTTTAAAAAACTACAAGGAAAATATCATGTGTTGTGCCAAATACAGATTTTAAGAAACTTCAAAAAACAAACAGCCCGGTGGGGTAGTGGTTAAGTGCGCACGCTCTGCTTTGGTGGCCCGGGGTTCGCAGGTTTGGATCCTGGGCATGGACCTATGTACGGCTTGTCAAGCCATGCTGTGGCAGGCATCCCACATATAAAGTAGAGGAAGACGGGCACGGATGTTACCCCAGGGCCAATCTTCCTCGGCAAAAAGAGAAGGATTGCCGGCGGGTGGTAGCTCAGGGCTAATCTTTCTCACCAAAAAAAAAAAAAAAAAACCCAAACAAAACAATCAGCCTATATTTCCTGTTTCCTATGAAGCTGAATTCCAAATCCTATAAAAAGAACTTAAATTGAAGGATCATAACACAATACCAGTTTTAGAGGCAGTTATATATTTAGAAAAAAAATCATAAGGCTCACCATTAACCACTCTGGTCAAAATGGTCAAAAACCCACTTTAAAACCTCCCCTTAACTCAATTTCTTCAGCTTGTTACTCCACATTTTTATGTTCTAAATCACTTTTTCTTTTTTTGTTGTAACTGTTTATTAGTGAACTCAGATTATCTGTGTGGTAACAGACAGCTCCCTTGAAAGTCTGGCTACATACCCAAAGCTGCTACTTTGATGATGATTGCTTGAATGTTTGATGATATCATCTCTCGGAGCAAATCTTCCTGGTTTCTCTGCCAGAGGTAAGCTAAAGGCTGGAGATTAAGCCTTTTACACCTATAAAATAATAAAAAAAAAAAAATCAGATGATATCTTAATGTTCTATACTTGGATCCATAGCAAATACTTTGATTTTAAACATAACGCTTCTCTCAAGGATTTTAGCATTTAAAATGCTTTAAAAAACATGTTTTGCATAATGAAGTTTATATATACAACATAAACATATTTAATTTCCACGGGCTATGCATAAACAGATAAAAATGAAATCTCTAGGCAGATTAGAAATATTAATTTTAGTAAGACTCTAAGTTTAGAAATCTATGCAAAAAACCTTCCAAATGCCAATGGATGATTATTCTTGTTTTTAGAACTTCCTTGGGTATCAAAATTGTGAATCATATACAGAATTGGCAAATAAATTTATCCTAATAATCATATTTTGATTAAATTTATAATACCTATAGTTACATGAACTATTCTTAGATCTACGAACTTGGAAATTTTTTTTAAGAATTTGACTCTGAGTGAAAAGAAAATAATAAGAACAAAAAGTACAACATATTGAGCACCTAATATACTTCAGGCATTGTACTACATATTTTACATTATGGGACAGTAGAAAGAATATGGGTTTTGGAGTCAAGACAAATCTGAGTCTGAAACCTACTTCTGCACTCACCAGCTGCGTGACTGACAAGTCAACTAAGCCCTAGGTCTTTAATTTCCTAGTTCATAAATAGGGACAAAAATATTTCCTTTCAAAGTTCTTAAGAAGATTAAGAAATTAGAAAGGGAAGTCATCCTTTACTCCTCTTTTCTTCACATTCTTCATCCAATCTACTACAATGTAGAATATGATGACTCCCCACCAATACCACTGCCAACCAACCCCCTGGTCTGAGCCACCATTACCTCTCATGTTAATGTCCTCCTAACTTCTCTCCCTGTTTCCATCCTTGCCCTTTTAAAATCAGTTTTCAATACAGCAGCCAGTGTAACCCTTTTCAAACATAAAACAGATCATGGATTCCTCTGCTCAGAACCCTCCTCACCACTCCTAGTAAAAGTTCTTGCAGTAGACTGACATGGATCTGACCCTGGTTAGCTCTCATACCTCATCTCCTACTACTCTCCCCTCCTCCAACCCGCCACCCCTGGCCTGCTCACTCTTCCTTAATACACTAGCCATGCTCCCTACCTTCTTCACTTGCTCCATACCTTTGTTTAAGTGTCACTTTCTCAAGGAGGACCATAATTGATTAATCGATTAAAAGTAATATAGATAAAGAATGTAGTACAATGCCTGGATAAAACAGATATTCAATAAATGGTAGTCAAAGCCAAGTGACTTGCCCAAGTCACACAGTAAGTGGCTGAGATTAGATTTCAAATGAAAAATATGGCTCTAAAATCTATCATCCCTAGTGTCCATAAGGTTGCCTGCTGACTACTCCAGCCCACACTGATCTCTTCTTCTCTCAGAAAATCCCAATACTTAGTAAATGTACCATATGTTTGGTCATTTAGTCACACATGGCCTTAAAAATATCACTATTTTTTCCATGTACATATACCCTGACTTTCAAAGAAACCAAAATCCTCCTTACTACAGGACTGTTTTATATAAATTTCCTTTGTACAACGTCCAGAACATCTAAAGCAATATTGAAGCAGTAAACAAATAGAAAAACAATAAAATTGAAACTACCCATGTAACACAAGCAGTACAGTTCTTGCTGTCTTCTCAACAATGTTTAACGCCTACTAATCAAATTAGTCTCTTCACCTTTTTTTAGCTAAGATTTTTTTTTACTGAAAAAAAACTTTATTCCTTCCTTCCTGTCCTTTGCAAAATTCTTGGTTGTTGCTTTGATATCCACAATCTTTTGACTATTTTTAGACTTAAGTCAAACTTCTTTACCTATTTAAATTCTTTAATAGTTCAAAATATCATGGCTCAAATACACTTCCTCTGTAAAGTACTGTTGCATTTCAGCTTGTGACATTTATTAAATGCTTTATATCTTGAAAATATAATGATGCAACAACACAAACTACAAATTGAAGATAATCTAACTCAAAACTAAGCTTATAGACCAAGTTACAAGGGATTCCCAATTAGATTTCTTTAAAATTTTCAAGGATAAAATTGTTGCATATATGCTTTAAGCTATTATATCTGGGCATTCTAACCGTGTGTTGAAGTGTACCTGAGACAGCATTTCAGAAAAATCTTGCCTCTCTCCATGGGTGTGCTTTGGGCCTTTCTTCCATAATGATATAAGGCAGCCTCCTAATCAGCAGCACATTTTCATTTGGCTTTTTAACTTTAATAAATAGATGTTAGCCCTACCTACAGTTTGGCTAACCATTAAGCCATGTGACGTAAAACTTGATGAGAAGAACATTTTTTCTAATGTAAGGCTTAAAGGATATGTAATCCATCTCCATCTGTAGATGAATTGTTCTCAAATGTAGGCAGGCAGAATGTAAGGAAAACTTTTTCAAAATACACCTTTGCCATCCCCCACTTCCACCTCCACTCTCTATTCTCCAGAGATTCCGATATGCGCCCGAATATGAGATTATCATATTCCCCTTCACTTAATTATGCTTTGCCCTGCATTCCCCTCATTTACTTTTATAATTTTATTTATTTATTTATTTATTTATTTATTTATTTATTTATTTATTTACATGCAGCAGACAGCTGCATGTCATAGCTGCACATCCCTCCAGTTGCTACACGTGGGACGCGGCCTCACCATGGCCAGAGAAGCGGTGCGTTGGTGCGCGCCCAGGATCCGAACCCCGGGCCGCAAGCAGCGGAGTGCGCGCACTTAACTGCTAAGCCACGGGGCCGGCCCTCCCCTTTTACTTTTAACATTCCGTATTTTTAACTACCTTAAATTTACTGTGGAATTAGAAAACAAATGAAATAAAAAATAAAACTTAAGTTTTCAAATCCATTAATATGCAAGTTTTTAATGAGCTAGTCAATATGAATGTTTCTTTGTCAAGAATACAAAACTATTAGCTAAATACAGCTCTTATCTTATTTCCATTTATCCTTCTGAATGGCAAAATTATTTATTTCCAGGTCATGCTGTGCTCAAGATTAATACTGGAGTCCACATTTTCTTTTTTGCTAATATAATTATTAGTAAAGTCTCTATACAATATTTTATTTATCCAAATAAATTAAAAATGCCAAATAAATTCATTCAGGTGGTGTTTTGCCAAGCCAACGTTACACAATTAATATTACCATTTGACCTTATGGTTTTTTAACAGATCAATGGAACTGACTGTTTTGGTATCTGTAGACATAGACAACATTTTCCTAGTGCTACATCCCTTGCGGGGTGGGGAAGATGTGGGGAGCAACAATCTAAAAATTCCTTGAAAGTTGAATGACTATATATATACGTATTTCAATCACATGAATATTTCTGGCCAAGAACTGAATTCTAAGGACCAAAGAAGGGGAGATTCCTTAATAAGCTTTTTTATTTCTTTACAATATTACTGCAATTCTTCTATTAGCTCCTGATTTTTATTACAAATGATGATGCATTAAAAGAGATTAAAAGAGTGTACTGATTCAAATAAGGAAAAATTGAAAATAATACTTTTGAATTTAAAAATCTTCGTCTCAATTTTTTATTATAAATAATTGATTTTTCCTTATGATAAGTAAGTTAGAGTTTTCTTCATGTGTGACTTAAGGATAGAAAAAAAGTACAAGTACAACTTTTGTTACTTAGGTAAATACATACAGTTAGTTCCATAGGCATGTGGAATATCATATCTATTTACTATTTGGATACAATCATATTTTTTATTTATTCACATTCTTAAAATACATGTAATTTTAAAATATAGGACAAATAAATGCTCTCACACATTTTCTACTCGAATACGCTGATAGTCAGAAAGTATGGCACCTACTGATATCCCTTCAACTTCTTCTTTTTCCTGAAAATAAAGGAAAAAATTTAACTTTAAAAATAAACAAACATGTGGTTCTACATCATGCTCTGGAAATTAAAAACGAACTGTGTCTCATCTAGAGAACCAACTTGAAGCAGAGTAATTTACTGAAAATGCACTCCACATTCAGGAGAAAAAACAGATACATTTAAGTCATCCACTCAGCTGTGGGGAAAATAATTATTCTTTTTACTAAAAATCCAAATAACTAGAGATCGTTTTCCATGGAGAAGCCAAAGACTTAGGCAGCACTTCCAAAATGTTTTCCCACCTATATTTTTAAATACTCACTCATGTTTGATGGAAATTTTTGAGAAATTTCTATTTAAGGACAATATTTTTCCAGATTAAGTCACTTTTTAAAAAAGTAGATAAGGGAACATATGATTTTTATCTGTATCTTAGGAAAGAATGATTGACATAGGAACATCCCGGAAGCGGAGATGGTAGAGCCACTGCCTGGATAACAGTATAGCACAGTGAATAAAGAATTCTATGATGGGAAGGAAGAAATGAATTATTATCAACAGAGTTACAACTGAGAACATCCAGGAGTATATCCAGCAGAGTCCCACAGGAAAGAGGACTAGTCTATCCAGCATGCTCATTAATGACCTGGAAGAGAAGGTAAATTCAAATATGATCAAGTTTGCAGATGATACAAAGCTAGGATGGATTAAAAAGAAAAGAAAACAAGATCAATCAAGTATATAGATGGATATGGACATCTTGGGGATTTGGAAGGACAGGTCTGAAATGAGATTTAATGTAAAGAAGCATAAGATAATACACTTTGGGAAGAATAATACACAATACAGGTATAAACTAGGGTACTGTTATCTAGAAAATAGATATGAAGAAAGTGACTGGGGGGTAATTACTAATAACAAATTGAATAGAAATTCTCTGAATAAGGGTAAAAGAAAATCCATCCTAGCATATGGAGTACAGAAGAAACTACTTCAGAGAGATGACTTCATTATTAATACTCTGGTCTTTCCAAACTCGGAAACCCACAAATAACAACGTTTCACATAAAAACAAACGTAATGCTTTGAGACATACTGAAATAACCCAGCATGTCCTAAAAGCATGCCATAATAAATAAACAAAAATGCACAACAGGAATCTCTCATGTCTTTAGAGATAAAGCCAATTTAAAATTTCCCCTCCAAAATGATAGAGAAATATCTGCCCAAACCTCCCAAAAATAAAACGATTCTTTCTATTAGATAAGAGTTCCAGGAAAAGAGCTATTTCCTTTACTTTCCTATTTCAGCAACTTTGTGAGAACATTTGCTTATAACCTTTCTCTAACCTTCCTAGCCATTTTCTTTTCATAAAAGTCATTGTATTCATTAGAAAAAGTCGAGCCATAGTGTTCCTCATTAAATGCAAATAAGGCATAGATCATCGAGTAGTGAACAGTGTTATCAAAAGATCAAAATCTGTTATATTCTTATACCATGTAGTTGTTTATCTGAAGTTCTACTGCTAGAATATACAAAATACTGAATATTATATATATGTGTGTGTGTGTGTGTGTGCGCATTTCTCTATAGATCAAGGAAACAAAGACAAGAGACATTGGTGTTTTTCTTCTTAACTAAGTCAAGCCACTGTTAAATAATAATTGGCATTTATTATCCATTTAAAATGTGCTAACGTTCTATGATTCTCATTTAATGCTCACCACAACCCTAAATTAATTATTAGTTAATTCTTCTTAGTCTACATGCATTCTCTGGAATTCTCTTCTACTTCCATCTCTTTTATTTTCTATTTGATAATACCTATCTAATCCACTCTGGAATTATACACCCCGCTGAATTCTGACTGTTCTTCAAAACTAGGCCTAAATATAGATCATTCATTTCTTTTATGTGAGAGTCTTTATTTTGACAAATAAGTGCAGTATAAAAATTTGACCTTAAAATTAAAAAAAAAAGCAAGTAAAAATAAATACATTTACAAAATTACTGTAGAAATAATACAAAAGAGGGTTAAAATTCTCGATGAGGAAAAACCAAAATGTGTTCAATTGTATAAAGGCTCTTCCCTTGCAAGAAATGGAGATAAGGCTAAAGACTCAGTTTGGTTTCACTGCTGAAAAATATACAAAATAACTTAGAAAAATCAAAGTCAGATGTTGTGAGTCCTCTACTTGTACCTGCCTACTCTTGATCTGAGGAAAGTTGGTAACCACAGGATGTGGCGGAGCTGACAACAGGACAGCCAAGAGTTCTCCATCTGGGATTCCATAATCTAAATACAGATCTAACTAATGATTTGTTCAAAAATCATGATTACTACTACCCATTAGAAATTCAGCCCTATCACTTACTAGCTCTGTGATTTTTGAACAGGTTATGTAATTTCTCTGTGTTTCAGTTGCATTATTCATAAAGTGAAGATAATAATAGTTTCTGTTTTCTAAGGTTATTATGAAGACTGAATAAAATAATCCAGATAAATAACAGTGTCTAGCACCTAGTAAGTCATCAGTAAATATTTTCTTCCGACACTATCATAATCTTCTTCATTGTTACTACCACTTCTATAACTACTTCTGTTACTACTTCTACTATTACTACTACTGACTACCACCATCACCACTACTACTATTACTATTATGGGATAAAGGCCTAACTTGACAGACAAAGCCCTTCACTCCTAGGTGTTAACCTCTTGCTCATTATCACTTCTCAACACTAGCCTACTAACCTGTGATGGTTAATTTTATGTGTCAACTTGACTGGGCTAAGGGATGCCCAGATATCTGGTAAAACATTACTTCTGTGAGGATGTTTCTAGAAGAGATTAGGATTTGAATTGGTAAGCTAAGTAAAGAAGATAGCTCTAATCAATGCGAGTGGGCATCATCTAATCCGTTGAGGGTCTGAATAGAACAAAAAGGCAGAGGAAGGGCGAATTTGCTCTCTGCTTGAGCTGGAACCTCCATCTTTTCTTGCCCTCAGACATCGGCACTCCTGGTTCCCGGGCCTTTAGACTTGGACTGGGATTTACACCATTGGCTCCCCTGGTTCTCAGGCCGTCGAGTTTGGATTGGAACTACATCACCAGCATTCCTGGGCCTCCAGCTTGCAAACAGCAGAACACGAGACTTCTCAGCTTCCATAATCAGATGAGCCAATAGCTCATAATAAATCTCTTTCTGTATATATATATATATCCTATTAGTTCTTTTTCTCTGGAGAACCTTGACTAATACATAACACTTGACATTCAACTCTACAGTCCAGTTACAACAAACTTTTCCAAGGTAGTGAGTCCTGAATAATCCAGAGATAAGTAAGATTTCTGTTGAATCCTTAATCATTCAGAATATACCACTAACTTCAAAGAAAGGCAAAACAGACCTTTAAAAGATAAAGATCTATCAGAAAAATCAATCTGCTCTGTAGAAAATATAAAGCTAAGCTCAAGCTCTGACCCATGGCCCATATCATTTGGGGAAAAAAGACAGTAAATTAACAATAGTAGCAACATAACAGCAACGGTAGTGTCAGCAGAGAAACAAGAGAAAATGACAACTAGAATAAAAGATTCACTGAGGCAGCATAAAGATAGAGCCAAATAAATCACCTTGTGCCATAAGTGAAATAAAAATGAATGTGCTGGGCCAGCCCAGTGGTTAAGTTCGTGTGCTCCACTTCAGCAGCCTGGGGTTTGCAGATTTGGATCCAAGGTGCAGACCTATGCACGGCTTATCAAGCCATACTGTGGCAGGTGTCCCATATATAAAGTAGAGGAGGATGGGCACGGATGTTAGCTCAGGGCTAATCTTGGAAGGAAGGAAGGAAGGAAGGAAGGGAGGGAGGGAGGAAGGGAGGGAGGGAGGAAGGAAGGAAGAAAGAAAAATGAACGTGCTGCAGAAAATAGTTAATATAGAATCTGAGACCCAGAAATTTGGCCAGATTCAAACCAACTTCCTATGATCCAATTCCATGCGTACTGAGCAACTTGCAGACTCTAATTTAGGTTGCCTTATTACTTTCAAACCCAGAAAGATTATACTAATCCATCAAAAGAAGCCATTCTTATCCATTTAACACATATGGTCTACATTATAAATTAATGAATTGGCATTCTGGCTTACCCATTAGTCTTAAATGAATTTCGTTTGTATTAGTCTATACCAGAAAGACTGATAACTTCTTGGTGCATTGTCAAAATCAAGTCTCTGGCCTGGAGAGTGTTACCACAGTGCTCACCAAAACAATATGATCAAGCTTAATCAGCCATGTAACCCCCTGCAACAATAATGCTAATGGTCATGTCATCATTCTTTAATTGTTCACGTAATATTAAAACATACAACCAAAAATGTTTTATATGTTCATACCATGTACCAGGTTCATGAGTAAGATTATCCCTACTGTTGGGGGAGGTTTGGGCACCAAAATGAACTAATCAAGAAAGCGACATGAAAGTGAAAAGCTGGGGAAAGTCTCACAGAGCAGGTGGCTTTAGGGCTTAATCATCAAGAACATACTTGATTTTGTTGAGAAAGGAAAAAATGGTAGCAGGAAACAATTCAGACAGAGTGAAGAATATGAGCCAAAGGAACAAGATAGAGGCGAAGTCAAGATGGCGGCAGAAGCAGACTCGGAACTCACCTCCTCCCGTGGACACAGCCAATTTACAACTACTCGTGGAAAAATTACCCCGAGACAGAATTGAAAACTGGATGAGAGGAACTCCTGTAACAACGGACAATCCCAATTGAGGTGGAAGAGACAGAAACTCTCTTCTAGAGAGGAAAAACGCCGCCTTCACAAGCCGCCAGCTTCACGGCCGCCGGGAGCAGCTCATAGGTACACAGCCTCCCTGGAGGCGCGGGGCCCTGAGCCGGGGAGCGCCCCCGCTGTGGGCATTGTGTGGACCCAGCACAATCGAGACCAGCGGCATAATATCTGGCTTTGCCTGCTACTAAAACATTGGGGAGTGCCCCCAGAAAACCCGGTTCACAAAGAAACTAAAACCGGCTGTTAAAGGGCCTGCGCGCAAACTCACCCGTTTCAGAAAGCATCCTAAAATCACCAGAAAGAAAGGTGCACAGTGCTGTGGTGAAAAGAGACTCACCTAATAGACCCTGAGTGCATCTCGGTGAGGGGTGTGACCTCTCCAGGGACTGGGACATTGGTGGCGGCCATTGTTGTGGCCTGGTGTGGGCGTGCTGACACAGATGCCATTGGAATTCTCGCTGGGGCCTGCTAGCCCAGAGTCAGCTCCACCCGCTAGAGCACCGATTTAATCCAGCTCAGCCAGGGCAGGCAGCCCACCCTAGAGACTGGCCGCACCCAACAACAAGCCCTCAGGCAACTTGTGGGCCTGCATAGATTGGTGACTGGATTCTCTGCAGCCTGGCAACTGAACCTACTTCAGTGGGGCAGGGCGTGCACGTGCACAAGGAGCGGGTGGAGAGTGTGGGGCGGTGGCGGAGTGTGTGGGGCTCCCGCCGTGGAGAGACTGGGTCCGCTTGGGGAGGTCGGGGCGTGCACATGGGGCAGGACTGTGTTGACTGTGTGTGTGGACCTGTGGGCAGCAGGGTTTGTCAGCTGCAGAAGACTTGTGCTTCTCAAAGACCCACATAGGGGGTTTGCCCCACCTTCCAAAGCCTGAAACAATTGGGTGCTCCTGTGCCTGAGGCCAGCCCCACCCAGATGCAATCCTCAGAGAGCTGACAAGAGACCTAATAGGCTAGAGGCTTACAGCAATTGTAAGGCCCTGAGCCTAACAACCTGCCATGCTGGGGGCCTACTCACTTAAAAGAAATACTGCAACACAAATGTGGTATTAGAACTTGCAGCCAACTGTGCTGGGGCTCCCCACACCTGATAAAGAGACTGAAGGGCCCACAACAACTACAAGCAGCTGAGCATTACAATAGCTGGCCAGGAGCATAACTTGGCCTCCTTGGGTGCCTACAGGGAGAGCAAACAGGCCACAACAGAAGGACACACGTAGCCCACATAGAGCTGACCCCTGGAACATTGAGAACTGAGGGAAGCACACTGGAAGCCTCCTAAGGCATCACTTACATAAGGTCACCTATCCAAGAGCAGGAGACGTAGTTGACCTACCTAATACGAAGACACAAGCACAGGGAAAGAGGCAAAATGAGGAGGCAAAAGAATACATTCCAAGTAAGGGAACAGGACAAAACCCCAGAAAAGGAACTAAGTGAAATAGAAATGAGCAACCTCCCCGACAGAGAGTTCAAACTAAGAGTGTTAAGGATGCTCACTGATCTGGGGAGAAGAATAGATGAACTCAGTGAGAATGTCAACAAAGAAATGGAAGATATAAAAGAGAACCAATCAGAAATGAAGAATACAATACTGGAAATGAAAAATTCATTAGAGGGACTCAAAGGCAGAGTAGAGGATACAGAAGAACGGATCTGTGAGCTGGACGAAAGACTAGAAGAAATTACCCAAGGTGAACAGGTAAAAGAGAAAAGAATTAAAAAGAGTGAGGACAGTCTAAGGGACCTCTGGGACAACATCAAGCGCACTAACATCCGTGTTATAGGTGTCCCGGAAGGAGTAGAGCGAGACAAGGGGGCAGAGAATCTATTTCAAGAAATAATAGATGAAAACTTCCCTAACCTAAGGAAGGAAACAGACATCCAGGTACAGGAAGCACAGAGAGCCCCAAACAAGATAAACCCAAAGAGGCCCACACCAAGACACATCATAATCAAAATGTCCAGAATTAAAGATAAAGAGAGAATCCTAAAAGCCGCAAGAGAATGTCAAGTTACATACAAAGGAAACCCCGTAAGGCTATCAGCTGACTTCTCAGCAGAAACCTTACAGGCTAGAAGAGAATGGCACGATATATTTAAAGTGCTAAAAGGAAAAAACTTACCGCCAAGAATACTCTACCCAGCAAGGTTATCATTCAAAATGGAAGGAGAGATCAAAAATTTCCCAGACAAGCAAAAATTAAAGGAGTTTGTCACCAAGAAACCAGTGCTACAAGAAATGTTAAAGGGACTGATTTAAGGGGAAAAGAGAAGACCACAAATAGGAAAAATTATCTATTTCCATGATAAGAACGTAATGGATACAAATGCACAAAAAAGAGGTTAGATATGATATCAGAAACATAAAAGGAGGGAGGAGGGGAGTTAAAGAGTAGAGCTTTCAGACAGAGGTCAAACTAAAGTGACCATCAATTCTGTATAGAAGAAGAAAGAAACTGAGAAGGACTACTAAAACACTGAGGGGAAAAAAAAAAAAAGTTAAAAAATGGCAGTAAGTACATACTTATCAATAGCTACTTTAAACGTCAATGGACTAAATGCTCCAATTAAAAGGCATAGGGTGGCTGACTGGATAAAAAACAAGACCCATATATATGCTGCATACAAGAGACACACTTCAGACCTAAAGACACTCACAAACTGAAAGTGAAGGGATGGAAAAAGATACTCCACGCAAATGGTAATGAAAAGAAAGCTGGGGTAGCAGTACTCATATCAGACAAAATAGACTTTAAAACAAAAACTGTAAAAAGAGACAAAGAAGGGCATTACATAATGATCAAGGGAACAATCCAACAAGAGGATATAACACTTATAAATATCTATGCACCCAATGTAGGTGCACCAAAATATATAAAGCAATTATTAACAGACATAAAAACAGAAATAGACAGTAACACAATAATAGTAGGGGACTTGAACACTCCACTTACACCAACGGATAGATCATCCAAACAGAAGATCAATAAGGAAACATTGGCCTTAAACGACACACTAGAACAGATGGACCTAGTAGATATATACAGAGCATTCCATCCAAACACCGAAGAATACACGTTCTTTTCAAATGCACATGGAACATTCTCCAGGATTGATCACATATTAGGCCACGAAACAAGTCTCCATAAATTTAAGAAGACTTAAATAATACCAAGCATCTTTTCTGACCACAACAGTATGAAACTAGAAATCAACTATAGGAAGAAAATCAGAAAAGCCACAAATACGTGGAGATTAAACAAAATGCTACTGAACAACGACTGGGTTAACGAAGAAATCAAAGAAGAAATCAAAAAATACCTGGAGACAAATGAAAATGAAAATACGACATGCCAGAATTTATGGGATACAGCATAAGTGGTTCTAAGAGGGAAGTTTATAGCGATACAGGCCTATCTCAACAAACAAGAAAAATCTCAAATAAACAATCTAACAATGCATCTAAAGTAACTGGAAAAAGAAGAACAAACAAAGCCCAAAATCAGTAGAAGAAGGGAAATCATAAAAATCAGAGCAGAAATAAATGAAATAGAGACCAAAAAAAAAATAGAAAAAATTAATAAAACCAAGAGCTGGTTCCTTGAAAAGATCAACAAAATTGACAAACCTTTAGCTAGACTCACCAAGAAAAAAAGAGAGAAGGCACAAATAAGTAAAATCAGAAATGAAAGAGGAGAGGTTACAACAGACACCTCAGAAATACAAAAGATTATAAGAGAATACTATGAAAAGCTATATGCCAACCAATTCGACAATCTGGAAGAAATGGATAAATTCTTAGAATCATACAACCTTCCAAAACTGGATCAAGAAGAAGTAGAGAATTTGAATAGACCAATCACCAGTAAGGAGATCGAAACAGTAATCACAAACCTCCCCAAAAATAAAAGTCCAGGACCAGACGGCTTCCCTGGTGAATTCTACCAAACATTCAAAGAAGACTTAATACCTATCCTTCTCAAACTCTTCCACAAAATTGAGGAGAGGGGGAAGCTCCCTAACTCATTCTACGAAGCTGACATTACCCTGATACCAAAACCAGACAAGGACAACACAAAAAAAGAAAATTACAGGCCAATATCACTGATGAACATCCATGCAAAAATCCTCAACAAAATACTAGCAAATCGCATACAACAATATGTTAAAAAGATTATACACTATGATCAAGTGGGATTTATTCCAGGTATGCAGGGATGGTTTAACATTCGCAAATCAATCAACGTGATACACCAGATTAATAAAAAGAAGAATAAAAATCACATGATCATCTCAATAGATGCAGAGAAAGCATTCGACAAGATACAGCATCCATTTATGATAAAAACTCTGAATAAAATGGGTAGAGAAGGAAAGTACCTCAACATAATAAAGGCCATATATGACAAACCCACAGCTAATATCACCCTCAATGGTGAAAAACTGAAACCTATCCCTCTAAGAACATGAACCAGACAAGGATGCCCACTGTCACCACTCCTATTTAACATAGTACTGGAAGTCCTAGCCAGAGCAATCAGGCAAGAGAAAGAAATAAAAGGGATCCAAATTGGAAAGGAAGAAGTGAAACTGTCACTATTTGCAGATGACATGATTTTATATATAGAAAATGCTAAAGAATCCACCAGAAAACTTTTAGAAGTAATAAACGAATATGGTAAAGTTGCAGGATACAAAATCAACATACAAAAATCAGTTGCATTTCTGTACACTAACAATGAAGTAGCAGAAAGAGAAATTAAGAATACCATCCCATGTACAACTGCAACAAAAAGAATAAAATACCTAGGAATAAACTTAACCAAGGAGGTGAAAGATCTCTACATCGAAAACTATAAAACATTTCTGAAAGAAACTGAAGAAGACACAAAGAAATGGAAAGATATTCCGTGCTCCTGGATTGGAAGAATTAACATAGTTAAGATGTCCATACTTCCTAAAGCAATCTATGGATTCAATGCAATCCCTATCAAAGTTCCAACAACATTTTTCACAGAAATAGAACAAAGAATCGTATAATTTATATGGAACAACAAAAGACCCCAAATAGCTAAAGGAATCCTGAGAAAAAAGAACAAAGCTGGAGGTATCACACTCCCTGATTTCAAAATATACTACAAAGCTATAGTAACCAAAACAGCATGGTACTGGCACAAAAACAGACACACAGATCAATGGAATACAATCGAAAGCCCAGAAATAAACCCACACATCTATGGACAGCTAATCTTTGACAAAGGAGCCAAGAACATACAATGGGGAAAAGAAAGTCTCTTCAACAAATGGTGTTGGGAAAACTGGATAGCCACATGCAAAAAAATGAAAGTAGATCCTTACCTTACACCATACACAAACATTAACTCCAAATGGATTAAAGACTTGAATGTAAGACCTGAAACTGTGAAACTTCTAGAAGAAAACATAGGCAGTACGCTCTTCGACATCGGTCTTAGCAACATCTTTTCAAACACCATGTCTGACTGGGTAAGAGAAACAACAGAAAAAATAAACAAATGGGACTACAGCAAACTAAAAAGCTTCTGCACAGCAAAGGAAACCATCAACAAAACGAAAAGACAACCTAACAATTGGGAGAAGATATTTGCAAACCATACATCTGATAAGGGCTTAATCTCCAAAATATATAAAGAACTCGTGCATCTCAACAACAAAAAAACTACCAACCCAATTAAAAAATGGGAAAAAGACCTGAACAGACATTTCTCCAAAGAAGATATACAGATGGCCAACAGACACATGAAAAGATGTTCAAAATCATTAACTATCAGGGAAATGCAAATCAAAACTACAATGAGATATCACCTCATGCCTGTCAGAATGGCTATAATTAACAAGACAGGAAACAACATGTGTTGGAGAGGATGTGGAGAGAAGGGAACTCTCGTACACTGCTGGTGGGAGTGCAAACTGGTGCAGCCACTATGGAAAACAGTATGGAGATTCCTCAAAAAAGCAAGGATAGAACTACCATATCATCCAGCTATTCCACTGCTGGGTATTTATCCAAAGAATCTGAAAACACCAATTTGTAAAGGTACATGCACCCCTGTGTTCATTGCAGCGTTATTCACAATAGCCAAGACTTGGAAGCAACCTAAGTGCCCATCAAGGGACGAATGGATAAAGAAGCTGTGGTATATATACACAATGGAATACTACTCAGCCATAAGAAATGATGAAATCCAGCCATTTGCGACAACATGGATGGACGTTGAGGGTATAATGCAAAGTGAAATAATTCAGAGGGAGAAGGTCAAGTACCGTATGATTTCCTTCATTAAGTAGTAGATAATAAGAACAATAAAAAAACACATAGAGACAGAGATTGGATTGGTGGTTACCAGAGGGGAAGGGGGGAGGGAGGAGGGTGAAAGGGATAATTCGGTACATGTGTGTGGTGATGGGTTGTAATTAGTATTTTGGTGGTGAACATGACGTAATCTATGCAGAAATAGAAGTATAATGACGTACACCTGAAATTTTTACAATGTTATAAACCAATGTTACTGCAATAAACAAAAAATTAAAAGAATATATAAATAAATAAATATGAGGAAATTGACATATATATTAAAAAAAAAACAAAGTAACAAGATAAGGGGCTTGGCATCCATGCGATGGTCAGCAGCGTGGGGGAGCTGCAGCTGAAAGCACATGTCAAGCACATATCAAGAAGCAGAAGGAAAAAAGGCTAGAAAAGTAAGTCGAGATCAGTCTCTTCAGAAACGCAGCCCCCATCCTGAAGGCAATCGAGAGCCCCTCTCTGTAGGATTTTTTTTAAATCAACTCTATTGAGATACAGTTCACAAGAGTAAATTGCATCCATTTAAAGTGCATAATTCAATGAGTTTTGAAAACTGCACACACCAGTGAAACTGCCACCACCATCAAGATACAAATCGTTTCCGCTATACCCAAGAGATACCTTGTGCCTCTGTGCAGCCCAGTCCTCCCTTCACGCCTGGCTCCAGGCAACTACTGATCTGCTTTATGCCATTATACATTAGTTTGCATTTTCTCAAATGTTATATAAATAGTATCATACAATGTGTATCCTTTTGTTTCTAGCTTCTTTCACTCGGTAAAATAACTTTGAGATTGATCCATGTTGTGTATATCCATAGTTCATTCCTTTTTATTCCATTTTAATCCACTGTATGGATATACCACGTTTATCCATTCACTTGTAGATGGATACTTGGGTTGTTCCAGTTTGGAGTTCTGATGAATAAAGCTGCTATGAAATTTCCTATATGTCTTTGTGTGGATATATGTTTTCACTTCTCTTGGGTCACTAAGGATGTTAAGGAGTAAGATATTTACAAGTAGAAAGATAAACCTGGTGACAGCGTGAAGGATAGACTAGAGAGGAGAGAAAGAGAAGAAGGAGCCTAGTTTGAAAGAACTGAAGAACAGAGATAAGAGGCCAAATTCCAAAAACAATTGAGACAAAATTAACAGGACTTGGGAACCATCTGAACAGAGACAAGAAGTATACATAAAGGGTGGGACCAATGATTCTAGCTTAAGTGAATATTAGCCAAGAAAGGAAATACATGTCTTTTTTTTTTTTTTTTTTTTAATTTTTTGTTTATTGCAGTAACATTGGTTTATAACATTGTAAAAATTTCAGGTGTACATCATTGTACTTCCATTTCTGCATGGACTACATCATGTTCACCACCAAAATACTAATTACAACCCATCACCACACACATGTACCGAATTATCCCTTTCACCCTCCTCCCTCCCCCCTTCCCCTCTGGTAACCACCAATCCAATCTCTGTCCCTATGTGTTTGTTTATTGTTGTTATTATCTACTACTTAATGAAGGAAATCATACGGTATTTGACCTTCTCCCTCTGACTTATTTCACTTTGCATTATACCCTCAATGTCCATCCATGTTGTCACAAATGGCTGGATTTCGTCGTTTCTTATGGCTGAGTAGTATTCCATTGTGTATATATACCACAGCTTCTTTATCCATTCGTCCCTTGATGGGCACTTAGGTTGCTTCCAAGTCTTGGCTATCGTGAATAAGGCTGCAATGAACACAGGGGTGCATGTACCTTTGCAAATTGGTGTTTTCAAGTTCTTTGGATAAATACCCAACAGTGGAATAGCTGGATCATATGGTAGTTCTATCGTTGATTTTTTGAGGAATCTCCATACTGTGGAAATACATGTCTTAAAAGAAAATACTGAGTTTATTTAGCTTTGCATATGTTATGCTCAATTTGTTTGCTAGGTATCCAAAGTAGATATTACATGAATACTCTGGTGCTCAAGAGAGTATAGAGAAAGGTGTGGGTGTTGTCAGCATATAGGAGAACTTGAAGCCAAAGGAGCAAACAAGGACCACAAGAAACAGCACATAGAGCAAGAAGAAGGCTCAGCATAAGACTGCAAGGGTACAGCAAAACGTAAGGAGAGGGAGAAGAAAGAGAATTCAGCGAAGACATTGGAAAAGAGCGGTCATGATAATAAGAGACACAACCAGAATACAGTAATGGTGTGTGCACAAATACAGAGAGAGTTTTGATCAATGAAAAGGAAGGATAAAGTAACAGTATTATGAAGTGCCTAGTATATACCAAGATTTGTGATAGGTACTTCATATATCTTATCTCAGTTAGTCCAAAATACTATTAAACTGATTTTATATGTGAGAAAACAAGGACATTAACCCATTCGAGTTGACATAGCTGGTTAGTAGAGTAACCAACCTTTAAATTGAGGCCTGTCTGCCAACCACACCACTGGCAGCCACAATGCTCTTTCTTATATACATAGAACAATATGCTGTAGAAAGGTCAACAGAACCACTGTATTTTACAATTAGGAGGTTAATTACGACTAGTGATGGGAAAGTTTCAGTCATGTTTGATGAAAGCAAGAACAAAACATTTGACATGTATCATTGCCAAATTCTTCAAAGAATGAATTTTAGATCCTCAAGGAAATAAATATGATTAATTAATAAATGTCTAATGCTAAATTCAACACAATTCATACAATTTGGGGAGTTGAACAAATATTAAATTATATTCCTGTCATCAAGATGACCAGAAGGTAAGCAAGTAGTTAAGAGCAAGGGCGAAGAAAATAAAAAATAATAATAATAATAATGTCAGTAATAGAGAAGTTGAGACAAAGACTGGACCCTAAACAGTCTGGGACGTTGCTAAGCCACAGGGGCTCTCAGACACAAGTGGAAACTATTCAGCTTAGGTCATTACCACTATCAATGATGGATTTATAAATTCAACTCAGGAAATAATCAAGTCAGCAATAGCATCACTGAGTAATAATCAAGTCAGCAATAGCATCGCTGAGTACTAAAAACAGCCATACACAATGTCATTAAACATTTATATTAGTTACTGCTCTCAATAAAGCTCCAAGGTAGATTATCATTATCTTCTTTGTTTTGTAAATAAGGAATGGTAAGAGATTTTTACAAAATCGGCTATGACCAGATTAGCCAAGCAGACATCACAAGCCCATTTGTTGCTTAGATCACTTTTTTCCCCAAACTTTGTCAATGTGAAACACACCTGCAAGACTGCTGAGAGGCTAGTCCAGGCAGCTATCTGACCTACATGGCCAATTGTAGCAACAGAGAGGGCACTTGCAAAAGCAAACAGATACTCACAAACTGCTACACACACCTTTATTATTACCACTATTTCTACACCTACTCGTACACAAAAGGACAGTTATACCAAGGATTTATTCAGAGAGAGCCAATATATCAACACTTTGTTTAAGAATCCAAGGGCTGAATACAAATGGTCAACCATGCTTCTCAGAATACACATTTAATTGTTAATGTGGAAGAATCTCAGCAATCTGTTTCTCCATTGAGGTTAGGACTATGTAGCAAATAGCTGATTTATTCAAAACTAGGAGTGTCGGTATGCACGCACATGCACACACATGATGTACATGGATAAATAAAGCCAAGCCTTTGGCCTTTTAAAGAAAATGCATGGAATTTAGTTGTAATGAGCTTGTTTTAAGGAGAGAAAGACTAAGCCGCCTTCTGGAAGAATACACAGTACACTGCTAATAGTGATGACTTGCCCTGGAAAGCAAGATTGAGTGAAGAATGAGGGATAGGGGTAGGGACTTCCACTTTTTACTTTATATTATACACCCTTATATTTCTTGATTTTTTTTTAACCAAGAAAATGTAATATGAAATTTCTAAAAATATACATTAAAAAGAGAAGAAAGGATAATTCTCTTGAATAAAGTATTCAGTTCTACATAGAAGGAAAGTTATATTTCTCTACCAAGGTTCCAGCATTTGAGTATCCTAGGTTAAACACTTTTGAATTTTGAGATAGGTTACAGCAGAAGAACAAAGATAAAAAAGACTTCAGTTGAAATGTTTCTGGAGAAGAAGACAGGAATTAGAAGGTGACTTCAGGCCTAGAAGCTTGAGAATAGCCATGAAAAGTATCAATACCTTTCCCTGGACAGATTCTAGTACCTATCAAACCCAAAACCTATGTACAGCTCCACAATACTAGTTTTAGTAAGCAGAAAAAAAAAAAACAAAACTCACTATATCGGCTCTACCAAAAGCAGCTGCATCGAGGGGGAGAGAAGAGAGAACAGAGCACCCAAGATACAGAGGAGATAATTTTGGGAAAAAATTTATCACAAGAGAAAAAGTGAAGTTTTAGAAACTATCATGTATACAAAACAGAATCTAAAGAAACAATGGATGAAATAAAAGGAGATGAAAAGAAAATGTCTGAAAAGAAAGGCAAGCAAAAATAACAAGAGAACTAGACTTTTTAGAGAAATATTATAAGGAAAAATATAACCACAAAAATAATTTTGGCATTAGAAGTTACAAAGATCCATAATCTATAACACAGGAAAACAAATTAGCAAAGTGGAAGATACAATGAAGACACTTGCTCAGATCACAGAAGAAACAATAAAAAAGATGAAATTTTGTACAAAGAGACAAGGCAGAAGGGGAGACAGCAGAAATCCAGTAACTGTAATTAATATTGCTAAAGGAGAAAAAGCAATGAATGAAATACAATAAATAGTCAAGCATATTAGGAGAAAATGTTGCTAGAAGAAGACAGACCTGAGCCTTAATGGAGAACTAGTAAAATTAACAAAGACAGACCAACCCCTGGACATATGTTGCCAAAGGTTGCATTTTAGAGACAAAAGAAGACTAACTCTAGGAAATATAGATAACTGTTCACAAATCCTCCCTCTCTGAAACCAAATTGAAAGAGGGGGAAAAGCAAGAAACCTAAAAAGAAAGAATAAATTTTCACTTCCAATGACATCAGGGAGAAGCCTATACTACAAAGCACAGTTGCCAAAACACAATACAATTTGCATCAAAAGGAAAATGCTGTGAGTCAAACCACAATCCTCTGCCTCAAGACCCCAGTGCTGATTTGTAAAGTAAATGCAGAAAATTCTAAGAAGCTCACCAATATCTCCCAACTTGAAAAGACGAGGATTAGATATGCACTAACAGGTATTCAGACGTATTATGAAGATGCTATAATTAAAACAGTGTGGTGCTGACTCGGAAATAGTCAAATCAATGGAACAGAACAGAATGTACACAGAAGACCTAAGTGTGTATAGAAATGTGGCATATGATAAAATCGGCAGTGAAAATTGATGCGAAAAGACTCTTTATATAAAAAATGATATTGAACAACTTGCTAACCACTTAGAATGAAAAAAAACTTTAGAAATTTAATCCTAGGGTTTAAATATAAAAATAAAAGCATAACCATATAGAATACATAGGTGAATTTTTCCTGCTCTTGGGAAAACCATTCTAAACATTTAGGAAAGAAAGAAAATAAAAGCCTTCCTTCAGGCTTTTATTTGACTAAGGATCATCAACTCTATCAATCTCTCAATATTTATACCCATAGACTCTGCCTCTTCCTATGAAAATGGGTAAACTGACCCTGCTCCTAAGTGTCCCTTTGCACGGGATCCCAATCCATCTGGATGGCTTAAGAACTAACCCTCTTTTTTTTCTGCACCATCAATGGTGCTCCTAGTTCATGTTTATCATTACATAATATGTCATGATAGCTGCGGAAAACGCATGTCCTCTCTTCCATGTACCACTATATCTCTCTATTAAAGTAAAACTCTTCAAAAGAGTTTATATATTCTTCTTCATTTCCTCATCACCCATTGTCTTTTAAACCCACTCCAGGCAACCTTGGGTTCCCATTAGTATACTAAAATCTCTCTTATCATGTCAACTAGTGACCACTAAGTTTGTCAAATTCAATGGTCAATTCTCTGTTCTTACCTTACTTGATTTCTTCCTCCTACCTCAATGGCTATTCCTCATTTTCCCTTACTGGCTCCTTGTTTTCTTCATGACTCCTAAAAATTAAAGTGCACAGAGCTCAGTCCTTGGCTCTCTTCCCTTCTCTAGTTATTTATTCCCCAGGGATTTCATCCAGTTGCATGGTTCTCAATATTATCTACAATTTAATAATCCCTGCTTCTCCCCTGAGATACAGAATCCAAAAGTCCTCTCTAATGCCCATCTGGGTGTCTACAAAGTATCTCAGACTTGAAGAGATTAAAAATAAAATTCTTGATTCAGGCACATACACCCATTCCATACAGAGATCCTTCCATATGGCTCCTCATCTTAGGGAATGGCAATAAATATATATTTTTGTTTGGCCAAAAATCTTAGAGTCATCCATGACTTCTCTCTCCCTTATGACCTACAACCAATCAAGTAGTTCCATTAGCTTCATCTTTCAAAAATATCCAACCACTTCTCATCTCCTCCACCATCACTCCTCTAGTTCTAAACCACCATCACCTCTCAAATGGACTACTGCAATACAGTCATGTGCCATATAATGACATTTTGGTCAACGATGGACTGTATATACGATGGTGGTCCCATAAGATTAGTACTGTATAATATAGGTGTGTAGTTGGCTATACCATCTAGGTTTGTGTAAGTACACTCTATGATGTTCGCACGATGACAAATTCACTTAACGATGCATTTCTCAGAGCGTATTCCCTTGTTAAGCGATGCAAGACTGTAGTTTCCTGACTGGCATCCCTCAAGTCCACTCTTCCTCACTACAGTTTATCTCCACAGAGTAACCAGTGATCTTTCAAAAAATAAACCATAACTTGTAGCTCCCTGACTGAAAATCCTCCATGGCTTCCCATACCACATAAGAGTAATACCCAAGGTCCTTGTGGATAACACACAAGGTTCCATACAACCTGGGCTCTGCTAACTTCTCTGACATTACCACCTACTTCTTGTCATTTCTCAAACATTTGAGCTTGTTTCCATCTCAGGGTCTCTGGGCTTACCTTTCCCTGTGCCTACATACGTCTCCTCTGGATATTTATGTGGCTCGTGCCCTCATTTCTTTTGGGTCTTTGCTCAAATATCTCAGAGAGGTCTTCTCTAACTTCTCTTTCTAAAACAGTCCTCCTACCCCTTCACCGTCACTGTCTACTTCTTTGCCCTGGCTTTATTTTCTTCACAGCATTACCTGAAATTACATCATGTATTTACTTATTTACTTTTTTATTTTCTGTCTTCAGCTATATGACAGCAGGTATTTGGTCCTGTTCCCACGATATCCTTGGCTCTAGACAAGTAACTGGGACAATATTCAATAAATATTTATAATTGAATGAAGTTGACTACATAAAATTACAGTATTTCTATACTTCACCAATCATCCAAAACAAAACTAAGGAAATAAATTAAAATCCATTTTGTAACATACATGACAAAGTGTTAATATCATAGTTCTTCAAATTAATAAGGAACAGGCTAACACTCAACAGTAAAAATGAGAAAATATATTAATAGGGCATTTTTAAGAGAATAAATACAAATGACTAATTTCAACCTTAAAAAAAACAAAGGAAAATCAAGCTAGAATTACTTTTTGTCAAATAAATACATATGTGTATGTGTAATTTGATTAACAATCAAAGATGATGAGGATACGGGGAACTGCATAATCTCATACACCACTGATGGGGCTGTTACCAGTACATCCTTTCTGAAAAACAATTCTGCTATATGTATCAAGAACCTTTATTACGTTTATTCTCTTAGACCCAGCAATTTCATATTTTATTTCCAGCAATTTAGTCTACAAAAATAACTGTAAATGTGCACACTAGTTTATGCATAAGGATATTCATCATATTTACATTTTTCATGTAATTGGAACAAAAATTGGAAAATCCTAAAATCCCAAATAATAGAAGGATGGTTGAATAAATCATGGTACATTTAGAAGAGAGAAAACAAAGTAATCATTAAAAAATATTTTCAAATGATATGTAATATGAAGAAACATTTATGATATAAGATTAAGTGAAAAAGATTTCCAAAGACTATGTATTAAAATATATGGATATTTTTTGAAATATCCATAGGCTGGTAAGAGGACCAGAAATAGACAAAATTGTAATAATGTTTATTTCTAAACAGTATTTCATTTTGGTATTTTATTTCCAACTTTATACTTTCTCAAATATTTTTATAACACACATATTACTTTTTCAATTGGAGGAAAGTTATTAAAAGTACATCTATGCATAGATGTATTCATCTCTTATCCTCTGTGCTAGTAAACTGGTAGGCAAATTATTCATAATTTTAAAGGCTTACTGTGTGACAGGTCTTATACTAGGAAAGGGAAAATACATTTGAAAATAGTACTGTTGCTGATCTTAAGAATTAAAATCTAGTGGTGAGGGAGGCAGGAGAATGAACATGTAAAGAAAGAAGTAAAATAAGTAATAAAAGTCTATACAGAGTATAATGGACCACAAAGGAAGGAATTCTTGCCTGGGGGGATGATGTTAGGAAATATATTTTTTAAAAATTATACTCCAAATACTAAACAGTCAAAAATGTTGATTCTTTGCCCTTCTTGACTATAAGAAAATAGATAACCGCTCCTACTACTGTCTTTCTACATTCTCCCTAAGATAGCCTTTATGTATAAAATCCACCAAATATTTTTTTCAAAGAAATAAATCTGGCTCTAAAAAGAAATATATAGAATTTATCAGCTAACAAATGTACACAATCCAAATTATCTGTCTCCATTTGGTATCTGATTGTGTGGTTGAATCTTCCATATCCAACAAGCAATCAATAAGGGCCTAATATGCCATTAGTCCTATTCTAATCACCAAAAGAAGTATGAACATGGACCTGCCCATATGAGTTTATAACCTGGTCCTAAAGCCTTATTAATGACTACTCTTGAAATCAGTACCTGAAGGTATCAGGAGCCAGTCCTGGTGGCCTGGTGGTTAAGATTCCACACTCTCACCGCCACGGCCCAGGTTCATTTTCCAGTCAGGAAACCACACCAACCATCTGTCGATTGTCATACTGTGGCGACTGCATGTTGCTGTGATGCTGAAAGCTATGCCACCAGTATTTCAAATACTAGAAGTTTCACCCATGGTGGAAAGGTTTCACCGGAGATTCCAGACTAAGACAGACTAGGAAGAAGGATCTAGCGACCCACTTCCAAAAAAACTGGCCATGAAAACCCTATGCATAGCAGTAGAGTATTGTTTGATATAGCACCAGAAGGTGCAAAAGAGGGGCAGGGTTCCACTTTGCTCTACGCAGGGTCACCAGGAGTCAGAATCAACTCAACTTGACGGTACTAACAACAAACTTATCAGGAACATAGACACACGAGGATACAAATAGGTTTCTCCTATGAAATGTAACCGATGTGGTGGTCTCGTTCATGTGCAAAGCTCTACTATATCACAGCTAAAAGGCACCCAAAACAGAGATTGGGATGACAAAAGAATTCAGCCGTATGGTAATAGTGATAATTACAAATTTAGAAGGAGGATTTAAAGGTAGATATCTAGAAATTAGATTTGTTCACTCAATATTCACTTGTCTCCACACTGAGAAGTTGGTTCACAAAGCCAACAAGATAAACTGAAAACAAGCTATCCTTTTTTACAAATGAAAACTAGGCCTACTTATTCTAAAGATGAGAAGATACGCAGCTTACATTTATTGGGGATATTATTTTCTTTGAAAAATGCCTCAGTTACCAGTATTATTCCGTTAATGAGTTCCTGCCTGTTGTGAAAAAAATGATCTGCTGAATTTAAAGTGTTTTTCATCTGAAAGGCATTCTAACATTTTTAATATGAACCATTCATTAAAGAAGTACACTTGCATTATCACGCTGACTGGTGATATTTGGACTTCTGGCAACATGACATTATTAAATAAGAAACATTTGTGAATGCCAGCGATGTTCTAGGGCTTGGATAACTAAACAAGAAATTTATATGGCCAATAAAGCACTAAATGCTTTTTCCTTCAACTTCCAATTCTTTACTTTAGTAGAATCACACAAGTCCAGGTTAATAAAAATAACCACAGAAAGGAATACTATTTTAAATAAAATAATTCTGAAAATGACACTTAGAATTTCCAAGTGATATACTCACATCTGACTAAAAATTTTATTTGACTTGTTAAAAAGCCTTTTGTTTTTCTTAGCATCATCAATATAAAACATTTCTAAAATGGAAAATGATCACCATCTGGAGTTCTTCCATTAAACAGTGAGCTCATGACAGAATATTAGGTCACTAATTTGTAGCATTATTGTCTCCCTTTGTGAGCTTTCTCAATTAAATGGGGAAAAATTTGTTAAGGCTGAAAATTAAATGACATAGAAATTGCAGAAAATCATAATCATTTGTCATTTATTTCTGTTTAAAATTAACAATGTATTATTTTACTTTTGAGTCTCCATCTTAATGCCACAGTACAACACTTCCAGTCTTGAATAAATCAGCTGATTGCTACTTAGTACAGCCCAAATTCAATGCAGAAACTGAGATTGCTGGTCACCCTAGACCACATTCAACCTACATATGAAACCGAACAGAAGTCTAGAACTACAGTTGCTTTTTTCCTTGAGTTCCCCAAGAATGTTCTTCTTGCTAAAAAGATAAGGAGACATTTTGAGGACTTCTGTGAAACTCTTTAACAACAGCAAAATAAATAAACAAAGGATTAAATTGTTAATCCTTGTTGGCAAAATAAAGCAACAATTAAGAAGTATTCACTTCTAAGCAAACCAGTTTGGTAGCAAGTGTTTAATCTTTTTAGAAGCTGCTTTCTGAACTCATTGTTTAAGCTCCTAAGGAAACTTCCTTTGATTAGTTTGAGATGACTTTTAAAATGTAACTTATATAAATGGGGATTATTATTTTTTATATGTTTTTAAAATTATTCCAGCTTTATTGACGTATAAGTGACAAAATTGTAAGATATTTAAAATGTGCAATGTGATGAGTTGATATATGTATACACTGTGAAATGATTCTCACCATCAAGTTAATTAACACATCCATCACCTCACATATTTACGTTTTTTTTGGTGAGAACAGTTAAATTCTACTCTTAAAGCAAATTTCAATTCTACAATACGGTATTTTCAACTATAGCCACCATGTTAAACATTAGATCTTCAGACCTTATTCGTCTTATAACGGAAAGTTTATGCCCCTTTACTAACCTCTCCCTACTTCCCACATCCCACAGCCCTTGGCAACCACATTTCCACTCTCTTTTTCTATGAGTTCAACTTTCTTTTTTTTAGATTCCACATATAAGTGATACCAGGCAGTATCTGTCTTTCTCTGTCTGGCATATTTCACTTACCGTAATGCCTTCCAAGTTCATCAATGTTGTTGCAAATAGCAGGATGCCCTCTTTTTTTTTTTTTTTTTTTTTTGCTGAGGAAGATTCGCCCTGAGCTAACATTTGTTGCCAATCTTCCTCTTTTTTTTCCTTTTTATTTTAGCCACCACCACAGCATGGCTGCTAACAAGTGGTGTAGGTCCACACCCAGGAACTGAACCCAGGCTGCCAAAATGGAGCGTGCCAAACTTAACCCCGAGGCTACCAGGGCTGGCCCTGTCTTCCTTTTAAGGCTGAAGAATATTACATTGTATATATATATGTATATATATGTGTGTATATATGTGTATATACGGATATACACGTATACACACACACACACACACCATTTTCTTTATCCATTCATCTGTCAATGGACACTTACGTTGTTTCCATACTTTGGCCATTGTAAATAATGCTGCAGTGAACATGAGAGTACAGACATCTCTTTGAGATAATGATTTCTCTTCCTTTAGATATATACCCAGAAGTGGATCATATGACAGTTCTAGTTTTAGTTTCTATTTTCCATACTGTTTTCCAAACTGTTTACCAGTTTGCATTTCCATCGACAGTGTACAAGGGTTCCCTTTTCTCCATATCCTTGCCAGCATTTGTTATCTCTAGTCTTTTTGATAATACACATCCCAACAGGTGTAAAGTGATATCTCATTGTGGGTCTGATTTGCATTTCCCTAATAATTTTTCCCTGATTTTGAGCACCTTTTCATGTACCTATTGGCCATCTGTATGTCTTCTTTGGAAAAATGTCTATTCAGGTTCTTTGCCCACTTTTTAATTGGGTTATTTGCTTTTTGCTATTGAGTTGTATGAGTACCGTATATATTTTGGATATTAAATCCTTATAATATATGTGGTTTGCAAATATTTTCTCCCCTTGTCTAGGATGCCTTTTCATTTGTTGATGGTTTCTGAGTCTGCAAAGAAGCTTTTTAGTTTGATGCAGTCCCACTTTGTTATTTTTGTTTTTGTTGCCTTTGCTTGGTGTCAAATCCAAAACACCATTGCCAAGACCAATATCAAGGAGTTTACTCCCTATGTTTTCTTCTGGGAGTTTTACAGTTTCAGATCTTATTTAAGTCCTTAACCCATTTTGAGTTGATGTTTATGTATGGTGTAAGATAGGGGTACAGTTTCATTCTTCTGCATGTGGCTAACTAGTTTTCCCACCATTTATTTAAGACATTATGCTTTCCCCATTGTACATTCCTGGCTCCTTTGTTGAAAAGTAATTGACCATATATGCATGGGTTTATTTCTGGGCTCTTTATTCTGTTCCATTGATCTATGTGTCTGTTTTTACGCCAATATTATACTGTTTTGATTACTGTAGCTTTGTCATATAGTCTGAAATCAAAAAGTGTGATGCCTCCAGCTTTGTTCTTCTTTCTTAAGATTGCTTGGATTATTTGGGGTCTTCTGTGGGTCCATACAAATTTTAGGATTTTTTTTCCTACTTCTATGAACATTGACATTGGAATTTTGATAGGATTGCATTGAATCTGTAAATTGCTTTGGGTAGTATGGACATTTTAACAACATTAATTCTTTCAATTGATAAGCATGGAATGTTAAGTACATTAACATTGTTGTGCAACTGGACTTACATTTTTAAAAGATTATGTAGGAGTATTGATCATGAAAATACAAAGTTAGAAGCAGAACTTCTAGGAAGTTCTCAGGAAACCCTAAAGAAATCTAAATAAGACATGATGAAGGACTAAACTAAGGCAGTGGTTATGACCATGACAAGGGGAAGGCAGATTTGTGATATAAGGAGAGATCAACAGATTTTGGTGGCACATGACTGAGAGAGGAACCAGAAGACTCTTAAGTTTTTGGCTTGGTCACTTGATGGAGAGCAATGGTATTGATTTTACAAGAAATACACAAATTTGGTGAGGAATATGATGAGTACTATTTCGGACATTAAGCCTTATGTGTCTTTGGTCATTCAGTGAGAGCTTTCCAGTAGACAGCTGGGTATGGAGCTCAAAAAATAGGTATAATTGGGGCCGGCCCTGTGGCTTGGTGGTTAAGTGCGCACGCCGCAATGCTGGTGGCCCAGGTTCGGATCCCGGGTGCGCATCGAGGCACCACTTCTCCGTCCATCCTGAGGCCGAGTCCCACATACAGCAACTAGAAGGATGTTCAGCTATGACATACAACTATCTACTGGGGCTTTGGGGGGAATAAATAAAAAAATCTTAAAAAAAAAAAAAATAGGTATAATTGGGTGATGTTAATGTGCACATCAGTGGTAGCTGAAGCCATGAGACGAGATGAGATCAAACAGCATGGAAGTGTAGACTGAAAGAAGAGGGTGAAGAATGAAGCTGTGAGGAATCATATTATTTATAAAGTGGGCAGAAAAAGAAGGGTCATGAAAGAAAACTAAGGACAGAGAGACAGATGGAAAACTAGGAGCGACAGATATCACAGAAGCTAAGGTCAAAGAAGTTTTAAAAAGAAGGAAAGTCTACAGTGCCAAATATCACAGAGAGGTCAAGGAAAGGAAAGATTGGCGGTAAAAAAGAACAAAATACGTCCACTGGATTTAGTTGTTATTGACCTTAACCAGAGAAGTTTTAATAAATTGGTGTTGACGGGAACCAAACTGTAGCAGGATAAGAGAATAGGTGATGAGAAAGAAAATAAATATAAATAAATATTACGGAAAAATTTGTTGTAAAGAGAGATGGTGCAATTACTAGAAGGGAATGTGGGATCAAGGAGGAATGTATCATGTTCAGTACTACAGTTTCACAAAACATGTTGATGACACCACTATGGAAAGAATCTGATATGCCATTTCCCAGTTTCTTCTTACTTCTACTAACATACAGAAACATTTCCAGTTCAAGAATGACACAGCCATGAGAAAATGTATCTAGCTTCATAATCTCTTAAAGCATGGGTGTCCTCTAAATAGCAAATCCAAACAAAAGAAAACCTTTTGTTTACCTCAATTATATTACCTTTACCTCAATTATAAACAATAAATGTACTCTCAGAGGAAAAACTTTTTTGAAAAGTTTATAACTTTCCTTTAAAAATATGTTCAAAGTTAAACTTATAATTACTATAGAAACTGTGATTCATGGAAAAAGAATACATGATTTTACATGTAATCAAGAAAGTTAATAAAGTTATTATTAAAAAAAGAAAACTAGGGAAAGGGAAGAGCTGAGGTAAAATACTCAGCTTTACAATATAACCAATAACAAAATCTGGTACAAACCTCTTAACCCTCATAAGCACAGCTTCTTCATAAAATACAAATGATAATATCTAGTTCATACTGTTGTGTGAGGCAACTAGTATAACATGGGAAAGCAGTCACATAATCATAAAGGGCAATGTAAATACTACTTATTTCCTCATTTCTCTATTTTTGTCACTAACGTCACCCAAGCTCAAAACGTACAAGGAACCCTAGACTCTCCACTCTTTGTGGCTGCTGACCTGGAGCCAGATAGTCATTGAAATACAAAGCCTCCCTCCCCCTATCCAGTCACCAGGTACGGCAAACTAGGCCTTTCACTACAGTACTCCTAGTTCAGGTCCTCTCAGCTCTCCCTAGAATAATATCAGTGGAGCTATCACTGCTCTCTCCACCTCTAATTTCTTCTCCCTTCAATTGATCCAACTAACAGAATTATCTTCCTAAAATCAATTCCTTCACACTGCCCCATCTGCTAAATAAATTTCTCTCTCTAATCTACATTTATTTTCATAAATCCTTTACATAACTATCTACTATTTAGGCTAAATACACTAATTTCCATCTCCATACCTTTGTTCTTATTCTTCTTTTCATTTGCAATTTTCTACTCATCCTCTGGCCCCAATCTCCAGGAAGTAAAATCCTACTCTTTCCTCACAACCTATGAAGCCACACCTGATCTCTCTTTTAAACCTTTTATATTTCTTACTCTGTACACTTCTTGAAGCACTTTACATGTTATTTTATATATATGTTCCAAGTTCTATTACATTCTGTTAGTGTCTACGTAGCATCCATATAATGTCTTATATTCAATCATAAAAAAGGGCATGAGAAGAATTCAGTCATTTCTACGGATCCTACAATAAAAAATGTAAAGAGATGGCTATTTAATGTATTATTTAGCAATATTAAAGTTATACTTTATAAGATTAGGACTTCACTGACTATATCAGTCAAAGCCCAGCTAGAAATACAGAAACCACTCTAAGAATTTAAAGAAAAGCACAGGGAATTGATTACACAGGTGACAAACCGAGAAGCCAAATAGAGCACAGTGAGGTAACCGGGGACCAGCAATGGCAGAAAGCAGTTACTATCCATAGGCTGAAGAGACAAAAGAGGAGTTTTCTAGAACACAGTAACCAAGAACTCTGGCAGAAGCTAGAACCTCAGTGGACCTGTCCAATAGGAGCTGAAGCAAGAGGTGAGTCAGCCACAGCAGAGGCTCCACCCAGAAAAAGAAAAAGGAAATAGCCAGAGTTTCTCCATCCCTTCTGGTCTTCAGTCTCCACAGTGGATTTAATTGGCCAAATCCAAGGAAAAGCCAGTTAATGGAAGCAAGGATATTTATGTCTACTAAGCCCCTTGGGATACCAAGCAGTGTCTGGAAGGGACAAAGAATGGATATGAAGACAGAGGCCCAGGACCAGTACAATATCCTTAACAGTACATAACCATTTAAGAAAATTTAAAAAAGAAAAGAAAAAAATTACTTACCAAAATAAAACATCTAAAAATCAGCAAGAGATAAATCCCAACAGACTATTTTTTTCACTCATTCATTTATTCAATTCACCTATTATTCAATAAATATTTGAGTTCCTATGTGCATTCCATATAGAGCAATACCCAAACAGACATTGTCCCAACCTTCATGGAGCTTACTCTCTAGCAAAGGCTTTTTATAATACATCAAGCTTAATAAATAAGATGTAGTAATATGTCATAAAATTTGGTGGTTTCCAGCATCACCACAAAAAGAGTTAAGAATTGAGGGCTGCCAGCTCTATTTAAAATTTTCTTTTCTTCTGATTCTCTTAGGTACTAATCTGGAAACTGAAAAAAGCAACTTCACTGACTACATCCAAAATGGAAACTTAGGAGGAGCAGTCGTGAAGATGCTTGGTTTCAAACTACAGAATACTTTGCTAAGAGTCGGGGTAGCGAGAGAATCCATGTTTATATATGCTAATTAATAAACGCCACATAGATTACTAAACAAACAAGAATTGTCACATTTTTTTGTGAAGTCTGGTAACAATCCTGGGAAAGAAAAAAGTCATGGTGCCAGCTTAAAAGATGAAGCAAGTGCTGTGATTGTCATAAGTTCAGCAAATAATGAGAGGCATCATTATCAGGAAAAGGACTCAGGTCTCCCAACAGTCAGTTATGTGTTCCTTTCATTAAGGAAATAAAAATAAAAGCCTAGATCAGAAATAACATAATCATTGTGTTAGGAAAAACCTAGTTTCTCCTGTTTCTCCTTTACTCTCAACACTACCACCACACTCACTACACTTCTGACACCAGATGTGTGGGTTTTTTCCCCCCACCAAGTAATTCTGCAGCACCAGCTGGGTGTCCTACAATTTAATTCAATTCTGACACTATCTACCTGGAGATAGCATCAGATCCCACAGGTTAAGGGCTCAGTCCCTCAGGGGACTGGCCCCCACCCCCACCTTCAGATACCAATTGCAAGTAGTAGGTTCCCAGGTTACCCACAACTTCTGTCCAACTTAGCTACAAATCAGAGGTCCCCACAAACATTTTGAATTTTGAACCAGGTGAATGCAATTGCCTATTCAATAAATAAAATTAACAGCAACACCAACAGCAAAATCCTCTAAATCTTTGCCCTTAGCAAATTTGGCAGGAAACTGATTTCTAAGCCAAGTTAATTTTGCTCCTTTCTCTGAGAGAGAAAAATTCAAGGGAAAAATTCCAATTAGCCCTGATCTACATATTATTGCCTGAAGTGCTGTTACAACTATAAGGTCACTAGGTTTAAAACTCCGCAGAATGTTGCCACATAAACATATGGAAGTGCACAAAGGAGAAGAAAATACTGAGGACCAGTTACATTCTTAACTCTTCTTTGCCCTTGATAAACTCAAATAAAAAAGCACCAACAGCCATAACATCCAAGTTTCAAGGCAGAGACTGTACTTTTCAGAATTCTTTTAAGGTTAACCTGCCGATGGCCTGCACATGGTTAGGCTAATTACATCAAAAAACAGATCTATTTGCCAATTTTTCTTGGTAGATCATCTTTTAGTCATTCATTTTAGCATTCCTGAGGAACAAAAATGCTGACCACCAGCCAAACAGTGTTTCTTTCAAACCATACTGGAACACTATATAAATGGAAATAATTAAAATAATTAAAGAATTTTTTAATGTGTATTATTAGTCATCAATAAGTCAGCATTATCTAATTAATGAATATCAGCTTCATAATTGCACTGAAAAGCAGTAAATGCACGAAATGTTCTCATTCAGAAGATGTTTGATATCATGAGTTGGGACATAAAGGCCCAGTCCTATCTATGAAGGGAGTAGTTAGAATACTGCCCCTCATGCTACCTGCAAACTATCTCACTTGGGAGAATTGAGAAAAGGCTTAAACAGCTACCACCATTCTCGATTTTCTCTTTCCTGCAGGCTTCACCCCCGCATCTGGATAATGAGGCACTGAACCAGCAGACATAGTAAAGTATATTTAATCCAAATACAGTTATTCTGGTTCCAGCCGCCAAATGTTCAATATTGTATAGAATAGAGACAGGATGGAGAGTGAGAGTTAAACAAAACATTTAGATGGTCTGTTATTTCATAAGCCTTCTTTCCATATATGAAACTGCACATACATCCAAGAGATCCCGGTGTGATTTTCTAGTTTTGGGGTCACATATCAGCTGTAGGGCAGCTCTAGAAAGAAACCCAAAGATCAGTAATGGTTTAGGAAGTTACAAGACATCAATGTTTATTTAGATTCTCTGAACTCTCTCTGTATTCAAAGGCCCTCAGAAATCATAAAACTGGAGAGCGTAATAGGAGCCAGTATTCCAAACTAGCCAAGGTCTTTCCAGACCAAGCATTGACTAAGATGACATCCAGTTACAATTAAAGAGACTGCAATGCTATTGGGGACACATCAATTAAGTTGAATTATGTAATTCTTAGGTCAAGTCTTTGATATTCTGTGGTCAATTACAGAAAAGCAATCTTTTCTGATGTAGTTGCTAAAGAAATGGCATTTTAACGTTGCTTTGAAGCATTTTGTATTTTGCCAGACTTGTGTTACATTAACATTCTAATATCATTAATTTCTGAACATAAAGCACCAGAGGAACCTGAAATTAATGTAAAAAAGACTGGAAAAAAAAGACAGTTAACAAGTGGGATAAGAATGGCAGAGCAAAAAATAATAATAATAGTAATAACATAAACCAAAAGAAAAATACTGGGAAGAATATTAAAAAGCAATATAACCCACAGTCTCTGCCCTCAAGAAGCTTACATGTAGCTGGAAAAAAGATATATGAATAGGGAAGTAATAATACAAAACAGTAAATGAAAAGAACAAAATGATAGAAACAAAATTACAGTGCATATTTTTCCGATAATCAGTAACTGTGGGTCTTTAGCCAAGATTCCTAACTTCTCTGGATCTCAGTTCCCTCAGTCATAAATAAGAGGTTTAGACTTCTTCGCATGTCTATTATTCTGATACTGAGCTGTTGAGATTAATAAACATGGTCTCGTCTAAGGTTAGGATGACAGAATAACAGATGATCTGAGAAGGTACGTTGTGACTCGGTCCTGCTGTGTTAAATCAAATAAAAAAATACAGCCTCACTTTTTCTAAAGCAGTTATCAAAGAAATTAGTATAAATAAAAGCTAGGAATGATCTTTAATTCTGAAATACCAGAAAATCAGAACACTATCGTTTAAACACAATTTAAAAATCTTAATTTTTTAAAAAGTCCACATAGAAGCATAAAGATCCTGCTTTTTCTACTTGATGATTTCAGTTTTACTTCTACTACATTATATTCAATGTACAGAAGAAAAAATAAATTACACTAAAAGTTTGTGATTACAAAGTCTTCTAGATCTACCCTATGGGATTACTTAGAGATGAAACTTCTTTAAAACAAGGTTCTGTGATTAATCAGGTACAAGACAGACTGACTTTATATTGAATTTCACTTGCCAGTAACAATGTATATTATAGAGAAATCCCAATGCATTTATTTATTCCTCAGAACATTCATTATAGAACAGTTATAGAACACTAAGTGTTAACAAAAATAATCTATGAAATATAGGTAGCAGAAGACTATGCAGATTTCCAATAAATAAAGCTTTTCATTTTTTATAACATTTTCTTTCCATGGAAACTACTAAACTTTTCTGTTCTAAAAATGAACACAACACAAGACTTTCAAAAACCAAACCAAACCAAACAAAATAAAAACAAATACATTTGTGAATTGTGACAAAAGACATTTAGAAGTGGCACAAAACTTTATTATATCTACAAAGATAAGACTTCTTAATTACAGGTTTTATTTTTCATACAAGCTGAAATGACTATATTATTTTAGTTTTTATTATACCCTATGCATATCATTAATGAAAGTGGGGAAAAAACCCTAGAGGCTTACTGCCGGATTAAAATGTACAATTATACAATAACTATATATCAAAGTATAACATATATTGTCTGAATTACATAAAATTTTAAATAAATCATTTTTTAGATTTTTTTTTGTTGTTTTGTTAAGGGATCTTTGGGGGGGCAGATTTTCTCTTAAATATTAATGTGGAGTTACTGTGCTTTGTTATACTGTACGAAATATTTTTACAAGTAAAGAATGAATCATATTACAAAGTGTTAAGAGCTATCTAATAAACAAAGGTACTGCAAAGGCCTCAGCGCATCAGTGCACTCCATCAGCCTAGAATGTTCATTCATTACAGTGGTGTCATCATACACATGGATAGTAGCGATGCATTGGTTCCTGGTAGATGTATTACTTTTACAGGTCAGACCAGTGTAATATTTTATAAACTTACAGTACACAGTGATTTCATTCATTTAGAAATTTCATTTCCTTGACACAGCCTAAAATGAGTTTTTCTGAACATTCATAGTAGTTTCATTTTCTATCTCCAAAATATTTCAACTGGCCAACTAACCAATTGTTTAAATTGGTGTGACTACATGGGTTTTCTTTAATTTCACACTCTCACTTCCTATCTAGCCATCTTAGGGTTCAGCAAAAAGAAAATTAGTGATAATGCTTTCAATTTAATTAGTATATTACATGCACTGTAATTATTAGTGGGAAATGTTATATTAATGAATGTAAAAGTTAGCAGTAAATTACCTTGTAGCTATTATCAATTTCCCCAGCTACTGCTCCTTAAGATAACCCTCTCCCTATGGTCCTTCCGGTAATTTTTCTTTGCCTGATAAACATGATGATTAAATAGCACACAGAGCAAACCTTTGATACTTTTTAAATTAAATCCATGCCCAGCCTAAGGGCTGTGTCTGATTTCAACTAAATGTGTCAGTTAATCAGATAAAAAATTATCAGTAACTCAAAGAAACAGCAGCCTTAGGCTTCATCAGTGCCAGGGAAAGCTGAACAAAATAAGACATTCAGACAATATCACATTATGTGTAAAGGTTACTGATAAGCCTATAACTAAACAGAACTGCTTACCACTGTAACGATGTCTGTCTGGAAAGAAATGTTATATTCAACATTCAAATTACTCTAAAATTTTAAAGAAAAAAATGTAATTTAGAGAAAAGGCTAGAGATCTTTTATCCATACACATATATAAACACAAACACACACACGCACATATATAAACAAACCAAAGATTTAAAGATAATAAAAATATGTAGTGGATTAGGGAAGTGGAATTCTTAAAACTAGATTTTCAGAAAGATTTTATTGAAAAAAGAGCTTATCATCATCAATACTACTTCTAGGATACTTCAGAAATTATACCAAGTAAACCAAATATTTTTTTTTTCTTTTGTGAGGAAGATCAGCCCTGAGCTAACATCCATGCTAATCCTCCTCTTTTTGCTGAGGAAGACCGGCTCTGAGCTAACATCTATTGCCAATCCTCCTCCTTGTTTTTTTCCCCAAAGCCCCAGTAGATAGTTGTATGTCATAGCTGCACATCCTTCTAGTTGCTGTATGTGGGACGCAGCCTCTGCGTGGCAGGAGAAGCGGTGCGTCGGTGCGCGCCTGGGATCCGAACCCGGGCCACCAGTAGGGGAGCACGCGCACTTAACCGCTAAGCCATCGGGCCAGACCTAAACCAAATATTTAATGGTTTGTTAAGGGAAGGTGTATATGAACTCAATATCATTTATCCATACAGTTCTACCTAGTGCCTGAAATTATGCAATTTCACCAAATTTTTTTTCAATCTGGGGTAGTCTAAAACTATAGCAAGGTCCTAAATTAATTAAGAAAGCAGATCATTTTCAACCTGTAACAATGAGCACCAGCAGTCATTTGCAATATTACGAATTAAAATAATACATACTATCAGGGGCCTGATTATTTTAATAAGAGGATTTAAAAGCTCCTACAATTATTAGATAGAGAGGCTGACAAACCCTTAAACTTTCAGAGCATGTTATGATTTTCAAAGCATTCTCAGATTCCTAGTTAAGATTGCTTTAACTACAGAAGGCTATCTTATAAACTAATATATCAGAAACAACTGCAAGAAAGAAACTAAATCTGAAAAGAATAGAAAATTATCCTCGAAAGACATAATGGGAAGCAGCTATGAAAAATCCATTTATAAAACAGAACAGGAGTCCCAAATCCTCTGACAAAGAAGATTTCAAATTAGTACCCCATCATCTTTATTCTTCTCTTCTACTACGATCAGATAATATATTCAACTGCGACAAGATTCTCATTCCTCTTTATCAACTGCAACTTTTTAGTAAGTAGACCTGTGACAGGCAGAGAATTGGCCAATTCTACACAAATATAAGCTGCTAAATATCACAGAGACTCATATAAATTAAAGTGATCAAACAGAATTTCAAACTTACAACCCACATAAGATATAGGATCATTGTATCTTTAAGTTTTGATTCTCAGTACATTGAAAAGCTTAATACAGACCCCCTGAAATCACCGCATTAGTCAAGAATTATCTGAAGTTCAGAGGAAGTGGTTTTGTTTTCCCAACTGCTATAAGCAGCAATATAAACCTTATAGGAAAGGCTTTGACGATGGGAGTCCATCAAGGACTAACACTGCCTAAAACTAGGTTAATGCTTTTCCAAGACTTCTACACATTTCAGAGTTCACCAAAGAGCAGCTGAAAAATTATCTTAGGATTACAAGATGAAATTCAAAATAGTCACCAAGAGGTGACTTAATTTAGCTGCTTCTAGCAATCCCCAGGGCTTTCTGGTCTCTTCTCATACCACAGGGTTTGTTAATGCATGCTCCCTTTGACCTCTGCATGTTTCACATTAACGGTCACAACACTGCGCCTCTCAAAGCTCCACAACTTCAAATCTACACAAGTGTGTTAACAGCTTGTTTAAATAAAAAGCATAGTGATTCACAGGTATTAAAAATTCTAATCGAAAAGAAAATTATTAAAAGCTTTAGTTGAGACTATAATTACAACAATAGGTCCATCCTCTAAATGTAACTGAAAGGAAAATGAGATTATGTATCATTTATTAAAATAATGTACTTATTATTGGATTCTAAATACAATTTACTGTATTTTCAAATGTATTTTCCTGAATAGTGAAAATGTTACTCTTTGAAGAAATTATTCTAATGATAAAATTTAGTTTGGTAAGCAATGACTGACATAAGTCATATTTAACTTTGAAGAAAAAAAACTGAAAGTTCATCTTGATTAACTTTCTGATTTTATTGTAACAATCAAATTTTGTTCCTGGCGTGGGTTCAAGTCAACAAGATTTTATAACAACATTAGCCAAAAAGATCTAATATCTGGCAGATTATAATTTTCAGCCAAATATATATGCATTTTCCTACAGACAATTCTTTTTTTTTTTTTTTTTTGGTGAGGAAGATTGGTCCTAAGCTAACATCCGTTGCCAATCTTTGTTTTTTGCTTGAGGAAGATTGACCTTGAGCTAACATCTGTGACAATCTTCCCCTATTTTGTATGTGGTGCTAGCTTTATGAGTGATGTAGGTCCACACCCGGGATCTGAACCCGCGAAGCCACGCCACTGAAGTGGAGTGCCCCGAACTTAACCACTACACCACTGGGCTGGCCCCAGACTATTCTTTCAGGAAACCCTATGTAAGGATGACCTCCAACAGAGACCTGATGATGACATATTTAAAACTGAATTTGGCATAAACAAGCTTCCTATGATTTAATAAACTAAAATTATCCTGCAGTGATAAGGTATCAACAAACAGCCTGTAAAACCTATAGTAGTTTAATATTTTTATCCTTAAACAAAATGCTTAATGTTTAAAACAGGCACTATCATATTTTACATATAGTATGGTAATATTTAACTTAAGAATTCTATTAAAATAATTCAACAAGAGAATTTAAACCACGTTATAGTTAAAATTGGGCACTGTCTTTTAAGAAAATATTATTTTCAAATAAGTTAAGGATTTGTCCTGTTTTATCTATAAGAACTATATTACTGGATAACTGCTAGGTAAGCAAATAATAGGTGAAGGGAAGTCTCTCTTTATAGAACATCCCAACTAATAAATGAAGCAGGAATGATAGAATCATTAATATCACCATTTTGCAAGCTTCTTTTAAATAACAAATCTAAGCAACAATCATCAACAGTTGCTCACATCACACAAAAAAGAGAGAGATAATTAAATATTATATGCCTCCTGATGGAAGAACATAAAATCTTAAAGAAAAATCACAAAACTAAGCTATCACCTCACGCCTGTTAGAATGGCTATAATCACCAAGACAAAAAACAACAAATGTTGGGGAGGATGTGGACAAACAGGAACCCTCATACACAGCTGGTGGGAATGCAAATTGGTGCAGCCTCTATGGAAAACGGTATGGAGATTCCTCAAAGAATTAAAAATAGAAATATCCTATGATCCAGCTATCCCACTACTGGGAATCTAGCCAATGAAGCTGAAATCAACAATCCAAAGAGGCTTATGCACCCCTATGTTCATTGCAGCATTATTCACTATAGCCAAGAAGTGGAAGCAAATCAAGCGTCCCTCAACTGCTGACTGGATCAAGAAGATGTAGTATATATATATACAATGGAATACTACTCAGCCATAAAAAAAGACAAAATTGTCCAATTTGCAACAACATGGATGGACCTGGAGGGTATTATGTTAAGTGAAATAAACCAGAAAGAGAAAGACAAACACCATATGATTTCACTCACATGTGGAATATAAACCAACACATGGACAGAGAAAACTATATTGTGGTTACCAAGGTCAGTGGGGGTGGGGGGTGGGGGGTGGGCACAAGGGGTGAAGGGAGACATATATATGGTGATGGACAAACAAAAATGTACAACCCAAAATTTCACAATGCTATAAACTATTAAGACATCAATTAAAAAAAAATAAAGAAAAATCAAACCTGAATTTGATGAAACTTCTAGATCAGCATTTTCCAATAGAACTTTCAGTAACGATGAAAATGTTCTCTCTGCACTGTCCACTATGGTAACTACTAGCCACACGTAACTATTCAGCATTTGAAATGTGGCTAGTGAAACTGAGGAAGTAATTTTTAAATTTTACTTAGTTTTAATTAATTAAAACAAATTTACATAATGACATGTGGCTAGTAGCTACCATAGTGGACAGCACAGCTTTAGATTCAACCATCAATTTACAGGAAATCACAGAGAATAAAGGAATATATTGTACTACACTGTGGGGATTTTGTCAATCTGTGGGCAACTCTACTGGACAAGTGACCTAGTTCATTCAACAAAGAAGTCAGAGAGAGAGAGAAAACATAGATTATAAGAGATGTAAAAGACATATCAACCAATTACAACACATAAAACTTATTTGGATCCTGATTTAGTAAAAACAAAACTAAACTAAAAATATGAAACAACTAGAAATTTGAACACTGACTAGATATGTAATGAATTAAGAAATCACTATGAGCTGTTTTAATGTGTGATGATGGTATTGCCATTACATTTAAAAAGAAAACTTACTTTCTTAGAGATAGATGCTAAAATATTTATAAATGATATATGATCTGGTATTTCCTTCAAAATAATAATGGAGGAAGGGAAGTAAATTGTTATACAAATGAAACAAGATGGGTTATAGTTTAACTTTGTTGAAGCTGTCTAATAGATACATGGGGGCCATTATATTACTTTACCTTCTTTTTAAATGCTTAATATTTTTTGAAAAGGAAAAATTAAATAAGAAAAGGTTAAAAAAGAGAAAGTAAGACAGGACTTCCAGTATGGAGGATTTACTATCAGCAAATCCTGTCCCCCCAAAATCAAGGATAAGCCTGGACAAACAATCAAAAACAACTATCTCGGAGATCTGGAAACTGACCAAACGTATATTCCAATTAAGAAGTGGTTACATATGAAAAACTACTGAAGTTTGGAAGTCTGTGGCATTCTTGCCTGGGGCTACTCCCACACCAAGGCAGGGCAAGCTGTGCAAACCAGCTGTTTTATTGCCAGAAAAAGCTGACTAGATTTGGAGTGGGACATGGAAAACTCCCACACCCAGCAGCGTTGTCAGTAACAACTGTGATCTCCCCAGCAAATGAAGTGAGAAGACCAGAGGCTCAAATAGCCTGAGGCTGCAGGCCTGGTTGGGTTAAGCAATAGATTTTCAGACTAGCCAGATATTTAACAAGGAGACCCAGAAAATGAGACAGCATGGAACTAATTGATAAGCTCTACACATATATATGCAGGACACACCAGCGAGGGCCCACGCTAGCTACACACTCCTGACTGATGGTAAGACTGTGCAGAGGACACAAGAGGGAGCATCGTCTGGTTACTAAACACCCTAAATTTACTATAAAACCAAAATAATCAAGATAATGCTATGGGAGTATAATACACATAGAGGTCAATGAAACAGAATTGAGACTCTAGAAATAAAACTTTACATCTATGGCGAACTGATTTTTGACAAACTTTTGAAGGCAGTTCAATGGAGGAAAGGATAGTTTTTCAACAAATGGTACTGAGACCACTGGATATCCATATGAAAAATGATTAATTTGAATCCTTACCTCACACCATACACAAAAAATAACTAAAAATATATTATGTCATGAACTTACAGGTAAGAGCTAAAACTATAAAACACATAGAAGAAAACACAAAAGAAAATCTGAATGGCCTTAGCTTAAAAACAACACCCAAAGCACAATTCATAAAAGAAAAAAACTGACAAATTAGACTTCTTCATATTTAAAAATTCTGCACTTCAAAAAACACTATTAAGAAGATAAAAAGATAAGCCATGGACTAAGAGAAAATATTCGCAAATCATATATCTGATAAAAGACTTGTATACAGAATACATAAAGAATTTTTATAACTGAATGATAATAATACAAACAACTTAACTAAAAAGTGAGCAAAAGATTTCAATAAATATTCTACCAAAGGAGACATATGAATGGCTAATAAGCACATAAAAAGATGCTCAGCATCATTAGTCATTAGGGAAATGCAAATTAAAACCACAATGAGATTCTAATAAGCACTCATAAAATGTCCACAATCAAAAAGACAGACAAAAACAAGCGGTGGTGAGAATGTGGAGAAACTGAAACTCTCTTTCATTGCAGGTGGGAATTCAAAATGGTGCAGTCATGTTTGAAAACAATTTGGCAGTTTCTTATAAAGGTAAGCATATATTTATCATATGACCCTGCAATTCCATTCCTAGTGTCTATGCATGAGAAATAAAAACACACGTACACAAAACTTAACATGTGAGGGCCAGCCCAGTGGCTTAGTGGTTAAGTGCGTGCGCTCCGCTGCTGGCGGCCCGGGTTCGGATCCCGGGCAGGCACGGACGCACCGCTTCCCCGGCCACGCTGACGCCGTGTCCCACATACAACAACTAGAAGGATGTGCAACTATGACATACAACTATCTACTGGGGCTTTGGGGGAAAAAATAAATAAATAAATAAAATTATAAAAAAAAAAAAAAAACTTAACATGTGAATGTTCACAGCAGCATTATATATACAAGCCAAAAATGGAAAACAATTCAATTTTCTATTAATTGGTGAATGGATAAGCAAAATGTGACATATCTATATAACAGAATACTATTCAGCAATAAACAGGAATAAAATACTGATACATGTACAATATAACTGAACCGAAAAAACATTATGCTAAGTGAAAGAAAATAGATGCAGAGGGCTACATATTAGATGATTTCATTTATATGAAATGTTCAGAAGAGGCAAATCCATAGAGACAGAAACCAGATTAGTGGTTGCCTGGGGTTGAGGTATGGGAGCAAGAATTGACTGCAAATGGCACAGAGAAATTGGTTGGGGCAGAAATCTCCTAAAGCTGGATTGTAGAGGTGATTGCACAACTCTACAAGTTTACTAAAATCATTGAATTGAATACTTACAATGGGTGAATTTTATACCATGCTGAAAAATTATGTCTCAATACAGTTAAACAAATAATCAACAAGTAATAAGGGGTAGGGAGATAAAGATAAAACAAGTTTGATAATGTCTTAATTTTTAAAGCTGATTGTATTAGTTATCTATTGCTGCATAAGAAATTACCCCAAAACTTATTGGCTTCAAACAACAAATATTTATTATTTCACAGATTTTGCATCTTAGAAATCCAAGTGCTGCTTAGCTGGACACCTTTGGTGTAAGATCTTTCATGAAAATGCAGTCATGCTGTGAGCCAGTGCTGTGATCTCATCTGAAGATTCAAGTGGGGCAAGATCTGCTTCCAAACTCACTTACATGGTTGTTGGCAGAATTCAGTTTCTTGTGGACTGTTGAACCGAGGGTGTCAGTTTCTCACTGACTGTTAGCCAGAGGCCTTCTTCAGTTCCATGTGGGCCTCATGGAGCAGACCACAACATGGCAGCTGACTTCCCTCAGAGTGACTGAGCAAGAGAGCAGGAAAGGAAGCACACGAGATAAAAAATAGTCCTTTTGTAATTTAGTCTTGGAGTGACAACCCATAACTTCAGTTGTATTCTGTTGGTTAGATGTAAGTCTTTAGGTCCAGCCCACGTGCAAGGGGAGAATATTACAAAAAGCCATGGACACTAGGAAGCAGAGACATTGGGGGCCATCTTTGTAATAGGTGATGGGTAATTGGGTTATTTACACTCTTCCTTCTATTTTTATGTATGTTTGACATTTTTCATAATAAAAAGTTCAAAAAGAGAAAGAAGATACTATTTCCAGAAACTAAATGCAAGTAAGGATTTCTTACATTTAATAAAATTTCAGAAGTTTATACAAAGTAGCAAAATAATGAAAATGTCCTTAATGAAAAAACAATAATGGGGTCAGACAAGTGGCACAGTGGTTGCGTTCATGCACTCCACTTTGGCGGTCCAGGGTTCGTGGGTTCAGATGCCAGGCATGGACCTATGCACCACTTATCAAGCCACGCTGTGGCAGGCACCCCACATATAAAAAAAATAGAGGAAGATGGACACAGATGTTAGCTCAGGGCCAATCTTCCTCAGCAAAACGAGGAGGACTGGCAACAGATGTTAGCTCAGGGCTAATCTTTCTCACCAAAAAAAAAAAATCCAAACAAACAATAAAATGATTATTTTAACATTTATTGACCACTTACCATATACCAGACACGTTCTAAACGCTTAATGTGTATTAATTAATTTAATTTTCACAACAATTTTCTGTGGTAGGTATTACTATTACCCTAATTTTAAAGATCAGAAAACTGAGGCACAGAGAGGTTAAATAACTTGTTCAAGGTCCCATAGCTGGTAACAAGTAGAGCCAAAAAGTTCCATGGGTGGTATGGAGGGGAATGGGCATTGGATGGCACATGGGGAACACATCAAAAGTTTAGAATTAGGAATTTTGGGTGAAGGAGATTGAGATTTTTTGTGTTGTCTTATTAATGTTTAAACCATTACTACACAATTCATGTGTCAGGATATGTTATTACGTCAAAATAACTAAATGGTCTTACTGTCCTTTGTCAATCCCACTACCAGTGCAGGTCATTACAAAGATAAGTTGACTTTATGGTTCACTCTCTGCTCAATATATCAGCACGGATAATCTTCAGATATACGCAATCTTTAACAGCTAATCTAATTTCTCATTTGTACATATCATAAATGTGGCCAGCTCTTCAACTATCTTTTGTTTTTCTACCAAATCACATGCCTTCATCAATCTCTCATCAGTTGGCAAGGCAAGACGTCCTTTTTCCCATGCTTCACTCTCTCTGTGTCAAAGTCAAATGTCTAATAATAACCCGTTTGGATAGAATACTTCTGAATTTATGAAGTAACTTCATATACATTATCTTATTTGATCCTTCTCATAATGCGCCTGTGATGAACTTGACAGTTTACTCTAGTATTGCTGTATGTAGATTAGAGTGCTATGACGAGTAAGTGGTGAATTCAAAACTCATACCCAGCCTCCTGCTTCTCAGTCCAGGGCCCTTCCCAGTACCCACTGTCCTTCTCCAAATGGTTCTCAAGGTTAGGAGACCACAAATCACTAACTAGCTTAAGTAATTAAATATTAGCTTGAAAAGAAAGAAAAAGGAATAAATTGTGCATTATGTAAAATAAAGTTCTATGGGGCTATAGGAGATAAAAATGATGAGGGAAGGAAATTATAATCAGGAAAATGGAATTAAGAAATCTAGTTGAGGGCCATAGACACTGTAATTCAGAAAAAAATAAGACGCATTTTACTAAATTCCCTAAAAATACAAGATTGATAGTGCAACTTTGTGCATAGCAAGCTATAAAATCACCTAGCAGCTTGTAATTTCAGTCAATGAATGTGGTAAACACATACTTAGTTGTCTGTCCAGTATCTCTTTTCTGCAAAACTCCCACCCACCATCTCTGTGGTAACCATAGCTATTTTTTACAAGATGATTTGGTCCCCATGGCAATAACTAATTGATTCAACAGTGGGCACTCTAAGCAGGACAATAGTTTGTTTCTCAGAAATTTGAAATCAGAATTAAGAGGTTTCAATCTCAGCTAAAATGGACTCTTGAAAAGAGAGCTATAACCTTGGAAACGATGAGCAGCTATGTTTTCTACCACACGATCTGGGGATCTGAGAAAACCAGTCCACTCAAAGAAAAGAGAGTGGATAAACAAAGAGAAGTAGAAATGAGAAGTAAGAGTTTTGAAAGTGCTCCCATCCTTAGTCCTAGTTTCATGAGATTCCCTTCTGTCCTTAAAGCATTTTTTTCCAGCTTAAACTAGCTTAACTTGGTTTCTATCACTTGTAACCAGAAACCCAACTTATATATTACATAAAAAGAATATTATACACATTAATAAATATTAACTGGAATTACAACCAAAACTTATTCTCTAATCTGTTGCAGGAAAGGATCTATATCTTTCTCATGTTTAAATGTCTCTGAATAGTCATCAAAAACATCTACTCAAGAGCAAATATTTGGAAAGATCTCCTTAACATGTTAAGTGGGGGAAAAAAATTCCTGAGGTATACAGCAGTGTATATAGAATAAGATTCCTTTTGTCTACATAATAAAAGATTAAATATAAAAATAATTTGTCTGGTGCAATATACAAAACTTATTGAATGTTTTGCTTTGGGAGGATAGAAAACAAATTCTATAGCTTCATGTGCAGTTCCATTTGTCAAATAATGCACTTTTTAAAAGTATGTCAACAAGAGTTATCCGGGTTATGGGATTACAAGATGTTTTTAATATATTTCTGAATTAAAAAAACTAATAATGATTACTTTCAAAAAGTAGCAAAAAGAAAAACTATTTTTGGCAAACAAACAATTAGACACAACTATTGAAAATGCATAAGCCCAAAAGGAATGCCCTTCATGAGGAAGGGGCACCCAAAGTGAAAGAAAACAATCAAGGTTAAAAGAAAATTGAGCAATTATCTCCTTATTTAGACTAAATCTAGTCCAGGCTCACTAGCCCTTTTTCAACTACACCTCAATTCTTGGGTTAATTTGCACTTCACTTAACAGTAAAGTCTGAAATTTCTGTGGCTCTCGATTAGTCCTCTCAAAGAAAAACAAAACCAAAATAACAGAAAAGAAGATAGCCTGAACTGTCAGTCATAAAGAGAGATTTGTAGTAGATCAAATGCATGTGGACTATAGCTAAACGAACTATGTTCCATTGCTGTAAAACAAAATATCTTCAGTCTATTTGACCAAAAAAAGGTAAAAAACTTATGAATTATTATGTGTATGTGACCACATAGAGCCATATAATGTTAACAATCTGTTGTGCCAATATTTCATTTTCTTTAGGTCCAATATTATGCAAAAGAATATTTTCTCGTAATAAATTCTTGTGAGCCTCTTCACTCATGCTATTTTATTTAGAATTTCTCTTTTCTGAGATAGCCTCCTGGGACATGCAACTCATTTTCATGAGGGTCCTTGAGAGACTTGAGCATACAGTATTTACTTCAGTACAATGTCAACAACATATTGCAGAACATTTCATCTAAAATAATAATAGAAAATGTTGAGCCATCTTTCCATTTGGAAAAATATATCTGGAAGAATGTGATGTCTGACGAAATCCACATTGCTTAAACACACTGTGCCATCTCAGCTTGCTTTGGGAATTTAAAGATATATATATATTTATTTTAAAGAACAGAAGACTGAAGACCGATAAAAGGCTGTACAACACTAGGGAAGAGAAAATTAATGGATATCTACACACAGTGCCTGGCACAGAATAAACACGAACACCATAAGGTTAGCTGACCACCTGGTGTGGTCAAAAGGGAAACAACTGGATTTGTAGAGAAAGAAAAATTTTCTACAAAGCAGACTGTTACTGAAATTAGTGTCCTGAACTAAGTTCTTTCAAGTTCTTCCTATAACCACTTCCTCAGTGGCATTGTCAATTAACCATCTGACCTGCCATGGTCAAATCAACACCCAATATGAGGTCAATGCAGGAAGACAATTAATTCACCTACTATGTTATTAAAGTTTTTCATTCAGACATGAGACTATTTGCCAGTTAACAAATGAAAATTATTATATGGGTGCTAGAAGGTAATCCATAAAATTTCCCTCCCTCATTATCAGTAATAGTAATCTCTAGGAAAGATTTCCTAAGATTCAGAAACAGTTTTCTCTTGCAAAGGATTATTTCCACTGGCCACCACTAACCAAGATTTTCAGGTTTGAAAGCGTTGCTAACAATCATTGAGTTGTTAAATTTAAAGATTTTATTTATTTTATTTTATTTTTTCCCCCCAAAGCCCCAGTGGATAGTTGTATGTCGTAGCTGCACATCCTTCTAGTTGCTGTATGCGGGACTCGGCCTCAGGATGAACGGAGAAGTGGTACCTCGATGCGCACCCGGGATCCGAACCCGGGCCACCAGCATCGCAGCGCGCGCACTTAACCACCAAGCCACAGGGCCGGCCCAAGTTGTTAAATTTAACTACGTGCTCTCTGCTAAGAGTTTTACATGTATTATCTTATTTAGTCATAAAGTACGTTCTTTTATTTTTGATTTTACAAATAAGAAAACTGAAGCACAGAAGGATTAAGTAACTTGCTCAAGAACATCTAACTACTAGTGTCATATGGTACCAGGATCTGAACCCTGGCAGATTGGCTCCTGAGTCTGGCCTTGCAACCACTACACTAGAACATCAGAGCAAAAGAACAGAAAGAAACGAATAATGGAAACGAATAATGAACTCCACTATTTTGGTGGACTAGATACAAGACAGAACTTTACAAAAATAGATCCAAATGTGTAAACTACTTTGATCCGATTTTAATGCTATCTTTAACACTAAAAAAAGAGGTGGTTCTATTTCCTACCATAAGAAGGTCATTAACTTTAAGTTCTTTATCTAAGAGTAGTGGATTCATGCTGATCCACCAACATTCTCTCATCTGCAATCAAAATAAAACATATTTGAGATGGTTCTCCTTGGTTAGAAATTGAAATTAGTCACAGACAAAATAAAGATAATTGGCTCACCCGTTATTTCTAAATAAATGAATTAAACAGCCACAAATATCAAGTGTGTGTGTGTGTTGTGTGAAGTGCGTATGCAAACTCCAATCCACAAAGGAATTATGTTTCACAAATCTATTTTAAATGATGGTTAGATTCCCAGGCTAACTTACTGAACTAATACCCATAGACACGCTTATAACGAAAAAGAGTAGAAAGCAGTAGTTAAAATTTTAGTAATGAAACAACAATAATAAAAAGAACTGGATTTAAAACAAGAAAAAAGCTTTTATCTCATGCATAAGACGCTTAAAAAAAATGTTTAATGGGAGAAAGAAGAGGAAGTAGAATGGGACATTCTGGGATACCTGAAGGGTCATTACAGAAATGTTTAGGAGTCTTAAAGGTTAAGTTTAGCCATTCTTGAATTCTACAGATTAAATAATTCTCTGTTTTATTTATATGGAAACTGTAGACCATGATTCTTCATTATATCTTATTTCACTTGGAGACAGCTTTGTCGCTATCAAGAGCCTGTGAAGTGGTTTGGTGTAGGAAGGGGAGCGTTGGGGCAAAGGTTATACTAAATGGTTTAGGAACGACAGGGGGGAGGGGAACTATGTCCCTAGCACATGTACAGGGGCAAATAATCAAGTCATAATGTGGAGAACTGCTGAATTTCATGTGGGAGTATTTTAATAACATTTTTTTTGCTCCTGCTGCATTTTTTGGGTCTGAGATTAGAATGTACTATTATTCATCTATTTTAAGATTCTATTAAAATTAAAGATTTCGACCTTCAGCATAACATAAGATAGCCTTCTAGAAAAAGCTCTGGAGCCAACTGCCTGAGTTCAAATCATAATTGCAGCATTTATTAGCTGTGTGACCTGGAGCAAGTTACTTATCTTTCTGTGCCTCAGTCTCCTTACCTGCAAAAAGACAGGATGTAATAGTATTATGAGAGTTATTGTAAGGACTGTATTAATATACGTAAATCACTTAGAACAGTGCCTGCTCAAAAACAGGTAATTTTTAATTGCTGAAAAAATATTGTCTTTAGTTATTATTACTCTTAGTACTATTATTAGTACTACCATCATGACTACTCCATGTCATCCATCTATCTGAATGACCCAAAGTAAAGTCTGTGACATACTTTTTAACCATTTCCAGATGGCTCCAAATGATAACAATTTGTGCAAGGCAGTTTAACCTTTTACACATGCTCATTATTTCAAAGCACCAAACTTCAAAATACCAAAGCAAAGAAACCAGAGCAGTTATTCCATTATTAACTGAAAATAAACTGGATAACAACATTGGATACCTATTTGGCAAAAACTAAAGAAATAAAAACTGTGCTAAAATATTCAAGTGTTGATGATTATAAATATCCGGGGCTTTAGAAATATTAAACAGCTGAGCTTTTAACTTTTTTAAAGAAACACACTTCAAACTAATCTTCCCAGCTTCCTCCAAATCGTTCCTTTCAAATTTCACAGAAACTAGGAGATGCCACAAAACTTCAATTCCCAATGAACAAAAAACTCCTCTCTTCTACTATTCTACTATCAAAATTATTCATCAATAAATCCTATCAACTTTTCTCCATTATAGCAATAATGAACATTCAAATACTCTATGAGCTTCAAAGTTTATGAATTAAACAAAAAAACTCTTAACAAATGAGCAATAGAAAGATAGCAACCTTAATCCGATAAAAAGTATATACAAAAAGCCTACAGCAAGTACCGTATCTTGCTTAATGGTGAAATACTAAAGGCTTTTACTCTGAGATCAGGAATACAACAGTCATTATTCACAGGTGACGTGATTGTGTATGCAGAATATTCAAAATAATTAACAGAAACAGTATTAGAATTAATAAGCAAATTTAGCAAGGTCACTATATATAATATCAATATCCAAAATTAAAATTTTATTTCTATATGTCAGCAGCATATAATTTGATACCATTGTGTTATAGGCTGAACTGTGTCTCCTCAAAATTCTTCTTTGAAGCCCTAACCCCCAGTACCTCAGAATGTGACTGTATTTGGAGATAGGAACTTTAAAGAGGTAATTAAAATGAGGTCATAAGGGTGGGCCCTAATCCAATATAACTGGTATCCTTATAAGAGGAGATTAGGACACAGACATGCTCACAGACACAGAAGCAGGACCATGTGAAGACAGCGGTTGAAGAGGGTCACACATAAGCCAAGGAGAGAGGCCTCAGAATGAAACCAACCCTGACAACTTGATCCTGAACTTCTAGCCTCCAGAACCATGAGGAAATGAATTTCTGTTGTTTAAGCCACCCTCTCTGTGGTACTTTGTTATGGTAGCTCTAGCAAACTAATACACATTGGCACTAGCATCAAAAAACACCCAGATATAAATCTAAAGAAATATGTGCATGACTTTTACACAGAAAACTTCAAAACATTATTGAGAGGAATTAAAGAAGACCCAAATAAATGGAGAGATGTACTACATTCATGAATCAAGACTCAAAATTTTAATGATGTCAATTCTTAAATTAATCTATAGATTCAGTGTAATCCCACTCAAAATCCCAGCAGACTATTTTTGTAGAAACTGGCAACTTGATTCTAAAATAGCGGAAAATAGCCAAGGCATTCTTAAAGAACAAAGTTCGGGAAATTACACTACCAGACAGCAAAACTCATTATAAAGTCTCAAATAATTTAAAAAGTGTTCTAATGAACCAATGGAAGAAAAAAGAGAATTCAGAAACAGATCCACTGGTAATTTGCTTTATGACAAAGATGACAATGTGGTATAGTGAGGTCTTTTCAATATATAATATTGGGACAAATGGATATCCCTTTGGGGAAAAAAATGAATCTTTACCCCTAGTTCACACTACACACAAATCAATTTCAAGTGTACATCTAAATGTGTAAGTAAACAATAGCTTCTAAAAGATAGATTAGGAGAATATCTTCATGACTTTGGGATAGGGAAAGAGTCCTTAAACAAGGCATAAAAACATCTTATCTAATCAAAAAGGAAAAAATTGAGAATTTGAATTACTTTTTTAATCCAAAGAGTAGAAGACATTTTTCTAGCACAGAATAAAAGATATTTGCAATACATCTATCTGACACAGGACTTGTAGCAAAAATATAAAGAACTCCTAACTCAATATGAGAAAGAGAATCAAATAGAAAAATGGGCAACAGACTTGACTAGGCACTACCCCCTCAAAAAAGAAATCAAAATGGCCAAAAAAATATGAAAAATTTTCACTCTCAGCAGAGAAATGCAAATTAAAACCATCATGTATAATGTTATATATCACCAGCATGACTAACATTTATTTTTTTAAAAAACTGTCAATGCCAAGTGCTGGCAAAAATGTGAAGCAACTGGAACTCTCATACATTTCTGGTGGGAGCATAAATTGGTACCATCATTTTGGAAAACTACATGGTAGCACCTACTAAAGCTGAACATATGAATACCCCTTAACCTAGCAATTTGACTCCTATACACATTCCTAACAGAAACGAGTACGTACATACACCAAAGATATATACAAAAGTATTCATAGCAGCACTTTCTGTAACAGCCCCAAACCGGAAATAACCTAAATGACCATCAATAGGAGAATGAATGAACAAAATATGTTATATCATACATTAGAATGCTATGCTGCAATAAAAGTGCACAAATTGGGGCCGGCCCAGCGGCGCAAGCGGTTAAGTGCACGCGCTCCGCTGTGGTAGCCCGGGGCTCGCCCATTTGGGTCCGGGTGCACACTGACACACTGCTTGTCCAGCCATGCTGTGGCAGCGTCCCACATAAAGTGGAGGAAGATGGGCATGGATGTTAGCCCAGGGCCAGTCTTCCTCAGCAAAAAAAGAGGAGGATTGGCAGATGTTAGCACAGGGCTGATCTTCCTCACAAAAATAAATAAATAAAATAAAATAAAAGTGCACAAATTACTGCTACGTGCAAACAGAAGTATCTCATAGATAGAAAATGGATCCAAAGAAGCCAGGCAGAAACGCATAAATATTATGACTCCAAGTATATGATATTTAAGAACAAGCAAAAATAATCTATAGTGATTGAAGCCAGGATAGTGGTTGCCTTTGGTAAAAAGGGAGAGTTGTGACTGGGAGTGGATATAAGAGAATTACTAGAGTGCTCTTTTGAATAAAACTTTGGAGACCTAAACTATTCATTGAAGTGCACTCAAAAAAGTTTTAAGTAAACTTTTTTATTGAACTACAGTACACATATAGAAAAGTGTATCAAAGAGAACAGCTTGATGAATACTTACAAATAAAACAACCTATGTAACAGCTACCCAATCTATCTACTTATCCAGCCTCTTTCCCACTGGACACTGCAGCCACACTGGCTTTCTCTCAGCCTAATCCTACTCACCAGGCTGCTCCCCCGCCTCCTACGGGCCTTTGCTCACACCCATCTCTGGGATGGAAACACTCTTCCTTTCCAGCACTTACTCAGATGATGTCCAATTGGAGAAACCTCTTATACTCAAGCCTCACTTCGAGAAAGCCTTTCCTCATCTTTGACCAGTTTAAATTCCTTCTCATGGCCTCTTGTACTTCTCCTTTGTAGCACTTGTCATAGCTGCAATTTTATGTTTTAGATGCTTTATTTGATTAATGTCTGTAGACACTAATAACTAATTATGTAATTAATTAGTAATTAACATAGACATTAATTACTAGACTCTAAGCAGATGCTCCTATTATACTGCTGGCAGTGAGCACAGGACCTGTTACACAATAAGTACTCAATGAATATTTGTTGAGTCAATGAGTGAAAAAAAATACAACCAAATCAAACTATAAAATAACATCGTGGAATCAAGAAACAGATATTAGTGAGCTTTCCTTTATCCTCAAATTTTTATTTTTGCTGCTGTTCAAGAGTGAATTTCCAACTATTTACACATTTTGGAAATTATCATTGATACTAAGATACAAAGTTAGCTAGCAGAGTTGGAATCAACTGTTCTCTAAAATGTGTTCCTTTTTCATACAGCAAATTTCCTTGCCCTAGGGAGGGGACTCCTAAGTTTTTTATAACTACATTCATAGTAAGAAGTTGAAAAAGCAGAGCTCCATAATATGGTTAACTCATTGCTAGTAAAACAAATACACAAACAAACAAAAAAACAACCCTTTTTAATCAGTCTCTATATTCAGCGGGGGAAAGGAAAAGAAAAAGACTACTAACTCTGTCAATACATCAAAATTTCAATCAACTCTCAATAAAATGAGAAAAGAATGATTCAAAATTATAGCTAAAAGTAATAAAACCAAGCACAAATGGATCTAATTCAAACTTAAACATTATCCAATGTCATTCCAAAACCATTTCCTGAAAATACTAGGTATTTAAAAACAATTGCTATTCTACTAACATTGCCCAATAGTGTAAAAGTAATGTGAGTACAACAGTTTAGAAACACCAAATACCACATGAACTGAAGATAACAGACCCAAAGATGCCATCTGTAAAAATGGTGTATTATTGCTAACTGTTACGGACCTGTGCTTTTCTTTTTTCAATACTAGAAGGAAGACTATGCAACATTAGTTCATCACTCTGCAAACCATCTTCTTCACTTTCTATAGGATAAGGAGATGCAAGACTATTAAGCCTAGGATCACACAAGACCACAGTTTAATAGCATCTTCTCCATGTTGAGTTTAGAGATGTCCCTCAGTTCAAAAGTTAAAAAACCCATACCCTAATACTATCTCAAATTTTCTAACCATGCTCCTAGATGTTTGTAAGCTCTCAGAGAGGTTTGTTCCAAATAAATCTAGAATGATATAATGTTTAAAAACCAACCAACTAACCAACCAACCAACCAACAAAAAACCCTCTCAGTCTCAGGTCCCTCATTTTTAACAGCAAATCATGAACTTATATGGGTACTAGTTTCTCTCTTCCCTGACCCTCATTTACCCTTTCCTTCCTACTCTCAGTTTTAAAAATGAAATCACTTCTTGGGAAAGAATTACAGAATCCTCTTATTCCTTAACTACCATAAGAAACAGATTTTTGCACAGGTTTTCACGTGGTTATCAAAGCATAAGGTTAAGGTTATCCAGGAATCTTCTCCTCATTCTCCTCACCCCATCCCACGCCTCCCGACTTCCCAAGAATTACAGTTAAGAAATGGCTTCACTGGAATGAGGTACATGCTTCATTGTTCATGGGAATGGGCCATTCTACTGTGGAGTTAGACACAATAAGATTCTTAATGATTTCTGTATAATTCCAAACAACAGACACTTCCTAATATGCCATAATTTTTTTCTCAATGCTAAGTCTAGCATTATAATTTACCACTCCAACTAATGCAGCCCAAATTATTCTATTTTTGTTACGTTCCCTTTTAGTCTCTATTCATATAGCTGTTTTTACATAGATGTTGTCAAAGTACATATGTAACTTTGTATCTTGTTACGTGCTTTTATATGTTAACAGATAGAGGCTTTAGCACTTACTTTAAGGCTGCACAAAATATCTCATAATGGGCTAATTTATTTAGCCATTCCCACAATGTTGCACCTTTTAGAGTAGCAAGTTCCAGTAGTTTGCTGTTCCTTGAGAAAGTCACTCTATACTTTTCTGTTTTGCTAAATTTGTCTCTTGACAGTTCTAGAACACCAAATATAGAATGAACTTCTTCATCGTTCTCATACTCCTTTCCAATTCCCTTTGCTCTTGACAAAGTTTCACTTGAGAGGCTATGACCAAAACCAAATGAAATAGTCTAACGGCAGGACTTTCAGAGCTTATGCAAAGGTGAATCTTCTCTCCCTTCCTTTCTTTCCTCTCCTTTCCCCCCAAGTTCTTTTTCTCATAATTATGAGACTTAATTTACCTTTTTGGTTACAAATGCCTAATATGATTATATGAATAATAATTTGGTTATAAATGCCTAAAATACCGCCAGAATCTCTACATTGCTATTTCCAACCACTGTTCCCCTATTGCCAAAGAATCTTCCATTCAGAGTTTTCTTTGTTTTCTATTGATGAATCCAAACTATAAGCACTCCATTTCTCAACAAAGAACAGTAAGTAGTGGACATTGGAGTATTTATTAATCCTTTGTAATATAAATTAATGTAAACTAAGTGAAAGTATTTTAAAGATTATTCTCAATTCTAAAAATGGAAAAACTGCTTTATAAATTAAATATAGGATAAACATTTAAACAGAATATTTGAAAAACAAAAAAGCTAATTGGAATAACTCTAAAAGCCACTTTCATAACAAAGTAAAAGTGCAACACTATGTTGTTACGCAGACATCCATTTAACTTACTGGTGGATATCTCATTTTGTTTTTAATTTATTTAAGTAGGCAGTCTAGGCACCTATTTCTGCTTAACGTCATTACTAACATTAGAGTGAGAGGACTATTCGCTTGATTCTATGAACTGTTTTTTGGCATGTGATTCTTTCATCACTGATACAGTTAAGTGACCATCATAAAGTGACTGCATCATCTGTCGTTTGTTGCCCAGAAAAATATAGTCTTTGAGCAGCTGTATTCATTTAAATTCATATTAATGTTGTATTTTCCCTTCTGAAGTATGGAAGGTTATTCTCATAGAAATTTTATTTAGCAATTATTGTCTGCAATGATTTCTGGAATGCTTTATTTATATATTACAGAATAAAATATACTATTACTTAGCTTTGATATAAGCAAGTAAATTCCTAAAAAGTGATCTTACTACCAAACCTCCCTAATTTTCTTTTCAATTTAACTGAAGTCAAATTTTAAAAACTGTCTCCTTTTCAAATTTCTGATTTCCAACCACACATGGGCTCTGGGCAGTTTGGCAATCCTCGGTTCCCCTTTCCTTTCCCCTAAGAGATCATTCCAAATATTTAAAATTCTTCTCAAATCCCTTAATTACTTCCATCATCTCCACCCATTTGAAGTAGATGGTCTTGCCTCTAAGATCACAGAGAAAAAGAGCAGCTGTTGGTTGGATAGTCTTTTATCATTGTTTCTCCTTTCTAAACATATCTGTATTCTTCTGTCCAGAGCTAACCCACCAACTGTGCTCTTCACACCAGCACTTCTATATCTTCCTGGATCTTATTCAACCACTTGTGCCTTCAATAACTTCTTCTCTATTGGCTGCTTTTTCTTAATTTATAAACACATCCCAATCTCACTCATCTTACAAAACTCTTTTCTGCTATTGATTAGCCATTTCTTCTTCCTCATCAAAACACTTCATGAGGAAAAAACAACTACTCTCAATTCTAAATAATAGCATAACAATAATAATAATAAGTAACACTATATTAACTCACTCAATCCTCACAGCAACTCTATAAGATAGGTAGTTTTTATTTCCATTTTACGGTAGAGGAAACTGAGGCACAGAGAGGTAAAGTAACTTGCCCAAAGTCACATTTAGTAAGTGGCAGCTGGGAAACCAGGTATCAGAGCCCAGGTTCTTTCCCATTACGCAACACTTCATCCTCTGGGTGAGCATATTTACTCACATGACTTTGATTATTAATTATATGCTGATGATCACTACCATCAATTTATCTGGTCTTGATTTTTTGCTATTTAGTTTCGCTATCTCCTATTTTGAGATATTTTAATCTCAATATATTCAAAAGACCTAGCCTCCTTCTCTCCTCTCCCTATGCTTCCTCTACACTACTACAACATACACGTCTATCCATTTTGGTTCTTAATTTACAAACCTCCAATGACTCCCCATTACCTATAGAACAGGGTCTCCAAACTCTTCAGTAAGGCACACCAGGCTCTTTAAAACCTGCTCCCAAATTACCCTCCCACTCTTACTCCTGCATTACTTATACATATCCTCTAATCACCAAACTTTGAGAACTACGTGCCACACTTTGTCACATCCCATGCTCCACAGAGAATCTCATTTTGGGAAGTCATTCTTCATCTTCTCCTCTTGATGAATCATTACTCATGAACCAACTGCCCATCCTGCCCCTTCCCCAGGTAAAAGCTAATCTCTCTCTCCTAATTCTATATTCCCATAACATTTGTTAAAAAAAAAATAAATCTATCATCACAATATAATATTGTACTGTCATTAGTAATCTAGACTATGAGCTCTTAGAGAGCTGGGACATTCTCTTATTGATATTTGTATCCAGTACCCAGAACAAAGCAGTCACTCAGAACACATTTGATGAATGAATAGATGTAGCTCTTCTTTAATATTCAAAATCAATGTGCCCTGGACACAGAAAGATAAATTAATACATCAAAGGAGACATCATAATATTAATTAATCATTATTTGCCTATGAAATGCCTAAAAACTTAACAACATGCAGAGGATAGTTTTCTTTAAATATTAATACAAGTATAGACTCTCTCTGAAGTGCCAGTGAACAAAGAACTCTACCATCCACACAAGCAATCGTTGAGTAAATAATAAAATACATGAAGACAAAAAAGAAGTCATAAATGTTAGGCCTGTCTCCAAGCCACCAGATCATGAATAGCCATCAAATTATAAATATTACAAAATATCCCCATGAACCAAACACTGAAGTGGTAGTCTCAATAGTTTTCCCCACTACACTAATTCCTAGATGTATAAAATATTTTGGCACTGGTATGACAGTCATGGCATTTACCAAATGGTTTATTAAAATACATTTATAAATCACAAATGCATCAGCTTACACACTCAACTGAATATACGTGTGAGGTGGACTGAAGCTGTCTCGCTGAGCCTCAAGTGTGGGAAACGCATCGCTGTTTTGCTTATAAGAGTAAAGGTAAACTGCATTCAGTAGATTTTTAAAGAAAAATTCAAGCAGAAAGCAATGTGATTTCCACTGTGTTTTAAATGGTTGTTTCCTCTGCAGGCATTTCCTCTTAATTCTATCAAGAAAAAAAATGTAAAGGTTACAAAATAAGGCGATGAGAGGAATGCCAAGTAGCACAGAGCAGACTAATGATGAAATATCCAAGCAGCTTGGTTACTTAAGCTACAATGAAGGCAATTAAACGCGTCTTATTTCTTTAAAAACTGTTGAGTATCTCACTGAGAGTTTTTTCCTAATTTATATCAAATTCTAATATCAACATTCTTTGACTGCATTTAATAATTTGAATGGTTTTGAATGTTTCTGATCCTGAAGTTACCGTCTTGCTTATACGCTAAGGTTCACACATGGGCTGGTCTAAAGTTCAGAGTTCAAAATAATTCAACTTTTAATACATGTAATGAAAAATTACACCTAAGTCACTCAGCAGAACACAAAAGCAACATTAATATTGCTGTTGTAGACTAAACAAAAGCAGGAGTCGTCAGTCTTTAAAACTTTTACTGTTTTTCTAGCCTCAAACAGGAAAAGCATTTTAGAAATATAGGGTTCATTAAAGAAGCCCTTTAAACTACTGTTGGGACTTAGGATTTTTGCCTCATAGATGGAACTCTAAGCCGAGATTTAACGACCATTCGTATTTACACTTGTCAGTATTTTAAAATTTTATACTCGACAGAGAACAGCTGACGTTTGACACTGCAAAGTTTACTCCTAAAACCATAGTGTGTCAAGTCCGAGACACAAAAAAAGAAATAAAACTTTGATTTGTTAAGGCAAACCTTATCAGGTACAGTTTACTTTTCTTCCTGCATCACCAAGTTTATATTTTCAACTACCTTAGGATCTATGGCCTAAAAATAAAATGAATTAAAATTAATTAATTAAAAATAATTTAATACAAATATTAAATCACCAAAGTACTAGAACAAAAAACAAATCTCTAGGAATGCTTAAACAAAAATTCTAGAGCTTGAAAAAGAGCTATTTACATGCTTTCCTGCATTAACAAAAGGACAGGTAATAACGATGGCTTGTATGACAATATTGTCTTTGTTAGTTTAGCCTCAACAGAACTAAAGATTTCCTGATTACAACTTTGTAATCTAAGTCAACTGAAAAGATTTCTGGGGAAGGGAAACAAAGAGGAGTCTGAGTGCTAGCATTTAAGTGGAATATATGACCTAAGTTTACTCTTCACTATGGGACCCTGTAAATAAGAGGGGCTCCTACTTCGACAGCCCATGCTAGGTCATGACCTGAACTCACTGTTCTGGGGGAAAAGAGAAAGTTGTGCTGGAGGCTCAGATCTGCAGCTTCTCCGCTTCACCTTCAGAATCCTGTAACCACACAGGCCTTACAAAGAAGAGTTCCCTCTGCACTGCATCTCATTGTCAAGATTTTTAAACAGTTGCTTTTTTATTGTAATGAGCCAATTATGAGCCAGTCACTCAAGCAGTCATTAACAATAGATTTTTTTAATTGCATTTTTAATGAATTTTATTTTGGATAAAAGCCCTTAAAAGTACCTATGGCAAAGGGTAATCATACATTGAATTAACAGCAAAATCTGTTTAATAATGACTTGTCTTTTATTTACTACAACAAAATAAATTCTGGTGAGAATGCTAAAAAATTGACAGTGTCAGGGAAAAAAGGCTGGGAGGTGGAGAAGGGAGTTGTATTCTACACTGCTAAAAAAATTAAAATGAAAACATGCCTTTTTTGCATTTAGCTATCTCCTTGTTCTTTCCTAATTTAAATAAAACATTATCTTAACAACATAGACCTTGCTCTATATTTAGAAAATAATGTTATCAATATTTTATCCATAAGCTATTAATAATGCTTAATATAATTATAAACCAAGCTAGATTGAAAAGAAATTTAATGTACTCACTTCTAAATATGAAAATACAGATATGTTACAAGTTATTTTTTAAAACTGTGTTGTTTAAACAAATCACTAGAGTATAAAAATCTTCATTCATCTCAAAATACTTTCTATGTATGTATGAGTGGAAATGTCTTTGCTGAAGATAAAAAGTGATCTTAATGAAAATTTGGAAGGCAGCTATGCTCACCACTATACCACCAACACTGGATTTAATGAACATTTGAATGAGCATAGTTTGTGATCAGTCAGATACATAAATGTATTTTTTTAAAGTTGACTCTCTTGAAACCTCATAAGTCTTCATCATTAATTAAGAGCTTGCTACCCAGTTTGATTTAATAAATCATTAATTAGGAAGTTTCAAGGATGCACGGTGACACTAGAAAAATCTTCTCTTTGGGGACTATACATATGTTATACTCTGGATTTTAAAGTTTTTTAATCCATTAAAATCACTCACTTATGCAAATAGAAAAAAATATATTTGTATGTGTGTAAGCAAAACTATTCCCAGAAAAAGTGTCACTACACACTCTGATTTTGTTAAGGAAAAAAACTTTCTTGAATGTTCAAGGTTTTAAAAACCTTGCATTTTCTGCCTCAAGAATGGGCTGACTGAAAGCAAGACGCTCTGCAGCCTCTGGTTAATTAATCTGCCGGCTGAATGACAGCGCGCCTAGGGGCATGGCGCTGGCATCCCACACAGCGTCCCAACGTGCTTTAAGCCTTGGATAGCTACATTTTGCACGCCAAGACTTTGCCCAACAAATAGCAGAGAGGCCTTCAGAGCCTTTCTTCTTCTGTCTGAGACATTCCATTTAATTAATGTAATCCCTCTTTATCTTAAAGTTTTAATAAATTTAGAAGGTGAGGCAAAATCAACACGTCTATGCCACTGAATGCAGCAACTAGTTGCTCTAACACTTTTCTTACATACCCAAAAGGCTTCTTGAAAAGGCAATAAAGAAAATGAAAGCAAAAAAATGTTATAACACATTCAGAAATTTTCAAACATGCTACTTGATCTATTAAAAAAATATATTTGTACAACCCAATGTTTAAGAACTCGATTAAATGATTCTGGCGAGTTCCCATTTCACTGGGCTTAAAGATTTTATGTTATAAAAACATAAATCAGACACCCATCAACACTTTGAACATTACTAATACCAAATCTTGAGCAAGGTAAGGCTATTTTTTTAGCACGAGGATACAAAGGACATTCTTCTAACCCCTTTTCCTGCCAGAACAAAACATCTTTCAAATCAAGATAAAATCGCTACATCATGAATGTTAATATCATTCTGAGAAAAATAATACCTTATGACTAGAACAGACCATCCCTTTAGGGAGAAATGTTGTGTTAAACTGAATTATTCTTTTAGTAGTGTAATAGAATGGCTTCTATCTAGTCCCAGATGGAAAATCAAAATCTGCATTTAAATGGAAATATTTTAAAACAGATAGGACAAAAAAAGGCTAAAAACCATAAGGAATACCTCCTTCCTTACGTTTTAAAAATCCAAAATGCTTCATGAGAACTTTTCCGGAAGGTATGGCTTTAAGACTTTGTTTGTATGTTTGTTTCATTTTCCCAAAGAGCTTGCAGTACAACGTGATTTCACAGTTTTGTTATTAACACCTACTATTTGTGCCTATTATATCAGATTCGCAAATTGAAACACGAAGTCAGGCTGCAAAATTTTTACTATTACAAGAAAGAGATTTATGATTTAGGGTTATGCAGAGTTAAGAACAAGTCCTCTATCTTCTTCCTATTTTTTAACCGTGCTGTTTTATATGTAATTCTTACAAGGCAATAGCAGTTTGTTGAAATCAAATAAAATCGGAGTTTCTTCAGCATTGACTTAAATCACCACTATGGTTAGAGTAAAAAGAAAGTAAAATGCTAGGCAATATTATAACAACTGCTCTTTGCGACCTGAAAGATTATTTTCAGTTCTTCAATAGTTGGGGCAATTTTCTTAAATCCTGAATGAGCCTGACGGCACCGCACATTTCTTAATGCTTGCATTTACTTTTACATTATAAGACAATAAAACAGCAGGATAATGTTCATGTAGTTTAGAGACTTGTAACATTACCACAAATAATTCTACTGTATTATGGTAAAACATAAGCTTTTTAAATGTAGGCTGACGAAAGAAAGGGCAATCTATATTCATTGAAAGTACACAGACAAATAAGATTGGAAATATAACTTAAATGTTGTACCTAGTTCTAAAATAATGTTTGAAGAGGTTCGAAAAAGGAAAACCCATGCTGGATGTAATTTTTTTTGCCATAAATTAAAGTACAATTAATTTTCAAGTGCAGCGCTTATTGGCAAGGGAAAGGCTTCCCATCTTTCTTTCCTTGAGTTTATAATAAAGTTAAGTGGCTTCTGCCACCTCAGAAACCAACCACATTAGATAATTTGATCATTTTTCCTCAACAATGTTGTAAACCAACATACTTTATAATTACTAGCTTTAAAAATGCAGGTGTTTTGACGGTGGTCACATTTGCCTATTGGACTGCAAATAATGGGCCAACCTGTAGAACTGGGCCATATCATCTCCTTTCTAAAGCAGCTTATCTTCTAATCACTCTGCTGTGGGTTCTGTTATGTCCTTATTTCGAGAAGGTGCCCATTTTCGTACAGGAAACTGTGTGGATCTCTTTACTTAAAAGACATAAAAGACATCTAAGCATATGGGAACAACAACTCTAGCACATGTATCGGGTGATTTTTCTCACTTTCAACAGGTAATTCATTTCTACCCAGTTGTCCATGATTCTCCTAGTGATAACCACAGGGACGAGAAAGAATTTCTCTGCAGTAACCGAATTCTCATTTATACTAGAGCCTCCATTCCTGTTCCCAATTCCCTCCCCTTACCCTCACTCCCGAAACTCCCAGCAGAAAAGGTTTTCAATATCAATGGGAGAGGATATACCATAAAATCTAATCACCAAAAATAAACTATAATACATGTCATCATTAGTCTATACTAAGTAGCAAACTAAATTAGGGAAGCTGTATATGAGACCATCACAGAAGATCCAAGACTCATGGATCTTTTAAATCATTGCTCCACAACTGCCTAATTAGAGAACAACTGGAGAAACACGGCAAATTATTTAAAGAAAATGTACCCTCCCATCCTTGTAGATATTAGGCTCCTCTGGCTAACATGTGAAGAAGCTGACTTTTAAACTTAAATATTCCTTTTCTAAATAAATGATAATCTCTCAGTTAGCAGGAAACCAGAGTCTAAAATCTCACTACTCAAAGCACGACCTCAGACCAGCAGCACTGGCATCATCTGGGCACGTGTTAGAAAAATCTCAGGCTCCACCCAGACCAACTGAATCAGAACCTGAATTTTTAATAAGATGCCCAGATGACTCATCTGCATACTGAAGTCTGAGAAGCTCTGGTCTAAGAGTTTTTCTAGTTCCACCATTTATTCTTCATTGAGAGATATAAAACAGTGAAGGACAGAACAGCGTGTACTTATAAAAACACACAAATATTACAGATGACCACAATTTAAATAATGAAAGAGAAAACAGGGATAAAATGTGAGTAAAACTTAAACAATTAAATTAGAGATCTAGATCCTGCAATCTTTGTTTTTAACACTTGAAAATTCACTTCTGTGTATGTACGTGCATGCATAGATGCACGTGAGAGATGAAAGAGGAAGAGAGAAAGGAAAGATAAAAGGAGAATGAGAGGAAAAAGAATAGGGAGAGAATGGAACCATAAAAGTGTATACAGTGTGTATATGGAGCTGTGTGTAGAGCTGATGGGGGGAAGAAATAAAGTGAGAACCCAGCAGCTGGGAAAAGAGCAGCAATGTCCCCCGCTCAACAACAGTCCCACTCACTCTCTCTCACACAGTCATGCCCAAGCCAGTGTGGTGGAACACTTTTCATATCAATAACAAGAAACTACCAAGAAATAAGCATTAAAAAACAAAATACATCACAGAAGCCTGTATTCTCTAACTGTATTAAACAATACAAGTAAACATGAAAAGAATTAGTTCTGAGGAAATAGAGACCAACAGCAAAAGGTAGCTATGATGCTAAAAAGGTGATCTAATATTCTTTTTCCAAAGTCTAAATAATGATTTAGTAATAACTACCATAAAATAAACATTATTTGTTTTATTCTTACAAATGAACTTACTATTATTATAGTACTATTGTTATCATTATTATTATACTAAGTCCACTAAATTCAAAACAGTAGCATTATAGATTTGAGTTGTTTGTTTCTTTTTAATGACATAAGATAAATAGCCAATACTAATAACACAAGTTCTTAAAAAAAAAAAAAAACAAGAGAAGTATAAGATATTTATGGATATCTTAATGGAATATTTAGTGGACATGAAGTAATTGCTTAAACCTGCAGCAATAATTTGTAAAGTGTGAAATATACTTAAAATATGTTTGATATTAAAAATATATACCGAAAATGATTAATCTACTACAATTAATCCAATAGTCTATCATTGTTTGTTTAATGAGAGAAAATCAGAAATCATTTCCAAATACTGTGAAACTTAATGATGCCAGTAGAAAATAAACCAGTTGATATCCAGGAGGAGAACAAAGTGTGGCTAGTCGGAAAATAGAACCTATCAGAAAAAATGGGTTATAATTAACATTAGATCTGTAACTGCTTAAAAAATAACATATATGTGTCCATATCTGTATGTGTATTTAACTACATGGCACATTATTAGTATACTGTATACTAAAATTCAGCCCACTTTGCAGCTGGTCATCTATCGAATGTAGCCCTGTTAAATCACTGAAAACTGACTCCTCACAATAATGGGGTAAAAATATCACCCTATGACTTGCAGTATATGACTGAGTTGCCCTAACACATATATCTTTGGTTTTGTTCCAAGAATAAAATGCATTCAAAGATGGGCAGAATGCTACTCCCAGCTTGTATTCACCAAATGCCAGGAACTATAAAAATAGAATTCCAAGTTGAGGTTTCAGACACATTAAACAAAGACTTAGAATTTCAAAATATAAATAATTCATGCATAAACAGGTATATTATTTATGGAAATCAACTAGGCAATATGTATCTGTGGCCTTGGAAATAATCATATACTTTGATCCATTAATTCTATGTCTGGAAATCTATGCTAAAGAATTAATTTTTTAAAATGTAGACAATAATTGATGTGCCCACATCAAAGTGCTATTATTTATAGTAAAAATTAGATTCAACCTAATTTACAAAATTAGGGAATCATTAAGGAAATTATTATACAGCCACATGATGGAATATTAAGTAGCCATTAAATTATGTTCATACAGAGGTTTTAATGGCAAGGAAAAATGCTCCTAATGTTTTAAGTTAAAAAAAGCAGTCTACAAAGTTATAAACACAAACGATTATACAGACACATATGTGTGTGTGTGTATATCTATGTACGCGTGTTAAATATATGTATGTGGAAATATGTCAAAATGTTAACTTTGAATGATTGAATTGTGAGTAAAAGCTTCATTTTTTAAATACTTTTATGTATTTTCTTTAACGTAAAAAACACAATTGTTATAAGTACCAAAGAAAATTAAGTAATAATTTAGATAAAAAATAAGGCATAAAGAACAAGGGTGACAACCTGCAAGGTTACAGTGAAGCTATTCCATTAAATAAACAAACTGTGTGTGTCTGCAAGAGGACTAGGAAGAACCTAGGCTCAGAAGAAGGTCTTTGGACTACCTGAGAGGTAGGAGACAGATTAAAAAAACAGATAGTTTAAGTGTAAAAAAACAAAAAATAAAAGAATGCAGAAAAGATCTATTAGGAATTAGCAACTAGACAAAGAAAGCAAAGGGGATATCATCAGTGCCAGTGTTATTTTTACCATGCCAAAGTATGAAATAGTTGCAGTAAGTAAGTTAAGAAAATAAATGACAACAACACTTAGTTTTAGGAGGCTTATTCCAAGTCCTGGGTTGAATATAAGGAAAGAAACTCGTTACTATTAAATCATAACAAAACAAAATTTATAGATCCTCATTTTGTTTTCCACAAAGTTGATAGCTACAAAGACTGCTTTTTTCTTTTCTTTTGTCAAACACAGTTAAACCACATCTTTAAAATGTCCAGATAATGAAAATTATATATACTCAAATATGTGTATAATCCACAAGCTATGTCTTTTATAAAACAATATTTTAGCTACTATGTTAACTAGTAACAGTAAGTTGTAACTTACTATATTTTCCTTTAACTTTTCTTGTTGTAAATGCTTCATAATCGTTTCTGTTTCAGATTGCTTAACTGATCAATTGATTCCAAGTCAATAAAAACATGGGATAAAGAGTAGTCACACTAAATCCACTATATAAAACAGGGAATTCAGTGAATATAGTGATTTTACACACAGTAGGGAATCACTAATTATGAATCAACCATAAACCAGAAAGCATCAACATAAGTTTGGCATCTTATAACCATGTAAAAGCGTCACAAACTAGATTAGTTTTACCTATTATATAGCATTGTTTTGTCTAAAATATATACACAAGTAACAATGTGAGAAGACACTATATACACAATAGCATGAAGGAGAAATCAGGCTACTCAAAGTTGAAGACAAAATTTCTTCATAAGTATAAATGCTCAAGAACTCTATCTGAAAACAAGACCCTTTGATATTAATCTAAAATTAAAGTATATAATATTACCTAGTCTTTGACAGAATTTAGTCTATGATAGCCCTAAAGACTGAGGGGCCGGCCTGGTGGCGCAAGCGGTTAAGTGCGCGTGCTCCGCTGCGGCAGCCCAGGGTTTGCCGGTTCAGATCCTGGGCGCGTACCAACACACCACTTGGCAAGCCATGCTGTGGCGGCGTCCCATATAAAGTGGAGGAAGATGGGCATGGATGTTAGCCCAGGGCCAGTCTTCCTCAGCAAAAAAAAAAAAAAAAAAAAAAAGAAGAGGATTGGCAGATGTTAGCACAGGGCTGATCTTCCTTACAAAAAAAAAAAAAGAATATCTGAAATAAATGTGATGATGGTTCCATAAATAAGGGATGGGGGGTGGTTTCTGCTTTCCAAAGCAACTAATTTAAAATTATTTAGGAAACTACTAATTTAAATTATTTAGGAAACTATTAATAAATAGTGTCTAATTAATGACCTCAGGATACAGTGAATTGGAAGTTTGATTTAATTTTAGTACTAAATCATACTTCACTTTGGCAAACACCTTATAGTAGTACTGTGTTGGAAACACTGAAAAACTATGTTAATATGTAACTGCTCTCTACTGGGGAGGACCAGGACAGGGAAGAAACCTGAAGACTCTAAGACTAAGTTGCTTAAGAATAAACAGATAAATTATTTGAAGGTATTAATCAAAATTATAAGCTAAATCAAGAATCGTAAGTATAATTCCCAAACTGGCACAGACAGAGCAATACCGAGCCTTAAAGACCACAGGATTCTTAGGAGAAACTCAGCGACAATGGCCAGACAAGGAGGAATGAATGCCAAGTCACAGAACAAAGAAGCACACTACAAAGAACATGCAATATTTTTAAAAGAGTAAAGAATTCATCACAAGTAATAATTTTGATGAATATATAGCAATAACTTTCTTCCTTAAAACTCAAAAGTGCTAAGTCCTAGAGATAAGCACTGTGCCGTAATCATCTACATCTCTAGCAATGAGAAAAGTCTGGAACAAACTAAGAGAAAAAAATAAACGTATGTGAACATTCTACAACTCATACAGCATGTGTAAATACTATGAATAATGGTTATATAGTGTGTGACTTCTTATCTCTGCACCTATTGCATTTACATTTTATTGAAGCTCAAAGAAAAAAGCATATAGAATAAAATCATCTCAGATTCCTCCTCATATTGTTTTCTCATATACTTTTCAAATTCTTAGTGATGTGTTCATTTTCAGCCTACAAAGCTTTCCCAGTTAAGAAGCTTTTAGTGGGTGGACACCTGAAAGACCCTTTAGAAAAAACTGAGCCCTGGAAAATATTTAATTAATTCCAGCCAGTATCAAGCTAAAGCAAAGTCCAAAACAGACATATTGAAATACACAAGCTTTGACATCATTTTCACCAATGCTAAAGCAACTGATATATGAAGCACTAAGAGGAAGGATAATTAAAGACAAAATAAGGAGCAGCAGAATTTCTACCACACTATACCTGAAAACACACAAGGGCACGGCTAACTTCTCTAAGAACCAGATCAACAGATAACCCATGACAGATAACAATGATCTTAAGTTAGTTAAGTATGAGCAATGCTCTATTGCTCCAATGCAGGAGAAATCTTATATCCAGTGACTAATAATAATAATGTAATATTAAGTTAAATATTAAGTTAACATTTATTGAGGCTTCTTTTATGCTCTGTTTTACATGAATTATCCCGTTAAATGCTCACGACAACCCTATGATGTAGGTACTATCACTAGCCCCACTTTACAAATGTGAAAGCCATGATGCAGAGAAGTTAACTAAACCAAGGTCATACAGTTAGCACGTGGTAGAGCCTAGAACACACAATAGTCTGACCCCAAGAGTCCCCACTTATCCCTGATAGGCAAAAAACCCTCAAAAAGCCAATTCTTGTTACACACAATGCTGGTTTTCCTAAATATATGTACATAATTATGAAGATATCATTGGTCATCATTAATGTAAAAGATGAAAATATACAGTGTAACAGGGGTTCTCAACCTCTTTTTGGTCTCCAGACACTGACACATGCAGTACATCATCCGTCATCACAACCCAGTGATGGAGTTGAGGGGGAAATACCACCCAGCTAATCCTGATAGACCCAGAGCTGTCTGCTCCATCTTGAGAATTCCATAGTATACATATCTGCATCTCTATTTGTAGACAATACTACTTATGGCTCCATCTAAATCTTGCTTGTGGCTCCAAAAGATTTTTAAATAAAATGTATATTCTAAGATTTTGTTACATTTCTCTCACGCAAGACTCCTGTAAAAATATATATATATATCATCACATATTTCAATATTAACTCATAATAAAGAAAACAGAACTAATAAAAAATAATAAAATGCTATTTTTTTCTCACGTTTCATCTGTTTCATTCAGCAGCAATGATCTCGTTTCATATTCTACCACCTTGAAGAAATCTAAGAAGGACATTTTGGAGGACTGCTATAAAATTATCATTGACATTTTAATTAAAAAAAGAAATGTATGTAGAATAAACAGGACGTTTCCTCTAAGAGTCTGCAGTGGCTGCTCCTTTGCTTCTTTGCACAGTCTTGGTAAATTATGCGGGCTCTCACTAGACAGAGCAGCTGTATTTCACTGTCTTCAGTAGTGCAATCCACATTTATCATTATTTTAATTAAGCGGATTCTTAATTTGGTACTTTCATTGCAAAGAAAAAATACCTTATTCATTTTTTTTTTGGTAGACAGCATCTTGTCAGTCTTGTAAACCAGAATTTAATTTTAAATATGTTTCTTACTGCAACTGGTCATTATTTTAAAAAGAACTACCATATTTGGTTTATTAAGAGCTTGTTCATTTTCATTCTATCAGCTTAAAACATTGATTCCTTCTTTATAATGATAAAAAAAGATACTTTCGCAGTTCTCAATTTAACCCAAGTGATATGCTAAAAACAATATGTGGCTTATTATAATACTAAGTTCAAAGTTACTCAAAATCAATATGATGCACAAATAAGAACTTTACAAGAAAAACAATGCTTTACTGAATGGTAAGAAAATTCGATTCAGAATTTCTTTGTGCAAGATTATTTTTATCACTGGGTCATTTGAAATGTCTGAATCTTTAGCTAATTTCACCATTGTGAAGTACAACAGCTTTTAATCATCTTGAAGACAAGTTTTGAATATTTTTTGTTCATTTGCCATTATTATTTTTAGTTACAACAATTTGTTGGACTTTTAAAGAACAAATTGATAAATTACATTGGAAGTGTTCTTCAGATGGTTCACAGAGAAACAATTACTGTAATATTACGTTGCCACATTGAACTGTACATTTTAATACATATGGTATCTCAAATCTTATATATCAATAAGAGGAGGCCTGATGTTGAAAAAATTTTGTATTAAGCACATATTAATTGAGCATCTGTTATGTGCCACATGAAGAACTAGGTGCTGTGAATTCAAACCAAAGTAGAACAAAGCTTTTGTACAAAACAAAAGGAGAGTGTGTGTGTGTGTGTGTGTGTGTGTGTGTACACACACATATACATTTGGGGTACAGTACCAAGTGGTTTTTAAACTTTGTTCCTTCAAAGGAGAGGGACTCAGGCACCCATCTCCACTTTGACCAGAAAAGCTCCACTTCCATCTATTTCTATACTTGAGCCTTTCTTGTGGCTGGGTGGAGAAAGCAAAATATGAAAAGGGCTCTAGATTACTACTAAGAACACAGGTAAATGAAAAGTATCCTAAGGGAAAAAATAAAAGACTCTTTTTTTTGGAGTTTCATTTATTGTCAGTTTTCACATGTTGCCAAATATTGGTTTTGTGAGTAAATGTCTATTAAACTAAAGTTTATAAACATGGACTATTTAAGAAGTTTGGGGATGAGGTCTGTAGAGAATTGAAAGTTAATGCACATTTCATTTTGTCAGTTCACATTACGAAGGAATGCCATGGCAGCTTTCAGACTCCCATAAATCATCAGAAGCTATGAGATAGGAATTTTTAAAAGATCTAAAGTGCATTAAATGTGTTCTAGATTTATATTAAAACTTCCCTAATATAAAACAACGCCATTTACCTTCACACTGTGATTTTTAGAATAAAGTCACCATCTGAGCATCTATAATGACTTGGCCAATTAATATACATTCTCTCTAATCCTTCACAAAAATCTCAAAAGATAAACTATTTTTAATCCCATTTTGCAGATGAGAAAGCAAGCTCAGAGGTTAAGAAATGTATTCAAAATTACATAGTGAATACATGGAGCAGCTAGGGTTTGGATCCAAGTTCTCTTTACTAAAACACTTTCAGAAGTAAAATAAACTTAGCTTATGGAATTTTTCTCTTCTAATCATCACTAAGTATGATGCCTGCTTTTATTATCATCTAATAACTTCGCATAAAGTTGTGTTTTACAAAGGAAAATTTAGCTATCAACATATATAATCAAATAGGTAACCAAAAAAGGGAGGAAAGCAAATCTACAATGTAAATCAATGCTAATGAATGACAAATACTTTAGTCATTGTGTAACTCCCTTGGTTTCAATTTAAATAATGTCCTGTATAAAGCCTGGTTACCCAATTCAGGAACAAGTAAAAGTTAAGTTCTAGACAGCCCACTCAGGCTCTAATTAAATAGAAGAAATGAGCACAAAGGAACTAAATTATTTAAAAAAATACTCGTATTGGAACTCAACTTCAAAAAGATATTTCATGAAGAGACAGTACAGCTTGTAAGATTCCTTCTAGCTCAAATTACTCTGATGAATGTCTGATAAAACTTGAGATTTACCATGGGGTAACAACAAGAGGTAGCCAATAATTCTAAATGAAAACTCAGAATGGTCTTTTGTTCCCTTTGTTTAAAGTAAAGCCACTAGTGAAAAACAAGAATGTCTACTTAGGAAAAAGGAGTCTCTTGTCTGAGCAAAAATTAAATTTAAATATCCTGCTTCTTACCTGAATATTCCAAATCATCTAGATTATCTACTATTCACTAAAAGACTATAGAGGGCACTGTTGCCCCAGCTTTGGGAGCTTTACAATAGAAGCCTAGAAAAACTGTCTACAACGTATAATTTCTTCAAAGGGTCAAATGCATGGAAATCTACTAAGCCTAATATAAGGGAAAAAACCAAAATGTATGTTTTTCTAAAATAGGCTGGACTTCAATGGGGCAAAAAACTTAACAAAAACAACTGTCAAATTGAGAACACTGCACTGCACACATTTTGCATTTCCCTTTGTAGTGCTTTCATGAGAAAGGTAACTAATCATAGCACCTTCTTATCCAATGGAAACAGCACCCCATTGCAGAATCCTCTTCACAATCAATAGGAAAATGAATGTGGCACCTCATGCAATCCTTCCATAATTCTATCAACAGAAAGAATGCAGTCTGTTTGCATACTTTTGTCTAAAAGGCCAATTCCATTTGTCCCCTCTTTGGGCAAAATGACAGCTATAGATCAATCACTCTCACATAAAAGTAAACACACTGTAAAAAAACAAACAAAAAAATGGATCAAAATTGAAATCTTCACCTTTTTTAAATGTAATTTTACTACACATAAAAACTCAAACCCAAAGCAAAACAGAAAAAGCAGGTTTTTCCTCATACACATGCATTTTGTGCTATTGTGCAATAATACTGGAATATAAAATAAATAAGTTACATACAATACTCACGAATCTTATAATTACATATGGATAGCATTCAATTAAGCTTCCATATATTTTCTGTTCTCTCACATCATTCCTGTTACAATTCTTTGAAACTAAATTCAATTAAATACAGTGCCAAAAGTTTTTTTAAAACACATATGTTTGCAATGTATTACAATAAGACTAGCATATAAAATATAAAGCTTCTTATGACACTACTACTTAATTTTTTCCACCTGTTTATTCACCAAAAATTTAAATTTTTGATGCTACAAAAAATACAAAAGTGAAAAGGAAATTAAATTATTTTATTTTGGTAATTTAAAAATAATGCCCTGAATTGCTGAACCTCTGTAGAAACACTAACATCACCTATAAGAATTATAACATCATGGCCAGGCAACTAGAGATATGAGAAAGGAGGATACTCCATTCATGTACATCAAATCACAACACCACATTACACGTTAGACAAATCAATGTTAATACAAGTACCATCATAAAACTAAGGCCACTAATAAAGAATTCCAAATTCCCTAGAAAAACAGTATACAACTCATTTTGTCACTCTCAAACTTCCAGAGAGATTAGCACCTTCTCTGAAATCAAAGTGCAGAACTGTGAAAGTGTTAAAAATTCTTCAATAATACGTCAACCTACTCATAAATCAAAAAGAAGGGCAGGGGCTTCAGATGGTATGTAGATTTCATTTTATTACAAAAGCCCCAGTTTAACAAGTTATTTTCAGCCAATAAAAGTCAAAAGTAAAGCATTGTTAAAGTGGCCAGCACTGATTTGACGCTAAGGCTTTAACTTATTAACTTAACCAAAATGCTACTTGAGTATCGCTCCCTTAAATTATTAATTTATGAGTTTTGCTTAGTCTCCTCCTGAGGCAAGGCGGTTTGTAGGTATGTTGAATGCATGTAAATAAACAGAAAGCTTTTATAATAGTCTAATAATACACTAAACATAATAAAACACCCCTTTTTAATGAACATTGAATGCACTATCCTATGAGCCAAGTTTATATAATGGGCTATATAATTTAAAGAAACTGTAAGATCCTCTAGGAAGTAAATGCACAAATTCAGAAAAATTAAATACAAGCCTATTGCTTTTCATGGATCTGATACAATGCTTACAACACAATCAAAGTGCTCCTGTGACTATGAAGAGTACGTCACATGCAATTTTGAAGAAATCTAAGAGAAAATATCATGAACTGTGAGAAAATTTATTTGCAGTGTTGCTTCTCATCTACCATAAGGATGATTGCAAAAAAAAATACCAGGTGATGTCTTTTTAATATTCAGGATATTTAACTAGATATTTTACTTTACTATTGTAGAAAGAAACGTAGCATATTAAAACCAATTTTAGTTAACTCTAATTTATGCAAAGCTTGATTGTGAGCAAAAGTTGCTAAAAGGATGCAGCATTGTTGATTCATATACAAGCATTTTACTTAACTACATTGGATAATAGCAGTGCTCCTAAAGGAGTATAAAAAGCAAAGTGATTAGCAGTCATTACTGTTAATTAGTGCTCACATTACATTCCTTGGGATGAATCTCCTTTATGTTGAATACATGGAAAGTTTATTTTTGAAGGATTGCCAAACCTTGCCTAGGTAAGTATTGGAATAAGCCATCAACTACCAGTAAGCAGAATAAAAAACAGGGACAGATCAGCATCCAATTAGTATGTCTAAGTTTTTAAACAGGAAAAGGGTTGAGGGGAATGAGTAAAACTGGAAACTCATACTTCACATTCTGCAATCTCACTGATAAAAGGAGGAAATGTGTGTTTATCAAACTTGCTGTGAGTGCACAGTTCATTTGGAGCCCTGTAAACAATCGCCTGACTGCCCACTTCCAAATGCATGTGAAAATCTTGGAGATGCAGAGCATCATATTCAGCAAGCAAGGTCACTCTAGTGATGCCCTGGAAATGGGAAATTAGGAAAACGTGGCAATCAGAGGTTTAGGGCTGACCAGAAAAAGCCCTGAGGCTGGCTTACCATCTTTCACCACCAGTCAGGCTGTCTCTGCTTATTCAGTATTAACACAACAGGGCCGCGAGTGAATGAAAAGAACTCCACACACCTAACTAGAACATTGGCTTTCTTGTTTAGAAAATGATAGGCATTTGTCACAGGAAAAAAAAAAAACAACAACTCAAACACAGCTTTCAAGAACCAGCTCTGAAAGAAAAACAGGCTGCTGGTGAACCTTCAGAAAAGGACCTGGGGAATGGCGACATCCTGTTGATTATCAGGTTTCCTTTCCTCCTATCCATTCTGTGCATTTTAAGATGGAGGCCAAATCTTCAACAAAGCTTCAAAAGCAATACATGTTTGGTAGAGGAAAAAAATTTAAAAATTCAAATGTGCAAAAATTATACACTCAATACTTTCCACGTAGAGACTTAAAATATATCCTTCAGATCTTTTTCTATGTATAAATTTGTATAAATACCCTTATGAAAATGAAATTATACCACACAGAGTATTTGGTAATCCATTTCCTTCTCTTAATAATATATACAGAGGTATTTCTGCAACTTCATTTTTGATTCTATACAGTATTCCATTGTATGGATACACCATAATTCAGTTTGTCAGCCTTTTCTAAATCTTTGAGTACATCTTTATTTCCTTAGAATAAATTCCCTAAAATGGGAGTGCTTGGTAAAGAGAGTGTATTTTTTGGGTCTCATGAGTTCTGCCAAATTACCCTCAGAAAGGCTGAATCAATTCACAGGGCTGCTGGAAGCACATAAGGGTACGCATTTCTCCAAAACCAGTATCGTTTCTTAATCCTATAAAGTGATAGTTCGATTTTTGAGTTAGTGAGGTTGAACATTTTTTGGCCATTTGAATTTCTTTTTCTGTGAAATGCCTGTTCATATCCCTAGCCCATCTCTCTATTTGGAGGCCAGCTTTTAAACATCCACAAAATAGCGAGGGAATCCTCATTAAATGCTACCTTACAGAATCACCAAAAAGAGATTATTTTAAAGAGGAGATGGTAATTACATGGACATTGAAAGACTATTAGGGTTGGTAACTTTGCATGAGATTATGTTACAACATATATTATAGAAGGAGACTTCCCAACCCACCCAAAAAGAAAAAAAAAAATTTAAAACTGAACTGATGTTGCAAATATTATTTCACCGAAGCTATTGTTGCTTTCCATAAATGGAAAAATCTATTATATCAAGCTGGCATCATCAGCAATGTTTTGTTGTTGTTGTTGTCTTTTTCACTTTTCTGTTATTCCAAGGAACAATGTGAACACAAAAAAGTTGAATTGCCTTATTAGCTACTTTTATAAGTCAAGGAAGGAGACTGTAACTATGGATGATGGACAAATTCCTCATGCTATTATCTTGGATCAAGTACTTAATTAAAATGTGTCATTCCTGAGAAAAGTACTAAGTATTAGAATGAAAAATGCCCTCTTCCCCCCAAAAGTCAATTCAATTTAGGGCCTCTTCTCACAGAGCCAAGAAACTGACAGAGTAGCCAAATACACTAATTCCTAAGTCATCTCCAGAAACAGGTTTAGATTAGAATGTAATTTCAAGCTGCAGATTACGTCTTTTCTTTTTCAAACAATAGCTTAAAAACTTGCAAAGCTGTTACCTAGAACAGTACATCTCAAACAGTGTTGAAGTCTACTTTTTTTTTAATTTCCAAATCTTTGAAGACTGAAACTTCTGTAAAATATAATTAAAATAAATTACCAAAAAAAGAAAATTAAAAAAGATAAAATACAGCCAAGTTTTTATTATTAGATTCAACAGATATAAAATTACTCTCAAATGACTCTAAAAGTTTCTAAATGCTGTTTTCAACGTCTATAAATAGCTGACCTTGGACCAATAACAAACACTTCATAGACTAGCACCAGCCAGCCCCTAGACCACACTTTGAGTAGCAATGATCTAAAATTATTCTGGGAGCTCTGAAATGAGATGAGATCAAACACAGATAGATCACTTTGATCCTTGACTTAATAATCCCACCATCCCTTATCAACCCACATGCCTGTCCTCTGTCTCACTGTTAATTCACACATGCCTTGTTGGTTTATACACGCACTATATATGGTAATATCTGCATGAATTAACACAAATGTAATGCTGGGAGGGAGCAGAATGCAATGATTAAGAGCACATGTTCTACCACTTTCTAGTTGTGTAACCTTGGACAAGTTACTTAACCCCTCTGTATCTCAGTTTCCATATCTGCAAAATAGGGATAATAAATCAGGGTTGACGTAAGGATAAATTAGAATATAATGTATTGAGCTTATAACAGTGCCCGGCAGGTAGTGCTACATAAACAATAGCAGTTAAAATCACAATAAGCAAAAATAATTGAAAAAAAATCACATGGCTCTGGGTTTTCTAATGATCAATATAAAGAGGACACTAAAATAAGTTGCATGATTTACAGTGTTCACACAATAAAAACTGCCCAATAATTACAGTAAGGCAAACTATTATGAAAACTAAGCCCTGAGAGAAATTTCACATTTGGACAGTCATAAAGTTGAATGTGTGGTATGGTGGAAATCTTCAACAGCATCCCTAGAGCAAACACATAACGAAAAATTTTGAGCACCTCTTAAGGACAAAGCACCATGGTGAGCACTGCAGAGTATCCAAAGCTGAAAAACACAAAGTCCCTGCCTTCAAGAAACTATAAAATAACAAGGAAGATAAATTATATATGCAAATAATTATGTAAAACAAGGCATAATGTAATAACTACCCAAAAGAGTAACTAAATGTAATATAAATTCAAAAAAAGACAGCTACACTTGAGGAAATCAGGAACAATGCCTTTTGCATCCCTATCCTTCTCTCCTTCAACACAAAATCCAAAGACCTATTAAGAACCAGCCAGAAGACGTACAGGGTCCAAGCCTGTTGCCCTTTCTCTGGTCCCTATCACTTCTTATCTGAAATTTTAAGATGCCATTTTGTACTCTATTACCTTTGAGATCTTAATGTCTTTCTTGAGAGATGCATGGCATCCTCATCTGCTCTCAGGTGCTACCTCCATGCTACTCTCTTATTCACCCCTTGGAAGCCCCAGAAGGCCCCTCTGACCTCACAGCACATAGCATAGTATGTGTTACAGGCTCAGAGGACAACTGATTCCTGACTTGAGTGGTCAGGAATACACCCCAGGCGAGAAAGCTTTCTGAAATGGATGGTTAAAACACTAGTTCTTAAATTTTTGAAGAAAACAGACCCCTGTGAGACTATAATAAAAATTTGGACCTCTCCCCAGAAAAATTTACATACACAAAAAATTTGCACAAAATTTGTGTTCAAAAACACCTCTCCCCTCTAGATTAAGAAATCCTGTCTTAAAGAATCACATTATCCTGCACTGAAGTCCACTAAACTGATCCTTATTAGCTTTCTGTGATCAAGTCCAGGTTCTATGACCACTCAAAATCAGCAGAACTTGGGTGAGGGTTAAGGAAGTCACAAAAATGACTATGAGATCAATAAAAATTATTAAAGGAGCTAATTGCAAAAGGCTCAAAAGGGAAGACCAGAGGTTATGTATCAAATGATGGTGATTCTCCCTCCCCTCTTCAACTCTCTGCAAAATTACTACATAGAGAAGAATCTACAAGGGCACTGGTCTTAAAATGGACCATGGGCCATTTCAGGGGCTCTAGAACCAATCCTATAGTAGGTAGCAAAGAATTCTGCACAATGTCTGATAAACAGTTTCCACCTCTTCTGATTTGTCAATGTATTTTTATAGAAATCTACAAGGATCAATATTAGCTGAATTTTGTCAAGCTTAGATAGGCTTAACTTTGCTCAGTAAGCTTAATTTAGCAACTGCTCATTGAGCACCCACTGTGTGCAAGCACACAGAGTGACCACATGACCCAGCACTGTAGATTCTATGAATACGTGTGGTGTAATTCTGCTGGCCTTGGGAGGCAACCGCTCTTCCACATAGGAGCACACATAACAGCCCCATTCTACCGCGTCTGAACATCCAAAGAGCCATTGTGTAAATCTCTTAATTCCTCATATACTATTTCAAAAGTCTAAACTCTCTAAACTCAGTTCATGTAACTTTCGATGGAAGTCCTTCCTTGAGGCTTTTTACAAATGAGTTAATAGAAAATACACTGCTTTGATTTTAAAGATAAGTGTAGAGTTAAATCTCAAAAGAACCTGCCAAATTATTTTTAATGGACAGAAGGCATCTATTAATAAGAACCTTTGTCATCTTTGAGTTCCCCTCTTTACTTTCTTTTGAAACAACCCATGCCTCAGTTTGGTCATGTAGGAAACTAGATAGAAAACATTAACTCCACATGTCTCTTGGAAGGCTGAATTATCTGACTGAAAAAGTCTAAAAAAGATGAGAGAGAGCCAAAAATTACAGGCAACAAATGTAGAAGGATAAATTCAATCCAATATATAATATAAATTTGTCCCCATTAAAACCTCTTTCACAGTTTGAAAGATTATTATTCTTTTTTCTTCTCTGCATTAACATACTAATAAAGTCAAGAGGAATTACACTCATCTCAATGCCAACTTGCAGCTTCTACTTAATATTAATATACTAATTGAACCTTGTATGCAGTGAAAAAAACTGTCTTTATTTAGCTTTACTGGATTATTTTGGAAGCTAGGAAATAAAGGAGAGAGAAGACCTAAGACTCACATGAAGATGGCAGACTAAGAAAAAGAAATAACTAATTTATAGAGCATCTTTCTTTCTAGAAACCTAAAGAGGCTCCCATATATTTTCACGCTTATTCTCCAAACAAATAAGACAACTAGGAATATATACCCACATTTTACAGATGGAATAACCGAATTCCAGAGGAGTATAGTTGAACACAATGCCTGTATCATCCAAGAGTTGCGTGGAGTTCTTTAAGAAATAAAAAAGAATGAAATACAATCCCTACCCCTCGAGGTACTTAAAATCTTTAAACAAAAACCCACAGGATAAAAACAAAAACTAGTAGCTCTGTATATGAAGATAGATTAAGTACTATAAAAGAGATATAATGTTATATGAAGGTTCCAAAGAGGAAGATATTACATTCAGTAGGGGCATATCAGGAAAGACATCAAGGAGATACTATGTAAAAGAAGGAATTGGAGAGGAAAGGTTATTTCTGACTAAAACATAGCATTATACAGGAAAGACATGGACTATATGGGGAAGAATGAGTTCTGACAATAGTCTAGCTTAGGTGGAACATAGGTTCCATGTAGGAGAATACTGGAAAATTATGAGAGATAAGCTGAAGTCATATTGCAGAGCACCTAACAAATCAATGGTAAGCAATGAAGATTTTTGATGAAGAGACAAATACGATTGGATCTACACTTTGGAAAGACTAACCTGGCAGGAGTTTGTAGGATAAATTATAGAGGCAGAGAGACTGGAGAAAGACCATAAGTAGAATATAAGGGATCAATTAATTTACAGCCTTGACGCCAGGTTCAATCTGACATGATGCCCAAAAGCCTAGAGAACCTTTTAAGACTTTATATTTTGCAAACAAGTGGGACTACATCAAACTAAAAAGCTTCTGCACAGCAAAGGAAACCATCAACAAAATGAAAAGGCAACCTACCAAACAGGAGAAAATATTTGCAAATCATATATCTGATAAGGGGTTAATATCCAAAACATATAAAGAATTCATACAACTCAATAGCAAAAAAGCAAACAACCCAACTAAAAAATGGGCAAAGGACCCGAATAGACATTTTTCTAAAGAAGATACACAAATGCCCAACAGCCAACAGGTATGTGAAAAGGTCTTCAACATCACTAATCATCAGGGAAACGCAAATCAAAACCACAATGAGATATCACCTCACATCTGTTAAAATGGCTATCATCAAAAAGACAACAGATAACTGTTGGTGAGGATGTGGAGAAAAGGGAACCCTTGTGCACTGTCGGTGGGAATGTAAATTGAAATAACTACTATGGAAAACAGTATGGAGGTTCTTCAAAAAAAACTAAAAATAAAACTACTACTATATGATCCAGCAATCCCACTTCTGGGTATGTATCCAAAGGAAATGAAAGCAAGAGCTCAAAGCGATATGTATACCCCCATGTTCATTGCAGCACTATTCACAACAGCCAAGATATGGAAGCAACCTAATCTATCAATGGATGAATGGACAAAGAAGATGTGATGCGTGTGTGTGTACATATATAAAATATATATATTTATTTATATAAAATATATATTTATATACATAATGGCATTCATAATGGAATATTATTCAGCTATGAGAAAGAAGGAAATCCTGCCATTTGCAACAACTTGAATGAACTCTGAGGGCATTATGCTAAGTGAAATAAGTGAGACAGAGAAAGACAAATACTGTATGATATCACTTATATGTGGAATCTAAAAAAGCCAACCTCAAAGAAACAGAGAATAGAGTGGTCGTCACCAGGGACTGGAGTGGGAAAATGGGAAGATGTTGCTCAAAAGGTACAAACTTCCAGTTATAACATTAACAAGTTCTGGGACTCTAATGTACAGCATGGTGATTACAGCTAATAACACTATATTATATACTTGGAAGTTGCTAAATGTTCTAACCACAAAAAGGAAATGGTAATTAAGTGATGGGATGGAGGTGTTAACCAATGCTTAGTCGATCATTTTGCAATATATAAATGTATCAAGTCAAAATGTGTTACACCTTAAACTTACACACTGTTATATGTCAATTATATCTTAATAAAACTGAAAAAAAGACATATTTTGCTTGCATACCAGTAAATAACTTTTCAATGTAATTACTATGATAATTTGAATCCCACCTGCATGCATTATTATTGTGTTAAACACACTAATATCATACATTTTGCTTTCTTCCATGAATCCCCATTAGGTGCTTTTATTCAGAGTCAAGAAATAAGGATAATATATTTTAGTTGATGTGTACTACATATAACTCTATAAAGAAAATGTTAAACGTTCAATTAAAAGGATCATCAAGAATAACATTTATTAAGAGTTAGTATTGATTAAATGAACCCAGATTGATATGAAGCATCTTCTACATCAACCTGTACCAGATTAAAGAGATGACAAAGAAAAGATGCTATAAAATTTAGGATCATATTTGTAATGTATAGCTATCGTAATTCACTTTGATTATCAACATTGCCTAGTAACAGCTGAATAAATTAGCCATGGAACTGTCAGTATACAAGGTACCTTACATAGCCTCCCTGTCACTTTTTATTTAAATACCACCATCAAGCCCTATCAATCCACCTCTTCAATGTCTCCTTTGGTCACCTTTCCCACTGCTACTCCTCCAGTTCAGGTCCTCAGAACCTTTCAGCTAGCCTAGTATCTCAGTTTTCAACTGGAACTTCTCATCTCCAGAATTCCACTTCTCTAATCTACTTCTTGCATTATTAGTGGTTCAACCTAAGGACCTTGAAGTTCCCTTCAATCGTACAAATCAGTCCTTCCTTTTGCAAAATCCTTCAGGGTAGCAGCTTTCAAATTTGGTGACCGTAACAATTTGTTTAACAGTGAGAAATATGTATAATGTAACAGCCTAGCATATACATAACATACGTTTATACACATACACATACACATGCATTTCACAAAATAATAATACCTTACTATGTACAATGCATTTTGGTATCTCCTATTTTATTGTAGTCTCTTTCCTTTAAAGAAAAAAAAATGGTTGTGATCCATTAAACTAAGTTTGGAATACACCGCCTTATGGGTTCTCCACTGTCTGAAGAATCCTTGACCTAAAATTTAAGACACTCTCTTTTTTGGCTTCAATCAACCATTCCATACTTATTTCCCACTACTCTTTGAACTCTGAGCTCTGGTGAAATTGAACAACTCACTATTTCCCTAATATATCTCATGATCTCCTGCTTCCATGACTTTGGCTATGCTCTGCCCTTAATTTGCAACATTCTCTTAGCCATTCTTGCATGCCTGCCTCTGTCAAAATGCAAACAACCTTCATGGATATCAAATGTAACTTTCCCCACAAGGCCTCTCTCGATCCCCCAACACAGGGGACTTATTTCCCCTCTGAATCCCTGTAGCCCTGTAATAGCAGACTCTAATGGCAACTCTATCTTCAATTAGTTTCTTTGTGTTTTATCTCCTCAGGGTCTGTGAAGGCAGAGACAATGTCTTGTACATTTTTTTACAGTACATTATAAGCATCCAATTAATGTTTGTGGAATGAAAGACATATGAAAAATCTCTAAATGGTAGTAGTATAGGTTAAAGTTAACAGGAAAAGTCAAGGTCAACTAATATATCCTTTTGATTCACTCAATTTTTCTCTCACATCAGCATATCACAGAACAAGCCCCTACTGAATCATCTCTTACCAATAAAAAAAAAAACTCTAAATAGTTATTGATATCATCATTGCTTTCTATGGTTACTTTATGATTTAGGCACTACAAATTTGCTGAATGAAGACATTCCCAATTTAAAAGGTAAAGTCAGGGGGCTGGTCCCATGGCTAGTCGTTAAGTTCAGCGGCCAAGGGTTTGGTTCCCGGGTGCAGACCTACACCACTCATTGGTGGCCCGGGTTTGGTTCCCAGGTGCAGACCTACATCACTCATCGGTGGCCATGCTGTGGCAGTGACCCACATACAAAATAGAGGAAGATTGGCACAGATGTTAGCTCAGGGCAAATCTTCCTCAAGCAAAAAAAAAAAAAAAGAGGAAGACTAACAACAAATGTTAGCTCAAGGTGAATCTTCCTCAGAAAAAATAAATAGATAAAAGGGAAAGTTGATGTAAAAAGATCAGTTCAAGATCTATCATATTGTTGTGTGACCACACCAATAAAGTCCTCTGCTAGAAAAAATGTAAGGACAACCATAAATAAATAAAGTAATTCATATTTATAAATCTTGGTAATGTGTTCTCAGTCATTTAATAGAGAATATAACAAAGACAAGGTAAACTAAAGGTCTTAGAAATGAAGCAAAAGACCGTAAGACAGAAACATACATCTAGTGCCTTAGACAACACAACTCTAGAAGTAGGCATTGATAAAAGGTTTCTTAAAAAATAAATAATAGTATAGTCAGGAAAAAAGAAAAAAAGTCCATAGGACAGACACCAGAGGTTGAAAAGCATAAAAGTAAGAAATTTGAAAGACAAGTCAAACATACCCAACACACTTCAAAATATATAGAGAAGATGATAAGATAGAAAGCTATAGTTAGTAAAAGAAAGGAATACAAGGACATAAAAGTAAGTCAATTGGTGAATTTATGGAGAGGCACTGAATCAGGCAAAAGATAAAAAGAGTATATACGTGCATGTGCAATATACACACACAATCCCTGATACCAAGTGGAAAAAGCTGAAAGTTGAGGAGACAGAATGATAGTTTTGCTAGCACGAGGGAGTCATGTTTTCTAGGCCTTAGGGGGAATCTATGGATGAAAACTCTAGACCTGTGATAAGTTTCCAAACTATAATAACTGACAAGTATGATCCAACATTTTACTTACAAACAGATCTCCCATCATGTGGTTTCTCACGCCTGCCTGACTTTATCATCTGAAAGGGCCAGAGATGGCACAGCCTCAATAAAGCCACACCTGGGAGTCAAAATGACACTAGTCTGTGCTAACTCCAACTCTTCCTGTTTAGAGTCCAGATTCAACATTAGCAAAGCATTTCTTGTGCCAGGGGACCAGGTTTAATGTCCAAAATCTTGGGAACTGACAGGGCTAGAGGCAAGCTGTGCAATGCTGAAGAGCCAGGAGCAATCTGTACAGGGCTACGTGCCTGTTTAATTAGCACTATGTCTGGGTCCTCCCTGCAAATCTTAAGGCCATCTTATATGTTCCTCCCACTCCAAACCCTTTGGATTTGTCTCAGTCTAGGAATCTAGAGTTTTTTCCCCAAGATCCAAAGCGAAAAGAGTCGCACAAAGTAATTTTCCACCATAATAAGCAGGTTTTCTAACACGCAGATATCAAAAATAATTTGAAAAAGTGTCTGCTCAGCATTTTTTTTTTGTGAGGAAGATCAGCTCTGAGCTAACATCCACGCTAATCCTCCTCTTTTTGCTGAGGAAGACCGGCTCTGAGCTAACATCTATTGCCAATCATCCTCCTTTCTTTTCCCAAAGCCCCAGTAGATAGTTGTATGTCATAGTTGCACATCCTTCTAGTTGCTCTATGTGGGACGTGGCCTCAGCATGGCTGGAGAAGCGGTGCGTCGGTGCACGCCCGGGATCCGAACACGGGCCGCCAGTAGCAGAGCGCGCGCACTTAACTGCTAAGCCACGGGGCCAGCCCTGCTCAGCATTTTTATAAAACATTCTGCAGCTGGATATTATTCTTGGTACACTTAGTGGTTATACTACCAAATCTGTTAGGATACCTTATTTTGAAAAGTTTCACTATGATGCTCATTCCATTTAAGCTTCTAAGTGGATAAACAAAAATAAAATGAGTTTACCAATGGTTTTACATCATATTTTGTAACAGTGTTGTAGCACCCCTGCATTAGATAAATTATTATATAAAAATAATTTGTTAAATTTTGGACCAATTTGTTCAACAATCCTTTAAAAGCCATCGATATGCCAAGAACACTGCTGGACGCTAGAAATACAAAAATGAAGAGCACTGAGAATGTCTTTGAGGGTCTCACAGTCTAGCAAGAGGCAGCCACATAAACAATCCTAGTAATATCCTGAGAAGCACAGTAGAGGTAGAGCCAAGCTGCCAAGGAAGAGATAGGAAGAAGATAAATTAGAACCGATTTCATAGAAGGGTATGAAGTGAGAAGGGGTTCTTCAGGAGAACAAAGAGATAAGGGTACAGAAAAGCACAGGTAAAGACTCAGATATGAAAAGCAATCTCCCAGAAACCTAATTAGTTCATTATAACTTGAACCCAGAAGCTTGTGTGGGAATGGCAAGGTCAGATAGGTGGAATTGCAAGGCCTCTTCTTAGAGTCTTTGTATGAGGCTAATGTGTTTGGACTTTATCTTAGCGGGTTATTTAAGTATTTATGTAGATCAGCTGATAACAATGTGGTAGAAGGGCTAGATGGAGCACAGGGCAATACTGCAGACAAGTTGGCTAGTTAGGGGACTCTTGCACGATACAGATGAAAAACCAGTAACAGTGGGAATGAAGTCAAAGGGTCAAGTTTTAGATGTCATAGAAGTGAAGTCATAGAGTAAGAGCCTATCTACTGGTGGTGATTGGGGTGGGAGGGAACTGAGAAAAAATGGAAGTCTAGTAGTGAGGCCTAGGTTAGACTTAGGTGGTAGGTGGGATAAATGATGATGTTTTTAACTAAGAGGGAAATACAGGAAATGGAGGAAGTTTATGCAGAAAGATAACGAATACGCTTAGAACTTGCTGAGTTTACCATGCGTATAGGATATTAAGGTGGAGAAATCATGAGCAACTGAATATACAGGTCCTAGAGTATAAGCTTACTGTTGTGGCCCCAATGTTCAACTATTTTTGAAAGAAGATAAGAAGGAAAGAAGAGAGAGGGAAGGAGGGAAGGATGGAGTGAGGGATAAAGGGAGGGAGAGAGAGAGGGAGGGAGGGAGGGAGGGAGATATTGAAAGAATTATCAAGGATGGTTCCCAAGTCTGTAAGCAGTTAGAACCTATTTATTTTCAGTAAACTTGTTGCTCTTTGCCCCGCTGCCACAGTTCACCCTTCTACCAGCAACAGCCTGCTTTATACTTGGACCTGCACCCTTTCCACAGTGGGTTCTGTTCTTCCCACAGAACCACAGTAAATATGGTTCCAGTAATCACAACTCCATCTCTCAATCCAGGAATGGCACATGATCTAGGCCTGCCCACCAAATGAAATTAGCTTCTCCCAACAATGACCGGTTCATGGATGATACAAGTCAGGGCACTGAGTGACAATGACACATAACTGAATTTTCCTTTGAGCTATTTAAGAAGACTAGAGCTTTTCTTACTAGATTTAAACCAGGAAGAATGTAACTGGGAGCCATCTTCTAACTACAGGGGTCTAGACTGAGAATAAAATCAACAAAAGGTAGAGGCAAGAGATAAAAACAAGGGGAAAAAAGGACTTTGATTATATAATCTGTATCCTGTATCTAGTCTACTTGAAGCCAAACTTATCTTTAGGTTATTGTCAGTAAATTCTCTTTTTACTTAAACCAGCTTGAATATGACTTTTTGTTCCTTGTAATCAAAAGAATTTTAACCAATACAAAAAGTAAAGTGGCAATTGATGTTTTCTAAAAATATTAAATTAAAATCTAGTTTTAAAAAGTCAGTTATTTACAAGTCTTTCTATCAATAGTAAATATTCTATTTAAAATAGAAAAAAGACAATTATTCACTTCTCATTGTATTCAAATTACTATACAAGTGTCCATTAAGGAAATAAAGGTTATCAGCATCAAGATAATATGCCTAATGAGAAAAAGAATATGAGAGAAGAAAAGTATCAAAGATTACAAGAGGAAGACTGAAATTCAATATTCAACTTAGGGAAGAACATTAAATGAATTCCATTAGAATGAAATTAACACAGATTTCTGGATCAAGAGATTCCATTAAAATGAAAACAAAAGTATAACCTCCAAAAAACAAAGAGAATATAGGGAGACACCAATGGAAAAAAATTTTCAATTAATTTCTTGAGTCAGAAAGCAGCAGCAGAAGAAGGAATGATGATTGATAAATCAAAGAGGAAGCTACGGCCTACTGTTTGCATGGAAGAGAAGAAAGCCAAGAAAGGAACCAAACTAGGCCACAATACCCTGAACTCCAGGTGTAACAAGTGCGAGATGTGAGGCTAGAAAAATTCTAAAGTCAAAAGCATTCAGAGTCAGCTTTCCTCTTGCTTTATTCATAGATATGAACAAGCAATCAAGACATCTGAGAAAAGTCTACAACATGAAAGAGAAGAAAACATGAGAAAAAGACCCCAAAGAAAACATTAATATTTCAGGAAATGAAAGATAATGTTTAAAATCTCTTATTTGTATTTTAAGAGGGATATAGGGATGTTACATCTATGGAAGGAGAAACACGTTGTTACAAAAATGAACAATCAATAAACAAGTAAGTTCTTGGCTATTGAAAATATGATTGCTAAAATAAAAAACAAATTTCAACAAGAAAGTAGGTCATTTAAAAAGGAAATCTCACAGAATGTACAACAAAAAGATGCAGAGATGGAAAACGTGAGAAAAGACATGAGACATGCAGATTCGATCTAGGAGGTCTAACATCTGATCAGTAAGAGTATCAGAAAAAGGGGATAGAGCAAATTATCAAAGAAATAATGGAAGAGGATTGCCCAGAGCCATCCTCACACGGCAAATCTATTGGCTCTGCCATTTTTTGTGTGTCAGATCTGACACTAGGTTTTCTTCCTTCCAAAAAAGAAAAAGGCCAGGGGCCAGCCCCACAGCCTAGTAGTCAAGTTTGGCACACTCCACTTTGGCAGCCTGGATGTGGTTCCTGGGTGCAGACCTACACCACTCATTGGCAGCCATGTTGTGGCGGCAACCCACATACAAAATAAAGGAAGACTGACACAGATGTTAGCTCAGGGTGAATCTTCCTCAAGCAAAAAGAGGAAGATTGGCAACAGATGTTAGCTCAGGGTGAATCTTCCTCAGCAAAAAAAAAAAAAAAAAAAAGGCCATAGCAGTTCTAAATCTCACATCCATACATCCCTCTGTACAGGAGAAAGAGTTTATCTTCTGCCAACCATCCATCATCCTACACTTCATTGGTACAACACAGGTTAACAAAAACATCCCTGATCCAATCACTACGACCAGGGGAATGCCATGTTGTGACTGGCTTTCACCTGGATTAATGCCATTCCTGAACCATCATTAGTGGAAAGAGGACAGGGATGAGCAGCTACTCAATAAGAAGTTGCAGAAAGAATGCAGGGAAAGATGCCTTCAATATCCAATACATTTTTGTGACATTTCAGTACACCAAGCATAAAGACACAATCATAAAAGTTAACAGAGAGGAAAAACAAATCAGCTAAAAAGGAACAAAAATCACATCAGCATCAAACTTCTCATTAGCAAAATGCTAGAGCACCAGGGAGCAATGTCTTCAATGATTTGAGGAAAAATTACTTTTAATCTAAAATTTTTAATTCAACCAATGTATCAATCAAATGTGAGGGAAGAATAGGAACATTTTCAGAATGTAAGGATTTGAAATTACCTTCTCAAATGAAGTTTCTTAAAGATGAACTCCATTGAAATGAGGGAATGAACCAAGAAAGAGGAAGATATCAGATCCAGTAAGAAGTAGCTCCAAACCAGTGGAGAAAGAAAGAATATGTTGATCCTTAAATTTATTCTTTATAGAGATATGGTGTTTATATGAATCCTTCAGTAACTATTACATTGCTTATGTGACTTAAAAAGAAAACACAGGCAGAATTTGAAAATTACTATATTTTGAGGAAATAATACAGGTTATCTATATGTCAAATTAATCCAGAAGAGAACCAAAGTGACATTTTAATATTAAAGAAATTCTAAAGAAGAAAAGAAAAACTAGCCATATGAATACTAGGTATTTTGCAAACAGTTTGAGACTACATAAATCTCTATATTTATGTCATAATCACCTAGTAATCGATGAGATATAAAGGTTTATTACATTTCTATTAGTTTTCATGACTTCTACAAAATAGGAAACTTTTAACTCTGTAAATTCTTCCAAGTCTTTCCTACTTTTTTTCCAGCAATTAGCCAATTAAACTCTCTGCAAAAAGGAACATCTCCTACTCAACAATTAACAATTAGCTCTAATATTTGGGGCAAGAAACAGAGCTACAAAAACAAAAGACTGACTTGTGAAAGTCACAAAACTGCAACCTGTTATAAATAAATGTTTAAAATGAAAATGAATCTAAATACTTTCAATGCTCCATTAATATTCAAAGGATTAAAAAACGCAGCTCCATCTTTTTCTTAGAACAAGTAAAGACTAACTTGAAGAATTATAGCTCTTCTAGATTCGTTTTTTTCCATAATTACTCAATTATTCATTAGAATATGTAAGGCCTCTACTGGAATCTTTACACTAGTGTTTCATAAATGGATTTAACTATAAAAGCCTGGTTATACAATCTCTTCCATAAAAGCAATATATTTCCTATATTTATGTCCTTAAAATATCCTATAGCAAAATTAATATTTCTACACAGGAAAAGAAGTAACTATTTAGACCCAGACAATTGGATAACATCTCTTTCAACTACAGTTATAATTATCATGTACGAACTTCCAAAGCAGAAGTTGTCAAGATTTAACATTAGCATTAATTTATGTCATAGCTGACGGTTACTATAAAGATAATGGTAAAGCATCCATTTCTCCAAAGACAGCATGGATCGAAAGGGAAATTTCTTCTTAATTACTACTAATCTGCCCATTTTTAATTAAATTGATTAGTAATTTATTATCTTTCCCTTTCTTGGAAGGCTATTATTATCACATAGCTTCTCCAAAGTTATCAGTTATCAGTGATTTTTAAGCAATACAATTACTTCTAGTGTGAGTCCCACCATTTTGTAATATTGGTTTACGCTAAAAACTTAATACCCAGTTTCTCTGCACACTGAAAATTTTGAAAATCCAGAATTTGCACTCAGTATTTCACAACTCAAAGTGAACATGGTCAAGATCTTACTTGCTCATATGGAGAGATGACCATTAAAAGTGGAACTCTTTTATGCCTTCCCCCTTGTTTGATAATCAAAATAGTTGTTATTAGTATGTATCTTCCCACAGGGAAGAAACCAGCTTCCTGTGATTTCCTTTGAAAAGTATCTACTTCTTATGCTACCCAAACTAAACAGTAAATTATGGAACTATGTTACATGTTTCCCCATCAGTTTCTTTTTTAAAGGGTAAATAAAAATGAAAATGTTCTGACGTACAAAATAAGAAATATTTTAATCAAGCAAACTTTAAAAGAATTTAATTGCTTCATATATTTTTTAAATCAAAACCCTTAATTGATATTAAGCTTTGATCAGCATCAAATTTAAAGTATAGCATTGAAGTACAGCTATTTGGGACTAGCAAATTTTCATGACACAGGTTCATGACATAACTTCTGAAAAGCTGAACTTCTCTGAAGAATGAGAAAATGAAATGCAATGTCCCTTGGTAGAAGAAGGGACAGAAATCTTCCTTCCTTTCCTTGGTGAAAAAATGTTAAGACATCCAAGAAATACTGGCTTAAATTCTCTATTTCATTAGATACGCCTTATATGACTGACTATAACTGACTGGATAAAATTCACATTTAAGAAGAATACTGAACTGTATTCACATAGTTGGCTACCACTGAGAATGAAAAGATAATTGCTTAATATAAAATAATCTCCATTAATTAACATTTATTGAGTATAGTACCTACTAGATATATGAGCCCCACACTTTCTCTCCTAAATTTTCTGTCTAGAGAAATTAACATTGAATGCACAATGGCTGCCAAACTCTTATATGCAGGGACTTAAGTATTTAATTTATACCTCTTCTACTGAATTTAAGCAAGGCTCAGTTTCTCACTTTCTTCAGGCCTATTTAAATTTGACCATATCAGAAAGGTCTTCCTTGACCACCCCCTGCCATCACTCATTGTCACCTTGACTCTGCTTCAGTTTCTTCATAGTATTCATCACCACCAATCATATTATGTATGTTTGTTTGCTTATTGTCTGTCTCCTCCACTGGAAAGTTAGCTCCAACAGAACAGGACTTTGATCTGCTCACTGTCCTATCCCTGGTGCCTAGAACTATATAACAAGCACATAGTAGGCATTCAAAAAGTATTTGCTAAGAAAATGATTGAAAGGTCATCAGCTCCAAAATCCTAAGGAAAATAAAACTTAGTTAAATATTATTTCACAATCCTGGGTGCCAAATTATACCAAAAGTTTTATTTTTAAATACTATTTAATATAAAGGCATAGTAACAGTTTTCTTTTCTATCCAAAAAGACAAAATATCCTTTCAAAGAATAGTTGGGCAGTTGTAAATTATTTATTACTAAATAATTCAGTAAATGTAATTTACTAAATTACACACTAAATCAGTAAACGTAATTGGTCACTCTGCATACCTTAACAAGTTTCAAAAGCTGATAGAGATCTTCAACCTCATCACCTTCACATTTGGTGTACACTCGTTCCGTATCCACGCTCCTTCCTCTTATGGTGCGGCGATAGAGGGGAAGAGACATCGCTTCTGCATACAAATCAATGGCATGATGCCCCACTGTCTGGTACATGTAGCTATCCAGTTCATCTGACCCCACTGCAACAATTAAAGTGGAAATAATAAGTAAAACAGAGTAAAAAAGAAAGTGGAATTGAAAGTCCATCTAGATTATACTGCTTGGAAAGTACTCAACATATAACTTAAAAGCTTATTATACTATTTCTCTCTGCATCGATGAAGTGAAACAAAATATGAGTTGCACATTTGTCCATAGTTGCATCCAGTTCTCATCAGATCTAGTCACCTCCACTGCTAATTACAAATACAATTATATATAAATTTTTAAAACTATATACAATGAATGTTTAAAGAGAAGAGTAATGTAGCTAATACATTTTGATTAGTTTATTCAATTAAAGATTTTATTACATAAATGTTTTTTCAAATCCTTCAAGATTATTCACAAAGACATCTAGAGTTGTAGTAGAAAACCTTTCTTAATTAAATATCTACCTAGTTAATAAGTGAAAAATATCTGTAAGAAAAAAATTTAGATGCTCTTGATATATTTTATATTCAGTACTTCAACAAAAGTCTAAACATATATAAATTCAATATTGTTACGGTAGTTACAGATGTGTACAGAAACATAACTTAAGCTAATCAGTAACACAATCACAGGTCAGCACAAGATTCCACAAATATCAGTATGGATAAAATATCAAAACAGATGAATCACATCAGAATTTTTGGTGATACAGATGAACTTAGTAATATATTGGAAAAGACTTTTTAATCTCGTAACTTGACTTTTTAGAAAAAAGAATCATGAATATATATAAGGATTATTTGCAAAGATATTCATCATAGCATTATTTATAATAGATTAAAAATTATAGTATATTCATATAATGAAATACTATACAGCCATTAATATAATTGTGAAGGAAGCATTTTCTAAAGTATGTTCTACAGAATAGAAATTCCATGATATATTAATAGGTATTGGATGAAAAAAGGATTTCATGGTCAAATAAGTTTATAAAAAATGAGGACAAACTATGTTAAATAGTTGTCTTTGCTGTAATTTTTCCTAGGCTAATGTGCTTTAAGGTGCTCTAATAAGAGAAGAGAGTATAAACTCTCTCTCAAATTTATCTATCCACAAAACACTTATATTGCATGGGGTATTTGTGTTCCAAAGAAGATATCTAGGAAATGCCACGGTAGAATAATACTTAATGACATGGAAGACGTTCGCAATATGTTATTGAGTTAAAAAAAAGAAAGGTTACAAAACAATTGGTTTAACATATATGTATGCATGTGTGTATGCATGCATATATGCCAAGCAGGTCCAGGCTTTCTACTGAATGTGAAAGTATCCTATCAAAGGGCACGAAAAATGATACTGTAAGGGCCCCTTCAACAATCAAAACCATCACCATATGCCATTACATTTTGGCTCACCAGGTTTCCGAACCCACACATCAGAATGGCTTCCAGGTACTCACATTATTATAAATCTGTCTACTCCTGGTCCCAGCAGGAAATAGAGAGAGAGCCAAAGTTAACTAAAAAACTTTCAGCCTGCCCTCATCTCAAACTTAGACTGAATCTTTAAATGTATTGTTGTATTAGTTTGTATTGTATTAAAACTATTGTATTAGTTGTAAAGGATATTGATACAATCGAATTAAAATATTTAAAGAACTTTGAGCTTCTTAGCAAGAAACTTCCTGATGCTAGCATAATAATTAAAACATTTTACTGACTTCAAAAACCTAGAAGACAATTTTCCTTTAAGGCTCCATTTAGTCCTAACCACAATGCAACTTTTATTAATGGAAGCTACAAAGCTACAATGGTATGAGATCAAACAAAACCAAAAGGCTCCACTGTTGCCTGAAGCACCTCAATTAACAGGCCACAAAAGTTCCTACTACAAATTTAAAGAGATGGTTTTGTGAATTTTATGACAAGTTCACATTATCCCCATTGATGGGGATAAATTTCTTTCCAGACTATCCATTGCAAACCCAGTGCCCTGAATTCACTCTAACCAGCTTTATACTGGAGTCATCTCTACCAGTCATTCCTCTTTAAGGTTCCTTTTACAACATGTTTAGGGGAAAGCTAATCAATGAATCATTCAATAATCACCAACTTCCTGCCGACTTTAAATCAAGATTAGCTAAACCCTCTCCATCTACCAACCCATAGCCATCTATTTTCTTCCACTACAATTACTATAGTTTCAGCTGATTTTTTTCCAGCTTTTACTTCATAATATTCCAATTCCATTTACTACTGAATTTCTTCTCATTAACAATATTCTAAATAAATGTCTCCATTCCACAATGAGGTATAACTTAAAGACACGCAGTGCTTGTCATCTTACCCACCCTGCCAGTGAACCAGGAGCACATAAAGATTACACATTAATGATTCAGTACAAAGTAACTGTAACAATTTACACAGAAAAGGTGAAGACAAGACAGACGCTCCAGGGAGGAAAATTATATAATTATATTGTATCATGTATGTATTACATATTATATAAACATCTGCTTTTTAACTATCAAGACCTCTCAAGATAGAAAGCTTAAAAAACCCACTTGCCTGACTGGCCACAAGGGAAAAGGGAATTTCTTTCTTTTGATAACAAAACATAAACCTGCAGGTAAATTCTGCTTCTTCTTTTATAATATACAAGTTACAGTATAGTTCCAAGTCACCCTTAGTCAAACAGTCTAATACTGAAGTCTCCTTATTATTTAAAGTCAGAAATGGGAAGTCATTTTCAAAACACCTCCCTTCTAAAAAGCTATTATTATTCATTATCGGAATCCCAGTGCAAAATCCTAGAGTGTGTGTTTACCCCTGACCCTCTACCAGACCTGTTCTATTTCTTCCTATAAAATATTTCTAATCTCTATCTGCCCACTTCACTTCCAGCATTACTTGGGTCCTAATCACAGAAGGAAAGAAAATTCAAATATCTGATTGAAATAACTGCTGGCTTTTCCAGGGCTAAGTCTAGTTAGATCATTATTTATCTGTCCACCTGTAAACTTTGAGTGAATGCCTACCAGAGGCATAGAGCTGTCCCAAGCGCTGAGGAGCAATTAAAGGAACATAGAAGATAGGACCTCTCCTCTCAAACTTACAAGCAATCCATTTGGGGATAAAAAGCAAAGATAAAATAAATAGAAAACAACTGTAAAATGATATAAAAAGAAAAATTCAACAGACTGGCAGCCTTGAAGAAGGAAGGAAGGAAAAAAGGAAAGAAGGAGGGAAGAAAAAGGAAATATTTAGTGCCAGCTTCAGATTCAACTAAATTTATGGATGCCTACTTCATGCCAGGAACTATGCCTAGCGTTTTCACATATCCTACTCATTTACTTCATCCCAAAATAACAGTAGAGGTAAGCACGGAGTGTCGAAAGAAGTTGAGTAAAGGGGATGATAAAAACATCTTCCTAAAACAGCCATGTGGAGAAGTAGTAAAAAAGTTAGGCAAGTGTCAATCTCTCCCTATTACAATTTAGCAATTAATATCTAAAGTTATATGGGTATAATAAAAGAGTATACAAAGCAAATTGGTGAATATTTTTCTTTTTTTAAAAGTTCTAATTGGGAAAGAAAATTATAACTATGTGTGGTGATGGATGTTAACTAAACTTATTGTGGTAATCATTTTGTAATATATACATACACCAAATCATTATGTTGTACACCTAAAACTAATACAATGCTATATGTCAATTATATCTCAATTAAAAAAAAAAAGGTATGGTTTAGGTTGAATTATGTCCCTCCCAAATTCTTATGTTGAAGGCCTACATAGAGTACCTTAAAATGTGATCTTCTTTGGAAATAGGGTCATTGCAGTTGTAATTAGTTAAAATGAGGTCGTTAGGGTGGGCCCTTAATCCACTACGACCAGTGTCTTTATTAGAAGGGGAAGTTTGGACACAGACATGGACACAGGGAAAAAGTAAGTTCTAACTGGGAACATTTCACTGGGGAGAAAACTGAAAAGAGTAGCTAAAATGAGGTCTAAAATGAGCTAAAATGTGGATGTCCTTGTTATCACAGACAAATAAAAAGTGGAAATGTATTGCTGTGTGCCTCTCTCAAGTCTCACGCATTTAGCTTACATCTAAGATGGCTAATCTGGATCCTTTTAATAGAAAATTCATATACTATCATTATTCATATACATCTTACTTCCCAAGCTCCTAGAGGCTGTATCTTATGTACCTGTATATTGCCTACAACACTTGGAAACGTGTTGTGGTGGAACGGCAGTGCACTCTGAAGTAGGAGGGTTCAAGTCTCAGCTCTGCAAGTTTGTTCTAGCTATTTTACCTTGGACAAATTTATAAAACTCTGAGCCTCAGTAACCCTGTCTAATAAAACTCTCTAGGAGTTCTTATGAGGATTAAAGGATATAATTGAAAACCCTTAGCATAGAACCTAGCATCTAATACATGCTAAAGATATATTAGTTCCTTTTTGTCTTTGCATATTGCATACAATAGAACGCAATTATGAAGTTGGAATTTCAGTCATTTAGAGAACTTCCCAAAAAGGTATACACTTACCTTGGTTTTCAGCTGGTCTCAGATTCGCTAAAGCGACGATCTGATGCCCAGCAGCAATGCACTGCATCATATTATAACAGCTGTCCTTCCCCCCACTAAAAAATAAATAGACAAAGAGATAAATAAATATCAGGTTAGTGACCATTATTCAACATAAAATCATTGGATATCAAAATAGAACTCATTATTTATTCAGCTTTTCAGAATATTTGAGGAACTACTTTACAATTAGAATGCAAAAAACCACATGAAATTTCCATAGCATAAGCAACTGAGCAAATGGATCTGAATGTCTAAGGTTGCTACTCACAAGAACTTATGAGATTATATGCATTATAACAAAGACCATTCTAAACAAAAAATAATACTCTTTGGTTTGTGATAGTGGCTCTACTTAACACATAAAGTCCTTTGCAAATAAAAAACGATTTAATTTTACATTTCAGCTAAACACTTAAATACTTCTTAGGTGAAATTCCCTATGAAAAATTAGAAAAAACATCCATTCTGTTCCACTTAACGAAATCTAACTGGCCACCATCACCAACTAAAGGATCAAATTAAAGATTTGAGATCCAATCAAATGATAAAGTTTGACATACTTGGTGGGTTCAAATTCTGTAGAGATAGAAAGCAAAATGCTGAATTACACTGATAAAGTTCAACAGCAGTACTATCAGTACTCAGCTTTCAGCCATCACTACATACGATGGTAAGATAAAGCTTGAGCTATCAATCTAATAAACAGATTGAAAGGAACTTCTAAATTCTGGCACCAAATCTACCTAAGGTGGAGGCAACTCACTTAGTCAAGACAAGTAGTAGTTCATCCATAACAAGGTTGAATGGCAACCTCTACGGTATTTTGGTTTAATACTCCATTGCTTCTCACTATACACATTTCTTCCTTTCTTTTATCAGTCTCTCTTCCTTTTTTTCCCTCCTGTTTACCTTCTTTCCAATCTTTGCTTAAGATCTGCAAATGAACCCCCAGGCAATGTTTAGACCTATTCAAAGCCAAAGAAACTAAGAGACTGATTATCCTGGGAGCTGGCTCTTTTGGCTTTCGAGTTCCCAACATTTGTCTGCCTCTCCCATATTTCCATCAGTAACAACTGTCATTCCAGAACGTCTCAAGGGCAGGGAGACTGCAAGGGGCAAAGTAAAGTTACACATCATGCTTTCTTTCCTCAGATTCTGATATTCCCTGAAGCACGTCTTCCACAACTTCCCCTAGTGAACCTCACTGCTCTGTTTCTGCAGGAAGAAAAGATCTAATTCTTTGGAATATTTAGAATACTAAAGATTAAAGGGTATACACCCACAATCAGAACTTAAAGCCTTATATTTTATTTTAAAATATGCTGATTTCAAATATGGTTTTAAAATACTATTTCCCAAATTGTGTTCTGTGAAACACTAGTGTCCAACAAATACTCTTAAGCACAAAGGGTCTTCAGCGTCAAATAAGTTTGGGAAATGCTGAGTACCTTACTTACCTCTTAGAATATCGCAAAGTACACAAGCATGTTAGATGAGAAGTCCTACAGAAGATCAGAATTTTAGTTCCCAACTCTGGGATACTAAGCTAAATTACTCGATGTGCTTGGGTTTACATGCTTCATTATAAAATTAGAGAACGGCCTAGCTAATCCTCAAGGTGTCATTCAGCTGTAAAATTCAATGATTCAATATTTTGTGTATTAGGAAAATAACATTATTTATGGTCTAAAGATATGTAAAATCTTTGTTTCACTTATTCCCTGAAGCACACACACATATCCCATCTCTCATTTTAGTACACACACCCACACACACAAAGATATATTGCAAATAGATTCACTGTATTAAGTCCAAATTCACATATATTCAAGTGTATATGCATATAAATGTATATATGTATTATGTATGCATTCATATTCATATATTGTTTTATATTCATACTTACAGCGTGTCTCTCAACACTTATTCAGATCTTACAATTTTTCAAGAGTTTTCCAACACTGGCTTTTTTTAGTGATTTGCTTTTTATTATAAAAGTAACATATGTACATTACAGAACATTTAGTGTAATGGATTACACCAATCTTTTTCTCTCCTTCCCTCCAAGATTTCTGAGTCTTCAGTTCATGTGTCTTACTTTAATGGTTAAAATTTGGCAAACTGCATGTGGATGTGAATTACTCATTTCCTAGACTACTTTTTACACTTATCTGTCTGGATTAAATGAAGACCACAACGGTCAAAGCTTAGTCATTCACTTTACAGATGAAATTCACTGAATAACATTAACTATTTTGATACTATAGTCTAGTCTCCTAAAAATGGCATTGAAGTAAAAGAAGTTGGAATATTCCAGCAACTACAGAATAGACTAGAATATTTTATCAAGAGTCCTTAAAAGGTTACTATTGTCAGCCAGCATCAATTATCTAGGGCACTGAACAAAAATGTTTATGAAATCGTCAGTGGGCTTACAAAAGAAAATGCATGGGTGCGATGTACCTCAGACACTCTATACAGATCCAACTCTGATCAAACAAACATTCTAGTCTAAATTTCTTTTTGTTGCTATTGTGTTCCCTTTTGCTTCAGTTTACAGACTGAGCATGGAAACATTTCAAATGGCCTGTCTTTGGCTGTCACAGGATTTTAGACACCTAAGTATGATGGGTTACTAGAGATTTCAAACTCCTTTTGGAATAGGGAGTATGTTATCATAAGTTCACTCTAACAGCAGTAGTGAGTGTCCGAAGCAAGAGCAACCGGATCTAGGGTAAAAGTGGTACAATTCCATCTCCGGCCTTGATCACCAAGGTAAAACACACCCATGCCCTAAGCAATCCGGACACTCCTGGGACGGCAGGTGAGGGAGAGGTGGCCCTTTGTGGGAGGGGGCGGGGCTAGTTAACAGCCTAGCGAGGAAGGCAGGACCGACCCGGGACCGGGCAGAAAGACCGAAGGGAACAAACCACAGAAGAGGACGAAGAAAGCAGGAGAAAAGGGCGGGGATAGCTCACTAAGCAGAGTCAAGCTGTGGCTCTCAAACTTCACTGCCCACTACAACTTTTAAGAATCCGACCCCGGGCCGCGTCAGAGGAATTAAACCAGCGCTCTGGCGTGAGACCCAGGCATCAGTGGTTTTTCAAGATCCCCAGGTGAATCCAATGTGAATCAGATTTGAGGGCCAGAAGACCAGAGAGGGAGCGAGGGGCAGAGAGGAGGAGCGCGAGCCAGGACCGGGGACGAGCCATGCCGGGCAAAGCCCGAAGGCTCCGCCTCTTCCTGTGGCGGCGAGGAGCCGCCGAGCCCCCGACACGCGGTTCCTGCAGACACCGTTTTTTTGGCGCCGGCGGTGGCGGCGGCAGCTCCCGCCCATCAGCAGGAAGGGACAGGAGGCTGACAGGGGAAGAGGAAGGCGGCCCCGGCGCCGCTTTACCTGATCAGAGCCGCGACCCTCATGCTGGGCGCAGTGCGCGTGCGTGCGGCGGCGCGGGCGGGAGCCGGGATGTCGCCGCCGCCGCGCCCCCGTGACGCGCCGTGGGGCCTCGGCCGGGTGTTCGCTCCGCAGCCTGTCCGCGGCCCGGCGCTGCGGCCCCTGCGGCTGCCTGCGGGACCTCTGGCCGCGGAGGGTACCCCGCATTGGCGCCTTGTCGCTGTGGCAGGGACATCCCGGCCCAGAAAAGAATGACGTTTAGGCACGGCCTAACCACCTAAGTGAGGGCACTGACGCTGCCAGGGGAAGGGCAAGGGCCGCGTCGCAGAGCCCAAGCACGGTGGCACTGGTTGGAGAATGTTCAAAGTCGCTTTTGCTGCGAATTGAAACATTTGTGGACGTGCAAAGGGAAAGGAAGTTTGCCCTTACTTCCTAAGAAGCTAAGTGTACCTTTGAGTTTTTTTAGCTTTTATCTCCTCTGTCCTCCAAACCTAAATCTGAAGCTAGCCCCAGGACCTCTAGGCTCCCTGTGGTTTTGGCCCTTTGTGTCAAGTAGCAGCTGAGAAGCCAGTTAAAGGGCATCACCAAAGAGTAGTGGCCTTGCAGACAGAAATCTAGCTTCTAAATTCATTCACCGAGTATTTGAGTGCCTTTCATGTAGCAGGCACTATTTAGGTTCTTGAGATACATCCATTAAGAAAATAAGGATCACTCCTCTCACGGAGTTTACTTGGGAGTAGGGAGAGCAGACAATATACAGCTAAAAAATTATATAGTATGTTAAAAAGGGATATGTGCTATCAAAAAAAAATTTGAGATTGAGAGGAATCAGGAAGGAGGTGGAAGGGCAAGTTGCAGAATTAAATAGTGTCAAAGTAGGACTTACTGAGAAGGTGAGAGTTGAGCCAACTTAAAGGAGGAGCGTTAGCTGTATATAACTGGGGATGTGCTCCAGGCAGGAAAAAAACTTAGAGCCAAGGCCCTACGCGCCAATGGCTAGTGTGGCTGGAGCAGAGCCAGCAAGGCAGAGAGTAGTGGGAGATGAAGATCCAGTGAGGGAGGGAGGGAGAAAATCATATACAGTCTTAGAGGTCATAGAGGACTTTGTCTTTTACTTTGAGTGAAGTGGGTGGCTATTGCAGAGTTTTGAACAGAGGTATGACTTCAAACTGAAAGGATTACACTGTGCTGTCTTGAAAATACACCTATTAGGAAGGTATTGCAATAATCCAGGACAGAAATGTTGGGGCCTAGAACCAGGATGGTACTAGTGAATTTGGTGAGAAGTGGGAGGATTCTAGCTCTATTTTGAAGGTAGAGCCAATAGAATTGGATGGATTAGATATGGAATTTGAAAGGAAGAAAGATGTGAAGGATGATACCAATGTCAATTGAATTAATGTATATAAGGAACTTAGAATCGTGCCCAGTATATAGTAAGCATTCAATTTTATTATACTGTAATGTGCTTATTAATTTCAGTACTTTTGGTGTCTGTGACTGGAGCAGTGACAGTCTACGTACCAGTTTCAGCATCTAAAATGATGCAGTTTTAAAATTCTATGATTGTGGATATTTATCAAATGAGTCATGTATTTAAGGAGTTCAGAGTCTAGTTGGGGTGATAAGATAAATATATTGAACAAATATTCGCAGTACGAGAGAGCAGATTTTGAAGGTAACAAGTTATGTAATGCATATGGCAGGAGCCCCATGAGTTGAACCCATAGGGTAAATGTTAGAATAAGGACAGGACTTGAAAGATGGGCAGAAATGAATAGGAGGAACAGGTGGACCTTACAAACAAAGGCAACAAGACAGGTGAAGGAGTTCAGATCATGTCACCTCAAAATATGCTGCTTTTGCATATTGATTATTTTAAGTTAAAGGCACTTGAGAAGCACCAGATGTAAGAAGGGCACTCAGACCCTCCTTTTTATTCCTGAAAGTAGGAGATAAAACTCCTATGGAAAAGGCACCCTCCCTGTACCGGGAGGAAAGAAGACATTTTTATCACCAGAGACAGGGAATCAGGGAATCAAGGCCGAAAGAAATCTGTATAAACAGAACTTGTTAAAAATAATTCTTATCTTTCTTTAGACTCCCTATCTAGTTTAGTTACTTTTCCACAATTGCCTCTCTTTGTTCAAACTACTATAAAAACATGTAGGTTCCACCATCTGGTGGGGGGGTCTTCATTCTTTTGTGAAGGAGAATGTACATGTAAGAAATTTTAATAAAACTCATGTACTTTTTGCCTGTTAATCTGTCTTATGTCAGTTTAATTCTTAGGCCCAGCCAGAGAGCCTAAAATAGTAGAGGAGAATTTTTCCTCCCCTAGACAGGAATGAGTGTGGTATATTCAGCAGCAGTGAGGAGACCCGCCTGATGAGTGGTGATGGTATACTGAAGAGAAAATAAATTAGATGGATAACATGATGCCAGATTATCCAGGGTCATAGAAAGCCAAAATGAGAAATTTGAACACCGGGAAGGTTACTCTGGCCGTGTTTGCCATCGCTTTTCAGGAATTGATGAATTAACAATAATGAACATTGTGAGTGATTTGATGAAATAGATTTAAAATCCCCCCAGAGACTCCTCCACATTTTCTATCAGGGGATATCTTTTCCTTGCCACTTGCAAAGCGGGATGGGAAGAGGAAGTACTAAGATGCTCTTCCTAAAACTGAATCCTTAGGATTATGATGTTTTTGTTGCTCTCTGGTAACTGGGCTCTGTAAGCTTTATTTTAGGACATCCTCAACAAGTAAATATATTATAGTGTGTATATCCTGGAATTAAATTGTATATTAGGAAATATGTTGAGTCCATTCTCCAAGGTCACCCAGTCTTTGGCTTGATGGTGTCATTCTTCTCCTCTGGGTTCATCCTAGTGCCTTTGTATTAAGTATCTCTTATAGTGCCTTTTTATTAAGCATCTTTTCTCCAGGTCCTTTTTCCCTTTCCCTAAAAAAACAGTTCCTCTCACCATCTATTCCTTCCTTTTAAAAACTTTCTACCTGAATTTACCCAATTCTATCAGTTAATGAATTTTTCCGGTTGCCCAGTGTAAAACTACTACATGTGTGTGTCTTCTTAAAACTTTTTGTTTATTTATTGCCTTCCTTCCAGAGTTACTATACAAGGCTCTGTGCTTGAGTGTTCCATCAGGACCACAATACAAGTGGTAGATTCAGTCCACTCTAGCTCAATAGACATATGTGCAGTTCTGAAATCAACGTATATCACATCGGTCTTAACCCAACCATCAGAGTTATTCTTCGATTCATACATATTTTTGGAGGAGTTTTAAAAATAGTTGACTGAAGAAAATCAGAGCAATTTTTGACACCCAAAAGAGTTCTGTTAGAAACTAAAGGTTAGGTTATGTTCTAACTTGTCCCATTGAGGATTTTTCTTAAATCATTCTAATCACCTTATGTAGGTGTCATTTTCTTCTGCTGAAATTTGAAAATAGTATGTCAGTTACAGTCCTCCGAGAAGCAGACACCAAGACAGGGTTAGTACAAGAGATTGATTGGAGAAAATGCTTGTGAAGGATAAAGGGAGAGGGAGGAGGAGAAGGCAGGGAGACTCAGATCAGAATGCAGACCGGAACCTGGGAAAGCAGACAGGGAAGGAAGAATGAGTAGGAAGAGCCCCAGATTGCAGTGTAATTCTGAGAGTCACAGCTAGACCAATGGGGAGTCCTGGGCTAAAGCTGTTCGTTAGAGGAATCCAAAATTGGGGCAGGAACAACTCAGTTCTAGTACTTCCACTGTGCTCAGTCATTGAGAGCAGCACAGGAAAACTTGGCATGGTGCAAATTCAAGGGTGGATCCAAAAGCTGCAGCTGCAGACTACCAATCAGTTCATAGTAATGCTCCTCCATGATTCTTGTGAACCCCTCTTGCTAAGGGTAGAGTTACAAAGGCAAGATTAATGGGACAAACTATAATCTCTGTCATTGCAATTGGTCTTGGGCTATTCTGGTACTTTTTCTTTCCTCCAATATCCACTCCATATCCCGTTCCCTCTCAACTATGGCCTCTGCAGATCTTGTTGACTTACCTGGCGATATGACCTAAACGCTCATTCCTAAGATCATCATACCCTTCTTAGTCTGGGGTTGCTGCATGTGTCCATTCACAGTTACCTTTGGGCAAGGGAATACTAAGAGGCACCTAAGTGGGTCCCCTGGGTTCCACATGTATTCCTTCTTGTCTCCGCTGTGTAAAAGCAGCCCCATCTTTTCCTGCTAATCGGAGTCAATTATCCCTGCTTGCTGGCCGCTGGGTGCAGAGTTAAAAGTGCCCTACTACTAAATAGTTTGTAGTTCAATGGATCACTGCTGTGACCCTGGTAAGAGAGAAAACCTTTGAAGACTAGGATCTTTAACTCTGCTCAGCTCAGAGTTGTGGGAGGTGAAGCATAAAGTGAGTAATTGGGAGTGGTTGTAAGTGAGGCCATTCTTGCTTTCACCGCTTGATTCCCAGATCCACGTATCCTTCCTTTTGGAGACAGTGCCATGTAGAGATCTGTGATTTAGTGCCTATACTATGTCTTGAGGGATGGTGCGCCATCCTTGCAGAATATTTATTGTCTCTGAGCTGCTGATTTAGCTGTGATTTTAGTAAGTCTTTCCAGTACTGTAGAAGGCCAGCTTCATGTAAATAGTACAGTATATGATACGACAACTAGATCCCATGGACATGGGCCCATTCCCCTACCTCATTCTCAGTGAAGTGGGTTTTCTTGTGGATGCTCTGCTGCATGGGATTCTGTGCCTGTGGAATTAGTGGTGCCAGCTGAGGCTATGCAGACAGGAAAGGCCAGGTTAGTTCCCCTACAGTGCTCAATCAAAGCCTGGGAGCAGCCCGGGGAACATGTGGCCTGCTATGATCTCCACAGTGGATCTCGAAGTGTGGCAATTGAAAGCTGTCAGTCATCTGTGCTTCCCACAGCAGGTGTTTTTGAAAGCAGATCTGAGTGAGTCACCTCCGTTGCTGCCACTCTGAGACAGAATGACTCTCACAAAATCACATAATGAGGAGCAGGAACATTTACACTACTTGTTTCATGTTGTGCCTACTGGAGTAAGAAATGTAGAAAGAAAAGTTAATTCAAACCAAGAATAGTATTTGAAGGAGAGTCAATTTGAATTCACAAAAGTCTAAGTTATAAACAATAGTATTTTTAAGAAAATGCTTTAATTTACTTCCAAACAAATATACTAATCCTGAACATAGTAACACACTAATATTGAATCCTGAAAAAGTATATATATATATTTTTTGTGAGGAAGATCAGCCCTGAGCTAACATCTGTTGCCAATCCTCCTCTTTTTGCTAAGGAAGCTTGGCCCTGAGCTAACATCCGTGCCCATCTTCCTCTGCTTTATATGTGGGATGCCTGCCACAGCATGGCTTGACAAGCGGTGTATAGGTCTGCGCCTGGGATCCGAACCTGTGAACCCCAGGCTGCCAAAGCAGAGCATGCGAACTTAACCACTACGCCACTGGGCTGGCATCTGACAAAGTATTTTTAAGAGGACTTGTAAGTTAATAAGGAAAACTTATTTTTAACTAGTAATATCTGTTTTCCTATGAGTAATTTGCCCAAGTTTCAAGAAAAGTTGGCTTGGCAAGACCCTGATCTGCATAGTGTTCTACACAAATACTGTAAAGGTAACACAGCCCAGTCAATGTCAACAAGTTAATAGATTTTATATCAGTATAGTCTAACGTAATTCCTTTTATAATATATTGAAATGACTTGCCCAAGATTCACCTTTAAAGGCTTTGTGAGCTTACTTCCTACAGTCTCAAAATTACATATAAATGACTGTGGATTAGTTTGTAGAGCCAACAAAATAGGTGAATAGAAAATCAGCCTCAAAAAATCTCTAGCCCTTGCCAGTTTACTTAAGGGAAACTCTCCATAGCCAAACACTGTTGCTGGTAATAAAAAATTGCAAGCTGTCACTGAATTCTGCTTCCTTGGCAGCTCCTCTCAGTGATGTACTGATTGATAACAACTCAGATAATCAAATCAAAAACTCTACAGGTAGTTACTCCTCAGAGACCTTGAAAGGATTTACATCTTAAGCCAGTGAATATCTCCCTGAAGTCATGGCATACTCGCAGCCTTCAGAAGGTTGCCTAGTGAGGATTCAGGGAAAAAAGGAATTAAGTAATTATTTGGAGTGTAAAGTTAAGGGCATCGTGTTGCGAGCATCTGGTGCATCTATATTAATAATAATAGCAGCTTATATGAGTCAAGCACTCTTCTAAGTGTTTTATGTATAATGACTCATTTAAATATTGCAGCGAACTCATGCAGTAAGGTATATTGTTACTCCCATTTGTAGATAAGGAAACTGAGCACAAAGAAGTTAAATAACCTGCCTGTCTTAGTTTGGGCTGCTTTAACGAAATACCATAGTCTGGGTGGCGTAAACAACAGACATTTATTTCTTACAGTTCTGGAGGCTGGGAAGTCCAAGATCGGAATGCCAGCATGGTCAGGTTCTGGTGAGAGCTCCCTTCCTGCTTTGCTGTATCCTCACATGGCAGAGAATCTCTTCTTATAAGAGCACGAATCTCATTCACAAGGGTACAACCTCATAACCTAATTACCTCCCAAAGGCCCCATCACATTGGAGATTAGGGCTTCAACATATGAATTTTGGGGTGAGTAACATTCAGTCCACAGCACTGCCCAAAGCCCTAGAGCTAATAGTAGCAGAACCAGGATTCAAACTCAGGCAGTCTAGCTCTAAAGTCTACGCTCTTAACCACTATACGATATCTGCCACTGAAAATAGTCAGATGGTTATTTTAGCTAAAATACCCTATTCCCAAGATATTTTTGGAAGGACAATGCCATCACTCACCTTCTGAATCTCCTTTGTCTATGCTTCTGAGCTGGCATAGAAAGACACAAATTGTTGTATTATATGAATTAATATGTTCTGTGAAGTCATTGTTAAACATTGTAGGTCTGAGATTCATTCTGTCTCTTTTAGGTATCTTTTTCTTTACTCCATCATGGAGAACAGCAAATTAAAAAGCTGTGGGAGCCAGGCAGGTAACATAAATGAGTGAAGTGGCCTGGTATAAGGCAATTTGGAATGGCAAACCACTGCTCACTCATCACTTGGCTCCAGCTGCCCTGTGCAAATGTGGACCCAATGTTACCAAATCTTGCAATTTTCCAAGAGATGTCAGAGATCTTCATTTTAGTTAACTCCTTTTTTTGATGTTGGAAACTAATTTTTAGAATTGTAATCACTGTGCACACCAAATAAAACATACCTGCTTATTATTAATTTTATAATTTAACATTAGTGAGCAATCTTTATTCCTTTACCCAACTATTATTTATCGATGACCTGTTACATGTTTATTTATCAAAATTTTAAATGCTTATACTCTTTCCTATAGAAATATTTTATACTCACATATGTGCAAAAGTGTACAAAAATGTCCACTGCAACATTATTTGCAAAATAGAAATCTCATCAGGACAGGGACTTTGTGTTATTCATTTCTAGAAGAGTCCTGGCGTATAGTAGGTATTTAATACATATTTGGTGAAAAATATGTATGTAATTAACCTAAATTTCATCAACAGAACTGGTTAAATAAATTCTGGTGCTCCACACAATGAAATAATATGTGTGTAACAGTTAAAGAAAAGTGAAAAATTCTGTAAGATATATTCTCAAGTGTAAAAAGCAAGTTGCAAAAGATGTTTCCATTTGTATCAAATGAAAATTAAACATATATAGGCATAAATATGAAAGTAGATATTAAAGCCTCTACAAAGTTATATGCTAAACTGTTACAAGGATACTTCTGATTAGAAGAATGGGAGATGGGACTTCTACTTTTCACTAATACACATCTGTATTGTTTGACTATTTTAGATAAATATATGTATATTACTTATATATTTAAAAAGACTAAATATTTAGCCCCATTAATAAATCAATGAAATAAAATAACTGTGTGATATTACTTCTTAACTTTCAGGTTAGCAAAGATTAAAAAAACCAAAAACTGGTGAGAATAAAGATCAATGTTGGCAAGAATACAGGGAAAGGAACAATCTCATGCTCAGTTGCGGAGAAGTAAGTACAACTTTTCTGGAGGGCAATTTGGGACTACACATTAAGTCTTTAATGTGCATAAACTCTGACTAAGCATTCCCATCCCTAGGAATTTATCTTAAGGAGATAATTGGACAGTAGTACAGAGATGTATATACTGGAATGTTCCTTGAGATGTTGTTTATAATATTGAAAAATAGAAAACAAGCTAAGTATCAATAATTAGGGTACTGGTTAAATATATGTACTATAGTATATCCAGACAGTAAATGTACCATGGTACACCCATACAATAAAAGATTGTGCAATCATTATAAAGGGTGATGTATATCTATACTTGTTAGCATGTAAATATAACCATGAGATGATCATATTAACATGCAAAGAATATACACACACACATATACATAGGCATATATATGGGAGACTACAGAATCGTGGTTAAGTACTTGCACTTTGGAGTCAGACTGCCTCAATTTGAAGGTCAGCACTGCCACTTACTAAGCTTTGTAATTTGAAACAATTTGCTGCAACTTTATTTTTTTAGTTTTGTTATCTGTAAAATGGGGTTAAAATATAATCTACCATACATAGGTGTGAGAATTAAATAGTCCATTATAATAACGCAGTCTATTATTATTTTACATAAAGAGAGGTCTGGAAAAAATTCATCAACATGTTGATGGTGGTAGTCTTTGTGCGGTAAAATTGAATGGATTTTTTTTTGCTGTCTTATATATACCTTTCTATATTGTTTTAACTTCCCCAAATTAACACATATCCTTGTAAATAGAGTAGATGATAGTTGGAAGAATGGATGATTGGTGGAGTGGAAGGAAGGAAGAGAGGCAGGATACCTGCCTGCCTCAGGCTAGGTCTTGCAGGTAGCAATACTCTGATGAAGTTACAGAAAAGTATAGGATCTCGTCTTCAGCTCTGTAGATTCAAAAAAACAACTTTACCATTCATCCAACGCAGATCAGACTGTAGGGAACTGATAGAAGCTATGTGCAAATTCTTGGAGGACTCATCAATAAACCGGAATGTATATAAGTCAGCTCATTCTTTTGCCAATAGAAAAGCACACATTGGAAATAGAACTCTTTTATCAAAACATTGCTTGATAGGGGCTGGCCCCGTGGCTTGGCAGTTAGGTGTGCGTACTCCGCTACTGGCAGCCTGGGTTCGGATCCTGGGCACTCACTGATGCACTGTTTGTCCGGCCATGCTGAGGCGGCGCCCCACATACAGCAACTAGAAGGATGTGCAACTATGACATACAACTATCTACTGGGGCTTTGGGGAGAAAAAGGGAAAAAAAAAGGAGGAGGATTGGCAATAGATGTTAGCTCAGGGCTGGTCTTCCTCAGCAAAAAGAGGAGGATTGGCATGGGTGTTAGCTCAGGGCTGATCTTCCTCACAAAAAACAAAATAAAACAAAAAAACATTGCTTGATAAATGAAAACCACAATGAGATACCAATACACACCCACTAAAATAGCTAATGTTATAAAAACCAATAATACTAAGTGTTGACAAGGATATGGAGCAACTAAAACTCTAGTACATTGTTAGTAGGAATGCAAAAATAGTACAGCCTCCTTGTAAAACAGTTTGACAGTACCTCATAAAGTTAAACATACTTTGCCTTAGGACCCAGTAATTTCACCATAGGTATTTACCCCAAAGAAGTACACACGTATGTCTACTCAAAAATGTGTGTGTGAATGTTCATAGCGGCATTATTTATAATAGCTGAAAACATAAAGCAACCCAAATCTCCATCAACTGGTGAATGGATAAACTAATTATGGTATATTCATACCATGGAATACTGCTCAGCAATACACACAGCAACATGGATGAATTTCAAAAGCATGCTAAGTGAAAGAAGTCAAACACAAAAGACTACATCTTGTATGATTCTATTCACGTGAAATTCTAGAAAATGCAAAACTGGTGATAGAGAGGGGATCAGCATTGCCTGGGATCTGGGTGAGGAGAGGTCATCAAGGGCAAAAGGCCTCGAGGAGACTTTTTAGGGTGAAGAAACTCTTCTATCTCTTGATAGTAGTGTTAGTTACACAATGGTAAGCAATTACCAAAATTCATCAAACAGTACACTTAAAACTGGTTAAATTGATTATATGTAATTAATATCTTAATTAATAAAACACTTATTGGTAAGGATGGAGTCAGTTTTTATTATCTGATAAATGGTATCATTCCCTTTCTCAGAATGAATCTATGTATATATTTGAGTATATGTACTATAGGTATTAAACTTTGAAGGAGACTAGAATATCTTCATCCATTGGTGGGGCATCCTTTTCCTTTCATTCTTTTTCCCAAACAGTCGGAGTTCTGGAATTTCTATATCAAAGGTGTTTTAGGAGTGGCTATATAGTTAAAAGTGGAGGTGAGGGGATTTGTCTTAAAACTGCATTTGTGTATTAAGCACACTCTTAGTTAAGTTGTAAGTTTATTTGAAGGGAGTGTTAGAAATTAGAAGGGGGCTAGAGCCTCCAAAACCATCTTTAGTGGCACTTACATTTTCAAATACTACATTGATTTCAATCAGGCACTAGCCAGTTATAAATATCTGAAAGGAAATTTGCATTATACGTTAATATTATTAGCAACATATTTTAAAACTTTGCCTTAAGGGTAAGGTTTTACTTCTGCAGCAAGGCTAATTTCTTCATTGTCCTGTTTTACTATGTTTATTCATTTTCAGAGAGAGATAACAGTATCATATTCTTGAATTTATTTCTGAAGTCTGACAATACATTATGTTTAGACCATTTATCTCTTTACAGACTCCATGTGTATATTCAATAATTTAAAATGTAATAACAATTCAGTTTTTAGCCTAAGTGTCCTTTTTATGGACTTCTGACTAGATCACAAGTTGAAAAATTATTCTAATATTTGCCTAATATTACAAGATATGTTTTGGAGTCAGGCAAACCTGGATTTGAGTTCTGATTCTGAGACATTAGTTTGTAATTTCAGCAATATGTTTTTCCTTCATCTGTAAAATGAAGATATCCATACTTACCTTATGAAGTGAGGATTAAATATATATAAATGCACTGGTCAGCAATATCTGTCACATGTGGACCCTGAAGTAAACACTCAAAAATTACAGTACAAAGACTTATAGCTAATAAGACAAAAAAGAGTTAAGATGGAATCATATAAAACTGCTCAATTAGTCCAAAAGAAGGCAGAAAAAGAGAGGAAAAGAAAAAAAGAGAGATAGAAAACAAATATCAAGATTGTAGATTTACGCCCAGCGATATCAATAATCACATTAATTATCAACATCCAAACACCTAAAATGCAGGTTGAAAGATTGGACAAGCATCAATTGTCTATAAGAAACTCACTTTAAATATGAAGACACAGACAGGCTAAAAGTAAAAGGATGGAAAAAAGATATATACTATGCCAACACTATTCAAAAGAAAGCTGGAGGGACTATATACATATCAGACATTGTAGATTTCAGAGCAAGGAATAAAATCAGTTGCTCTCCTTTCTCAGACCTCCATCACCCAGATCCCTTCCTCTGAGGCAACACATTACCCATTTTTTCTGTATCTTTCCAGAATGAGTTTATGAATATATAAGCATATATCACTTTTATTTTTCACCAAGGGGAGTGTACTATATTCACTGTTGTGTACTTTGTTTTTCCAGATATATCTAGGACATTATTCTGTATCACTACATATAGATTTATCTCATTTTTAACTACTGTATAATAAAGAATAAGGTTTTTTTAAAGGTATCCATCACGAACACCAGGGTCTCCAAATTCTAGCTAATGGGGCTAGGTGAAGCCCCTCCGATATATGCTTGGAATGTAACTATTCTAAAGAACACTGGACACCGGCATCTGCAGCACATTCAAAACTAAGGTCAATATCTTGACACGCCATATTTCAACCCCTATTACCCCAACTCACACTTCTACCAATTTATTGTTTTTTGGGGACACTATCCTTCACCTGTTTAGTCTCCAAGGTAGTTCTTCACTTCCCCTTCTCCCTTATCCTTCCCCAATCAGTAACCAAGTCTTACAGATTCTGCTCTCAAGGTGTCTCAGTAAGTTGGAGATGGATGGTGTAATTCTTTTTGAAGTTCATTGTTACCTATTCAATGTATTAGAAACAAGACTAATGTCTGCATCCAATTCCAATTGCATTGCCAGATGTTTTATCTATAAAATTGTGTCATAGAAGAACTTCAGAGTTTTTTTAAGTGATAAATTGTTTTTTTAATATTTCTATTCAAAAAATTTCTTTCCAGATTCTTTCTTAATAATTTTATTCATTGTTCTTCTCATTTAGGAAGACGTTTCTGGCTGGTGGGATATATTGTGTTGTATAATTATAACGTGAATTTATGGATCATCTTTCTTTTGACAAGCTCCAAGTACTTTAACAAGTTGTGTTTCATATATCCTAATAATACCCCTGTGAAATAGGTTGCAGAAAATATTTTCTTTTCAATTTATAAGTGAAAGAACAGAAACACAGATATATCAGGTAATTAGTGCTTGGCTACACGGAGTGTTAGTGACAGAACTGGGACTAGAACCCAGGTTTCCTGACTTGCAAGCCAGATTATAAGTTTCAGAATCATAAAACTGTCTACTCTGCAATTTAAAAAAAGTAATGGCATATACTCTCACACATCTTGAATTTCTAGAGCTGTAATAATAATCCACTAAAAAAGGAAAAAAATGTCTTCCTTTGAGACTCTCATTGGAAAAGAACATTTCTCAAGAAATGTAGAGAATACGTCTTCAACCACTGATTCTCTTCATCAAGAATTTCTCTATAAAATGAACTATAAAATGTGATGACCTCAGACTCAATGTTACACTTGTTTTTATTCCTCTAAAATATTGTCCAAACAAATAAATGCCCTAGACTCTAAATCAATCATTTGAAACTGGTCGACTACAGCTTTGAAAATATTGGGAGCATCATAAACATCATGCCCACATGTTTCTTTTTCATCATGGAACATATACAGCCTGCAGTCATTCATAGCAATATCTCATGGCTCTGGTAAAAGCTTATGAACACCTTTCTCTGTCCATCTGTATATTTCTGAATAATTAGATACATTCAGAAGTCCACAAACTAAATTCTAATTGGTGACTCAATGGCAACAGGAATAGTTGAATAAAGTAGTTTATTTAAATGGAAAACCTGTATGTCTCTGAAGTAGAGCAATTTGCAAAAAGAACTAGAAAAACTAGCCTATTAAATGAGAATTTAAACTTGGAAAATTTTCATTGCAATTATAGTAATACGTTAGAATTTGATTGAACAACATTTTGATTATGGTTACTTTCTCTTTGAGCTTTCATTTCATTAGTAAGACTTCTATAAATTGGCTTTGCTCTCTTTGTAGAACCCAATAGATTAAAATTTTATTATGTTTAGCGGTGTGTATTTTGGATTATGTGCATACATAATTCTAATATTGTTTTTTATTTCTCATCTATATATCTAAGCATGTGCACATACATGGAGAATATGTGATATTTGAGAACTATTAGGTTTGTGAGGAGGGAGACCATATCTTGGTATCATTTATCTAAAATAAAAAACATGACAGAAATGAAATAGGTAGGATTTTTAAGCAAGCAAAATTTACTATATAAGCATCCATGGAATCAAAATAATGGGAGATGTTTGATGATAAATAATAAACGATGAATGCTTAAAATTATTCATCACAGAATTGGTATTGTAATTCCAGAATTTTAAGAAAAGAACATTCTTTTGTATCTCCTTACAAACATTGATTTTAATTTTTCTATATTTAACTTTTGTTTGTACCCATTTACACACATAATTTTCAACTGTTATGTGGAATGGATGTAATTTTGTATTCTGACTTGGAAAAATGTATGCTTCTGACACATAAGAAATTCTTTGGAAAATTGTACTGGATATTAATTTGATTTGATATTTCAAAATATTAATAGTAAAAATAATTAGGAAGAATCACTCTCATAAAATTTCCTCAAAAATTTTTTGAAATAAAAAGTGGAGATATAAATTAGTAAAGAACAAATAAATTAACCTACCTGATTTGTTTATAGGATTTTCTTTTTCTTCTTGCTGATTTCTTTTTCTTTTTCAATCAAAAGGAAATTCGTATGTTCTTAACTCTGCTCTCTTTTGAAATGCACAATAATTGTTGTCAATTAGTTGAAATAGTCTAATACTATTAGTATGGAATACTAATGTGTGAATGGATGGGAATGTTTTGCCCATATTGGTTAGACCTAGTTAAAAACTCAACACTGCTTTTGTATCTCATGGAAAAGACTTTTGTTTCCTGAGACTTATTAAGACTTTTCAAGACTGCTTGATTTCCATCCATTGGCATGATCCCATCTGGTAAATGTAGTACTTATTACTGTTCATCATATTTTCTATTTTCCCTCCTTATGGAGTCTCTTGCTGAGAGATGAACGATCTCTGCCCTGTGATCATGTGATTTGTTTTGGCCAATGAAATGAGCAGAGGTGACAGAAGTCACTTCTGGGAAGAGCCTTTAAGAGCCACCACATGGATCACTGGTGCTTTTTTCTCTCTGCCAAGAAACTGGCAATCATTGCTCTACCAGACTAGGTCCTGAAATAGAGCCCCCAGCTGTCCTGGGATGGACGGTTAGTATGATCGAGAAGTAAACCTTTGTGGTTGCAAACCACTGAGATGATAGCAGTCACTGAACTTTGGAGGCCACTGAGTTATCTCAGGGAGGAGATAATCCTGCCAGTTTGCACAGGCAGCAACCTGTCGAGCATGTATAGGAATGGCTTCCAAGGGTGTTAGCTCAAAGAGAATTAACTGTGAAATTGAATTAGGCAAAATTTACCTTATCCTAACAGATACGAAAATAGCAAATTTTTTTCCTTGAAGTCACTTTTCAAAATTCTCAAATAGTTTTAGTTCACAGACCTCTTTGATACAAAGTCACAGAAGACTCTATTCGCCAAAACATAAATACACACATACATGCGTCTCTATTCTTGGCTGTGTGATCTTTAACATCTACACAACAAACCTTCCTGAATATCACAGGCTAGGTAAGATACCCCTCTATATGGTCCCATCAGACCTAGTGTTTTCCAGTAATAATATATTACATGCCTGTATTCTCTTCTAAATAGCCAGTTTCATGAAGGCAAAGAATGTCCTATTCTATTGTACCAGTCAAGCTAATGGCAGGAAGCTGGGATTTGAAAGATACTGAATGAAGGGAATTTTTTAGAGTTGTAGGCAAGGTTAAGGAATCACCCAGGGATTCTGAGACACCCAGGAACTAGCAACACCAGGAAGATAATAGTACCCATAAATTTGAAGAGGCAAGGAAAGAAAATGATGTCATTGGACCTTTTTGGAGGCTGGAGTCATGGATGGGGGGTTACTGAATAGGAGCTGTAGTAATAGAGGAATACAGCCACTATCACAATAGTGCGCCAAGAAAAGGAAATCACAGGGGAAGAAATATCCTGATCTCTTTTTCCATCTGCCCTGCCATCTCCTATCAGTGCCTGCCATTGACTGAATCTCACAGAAAGTCAGAGGGTAAGGAAGCTTGTTGATACAGCTCACAGAGATCAGCCTGTTGGGTCACAGAGCAAGGCAGAGAAGGATGAAGAATAGGTCTTGGGAGGGCAAACAGGAGAAGCTAAATACCTCCTTATTGCTGTATTTCCAGTTCCTGTTTATTTGTTTGCCTGGTGCATAGGAAGTGCTTAAAGATATTTGATGGATGAAAGAATGAATAACATAAACATTACAAGCAAAGTAATTAATCTGGATGCTAAGATCAGGCTGCATTTCTTGTTTTTCTAGGAAATTATTTTACTTCAACAAGTTATCTCATATCTGAATAGTGTCATGAAAGCCTTTTAGCTGTTGATATTAAATACTTCTAAACCAGGTTTTGAATTCCTATGAAGAACACTAAGAAGTAAAGTAACTGGGAAAGCAATTGTGAAAGAGATCATATTGGTATGCAAAAATGAGATGACTCAATTGAACAAGTTTATTGAGTAGATAACTAAGTGAAAAAGGTGAGCCATAAAATGTAATTCATGGCACACAGTTACAACACAATTATTCAAGTTATCACTGGTATTGATATTGAGTAGGGTGTCAGCTGGGCAATGCTTTAGGAGATCATGTGGTTGTGGCATTTGTTCACTATGGCAATAATGATGATTCAAAGATTGTAGGATGGGCCATCTCTGTGTTGTAAAGCTTATAAAAAAGAAAAAGATAAGCTTAGTGCTTGAACTCTAAAACCAAAGCATGAAGAAAATATTGGAAAGTTTCTATGGAAGTTTTAAGCAAGATTTCCTGACTGAGGGTCCACATTTAGAATTCACATTTCTGAGGGTAAGGTAGGGGTACTTGTTGGGAAGAAGTGAAACACTAAGATTTGGGATGGGGGCATTTGGGCAGGCATAGATGAGACTGAGAACTTAGAACCTCCAAATCCTCTTGAACCTGCCTTGAGAGTGGAAGCAGCTCTTTCCCACAGTCTGAGGAATGCTTGCAGAGAAACTTTTCAATAATTTCACTTGGGGCAGTTGCCTTTCAAGGGGGTATCTGTTCTTCTCAAGACACCCCCCCACACGCACCATATTCAACACCCCTTATTGCCTCCAGGGCCATAATGAGAATTAAATCCCAGTATAACCCTGAGAGAAAATTGCAAGATTGGCTCCGGGAGGAGATCAAGAGATCTGGCAGGCTTAAATTAGATTGAATTCTAAAGTGATTAGGTCAAGTTGAATGAACTGTAAGATTGAATGACGCCAGTGGTTCTCAAAGTGTGGTCATTGGACCAGCCAGCATCAGCATCACTTTAGAACTTGTTAGAAATGCAAATTCCAAGCCCCTTTCTAGACCTAATGAATCAGAAATTCGAGGGCATGTTTTAACAAATCTCCAGGTGATTCTGGTACCTGTTAAAGTTTGAGAACCACTGAAATATGCTAAATGTACGTATGTGGCCTCTACTAGGAGTTGAGATTTAGTATTTTACCTAGAACAGTTAGAAGTGAGTCTAACAGTTGGCTGGTTAATGGAAGCCTGGACTCAATAGTTGCCCGAGGTCAATGAGGTTGAGAGTACAGAACTACTCTGACATAATGTAGAAAAGAAAGCTTGATGGCTTAGAGAAATGAGAATGTTATAGCAGATGTAAAATGTGCAATTTGCTCTACCATCCTCTCACCGTTTTTACCCCAGAACGTCCTGGATGACATCTCCTTCATCAAAATATATTAAAATGCAGTGGTGAGGGAAACAGCAGCATCCTTGAAAACCTCTGTGGTGGCTGTCTCTAACAGCTGATGATGGACATGGGAGATACTGCCAGGAAAATGAACTCCCTGATTTGAATATAAATCAGGGATCCCAGACTAGTAGGGCCAAGCGGTTGCTCTTAACTGTCAGAGACAAGGTGGGCATAATTATCCTAATAAGACACAGTTTACAGAGTGGTAATCAGGGTGTTTTGACCAGCATGGACACATGCCAATGACTAATTGATCATAAGGTCACTGGGAATTAAATAGATGGGCAACCTTCTTGACTTATATAAAATAAAAACCAATTAAGTTGTCATATGAGAATTCTTAGCCTCATACCCTGTTCCCAGACTTAAGCCAATTCACAGGTCTGAAGCTCTTTAATTACCGAGCAGGTCGGGTCCCTTTGAGGAAGAATGTAGCCTGCAATATGGCTACAAATGGCCTCCATGGCTTTTCCAGATGAACCTATGGTCACTTACCAGGATGATTTTTACTGGAGGAGTGAAATACCCAGTCCTTCTGGAGGTTTTTAGATAGTGACTCTGAGATAATGCTGGTCCATAGGATACAAAACACAATCATGGTTCAGTGGTCAGAGTCTGGAGGTCAGGTGATAAATGAAGTCTTTTTTTTTTTTAATTTTATTTATTTATTTATTTTTCCCCCAAAGCCCCAGTAGATAGTTGTATGTCATAGCTGCACATCCGTCTAGTTGCTGCATGTGGGACGTGGCCTCAGCATGGCCGGAGAAGCGGTGCGTCGGGTCGGTGCGCGCCCGGGATCCGAACCTGGGCCGCCAGCAGTGGAGCGCGCGCACTTAACCGCTAAGCCACGGGGCCGGCCCCATAAATGAAGTCTTGACTCCATTGTATCTGACAGCGGCTCCAATAAGTCCATAGACTCACTCTGTGGTTAGTTTCACCGTTTCTGAATATATTAAAAAATACACATTTTTATCAGCTGAGGCACCAGCTTAAAAATGACAGCTGGCGAGTTGAGGTTGCTGTGCTATAGAATGTAGTATATGCCTTAAACTAGCAGTACATATATAGTGCCATCTTCCCCAAAGCGGGAATATAGAGGTTCAGGAGCCAAAGAGTGCAGGTGGGAGTTACTGCTCTCATTATTATATCTTGTATTTCACTTACAGATTCAAAATGTTTAGAAGTCCTAATTCCCAAGGTATAACAGTTTCTGCCAGGAAACATAGTCATTGTTCTGTTAAATTAGAAGCTGAGGCTATTCTTTGGCTATTTTGGGCTCCTCATACCACAGAGCCAACAGAAGGAAAAGAGGGTGAGTCCACTGGCTAAGGTAATTGGATCCAATTGCCATGGGGAAATTGGGTTACCATTATACAGCAGGGGCAAGTAGAACATGTGTGTAACTCAGGGGTTTCACTGAGGAACCTCTTACTACTTCATAAGAATGATCAATGGGAAACTGTGGAAATTCAATAAATACAGCAGCACTAAGAATTGTGGAAATAAAGGTTTGGGTCACCTTACCAGGTAAAGAACCCCAATGAGCAAAAGTACAGAAAAAAGGAAGTGGTGGATATCATTTTAGGTCTCATGTCCGGTTACAGAAGTAGGGATTATAGTGGCTACATCTTATGTTAATTTATGTTTTCTTTTTTGCCTTTCTCTGTGGCTGAATATGAGAAGTTCTGATGGGAGTTTAATCACAATTGAGGTTTCAGGAAAGGCATGAATGAACTGAAATCACTCCATGATTATAGAATAGCTGGTGGGACTTAGTGTTACTTTTGTGTGGGGGTCAAGAGTTTCTTCATGTGATGGAAGGCTAAAATGGTGGTTATTCTGTTCTCCCTCTTCCCATGTATTAGTTATTCATTGTTGCATAGCAAATTACTCCCAAAATCTAACAGCTTAAAACAGTAGTCCTTTATTATCTTACAGTTTCTGTGGGTCACAAATCCAGACATGGTTTAGCTAGGTCCTCTGGCTCAGGTTATCTCACAGGGCTGAAGCTTTATCCAAAGACTTGGCTGGTGAAGGATCAACTTCCAAGCTCACTCACATGCATATTGGCAGGGTTCAGTTCCTCAAGGGTTGTGGGCTGAGGGCCTCAGTTCCTTACTAGGCTGGACAATTCTCTCATTTTCTTGCCATGTGGGACTTCCCATAGGGCAGCTCATAGCATGGAAGCTGGCTTCCCTTAGAGTGAGCAAGTGAGAGAGCGAGAGAGAACATCCAAGATGGAAGCCCAGGATGGAAGCCAGGATGGAACCTTATCATGGAAGTGACATTCCAACAGTTTGTCATATTGTATCTGTCAGAAGTGTATGTCTTTGTCTAGCCCACCTTTAAGGGGAGGGTATTACACAAGGGAATAAATACCAGGAGGCAGGGATCTTTGGGGGCCACCTTAGAGGCTGCTTTTCATACACCAATTCATTCTCTGCCTTATTCTGTCCTGCTATGGGTCCCAGTTGGATTGCATTACTCAGGATCTTGCCCTCTGCCTTTCTGTTGGGTCTTGCCAATGGGAGGCCCAGGCAGGAGAATAAAGAGCAAGGAGGAGTTAGAATATTTCTTTCCCTGCTTTCTTTCTGCCTTCATGCTGTGTGTTTCTGGCAGTGGCTGCACTCTTCTGCCTCATGACCCTGCTTCCCAGCTTCAGCCCTCACTAAGTGCTGGTAACACCATTTCCTTCCCTTCCCCCTTCAGGCCTAGGAATGGTTTAGGCTTCCCACAGTTGCCAGTCTCTGGATATCTCCACAGCCATTGCTGATTCTTCAGTTCTGCACACATCTCTATAAATGGTCCTTTTGTTAAATTCTTTTGTTTCTCTGCTAGCACCTTGAATAATACACTTCTCTTAAGGGAAGAAGAGATTATATATATATATATATATATATATTTTTGTCCTAGTGCTTAACATGGTAGGCACTTAATCAGTGTTGGATGATTAAGTTGATGGGTAGATGGGTAAACCTAGTTTGAGTAATATGAAGGAAAGGAAAGAGAAAATATTTTAAATTATATGAAAATTCTTCACTGACACAGAGACATTAGGCTTCTTATGTTTTATCTGAGACCATAAAGGAGAAAAAGAAGTAAATGATCTCTAAAGAAAAATAGCAATTTTAAAGAAGTAATTTTTTTTTCCACTGATAGAGAAGGACAAAAAGAAACTTACTTAAATCAAGCCACCAAGTCTACAGTAGTGTAAGGGGAGTTTTTCAGAGGATTACCAAGTTTATGGAGGCAAAATACATACTGAGTTGGCTTAATATTAAATAATCATAACCAAAGGGTGTGGTTATTTCTATACCATTCCTAAACAATTAAGATTATTCCAACCATATGTGTCGTGAGAAAACTTTTACCAATGATTTTTAAATTTATGTTAATAATCAGGGACAATTAAACTGATTTTTGAAAGTATTTAAGAGTTTAGGCATAAAAAACTTTATAACAAACCATACTGTGTTCTAAATATTAATGTACAATAAGTAAGGAGCTTTGACCCACTGAAGAAAGACAACTAAAAGGATTTACTATGTTAGATGACTTCATTCTGCAAGACGTATTATTATGGAAATCTGGCGTTTTCACAATTTACTTTGTCAGGACAAAGTACCATATTCTCTGAGATGTTGGCTTGTATCCGTTTGCCACCACAGTGAAAAATACCCTTAGTTTTCTGGGTTATAATTTCCCTGTCAATATAATACAAATCCTAAAGACCATCTGTTTTCATTCTGTAAAGTGTGTTATAGCAGCCTTGCAAATAATTTTCAAAAACTGACTTGCTCAATATTTTCCCTACCTGCCCTTACCTCAGGAGACATATACTTGAACAGTAAATTCATAGTCTTTATTATTCCCGAAGCCTACATGGTTACTTGCAGTGGGCAAGTGAATAAGGGAATATTTGCAAGGCTGGTATAGAGACTATGAGGAAGCGCAAAATTTATAGATAGAATCCAGTCGACTCAAAAACATTTTATTAGTGGGGAATTTATTTTTCAAAATGTATTTTTATAGAGCCCAATTACCTCGCTAATTTATGTATGAAAAAATCTCTAGGAGTACCTTTTCTTGTCTTAGTTGGCAGTTTTATTGGCATAGCGTTGACAGCAGCCCTCATTAATACAACATTCATTGCACTTAAAGAAACCTGAGATGATGTGTTGCAGGGTGTAAAAATATCTCAAACAACTCTGCACCTTCTTCCCAGCATTTGCAATCAGTAAAATCAAAAAGTTGAGAGAAATTAATAAAGTGACAGAAATCAATAATGTTCAAAAAGAAACTCTAATACTAAAAACCTCAACTTCTTAATTAGGTCCTCTCTTCCATTTCAAACACACACATGTATAGGCCTACATATATCTTAATATCAGCGTATTTAAGGATATACTCACTTTTGCAGACTTGAACTACCTTACAAATCCCAAAAGAGGCAAAACGTCTAGGAAATTGTTCAGTTAATAGAGAACCAAGAATTCTTTTAATTAAAAATATTTGTAATCAACCTGCCAAGTGGGTAATAAAATATGTGACTGGATATGGAGCAGACAAAAGAAAAAAACTCACAAATCCATTTATTTCTCAAAAATCAAAACATTATATTGAGAAATCTGTTACTCACTCACCTGCCAAGTTCTAAGATTAGAAATCTTTGTTTTCACTGCAACAGTTGATGCTACTGAAAACTGCTAAGTCACTTGAGGAACCTGCTCCCTGTTCTATTTCAGATGTTTCTTCTTCAATAACTTTTTAATTTTTTTACAGATCACCCTAAACTTAGAGTCATACGAACAGTGCTTTCAGATTTTTTCCCTCTCTTGTGTGTGTATGTATGTCTGTAATTCTCCAGATCTATTAAAATAAGTGCAGTCCTGTGAGTTGAAATAAAGCTACAAGTACAATGTCTGTCTCAGTTCTCTAATTATCTCATGGATTTCTACCATTGTACTAATTAACTTCTAAACTTCATGACTCTGGTGACCATATAGTTCCTTCTCTCAGTATCATCTGCTCTCAGTATTGTTCATAGTTAAAAAATTAAATCAACCTTTTCCTATAGGTTTCATTTGAACATGACTTGACCAACCATCATAGCCAATTAGTCACCATTTCATTAAGACACTCCTTCTTTATGCCTAATATTACCATGGTATTTATTTCTTTGTTTGGGATAGAGAGAAATGTAGTAAGCCACTAACAGTATCATGGGTTAAGAGGTGCTAAAGGCCAGAGTTTGCTGAAAACCATTCTTCTTCCTACCTGGTGTGATGATGTATGTATGAAACTCTTACCATCAAGGTTACTCATTTAGTTAAGCTGAAGGGGTCAGGACAATTACATAATCTGATAATGTTACAAGAGAAGTAATCCAATAACACAACAAATCATGCATGCCTGGGGTAACTCGAAACCTACCTAAACTAAATAAAAATAAAATCCATAATCCTTGCCAATGGGTTTGAGATCAAACTTAACTTTTCATTGAGTCTTCAAATTTTACAACTTTTCCATTATATAAGGTGCATTCTTCAAAACTCCAGAAAAAAAAAGAATCTTTTTTTCCCCACACACCGTCATGTAGCTGAGGTTTAGAGAAAGCTCCAAAGATTAAGAAATGTGCATAAAAGATCTTAAGCAACAGAGCTGTTTTTGTTCACTCTCCCCTTCTCTGCTACAGAGAAAAACAAGAACATGGGTGACCTATAAGGATAAGGGAAACAGATTTCCATCGTTAAGCCTGTAAGGGGCCATTGAAAACAAGGGTATGAAAAGAAGTTTTAAAAGTTATAGGGAACACATTCAGAGAAGACTTTCAAATGAAAACAAGCAATTAATGAGTTGGGTAATAACAGAAATTGAGCATATGCCAAGGCCTGCCAAGGCCTGCTATCTATCTCATGCCTCTTTGGTGAGAGAAATTGCTTTCTTTTACTACATAACCCTATCCTGAACTTTGTGACCTTTGGAGAAAACAAAGGGGCTCAAGAAGTAAAATTAGGATTATCATTACTGGTAGCAGAATGAGAGACTTGTGGGTTTATTGTTTAGAAACTATTCCAAGCAAGAATATCAAAGCAAGGAAGTTAAAGTTTGTCTGAAAATAACTTGGATACAAAGAACACATTGCAGCTGCAAGCCTGTAAACTACATAATGTACTAGAATAATTACACAGGGAAGATGAAATAGTATTTTAAGGAGTTTGTTTATATATACAAATACTTAGTCTGGATAATTTAAAGAGGTAGTTATGACCTTGTGCAAGTTTGGTAATCTCACATTGTGTGCCTCAGTTTCCTCATCCTTTAAATAGGAATAGCAAAGAACCTATCTCATAATGTGTTTTGTTGCTATTAACCTATACAATATACGTAAAACATTTAGAGCGGTGCCTGGTACAAGGTAAGCACTCAATAAATATTATTACCATGCCCTTAAAAACATATAGGCTTTTGTTAAAATATCTGAATAAGTGCTTCGATTCTCCAATATTCCTTAATAAAGACAGGTTTTGTATGAATGCCTGTAGTAAGCTGAATAATATCCCCAAAAGATATGCAGGTAAGTCCTAATCTCTGGAACCTGTAAATGTTACTTTGGCAAAAGGATCTTTGCAGATATGGTTAAGTTAAGGATCTTGAGATGGTGAGATTTTCCTGAATTATGCGAGTGGGCTTTAAATGTAATCACAAAGATCCTTAAAAGAGAGAGCTGGGAGGAGATGTGTATACAGAAGGCGGCCACCTGATGACTACAGCAAGATGACACTTTGCTGGCTTTGAAGATGGAGGAAGGAGCCACAAGCCAAGCAGCTCTTGAAGGTAGAAAAGGCAGGGAAACAGATTCCCCCGGAGCCTTCGGAGACAGCATGGCCCTGCTGACATCTTGATTTTCGCCCATTGAAACTCATTTTGGACATCTGTCCTGTAAACTGGAAAAGAATAAATTGCTCTTGTTTTCAGCCACTAAGTTTGGAGTAATTTGTTACAGCAGCAATAAGATGGTACAATGTTGTACCATCTTTTCTTTTATTAAGCATGTACTATGGAGTGAAATGGTTATGAGAAAGAATGATTATCTGGTTCAGACAGTAAAAATACGGATCTAATTGCTTGAATTTTACGAACTGATAAGGTTTCTCCACCCCTCCTCTTGCCCCTTCCAGTGTCCACAACTGTTTTATTTCAACTGTTTAGACAGAGCTATGGGCGTTTAGTGGGAGGCCCTTTTAGCTTTCTTTCTATGCTTAATTTACCACCTCAAGCATGCGCTCCTTAAATTCCTTATCTGAGGTATGATGATATTACTTTTTAGGTGGCTGTCTTACATATAGGCAGAGAGACCTGCCACATTTCACAAAGGAAGAAGTGGATGGATCAGGCAGGGCAACTCGTGGTGTTGTGGAAAACTACTGGCTTTGGAGCCAGGTAAATCCAGGTTTGAATCCTTGGTCTGTTATGAACTTTGAGATCTGTATCATCTTTGGGCTATAGTTTCCTTCTGTGTAAAATAGCAATTTTTAAAAAGTGCCATGTGTGGTAAAAACTGTCCCATTTATATTTATAACCAGATTACAATGCTCCAAGTCCACATTGCCTTTAGTGGCAGAAATTCCAATCCTTTTCCCAGAGGTTCTCCTCATCAAATGTTTCTGAGAATTTAAGTCTCCACTCACTGCCTGAGAATGGAGCAGTAATGATGCCTCTAGCTGGACTTCAAAACTGCTGGCCCCTTAAAAGACCTCAGTATCTCTTGGTTCCAGAGGCCCCACTGCTATCTCTGCTGCCTGCTCCACCTCTAAGGCAGGCTGCAACCTGCTCTGGTGCCCTCTGAGCAGATCTACACTGAGTATCCAGAAAAAAAATGGCAAGAATGGATTCTTGAGGTGAGTGGCCAGGCAGAGGGTGAAAGAAGTCCTTCCTTCTATGTTATCCTTAGTCAGGGTATGTTCCACAGCAGATAGCTGGGCCACAAGGCAGCATCATGGAGGTTTTATGTTTCAGCTCTTTTGATTCTCCCACGCATTATTTTTTTTCCCCTGGGCGTATTGCCCAGTACTGATTTGATGAATCCAGAAGGATGGTGGCAAGAAGAATTTAGATAAACCCACATTCAACAAATCTAACAAGTATTATTTGGGAGATGTCAGGTCTATTTAGGAGAGCTTCTCAATCTCTTGTAGAAGATATCAAGAAGGAACTGTGACCATCTAGGAACTATCCCACAGTGTCACTAAGACACAGCATTTGGCCCAGATTATAAATTTAATCTCAGGATCTTCTATGCATAGAATAGAATTCACTAAATTTGCAGATATTTTCCTTAGAAGCTACCATACTGCAAATTCTTCAGAATTTATGTGATCCTTTTGAGCTTGGAAGCTACAGGCCGGTAAATTGTCTTAGAAAACATTTGGTTACCAGAAAAAAATGGTTTGTCTGGTCCTCTGACAAAATTTTCAGGTCTCATGACTTTCTTCACTGAGTCAAACATCTCACTGTGGACCAGCCAAATCATTCATTTGATGATAAATGATTGTCCATTAAACCTATTAATGAAAAATACAGCATTAGATTTTATTTCCATCAGGGAACAATCTCTATTGCCTACTGATCTGTCAAATAGAAACAGTATCCCAAGATATAAGTGGTTTTTAACTTTTGGGGATGACACACTTCTCCCCATTACAATGAATATACACAAAGTCCACAAATGTGGTCTATAATAAATATCAAGAGGCTTTTGTGATCTATGGACCCCAGGTTAAGAACTCCTGAGACACAATTTCAAATATGAAGCAAGATTTTCAGACTACATCTATGTGACAACACAGAATTTAGGGGGTCGGGTTGGATTTTGGTTCTACCATGACCTTGAGTTGCTCCCAGTCAGCTGGATTTTGTGTCTTTGATGCATTTGGGTAGTAGAGTTGGCCGAAATAAATACTGTATTTGATTTGGTGTCACAAATAGATTTTTTTTTAATTCCTATTTATATTGGTTAGTGTATCAGTTTGCTAGGGCTGCCATAAGAAAATACCACAGACTGGGTGCTTACACAACAGAAATTTATTCTCTCACAATTCTGGAGGCTGGAAGTCCAAGGGCAAGGTGCTGGCAGGGTGAGTTTCCTCTGAGGTGTCTCTCTTTGGTTTGCAGATAGCTGCCCTCTTGTTACCTCTTCGTATGGTCATCGCTCTGTGGGTTCACACTCCTGGTGTCTCTGTGTGTGTCCACATTTTCTCTTCTTAGAAGGACACTAGTCAGGCTGGATTAGGGCCCACCTATATGACCTCATTTAACCTTAATGACTTCTTTAAAGGCCCTATTTCCAAATACAGTCACCTTCTGAGGTGCTAGGGCTAGGGCTTCAACATGTGAGTTTGGGGGGAACACAATTCAGGACATAACATGTAGTATCTGAATGTAATTGCCTTTATTTGCCTCTAAAAGTATTATTTCACCTGTCCAAACTTTCATCATTGAATTATCCCTCAGGTTCACTACATTGTATAGAAATTGTACTTCGTTTTCTTAGGTTAATTTGATGTCAATAAAACTGGCGATGGTTAATTTGTGGCCCAAAGAAAACATCGCAGACAAAAAGGCTTTACAAAGTAAAAACAGTAGTAATTGGAGTTTGAAGAGCTTTTCTTGATTTTAAATGTCATCATGGAACAAACTATACTTAATACTTAGTTTTGAAAGGATTTATAATATTTGCTTAATTGTGTTTGCTTTTTATTTAGAAGAACTGGTATACAGGTGTTCTTGGCAACATAGGGATTGTACAAATGATGTTTTAATCCTCACCACACTACCGATTTTGCTATGTTACAAACATATCAATAATATATTTGCAGTTCTGCCAGCTGAGGATGGAAATTGCAAGGGAAAAAGAATTGGTGGGTTTATATTACAATAAGCTAAAGGATCAAGCATTCAACATTTATTTAGAAATAGTACATTTATTGTTAATTTTCACTGTTAAACTAACCCTCTCAAATAAAACATCTTATATTGGTGTACATGCAGAAATGACAAAAGGTGAATACAAAGAGGGGAAGAATTACACAGCTGAAGCATGGACACAAATCCAAAGCAAATAAAATTAATATTGGATATTAAAATGGTAAATATTTAAGCAATAAATCTTAGAATATCAAGGTTATCAGTAGGTCAACTTCTACATTTGTGAAAAAGGTATCAAAAAGAGACCAGTCTACTTAGTCATTGTCTCTCACAAAAATCTTTTTATAAAGGGGAAATTAGTATTTTGTGAGAATTGGACCTTTTTTTTCATTTTCCAATGTGCAGCCGGTTTTGGGCAATATTAAAGGCATTTATAAGGCCAGAAAATATGCAAAATATCAACAAAATTTTAACCCTGTTGCACAGTGCGTCAGATGAACAACAGAAATAATTGCTGTCAGTTTGTACTTTTTTGACCAATAATTCTCTGTATTTCCTGCAAGTAACTTGAGTGATGCAAATGACCTTATTTTTACAGCATGCTTTTATTAAATAGTTTATTATTTTGGCAGACTAATAAAGATTTTGGTATTTGCTTTTATTTGCAATAATATTACCACCACATAAAAAAGGATTTTATGTTCTTTTTGAGGAACAAGGAGGATAAAAGTGGTGATGGATAGCGCAACTGAGGCATCAGCAATGAGCTGGAAATGAGACACATAAATATGAAAGCAGAGCTAAGAAAATAGAACTGCACCCTTGGCCTTTCTTAAAAGAACATGCACACTTCATGGTTCATTCACACTGTTACAGAAACTCCTTTTGTTTCCAATGAATCAGAGAATGCATGTAAAGTCTGAAAACACTGTTCTTACTCATAGCTGACTGACTCCTTCTATTTAATTAGACTCATTCCAGGAAAATATTTCCAAGATTTTCTGAGGATGTTTTGATTTGAGGAAAAAAATCATCAATTGACTGAAAAGTTGGTGGATGGAGGGGCTGAAGGAGAATCAAAACAGATTTGCTATTTTCAGCATTATGTAGCACGGAGCACAGAAATGAAAGCATTCCATGCAGTAGCATCTTTAAAGTCGATTGAGCAATTGTGTAGTATTTAAGGATATTTGATGTAGGTGGCTGCGTGATTGAATGTGTCTTTGAGGACAAATAATATTCGAGATACATATAGAAACATTGGGCAGATCATATTAGATGGAGGCTTTGGGAATTATAGCATTATATCTTGCCAGTGATGGTACGTGTTTATTCAAAAATTATAATTGTTTGCGTGTTGCATGTTTTCTGATTTAATGTCAGTATGTAAATTTTACATGTCAAATATTATATATTTATTGTCAGCAGAGTATGTTTAGCATTAATTTTATCTTTTTCCATTAATAACTTGTTTCCTCATAGCAGCATTTAATTGTTACCACGAATGAAAGCAGATTATGCTGAAGAAACCAAAGGGAAGGTAAATCTCTTATTCATGGCCAGAACCTGAATTGGCACGCAGTAGCTCTTAGCTCAGTAATATTCAAACGTGGAACTATTTTTCTTTGCACATGAAAGTGCAGCCAATAGATGAAAGTAGGGAGAAGTAATACATTGTGAGCCGAGAAATCTACTGCTTCATTATCAACATAATTCGGATCTTACAGAGGGAGAGAGCTCTACCATTTGGACTCTTGTCGCAAAGGCTTACAATAGACATGATTCTGACAAGAGGTTGGTGGTAGCAGAACAGACTTAACAATTAATGGTATGCCAAGGCTGAGTTCAGAGAATTGCTTTACCCAATGCCAATCATTCATTCCTGGCAGTAGCACTTCACATCTTTCCTGGGATGCCATCCAACCACAGTGGCATCTAAAATATATCGAGCAGTGTTGTTACAGTTGGAGGTGAAATTGAAATTTGCGCCAAACAGAAGTGACAAATTCACATGGCTGAGTGTTGCCTAGCAATCAGGTCCAAGGGGGACGTGGCAGTTCTGCCTCTACACATGGGAGCGTATAAGGGGGGAGAGAAACATTTACATTAGAGTTTAGGTGGTCTCACAAGCAGAGCCAGGTATATGAGAGACTTCATTTCACTTCTGGGGTGTACGGAGGTGAGGTAGTAGAGTGGCATAGGGAAAGGCGGGCAGCAGCTGAAGTTAGTAGGATAAGCAGCTTTCTAGGTTCTCAGCAATTAACCTGGGGGAGGGGGAGAGCAGCAAGATGCCAAGATGCCAGACTTGCGGCAGAAATTCATGGCAATTGGCCATCCTGCTGCCTTTTGACTGCAGGCCTCTGATGCACCTCTGTTCAGCTGACACTTGGCAGCTGGGTGGCCCCAGGGTAAAGTGAGCAAATGGAAGCTTTCTCTTCCCAGAAATCCGCCTGGGAGCAAAGCTCCCAATGGGCAACCAGACTCAGAGATTAGTGGAAGGAATGGAACACTCAAGCTGAAATTCTTGTCTTGTGCCTTTATTTACTGTTTCTTTTTGATCTCCTCCATTCTACCTATTTTGTATTGGTCTTTTCTTTATTTTGGGCAACACTATCCAAACTCTTCCTACCCTATCCTCTAAGGCGTGAAGTGACTATCAAATCAATGATGAACATACAAAACAGCAAATATCAAAATACCAACTCCGGGGAAGGAGGCACAGTGCTTGCCCTATAAAATTTTCTTAGGTCACAATCTGAGAAATTTTGTGCAAATAATTTTGTGTTGAGTTTTCCATCACTCTTTATTTGGAAGAAGCATAAAGGTGGAAATTTGTAGAGTGGATTTAACTGTTCGGTGGAGGAATTCATGGAGTATTACAGCCCCCACACCATAGGTTGTTTTCCCCTTTGCCTGCTTTTATTGTTGTTCATTTTCTCTTGAACTGTTGGGACTTCATTAACCTGCTGAGTCTGGTCTTCACATCCCTGTGTGAGAGAAGAGCCCAGTCTAAGCTGAGGTGCTGGACACTGCATCATTGTCTGTTGTGGTGTGCCCTACTCCATAGGCTTACTCTTAATGATCTCAGGCCTGAGTGAGTGCCCACTTTCAATGTTACAAAACTTCAATACCATGTCTATGGTGTTTGGCTGAATTTGTATGTAACCTGTTGTTTTCTCAAGAAGATTATAAGTTCCTAAGGGGGCAGGAGCCATTTCTTCTAAGTAGGGTCAGATAAGATAAACAGGTGAAAATGCAAAGTGCTATACAATTGTAAAGTATTTTTGTTATTCCTGTTGTGTGTAGTATGCTGTTCATTTTGCAATAGATGTTCAATAAATGCTGGTGGATCAATGGATGAACTGAATAAATGGATGAGTTGATAATGACTGATGAATATATAAAACCACATATAAATTTAAGAGGTTGTATAGATCGTATAGCTGGCTAATCATAATAATAACTACATTTATGGACTGCTCATTTTGCGTCATCCTAAATTCTTTACATAAATTAACTCATTTAATTCTCACAGCAACAATATGAGGTAGATATTGTGATTCTCATTTAAAATGAGGGGGTTGTTGCATAAGGTTAATCAATTTTCCCAAATTGTTAGTAAGTGAGGAGAACTGCTTTCTAACTGGACTTCAGAAGTAATCTTCACTAATGGTATTAATTAATTACCCATATAGATGAAAATGTAAAATTTGGATCTATTCCATTTGAGTTCTATAAGCGTGAAGAGCTAGAGCAGAATGCAGTCAGTACATTCTTGTGGTAGGCAGTGTAGTGGTCCTTCAAAAAGTACCACATCCTAATCCCCGGAACCCCTGAATATGTTAGATTACATGGCAAAGGGATTGGAAGTAAGGTTGCAGATGACATGGTTACTAATCAGCTGACTTTGATCTGGGGATAGATTATCGTGGATTATCCAGGTAAGCCCAATATAATCACAAGGATCCTTAAATATGGAAGAGGGAGGCAGAAGAGTCAGTGTTAGAGAGATGCAATGTGAGAAAGACTTGACTGGCCATCACTAGCTTTGAAGATGGAAGGGGACCATGAGCCAAGGAATGCATATGCTCTCTAGAAGCTAGAAGAGGCAAGAAGTATCCTAATATTTATATTTCTCTTCTTTTCCCTTTTAATAATAATAATAATAATGGATGAAATTTATTAAGCACTTACTATGTGCCAATATTATGATAAATGCTTTTCATACATTATATCATTTAATCCTCATAAAACTCTACCAGGTAAGTACTCTTATTATTTTCAGATAAGAAAAGTGAGGCATAGAGAGGGTTAGAAACTTGCCCTAAATCCCTTAGCTCAAAAGTGGAAGAGCTGGGATTCAAATCCAGAGAACAGTCCACCTCCAGGTATGTGATCCCAACCTCACACTCTGCTGCCTTCTTGTTTAGTTTCACTCTGGGAGTAACTGCTAGACCCCCTACTAGGCAGAAAGTACCTGAATTTGGCACAGTGCTAAAGATAACAAAAGATAACAGTGCTTAAGTGCTCTGTCCTGAGGAGAGCCCTAGGCAGTCAAGAAATAAACAAAATAAACCTGGGGGAGTTGAAAAATCCTGGCAGGTGTTGTGCACTCAAAAGCCAAGGTTATCCATATCAGGAAGTTGACTCTGAGCATACCAAGTAAGGGCCCTTGGCTTATTTAGTTTTGTATTTTGAGGACCAAGCAACAAGCTCAGTGTCCAGTGAGTGTTCCCCCAGTGATTCTGAACCTGGGCTTGCTGGACCACGGGGATGTGATGATAATATTGGGGAATCCATGTGTTTTACAGTGAATATTCTAAAATCTATAATGATAAGGTTGCACAGACTGTTTAGAAAGATGAGTTTTTTGGCTGTTGGCTAGAATTCTACCAGTTCAGCAAGATTATATATTGGTTACTTCATGATGACCAGAAACTTTGATTAACAGATATGTACATGTAACAAAATGGGAAGCCAAATATAACTTAAAATGAATTTTGTTTGATAAACAAAATATTTCAAAATGCGGGGGCCATGGAGTATAATGAATTATGAAAGCTTTGCTTAATGGTGAAAAAGTTGAGACCCATAATGCATACTCAAGTGTTAATTAAAAGTTGAGTGAATAGGCTCAAATCTTGTATCTCCAAATATCCCCAGCTATAACCTAATGCTTCTCTTAACAGATTAATGAATTACTTCTTCTAGTCATCATACTCTAGTGCTAATTAGCGTCTCAGCTCAACTTTTGTGGCAGGTGACGTGTAGCTAAGATCAAGTCACAGAAGGAATTTGAGTTTTAATTGGACGAGAGACTAATTTTCTAGAAAGGGCTACAAAAGTGTATCTAGTAGGAAGTATTAAGGGGCTAGTTTGTTTTGGGCTGGGGTTGTAGGCCTAGAAGTGGGTGACACGAAGAGGAGGAAAAGTATCGAAAGAAGAGATAAGACAATACAGCTAGAAACAAACATTGTCTATTGCACAATTTGCCTGCTCCTGGCACTTTCAACCCAAACAAGAGCACCTAATAAATAACTTCTGAGCCTCTACTTTAAAGGACTGTGCTATACAAAAAAAAAAAATTTTTTTCCTGATTTTTGTCCTCAAGGGGAAATGAGACTTAAGCACAGGTCTGGCACTAGGGTAAGGAGAGTGAGGCACTTTGTCTAAGCATATGAGAACATAAATAGTGACATAAAATAAATCGTAATTTCATCCAGCAATACAGTAAATATCATGAGGTAGTACCCAAAGAATTAACCAGGGACAGTAAATGATGCAAAATTTAGGGGAGGGAGCCATCATTATGGCCTGGAATCAAGAGGCTCAGAGCCAGTGTACTGGGGTCTGCAGGGGGCATCCATCTGACTCGCCCTGTATTCCTAGACATGTACCACACTGGATTACTTTTACTAAAATAGATTTTTTTTTCACTCTCTCTTCTAAAATATAGAAGAGAACAGGTGAGGCTCAAGGGACCCCTTTTTCTTCTTGTGACAGCCCTAAGATCTTCAACCTAGCTGGCAAATGCTGTAGTACTAATCGGAGCGCTGAGACCGGGGAACCACTCAATAAATACCTGCTAATTGTATGGTAAATAATAAAAAACGTTTAACTTAGAGAAGATCTCACTAAATGGCCACTCTACCACTTCCTAGCAGTAGGAGCTTGGGTTAGTTAGCTACTATTGATTTTATTTTCCTTATCTGCATAATGGGACTGCTAACTTCCACAACTAAATTTTAACTGAACCATATTTCATTTACATGAAATAACATGTAAATGTATCTGATACCTATTAGACACTCAAATGTTGACTATAAATTTGAAAGGTGACCATATGGCTATAGAGAGATGGAGGCTGACACCTATAGTTGATGAAAGCTGTTTGGTGTTTAGAAATTGGGTCCTGCTGGTCATGGATATTCTTATTTACAAAATGAAGACATAGAACAAATGGATTTGGAAGGTCACTGAAATTCTAATGGTCTCTGTTTCTGAGAAGCAAGATGTTGGTGAACAACTCTAATCAAAGTCTTTCTAGGCCTCAAAGCCTAGAAAGATGCTGATACAATACTGAATACAAAAAGAGTAATGGAAAACTCACCACTCACTGAAAAGACAGCATCTCTCTGCTTATTGGGCCTGTGCTTATATCTTGGATATATATCAGTTGGTGCTAGTCGGTGATGATGTTATTGGGCTGGCAAAAATAAAAACAAAAAGTAGTAGTGAGCATTTTATTAAGCCAAATTTATTCAATTTAATAAGACTATATCTTGTTCAGGGATTCTTCCTACTACTTTGGTATCAAATTGTCTTTTCCTGATATGAAGGTGATAAAGGATAGTAATTGTTTATTCAAATTACCTTTAATGGGAAAATGAAAAGTTGGCAACTGTCAATTTCTCAGTTTTGTTTATTGTTGATTAATTTTCAGCTTCATAAAATCTGAAAGTCTAGAAATCATTGACCCATAGCACCAACCAATAAATAGTTTTTATTTTTTATCATTAGCATTGACATTATCATGAACAATGTTAAGAGTAACTTTCTGAAAGGAATATCTAGTTGTTTATTGAAAAGTACCGAGTTTTTAAAGGCTGCTTCGCCCTTCTCAGCATCAAAGCCTGAAAAACCACTCTGAGAGGGAAAAAATGTGAGAAGAAAGAAGGGGCAAGAGTCAGATTTTTTTCTGCTCCTATGGGATCCTACTGACTGAAATTTTCCAAGTGTGGAAATGGCATAGAGGAAGCCCACTTACTGCTGGAAAAGGAAGGTCAGAATGGGGCTGGCAGCATCCTCAGTGAGCCGGTTCAGAAGGCTTCTCTGCCCTGACCCAGCTCCAGGCAAATAGCTATCAGGCCTGTTTGGGGTAAGCGATACAAAGAAGATAAAACACCAACAGCCGTGTTAACATCAGAGCTGCTGCTTGAGTTGCCACATTCCCAACAGAAGAATACAGCCACATTTTGGAGGTTTTTCACGAGATGAAATTTTAACAAGCATATTAGAAAATCTGAGAGAAGTAAACCTATAAAAGTTTCAAGTCCGTGCATTGTGATAGATTTTAAATCCATAGGAAAGGTTTGGTTTTGACCACCTTCTGACTAACTTTTGAAGACATTTCTATTAAAAATTAATAAACTTTATAGTGACTGGAGACATTTTCTGACTTAAGAACTCAATCATGAAATTGTTAATCTATAAATGATTTCTTAAATGTAAAAAACTGCTATCTTTGTCCCTATTTTTCTGATTTATCAGCAATATTTTTTGTATTCTTAGTCTCTCTATGGAATTTGACTTGAAAAATAACGTTTATTTGCACACGTCAATCTTGAGTGTTATGGTGAGTTATGTCAGACCTGTTGTTCAGACACATTGGCATTAAGTAAAGAGAAACAAAGGGAACCTAGGAACTGGCTCTGAGAGCTCACCATATTAATCTCTTATCAGAGCCAAGAACATATATTTAGAGTTTGGTTTGCTCAGACTATATCAGGCTCCATCGATAGTCCTAGATGCTTATTTAGTCTGAAGACCAAACAACTTCATGTCAATCAATGACAAGAATGGTTGCAATAATATGAATAGGCTTAACAACAGCAATGATAATTTCATAGAAACGTACATTCCCCAGAGAAAGAACATGCTCTCCAACATGGTAGCACTATCTGGTCCTGAGTTAGGATTTGATATTTTACTGTTCAGGGGAGCATCCCACCCTTTGACCTCTTCTTTTGAGTTAAGAATTATTAATTGCTTATGTTGTGATTCTATTTATCTCTTAGAGAAGACAGGAAGGAGTTTCACCTCTTTCCTATTTTTATACGTCATTTGTGACTGGATAACCTATATTAAAATGATTAAAATTTGCATCAGAACACCATGAAATGCACGCACCTGTCTTCTTTAGGTTTATTCTGACAGCGTGTGTATGTGTTTGGTGGTGTCAGAAGGGAAAATAATAAGCACAGCCAAGTATATTTTGACTAAACACTTGAATGTCATAAAGCAAAATTTAATATTTTTCTCTTTTAAGCCAATAAAAGACCATACATTTAATCTACCACAAGCTGAATTGACTTGAGAAATATGTTTATTTTCTTTAACTGTTTTATTTCATTTTTTGACTCGGAAAATTATTCTTAAATTCTTCCCCCATTTTCATATGCTTGTGTTTTTAAAGATACTCTCACCAGTAAGAATGGATCTCCTGGTATATGTGTGTGAAGTGGGAGAAAAGGTGGTATATGCAACCCTAACGTTTCTCCCTCCTTTAGACTCACTGCAAAATCTTTTGAAGGACACAATATTACATTTTAATCACATCATCAACAAAATTCAAAAATGGAAATTTTTTCATAATTGTTTCCAAACTAGAACATTATGGCCTAAAGTATATTTATGACCTCATGCTACCACAAGAAAACAGGACAGGCATAGTTATTCACATGTGGCTTCCTGACCAAGTCATGAAGGGTAGGGTATTTGCTTCTAGACTTTCAGACAAGGAGATTTAGAGAATGAACTTGTAGTTTACTTCTAAATCAATTTCCTATGGAATCAATGTGTGTTCTTCTGGGAAAGGAGAAGCATATATAGACTACATCAATGTGCAGGATTTGAATGGACCACTCTAAGAACAAGCTACATATTTATATGTAAGGGTACGTGTGTGTATACACACATGTTTAATAGTCTGATAAAAAAGAACCCATAGGCCTATATTCAAACATAAGTGCACATATTCATATTTTATGCTCAAGCACAATTCTGACATCATTGACACTTTGCATTGGATTAGGACAAGCTGGTGTCACCAAACAGGAAAATTAATTCACTCAATCCTTAGTATGCTCACGGAAGCCATACAATTCATTATAAGCATATTGCCAATACAAAGACAAACAAACAGCATGTGTATCCTATTAGATCTAAATCATAGCAGGGAGCCGAGCTGGTGGAAAATGAATGACTTACTGTGTGCCCGAGTTCCACTGCAGTTCTTTATAATTTACACAGGATTATTATACATTGTGCCTCTTCCCAAATCAGCTATCTCCATAAGAGCCTCATGCATTATGGAGCCAGGGGAACACTCAGGACCAGTCCGAGAATGCTGTGTCCATGGGGGAAAAGGCAAGGTAAAAATCAGTCACTACCTAAATGCACAAAGAATACTAGTCCCTAAACATCAGACACTCCTGAAACCCCACCTACGAAAAGTCTAATGGCTGGTCTCAAGATACATGTGACTGGCAGTTTGGAGTGGATAATTTAAGCTGTCGTAAAGTTGGGGAGTCCGGCTGGTTAAATCTTTTGCAAGCTCGCTGCTTCTCCAAATACTCCCTACAGTGTCTAACACATAAACACAGTTTATAAAGCATCAGGAAGGGTTGTTTTCCACCTACCTCTACATTTTTCGGACAAATATAAGAATTAAGGCCAATGAAAGGGAAAAATGTAAAACCCTAGGTGTCTAAAAGTTCTTTGCTCAGACAAGATTTTTTTTTAATTTGGATATTGTGGAACTCATTCATGGATCTCCTGCTTTTAAATTTCAATGTGACTTTAGTGATATTTCTCCTTTAGAAACTATGTTCTGAAACCTATATAGATGTTTTGAGTTCTATGTGATACCAGGCTAACCAGTTGAAAAGTGAAATATTCAGTCAATGCCATTCCAATCAGTGATCATGTTTCTTAGAAAACAAAAATTTTTTAATGGAAGCTAGATATAAGCTCTAATAATGGACATATTTATATATATTTTTCACTGTCGCTAGTGACTAGACTATAGTAGGCATTCAATACGTATGTGTTGAATAGGGGAAAGAAATCAATGCCTTGTGACATGTCAGAGAGAGCACACAGCTCTGAACAGGTAATGTCTTCATCACCATGGAGTTTATTTCTTTATGTGTGTGTGCTCAGAAATCCAGAGGATAAAACTTGAGGCAAGTTTTAGTAAAGGATGTACTGATATCTGTTCTGATCTGATATTTGTGTATGGTCAGAACAGGGTCACAGGGGGCCTGTTAGGGATATATTTGGCTGCAAATAACAGAAAACTACCACAGAGGCCCTAACAGACAGGGCTTTGTCTCCTACAACAAGAAGTTTGGGAGCAGGTAGTACAGGATAGTAGGTGGGGCAGCTCAATAATGCCAGTAGGAACCTAAATTCTTTCAGTCTTTCTATTCCGCCAGAAAGTTTATAGGCTTTTGCTCTTAAGCTTGGCATCTTATGATTACAATGAAGATGCTTGTTGCCATGTCTTATGCTAATATTTCACCAGACAAAAAGGAAAGATGAAGGAGTAAAGAGGGAGTCAGGAATGGATAGTGACTAGAAAGCAACAGCTTCCCCGTCAATCCCAGCAGATATCCTCTTACATTTCATGGAGCAGGACTGTGCCACGTGATTGGGAGGCCATGGAGTCTGAGAAAACAGATGTTTTTAGCTGAACAGTTTGCTTGCATCTCCAAAAAGTCCGAGTCCTATTGACAAAGCAGAAGTGAGGAAGGATATTGAATAGGCAACTAGCCATGTCTGCCCCAGGGCTGAAGTGAGGAAATTAGTTAAATTGTCAGAACATAAAATCTGAGCAGGGCTCCTCTGATTTCATCCTTCTACAAAATAAATTCAGACTAGAGTAGTTCTACGGGGCAACAATTCAAGTGGACATTTTTTTTCATGATTGAGTTAATTCAGACCTTATAGTTTTCATAAATAACAACTAATAGGTGAAGATTTCTTGATGGATTTTCATCCTGCATTTGTGGCTTAGGAAAAAAAATTTATTGCCTTTGCACTGCCCTGAACTTAGGGTCTTGTATTCTCTGGATAACGTCTTCCTTATTTCTCCTTTCAATACCATTTTCTCTAAATAGATCTCTGAGAAGGAGTTATTATAAAGAAATTCATACCAAAATGTGAATGGTTGACAGTGTCTTTCTATGTTGTCCTGTTTGGGGGCTATTTGAAGTTTAACGGGATAAGTGCCCACAAGTCAATCTCTAATTTCAGAAACCACTGAAAGAGTATCCAAGAGAGATGTTTTTGAATAGGGGAATCTTAACCTTTGCTATATAGTCACCCATGTGGACAATTGTTCTTATCTAAATATAGGACCTTGTTTTTATTTACCAAGAGTGGTATAAAAGTAATAATAATTTTCCTCTCTTTAATACTTGACAATGTGCCAAAGGAATGGTGATTCCTTTTGCAGATGACCTATGTGAATCATATAATTCCATGGTTCTTTATTTATAGAAATATAAGCAATTTAGTAGTAGTCAGGAGTTGCAGATGCTCAAGTCTTTAATAAGGTTCTGACATTTTCCTTGGATTCATTATTTTTTCATTAGGACAAATCTTTTATTAATATAATGTAGGGAGATGTTTGGCAGAAAGGTATAATGTAAACTGATCCTTTGTAAATTTAAGAAAACTAGAAAGAGAGGATGGGTTCAGTCGTTCATGAATAAAACAATGGAGACTGTTGTTGCAGGTTTTCATGAATGTTGTATGTGCACCCAGAAAGTCTTTATAGTCTTCAAAACAGTTTGTCTTTACCTACAAACAACACAGCCTTACCATGTATTTACTGCTCACCACCCCACTTGCTCCTATAATTTTCCTTCTCTGACTGCATGCTTGACATTCTTGGCAAAGAAGAAGGCTTCTGGGAAATATTCATTGACTTATTGAAGCAATGTTGTTTCTGCAGAGGAGCTAGGCTCAAGGAGTATAGCTACAGATCCCAGAACAACTTCCTTGATTTTACAAGAAGGGCTCTGAGGGACCCTTATACCTCAATAATATGAGCAGAAACTCTCATTCTAAGGTTTCACAGAGATGCACACAGTCCTCCCTTTACACATATTGCTGGAAGACCTTGCTCTTAGAGAATCAGAACCTGGGCTCTAGGTATATCTGGACAAAAGACATCTGAAGGGGCATCATCTCTACTGTTATTTGCTCTAGGACACCCACTCATCCCCATCCTATTATCTCCCATGCAAGCCTCCTTCTAAGGCTGTGTGGGGCTTTCCTCTCTGCTAGACTATAGAACAGCCCCAAACTTTCTGCCCTAGGATAGGAGTGGGAGATGAAGATGTGTAGAATAAATGTAAATGGATCTTTTTCAATCATTGTCAAGGGACAAGGAATGTTAAAGAAGGATTTCTTTACCTACACATGGAACACTGTCTGTTTCTGTTCAAAATAAGCCTCTCAGTCTCAGAGAATCCTATATCCCTCAGGAATGCCACAAGAGCCCCAATTAGCAGAATGTAATTACTTGAGTGGGAAATCATATACTTAATGATGAACCTTTCCTCCCAAATGGCATGAGCTCTTGAATAATTTAGAAGAGAAGAACAATTAAATCTAAGAAGACCCTCCTTAGAGTTAGGGGATGTGTGTGTCCATGTCCGTGTGTGCATACTGTAAGGAAGGGTTAGAATTAGAGAAGTTTAACTTGCTTTAAAGTGGAACAGAGTTGATATTAACAACCTATGAAAAGCCCATTTAAATATGTAGAGTAACATCAGATCCCAGATAGATAAATGGACAAAGGTTATGAAGAGGCAATTTATCCAGGAGAAAATAAAACACTAAACAAGGTAAATGTTCACCTTCAGGAAGAATTCAGAACATACAGGTTAAAACAACAATCAAGGCCCATTTTGTATCTATTAAAATAAGTAAGAATTTAAAAAATTATATTATGTAGTGCTGGTGAGATTGTGGGGGAAGCCAGTATCTATATTTATTGCCGTCTGCATTGTAAAACTTTTGGAAACAAATTTAATCATTTTATTATATCAAAAGCCTTGAGAAATGTTTATGACCAGTGATCCTAAGAAATAACTGAATAAAATCATAAAAACCACATGAACTGAGAGTAATTGCTATATTTTCTGTAATAGCAAAAATTAGAAACAAGTATTAAAAAACTAGGACAATATTTATAAATTATAAAATAAGAATTCACTGTAATGTAATGTATCTTTTACAATGGATGATTAAAATATGCTAGAAAATGATACAGGAAACCAAAAAAATACAAAATTTAAATTACACTATGGATATAGCTATGTAAAATATGTAACTATACAGATGGGCAAACACTAAAAAGAAATTTATGAAATAGTATCAATATGTTAATGTGGTATGATTTTCAGGGATTTATTTTTATTCTAAAATTTATTTTAGTATGATAAAAATTTTAAAAAATATGTAATGAGTTTACTGAGGAGCCTCCACTTATTAGGAATAAACATGAAGTGGATTTATTTCTCTGATAACTCTGTACTATGTTGACCTCTCCAATTTTTGCTGAGGTACTACTTCCAATTCTATGACTTTCCAGTCATTTCAATGATCACAACAGTCTCTCTAGTTTTCAAAAACTCAGTCCTGTGTGTTTTGCAACTTCAATGTCACATTCGAGTAAAAACTCTCCCATTCTCACTCCAGCTGCAGTTAGATATACGACTTGCTATGGACTACATGTCTGTGCTGTGCCAAAATTCATACTTAAAATGCAAACCCCTACTGTGATGGTATTTGGAGGTAGAGCCTTTGAGAGGTAGTTAGGTTTAGATGAGGTCATGAAGGTGGAGTCTCCATGATGGGATTAGGGCCCTTATAAGAAGGAGCCAGTGAGCTAGCTCTTTCCTCCTCCATGTGAGGATACAGTGAGAAAGTGGCCGTCTGTAAACCAGGAAAAGGGTCCTCACCAGAACCCAACCATGCTTGCATCCTGAACTTGGATTTTCCAGCCTCCAGAATTATGAGAAATAAATTTTAAATATAAGCCACTCAGTTTATAGTATTCTATTATAGCACCCTGAACTAAGACACTGCTCATTTCCCTTCCCTCTTTCCTGTCTTCTATTCTGATAGACATGGCTTCTTTTCTTATATGTTTCCCTTCAACAAGGCTATTCTCCATCTAATTCTGACTGGCCATCATCCTCCTTTGCTTTCTTGGAGGGCTCCAGGAATGCTCCCTCCAAAGTCTCCTGGAATAGGAGATCCAGGTTGGCTTTAATCTTTTCCTTCTAGCCTCAACCCTTCTCACAAGCCATGTACGCTATAGCTTCTTACTGCTGGGGTCCCCTTAGTTAGTCGACGGCCTTTTTGGGCATGGGTTGGTACCAGCAAGACAGCTCAAGCCCAGCCATTCTACTCAGGGTCAACAGAGGAAATCATGGATCATGGTCTACACTTAACAGCGGAATGCAGGCTGTTTCACTGACCTCTCTTGCATACCATCTTCCTCTTGCCCTTTATCCACACTCAGATTGGACATTCTACTGGCCTAGTAACCTGAAAACTGTTGAATAAATTATCAGCAGTTGCCAACTTAGTATGGGACAGGACTGTTCAGACAGTCATTGAGAGTAATTCTCCTGGAGCCGTCCTCTCTCTATTTTGGCAAGAAGAAGTATGCCTTCTCTCTTCTTCCTTGGTTTTCAGCTTTATAACCTTTGCACTTTCCAGAAAAGCCATGTTTATATTCCATGTCCAGCCTTTCTTCTATATTGATCAATGTGGTGGTGGTGGTGCAGGTGGTTTTCATGGTTATGTTGAAAAAGCATCTCTCTGTAAGCTTTAGCGGGAAGACACTGCCTTCAATTACTGCCATTTCTTTCGCCTTAGAATGTGGAGTATTTAGATGCCAGTTCTGGCACTCAGCATCTAACACCACTTAAAAACAGAGAATTGTCATTAAATGATAGTTTGAGTGTAGTTAATTTATAGAATCAGGGGAATAAACAGGATGCCCTCTTACTAGTAAATATAGTTAGTGCCATGTATATTTATTGTCTGAATGACTAAATGCTTTTTGAAAAAGATCAGGATAATAATTCAAAAAGTTTTAGAAAGTACCCCTAAAGTATCCTAACCCAGTCACACAGATGTTTTCTTTTCAGAGTTACTACCATTAAATTCTATCTGCTGAAAATCCTTTCTCTCTCCCAAATACTTGCCTATATACATCTTCTTCTACCTGGGTTAACACTGTCACTATTATGGGTAGAGGGAGGTGGTGGGGGTAAAGAAAACTGGAGTGTTAGAGCCACTGGGGAGATGGGATTTCCAAAGCAAATTTTACTTATTTTACGTTTTACCAGGGTTAGCACCATCACTCACATGATAATCAGCAGGAATTTTGTGTTTCCTTTTCAAATCTATTTATGAGTACTTATTAACTCACAGGCAATTAAAGGGCCTAAGGGCACAAATCCTCATCTCATCAGTAAAATACTCAGGTGTTGCCTAACACTAAATAATAATGGATACCATTATTTTGAATCTTTCCTTGATTTAGAAAACAATGGTACAACTTCAAATCAATCAATTTTTCACAGCTAAAAATGGAAATACTAGTTAGAGTTGACAAGGGTGAGAGAGAGAGAGAGAGAGAGATTTTTATTGTTCCTGTTTATGAACTTTTAAGAGTTAGAAAAATTTCATCTAAACCTAAGTCTTTGAGATGCTTTTGAATTTAACCCAAAATGTTATTCTAGTGGGGTTATTTATCTAGATTCCAACAAACACTGTCCATTTTTTTTCTTATGAATTTTCCTTGAGATGTGCATCACAGATATTTTTAAATTGATCAATTTGACATAGTAGTTTAAAATACAACATGTCCCTTAAGACCCAAGGTCTTTGAAAATGGGAAGCTTGAGGTTGAAATAGCTTAAGGCAGAGTTAGAAAAATGGCCTATATTAATATCAGTAAGCTTGTTTTGCTTTTGATCATGCACAGACAGAAAATCATGTCTCAGAGGTGAAATCGCGTGTTATCAACATGCCTCTCCATTGTTCTTACATTCTGCAGTGAAAGCTGCTAATGATGATTCTTTATTTAGAACTATGTGTTCACTTGTACTAGACTATCTTTAAAATAACATATAATTGGATATAACAGACTCAGTAAAATGTAAAAAATTACGTGCTAGGTGAATCTATAGTACCTGCTATGGTAAATTGATTCTGGAAAGACAAGACATAAAGAGTCTGTTGACTGTAATTTTGGTCTATACGTATGTCTGCCTCCCAAGAAACAATAGCCAAACAGCATAATTAAATATAAGCTTCAAATGGGCCAAGTGAACAAACATTTAAACTTTCTTGAAAATTATATGGGCTCAGTTATATGTGTTATCTCCTTTCATTTAGCATTTAACTGCAAACCGTTTTGTTTTCTATTTAACTTTATGTGTATGTAAAACTTTTCTTTTCTCTATTTCTTTTCTATTTCTATCCTATGATCACTTTGTATTATAACAGGATGATAAAGAATATAGAAGAAAACCCCCCTAAACTTCAGGATCAATCTCTCCTTGTGTTGTTCTGCTTATTTGTGTTGTACCTTGAACTTGATAAAAAACACTTGGATGCCTGACTTTTCCTTCCTGCAAACTTGTGATATCTTGTTACAACTTTGCTGAACTTCTGGTACTCAGACGTGGCTTCTCTCCTAGTCAGTCTCACTTGTGTTCTATTGCTCACCTCATACAGTGGAGTAACAAGTAACAACTTAGTAGCTTATTGATTAGGGATAAATACTGGTAGTCTCACTCCAGCTCCTTGTAGTCAGTATGCAGAAAGCTAGAATTAGCTTGATTTTGTCAAAATGATTGAGTTGATTCATGGTAAATGAAATCTGATATTTTCCCACTTACTACATGGTTAGGAATTTTGGTTCTCAGAAGGTATTGAATTTAAATAGTAAGAACTAGTGAAAGCCACATCTATGGCTCTGAGAACAATGATTAATTATATATGTTCTTGAAAATCCAGTTCCAATTTATGTTACTAAAGAAATATGCTGAAATTAGATTTTTTTCTCCTTCAAGAAATCAGTCCAGAAATTCCAAACTTTTGTAAGTCATGGTCTTCTTTGAAACCACATTTCGAATATGTTTTAAAACATTGTCACTGCATGAATTCTCTGCTCCTTTGATGTACTCAATAATTTATTACTTTTTGCATCTTTCTTGTGACATAGACCACAGAGCCATAAGAAACTGACCATTTCATATGATTTGGGCTTACAAGATGATAGGAAAAAAGAGTAAAAATAGTCACTGTATGAAATTACGTTACAAAGGTGTTCTGTATAACAAAGCTTATTCCACTCAATGAGCTTCTCTATGAAAGAATGATCTTGTTATAACAAATTTTATATGATTTTTCTGCAATAAAATTCTCCGTTTGTTTCTTTCTTATAATCACTATCACTAAGCAACAGACTTATTTGCTGCTTACAATAACGAGCTATAGATGAATTCATTACAATTGCTTCATCCCGCCATCAAACATCAATTACACATCAACTCTTCTGAAGTTCCTCCTTTCTTACCAAAACCAGTTCAGCCAGAGAAAAAGACCCAAATATCTAAAGTTTGATATCACTATCCCTGACCCCAAGCAATAATAGTAACTAAAGCTCAATATGGCAGATATTGTGTAGCATCTCCCATTTTTCTTGACCACAAAACATTTTTTTTCTCACAAGCTAATTCAGACTAGGAAACCTATCAGATTCTTTCCATCTTTATCACCCGCAGATGGCAAATTTAATTTCAAGTAAAATGCCATTATGAAGTAATTGGAATGCCTCATACAGTTTATTTTAATGCTTTTGAGCTACAGCAACCTAGTAACATGGATAGAAGCCTATTATAATTCTGTGTGTGTGTGTGTGTGTGTGTGTGTGTGTAATTTTGTGGTCCATGGAAAGAACTGGGCAAAAATACTATGTTCTTCTGCCCACCAGAAGTAAGCAATATAACACCTCCCTGCAATCTCGAAAACATTCCTACCTTCTGTGAATAGTTAAAGTACAATTACTTAGCTCGACTAATTGAAAACATTTTAAAAGACTCTAAGATCAGAAACCAGATCAGACCCTATTCTCTTTCAACACTTAAAATAAATGAGATGGAGGAAATATTAAAAAAAATCTATTTTGTCAAACTCAACCATGGCTACCTACTTGGAGATAGGTATGAATCTATCATTCCTGAGCCTTTTTTTCCTTCCTAATGTTTTCTGATATGGAAATCTTGAGCAACAGAAGGCAACCGTGAAAAGGGTCTTAGCATCCTTTAACTACTCTTGAACATTTTCTCCTATTTGTTATGGCATTTTAAAATTTTATTTTTGCCTTTTAAATATAAATTATTTGTTGTTGTTACTTTTCTATGGCCAACAGTTATTTTTCTTTACTAAAATGTTATTGGTTTTTGTCCTGACACATTTTGCAGCACAAACGTTCCTTTGGGGTTCACTTTCCTTTTTGCTGAAGTGCATCCCTTGATAATGTTTACGGTGAGGGTCTGTGTGTGGCAAACTCTAAGTCTTTGTAGGTCTGATAATGTGTTTATTTTGCCCTCATTCTGAAGTGATAGTTTAAGCAGATGTAAAATTTTAAGTAGGCAGCTTTTGTTCTCAACATTTTGAAGATATTGTTCTAGTGTTTTCTGGTTTCTATTGCTTTAGATATCTCTGTCAATCTGTTTTTATTCCTTTGTAGGTAAAATCTTTTGTATAGTATATTTTAAGACAGCTTTTTAATTTTTGATGTTTTACAGTTTCACATGGGTTTTGGTGTGGACTTATTTTTATTTTCTTGTTATTTCTCTATTTCATGTCTTTCTTCAATTCTGGAAAATTCCCAGCAAATATCTATTCAAATATTGCTTCTCTTCCATTCCCTCTGTTTTATTCTTCTGGGGCTTTTATTAGATGAATGTGGGATTTTCTCAGTTTGTCTTACATTCTCAAAATGGCTCCTCCTATTTTAAAAATCTCGTTGTCTCTGGCATACAGAGTGGCTTCTCCACTCCTTTTCCTACTGTCACTAATTCTCTCTTCAATTATATCTAACTTAGTTTAATCCACCCATTGTATTTTTTATTTTAATGCTTATATTTCTAATTAGTCTTTTTGATATAAATTATTTCTCCCTTTTTCATAATTTCTAAATAGAAGTTAACTCAGTTGCCTCTATGAACATACAAAATACACTTGTTGTCAAGTCTGTCAATCTTTTCTATGAAATTAATTTCCTATGAAGAAAATTCGTGTTCTGATTGTTGTTTTATGGTTTCTTTTTTGTTGATAGATTTCTTCATATGTTTTGAAACATTGGTTTGCGAGTTTGAGTAAGACGTGGTTTGTTCTCTCTCTCACTCTCAGCTTATTCCCTTCTTCTTTAGAAAATTTGAGGTTCATCCACCTGGATCCTGATCAGCAAATATTCATGTAGTCTTCTATGTTTTCCAGCCTTTCTTATTACCTTGAGGTTATGCAACTAGTCCTGGCAAATGGACTGTGAGTAGAAGTAACATGTATCACTCCTAGTCCAAAAAACAGTTAAAGGCCTAAGTGGAATAGCCACATTTTCTATCTTATCAATGGGTGTAAAGAACACTGATTTGGCAGAGATGCTAGATGGAATCATCCCAGGTTCCTAAGTCACTGTTGGAGGACAGCTGTCAAGGAGACCTGCATTGGACTATGATGTGAACATGGAATAAAGCTTTTTTGTCTAAATCTGCTGATATGTTGGGTTCATTTGTTACTGAAACATAACTTAGCCCTAACTGGTATACTACATGCCACCCTACCCCCTGCCCAGCCTCTAATCCAGAACCAGGTTATAAAATGATGGTTCAAAGTTCCTACCTTATTATGATATTTGAGGTACTGAAGATTAATTCACCAAGCCAGCAGTCAGGTTTCAGTTCTTATTATAAGGCTGGTCTCTATGTTCCCAATTTCCTAGGCCTGAGACCTTCTCTAGTCCCAGGCAGCAATCAGCAGAAGTTCCCCTGACTTCTGGCTACAAGTTGTGAAGCTGACTCTGTTTCTTCATCTGGAGTACCTTATGCTTCTGAAGCTGAACTGCCTGCTGCCAGTCTGTTTCTGGACTTGGTGCCCAGCAAGCCAGGAGCTTCAGCCCCACTTAGCACCATGAATTCTGATGCACAAAGATGCTTATCTTTTCTGTTTTTTAATATGGCTATCTATTTCTTTTTTCTTTTCATACTTGTTTGGAGTAGAGGGGTGTATCAAGTCATGAATTTGCTTTACTAGCTTGGCGAAGAAGACTTTCGGAGCACAATTCTCCAATCTGGAGTTTAAATATTGGCATCCATCAAAAGCTGTAGTGGTTCATGTAGGTTTTCTCAGAGCCCTGTGTGGGTGGGGGAATGTGCAGTTGTTTTCAGCCACAGCTTCTGGAGTCATAATGGGCTTTATGAAGTTCTTGGCTTTTGGTATACATTCACTATCAATCGTCCATTTCACACTCTGACAACTTTTATGATGCTTTTTAGAGATGTTTTGGAAGCTGTGTTGAAAGCAATAAGCTAGGCTAGTGATTCTCAAATTTGAAGGATATATGGCCTTTTTTTGAAGGGTAAAAACAATTCAAGGACCTCCTTAATGTTGATTGACATTATTATTATTTATTAATTTATTTAAATATATACAAATATAAAACTAGGTATACACTTCTTATGATTAGAGCTCAGGTAGAACATAAACAGAAACAAATTTATAAATTAAATACAAATGAAACTATAAAACCAATGAGATTCAGAGTAATGCTTCTATTTTAATATGACAGATGATGTTGCTTTGCTGAAACCAAATTGATGCTTGTATTACGAACATAGTAATGACCATGGAGATTCATTGTATCAGACAATCATGGCAGAAAATAAAAGGCATTTATTTCAGGTTTATTTGAAGAGGGCTTAATAAAGGAAGTATATACAAAGGTGTGGACAGGCTTAGAAGAAACTAAAGAGGGTTGAGTGTAGCAATAATGAAGAGCCATTATCACACGAGAACATAGAGACAAATGAAGGAATAGTAATCAGAGCCTGGAGACTGTGGCTGCAGTTGTAAGAGAAGAATGACACAGAGAACTTTGTTCTTTGTTAGAGGGATACAATCAAGTTGTAGGAACCCAGCAGGGAAGAAATTATCAAAATGAATACCCTGACCTTACTCTTCTCATTCTTCAACCTCCTGCTACCAACTCCCACTTGCTAAACCCAGTTGGAAGCCACAGGGCAAGGAAGACTTGGGTGAAGGTTATGGGCACAGAATAGAGTGGAGAAGGGTAGAGACAGTAGTCTGAAGAAGCAAAGGAAAATATTCATTCAAATTCCTTGGAATTCAATATGTACTATCAGGTACTTTATGACAACATTGTTCTCTCATAATTTTTTTCAATTCAAATGAGTAAAAAAAAAAAGAAATGGCTTTCCCTTGGCATGAATACAGATTTACCATTTGAAGTCCTCTTTATTTTTCCCTTATTGGTCCGTGACAATTTAAATTGTGATTAGTGAGAACACATGATAAAGGGATGTCAGAAGTACTGAAATTTGTGGCAATATTCAACGATAGTGTGGTTATTTATCTGGTCCTGAATTGCATTTAAAAGTTATCATCAAAATGAATATACAATATTTCTTAAATGGCAAAAACACCAACCAAGCAAATAGCAACAACAACAACAACAACAACAATAAAATCCTCAAAGAGAACTTCAAATTGTGCCTGTAGATCTGCCTGAGTTTATGGACCTCACTTGAGAATCACTGAACTAAGCCATTTCATTCTTCGATCTGGATAATCTCTCCCTGCTCCAAAGCAACCTGCACATAGCTGCTGGAAAAATCTACCTGAAGCTCTTCTGTGATTCTGTTACTCTTCATAAAAAACCTTTAATGTCTCCTCATTTCCTACAGAATTAAGCATAAGGTCCTCAGCCTGGAATTCAAAGTCTTCAACTTACTTTTCAAGCTCTATCATGATGACTATTCCCTTAGATATAATATACTCTAACCAAACTAGGATGTATAATATGGACTGAACATAATGTATGTTTTTCTAATCTCTGTCCTTGTTTTTTCTCTGCTTGGAATGCCAGCTGCCTAATTTCTGCCTTTTTAAATCCTAAATACGTCTCTAAGCTCATTTCAGATTCCACCTAGTGCACGAAGACTGAGCTAACACCAAGGATCAGATTGTCAAATCAGAAGCACAGGAATTCGAGGTCTTACCCAGTACCAAGCTTTGCAACCGATTTCAAGACTACAAGCATTCAAAAGACACAGGCAGGGCAGAGAAGGCTGGGACACCCCACAAGACTGCCCACATCGTTTTTTTTTTTTGTAGACAAGTGCTCTCAAGCCAAGAATAACACATGAGCTCTCTAAAGAGGATTGCATGTCACCTCACATAGCAAGGAGCATTTAAGTTAGGAAACATCTCCACATCATGCTCCAGAGCATTGTATAGCTGATGTCACATTCTACGGGGAGCCATGCATCATAAATCCATAGATTGTAGGCTAGTTTACCGTAAGCAATCCTAAACCAGAGACACCCTGCATCATTAGTCTATTTTCCCAGAATTCCAGTCATCATATTTGCAAGGATATTAGACTGAGGCACTGCCTTCTTTCTTTTTCTGGAAGCATCTCTAAGGTAATCAAGAAAAGAATGGATCACTGGCCAATTACTTTAATTCTTTCCTCCACACTTTCCTGATTACCTCAATCTTATATAATCTTTCCCTTCTATCTCTTTGTGACTCTAACATAGCACAATTTTTCTGCCTTGCATCATACTTTTTTTTTTTTTTCTTGTGAGAAAGATCAGCCCTGAGCTAACATCCCTGCTAATCCTCCTCTTTTTGCTGAGGAGGACTGGCTCTGCGCTAACATCTATTGCCAATCCTCCTCCTTTTTTTTTCCCCCCCAAAGCCCCAGTAAATAGTTGTATGTCATAGCTGCACATCCTTCTAGTTGCTATATGTGGGACGCGGCCTCAGCATGGCCGGAGAAGTGGTGCGTCGGTGCGCGCCCGGGATCTGAACCCGGCCGCCAGTAGTGGAGCACGCGCACTTAACCGCTAAGCCATGGGGCTGGCCCTGCATCATACTTATTTAAGTTATGTTCTCCCTTCCTGCAGAAGGGACCCAGCAGAAGGGACATGATTTATTCATCCTGCGGTCACTGAAAGTACTTTGCAAAGTGCCTTGCCTGTAACAGTTATTTAATAAATGTTGAAAAGAATTAGGGGAAAGAGAGAATTTTTTATTCTCATTATTTCCCACAAATACCATTGTTGAATCCTGGGCAGTGGAGAGGAATAAGACCAAGTTCAAGGGAGTCTAAATATCTACTCGTGTAGATAACGTAATAACAACCCCACAGAATTATGCAAAATTCTGCATTAGGTAAAGTTGTTTTCATGGTCTTTCCTTTTCCTTTCTGAGCACTATCGCCTTCTCTCCTCAGGTGCCTCTATCTGGATCTTGTTTGTGGGGATGGACTTTGCTCAGGTGAGATGCTGGCTAGAAGAGTGCTTCTCTGTTACCAGGGAAAGTCCTGGGGGATGTTATCTGGAAATTTACCCTTGGAGTAGCAGAATCAATGGTAGGAAAGAAGAGCAATAATGGAGCCATGCTTGGAGGTAGGGAAATTGGAATGTAGTCCACCGATGCATCAACTGGCAGGATAAGGCAGAGACAACCACTGAAACACAATGAGGATGAGAGAGGACAGGGAAATGTGCTAGCTGTTGAAGCAAATGGTTCAATATTCTGGTCTGAAAACCTGGAGCATCCTTGGGGGTTTGCTTTTATGTGGGTCTTAGAAAGCTTTGCTGGGTTAAGGGCAGAGGCTTAAAACAATAGAGCTGGCCTCACCGACAGGGTTCTCTTGATCTTCTTCACTCATATAGAATTTCATTATTTCGGCACCGGCCCCGTGGCTTAGCGGTTAAGTGCTCGCGCTCCGCTACTGGCAGCCCGGGTTCCGATCCTGGGCGCGCACCGACGCACTGCTTCTCTGGCCATGCTGAGGCCGCGTCCCACATAACAGCAACTAGAAGGATGTGCGACTATGACATACAACTATCTACTGGGGCTTTGGGGGGCGGGGGAAAGGGAGGAGGATTGGCAATAGATGTTAGCTCAGAGCCGGTCTTCCTCAGCAAAAAGAGGAGGATTAGCACGGATGTTAGCTCAGGGCTGATCTTCCTCACAAAAAAAAAAAAAAAAGGAATTTCATATTTCATTCTCAATATGTGAAAACGATCGTTACTAGTTTAAAATGTCTTTCTTCTGAGGAATATATACATATGCCTAGAGCCCAAAGTCTCAGGCTCAAATGACGAAGGGTGTATTTCTGTATTTGTGTTGAGGAGAATTGGGGCCATAGGAACTTTCCTAAACTACTTAAATTACCTGGCTGGATGTTATGATGTGATACTCCTCTTATTTGGCTCCCTAACATTGAGAACTCAAAGACATTTCTAAGCCTAACCTCTCTAATTGGTAATAAAATAACAAGTTTCATGTTATTTCTTTTTCCCTGCACAGAGAATAAAAAACCGACAGGTATACTTACTTAATTCATGTTTTTGTTGTTTGCATAACTGTGTGTTTTTCCTTATCTGTTTTAAACAGTGTACTTCTTGGAGGTTGTATTATTTTTCTATTACTGCATAACAAATTACCACAAACTTAATGATTTAAAGCAACACACATTTATTATCTCCCACAATTTCTGTGGGTCAAGGGTCTGGACGTGGCTCACTTGGGTCCTCTGTGTAGGTTCCCATGAGGCAATAGTCAAGGTGTTGGATAGGGTTGGGTTCTCACCAGAGGCTCAACTGGGGAAGGATCTATTTCCACACCCCTAGGTTGTTGATGATTTATTTCTTAGCAGCTGTAGGATTCATAGCAGCTTGTTTCTTCAAAGTCAGCAACAGAAAGAGGCTCCAGCAAGTTGGCTGCTATACTAGTGTGTAACCACATACATGTAATCATGTGTATCCCACCACCTTTGCCATATTTCGTTGGTTAGAATCAAGTCACAGGGCCCGTCCACATTCTAGGGGATGAGATTACACAAAGATGTGAAAACCAAGAGGTGAGGATCATGGGGGGCCACCTTAGGGTCTGTTTGCCACAGAAGTATAATGCTGTTTATATAAATTTAAAGTGCAAATTAATCTATAGTCATATAGATTCTTCACAGCTATGTAGTGACAATTACTCTAATGATGATGAAGATCATGGAGATGTAGGGTGAGATGTCAGATTTGTACAAGGGCTCTAAGGAAGAAAGAGCAGCTTAAGGTTAGAGACCTTCTCCAGCAACATTTAACTTGATATGTGCCATGGATGCTGATGAAATATTTTCTAACTAGGAGCTAAATTTCCACCCTATGCTTCTCATAAGCTCGCAGTTCTTAAATTTTATATTCCTTCCACAATGTTTTGGGGACTTAAGATGTCTATGTCCTCTGCTGTGATTTAGATATATGAAGTAGATGGTTAAAATATCTTGGCCTATTTGTATTCTGCGCTCATGGAAAGGAAAATAACCACTGTGGTAACTTACGGCTGTTTTGGGTTTTGTAACTAACAAAGCTACAATAGGGAGGCTGACGCTGCTTGCCAATTTTTAAGAATTTTATACCCAGCAAAGGACCTTTGTGGGAAGACAGACCCTTGTTTCTTGACTGCATCAAGAAATTTTCATGATTAATTGTCTTGTTTATCCTAAATCTACTCAAGATAAAAAAAGGAATATGAGGAGGAAGGGCAGGGAAAGAATTTCCAGTTTAGACATTTACTGTGGGAATCATTTTGAAGATCTGCATTTCAGGCCTGCTTCAAAGAATGTCCTGTCACTACTTGTTGCCAAGAGGAAATGTGCCCTGTAGGAAGAGAGAGCAGTACCTGATTTTCCAAACTACAGGGGCCCCAGTTTTTTCTTTCACTATCGCCTTTCACCTATTCTATGACTGCTAAACGGGGCTGTCAACTGCTCTCCGAACGTGACCTACACTTTCCTGCCCTTTCTTGCCCCACTGAAAGGGTTCTATCTACTTCTACTGCTATTTTTCCTCTAGTCAGTCCTTAACGTCTAGCTCAAACACCATCACCTTCTTTAGTGTTCTGATCATTCTATCCTTCTCTTTATCCTCACAGTGCCTGGTGACTTTCTTATGGGTCATCACATTGTATTCCATACATTTTTTTTTTTTTGAGGTAAAATTCATATAACATAAAATTGACTGTTTTAACCATTTTAAAGTGTAAAATTCAGTGGCTTTCAGTACATTCACAATGTGCAACCATCACCACTATCAAATTCCAGAACATTTTCAACACTGCCCCCCACTGAAAAAAACCCTGTACCCATTAAGCTGTCACTCCCACCCCCCCAGCCACTGGCAACCACTAACAAGCTTTCTGTCTCTATAGATTTGCCTATTCTGGATATTTCATATAAATGGAATCATCCTACAATATGTGGCCTTTTGTTTGGATTCTTTTAGTTAGTATAGTGTTTTCAAAATTCATCCATGTTGTAGCACATATCAATACTTTTTAGGGCTGAATAATATTCCATTGTATGGTATACAACATTTGGTTTATTCATTCATCAGTTGATGGACATTTGGATTATTTCCGCTTTTTGGCTGTTATGAATAATTCTGCTATGAACATTGATGTATAAGTTTTTATTTGAATACTTGTTTTCAGTTCTCTTGGGTATATACTTAGAGGTCTAATTGCTAGGTCATATGGTAACTCTATGTTTAAAATTTTGAGAAATTGTCAAACTGTTTTCTACAGCAGCTGCACCATTTTACGCTCCCACCAGCAGTGTTTGAGGGCTTCAACTTCTCCACTTTCTCACCAATACTTGTTATTTTCTGTGTCTGTGTGTGTTTTAATTCTAGCCCTCCTAATCGATGTGAAGTAGCATCTCTTGTGGTTTTGATTTGCATTTCCCAAATGACTAATGATATTGAGCATCTTTTCAGGTGCTTGTTAGCCATTTGTATATCTTCTTTGGAGATATTCCATGGATTTTTATGTTCAGTTCTTATCTCTCCTTTGAGACTACAAGATTCTTGAGGACTGGAAGTGTGTTATTAATCTTTTAATCTATCAGGGGATCTATTAAATTGATTTGGACACACTAAGTGCTCAACAAATGCTTATTGACCTGAATGTAGGAGTCATAACAAAACGTTGTATTGCCTGAGCCAGCCCTGAGGTGAAGTCCTCATATCATGTCATTTCAGTATGAAACTATTCTTACTCAGGACATCAGTAAACTCTTTGTTAATAAATCCATTGGGTCTTTCATTGGCATCTAAACTGTTGAGCATATACTCCTTGAAATATTTTCTTTCCCTGGCTTCTAGGACACCACACTGTCCTAGCTTTAATTCCTGCCTTTTCATTAGAAACAGTATCTTTTCTAAGAAACAGTGGGCTCCTCTCCTATGACGAACACTTAAAGATGAGGATTCCCTGGGCATCTGTCTTTGTCTTCTCTTTTCCCTGGTGCCAGTGTTTCCCAAATGCTGGTATCCAAATGGTGTCATTTCATGATAAAGTTATTTTGTGATGAAGCACAATGTAGTGAGTCTTTTATATACGTTAATTGGTTAATTGGAAAGATTATCTTTCATTTTAAGATTATGTCATCCACAGTTTTAGAAGTTGAAATGTCTTCTACTTCTTCTATGAAATAAGGTCTAGTATATGGCTGCTTATGTATCCTGTTAATGTGCTTAAAAAAGGTAAAAATTTAGCTACCATTTATTTGCTCCCCCCTCCCAACCATTTAAAAATATACTTTACATTGATATACTGTTCTACAGTTATTCCCAGGATAATTTCATTTATGGATATAACTTCAGTTATCACTTACATGATGATGAGCTCCAAGTGAAAAATGTCTTTATTAAGCTCAAATGTATATATCCAACTTCTTACTGGATAAATCTTCCTTGATGTTCACAAGATCTTTTGATTTAGCACATCTATTCTTGAACTCATGACCCATCCACTCACTTCCCCCTTCTCATGTTTCCTATTTCATTGAATAACATCATCTGGTCATCTAAGTCAGAAACCAGAAAATCCTTCTAAGTTCCCCCTTCTTCAACAAATTTTCCACACCCAATTACCAACTTCTTTCCTTTTTTATCTTTATAATATTTCTATAGACCTTCCCCTTTACTTGATTCAACATATTCTTGCTACTACCTTATTTAGGACTACTGTCAACCATCCATCATTCATTCAACATGCATTTGCAGAGTCTATACTATGTACCAAGCACTGGGAGTACAACATGAAAACAATATGAGAACCTATTTTGAGGGAACAGTCCTTGACATTACAGCCTAGTTTAGGTTATGGTTGATTTTCAAATAATGAATATTTTGAGATTTTTCCCATGCCTGGTCGGTACTATATATATTTTAGAGATTCACATTGGAAATATTTTGGTTTGGAGAGATTTAAAGTGAATTACTTATGTTGAGCAAAGAAGTTATTCCCTGAACATAGATGATAGCCTATTCCCGTTTCCCATTTGGAAAATGGGATGGTTTCATAGGAGTCTCAGAAAGCTGGTTATTTACTATGATTGAAGAGCTCTATGGATAAAAATCTAAAGCACAGATTTCTTATTTATTCATTAAAGAAAGCTTTAACTATGAGTTTCATGTCCTGGATATAATGAGTTATAATCATTAATACATATATAATCATTAGTGCATTCAAATGTTGCTAATTATTATCTTACCAATTAGAGGAAAATCAAAGCATGAGACTCGGAAGGCTTGGTTAAAGGAATTTGGCCCAGGTAGCATATCAGGACCATGAAGAAATTGGGAACAGAATCTGCATCTTCTGTACTGTAGTTCAAAGCAAGGGCTATTGGAATATACTGCTTTTCCTAGGTAGGGCTTGCAAAAAATGGAGATCCCAGCCTAGGGGATTGGCCAATGTCCTGAGAAAAATGGAAAAGCATTTGGCTGGGTTCTAAGGAGGCAAGCAGAAATAAGGAGAACTGACTGTCTGGAATGGAGGATTACACCATCTGCTTTTGTAGTCCTACCTTGGGCAGTGTCCAGTAGTTGATGTTTCAGGAGAAAAATACCCCACCACATTTTATATTTTTCACTTGGTAAGTCATTAAAATCTGGAAACTATCATTCCTACTACCTTTATTTTGGCTTCTTTTTTTTCCCTTTGAGACTTGGTTCTTTCAGATTTCTTAACTAGAATAGAGCTTGAAAAACATTAATGATAATATTTCTTCTGCTAAAAGCCTGGGTTGCGTGAGTATGGCAAGCTTGCAGGTAACATAGCTGCTTTGCCAAATTCAGTGTTATAGAGAGTGCCTAAAGAGACTAGAAAGGTTTGCAGAGAGAGAGCAAACACTTCCCGTGTCCTAAGGGTCCTGAGATGTACCACTAGGACTTACATTTTCAGTAGTGTCTTGATTTTTGTTAGCTATTTCAGCTATATTCTGGGTAAAGAAGTGAAAAGGAGAAATCAAGAAGTGGAATTAAAGAAATACATGGAACAACTTCCTTTATAATCCTTAACTCTAGTTATAAACCAATGTTACTGCAATAAACAAAAAATTAAAAAAAAAAAAAAATCCTTAACTCTCAGAGTGGGCACAAGGGAGCTTGCCATCATGATAGCGAAGAAGATACAGATTCAGAAAGTTACCCTTAATTACAGCATTTGTTTAGGGTCCCAAGGGTCCCCAAGGGAATGTTTTACTTCTGAGTTGATGGTCTGGGACAGCGTGTTTTTGAACAATGCTCTCCAACCAGGAGCAAAAGAGCAGAGTTCATTGTCAATAATTGTTAGAACATTTCCCTGTGTCCTCCTCCATGGCTTTTGGGACATTTTGTAGAATCGCAGATTTTTTCTACTGACAGGGACGAAGAGATAATAAAATCAAACCTCTTCAATTTTGAGTGCTATCTTTGGCCTTAGAAGTTTCAATTCCATGACTTGTTCACAGTTGCTAAGTTGTTAATGGCACAGTTGTGACTGGAACCAGGTCCCCACTCCTTGTCCAGTGTTCTTTCCTTTTACCTGATACCCAAGGTTCTCCTTTCTTTGTTGATAATTTTCTTCAAAACTTCCTTTGAAGAAACTGAACAAAACCGGTTTAGAATGGCTGCTTGCCAAATATTTCCTCATGTGAACTCCATTTTTATTCTTTCACAACAGTAAGTTCCTCTGATGAAGAGAGTCATAGAATATTAGAACTGGAAAGGGTATTTTTGGATTCTAATCTCCTCATACTATAAAAACTAAGGCCTAGGGAGTCAGCTTGCCCGAGGCCACACAGACAGTGGTAACAATGGGCTATAAACTCAAGATTCCTGTGAGTTGAGTGACTTGCAGACAGCCTCACTACCTTGGAGAGGCCATCTCTTTTTTTGAGTCGTGTCTGTACTGGTTGAACACATTATAGCTATTAATTAAAATGAAAAACTAGGAAGACTTAGGACTCTGGACTCCATGAAACACAGTTATTCTAGTATACCATATGTCTTAGGGAATTAGTGAGGAAAAAATAGCAAAAATTGAGGCCTGCCCGGTGGTGCAGTGGTTAACTTCATGTGTTCTGCTTTGGGGGCCCAACTTACGCCAGTTCAGATCCTGGGCATGGATCTACTCACCGCTCATAAGCCATGCTGAGGCGGCATCCCACATAGAAGAGCCGCAACTCTACAACTATGACACACAACTATGTACCGGGGTTTTGGGGAGAAAAAAGAATAGGAAGATTGGCAACAGATGTTAGCACAGAGCCAATCTTCCTCAAAAAAAAAAGTTCTCTTTTAAAAAAAAATAACAAAAGTTTAAAGAAAGAAAGTTGTCAATATAATCAATATTTAAAAGGGAGCTTAAAATGAAATTCCAGAAATAATAAGGAATGATTTATGGTTTTAACGATTATGAGTTAATTAATTAGCAGCTTTCCTGATGTTAAAGACTGGTGTCCAATATTTTTTCCTCTAGAAAATACAAAGATACCAGCTTGTTCTAAGGCTCCAAGCCATTCCCTGTGGACTGTTTTTGGCCTCTGCCGTCACAGACCATAACCAGAAAAAGAAAATTGACAGACAGAAAGAAAAACTCTTAGCAGCTGGGGCTTTAATTTACCTACATGGGAAAAAATATTTCAGTTTCTGAGATTTCTCCTGGGTTGCCTGATTTGGAAGTAAAAAGAGAAGCCAGAGGGAAAATCACCAAAAAAAGCTTTTAAAAGAAACACTATGAAAAGAGCAAATCCTGAGAATTGTGTTTAATAACAGCAATGATGAATTTCCTGGCAGTCTGTACTGAGCAGTTAAAGACCAACCAGCATGTGAAAGAGGCTGAATTAGTTAGAATGGTCTAGAGCAGCCTAATAAAGAGCGCGAGAAGATTTATTCTCTCATATGTATAATGTTGAGATATGAATGATTCTGTATTTAAGAAATGTGTTACAACCATCACATTAATTTTTACTAAGAGCTTCTAGTTTGACTCTAAGCAGTGTCTGAAGAATGGAAGAACAATGCTTTGAGCCACAAAGTTAGTGCCCCACAGAATATTTTAAAATTATTTAACACACATCATCCCAGTGTCAACAACTCATCACAGATAAACTATCTAATTAACAGAACCCTTCATAGTATTTGATAACTGAGTCTTGGCTCAGTTTTTATATACCAGAAGGGCAATCCTTGATAAACAGAAATTATAAAAGCAGATTTTAAAAGCATTAATTCAGAAATAAAATCAAATTGGTCTCAAATTAACCCCCTATTGGTCTTTAAACTTATTTTAAACCACTTGGCTTAAAGATAACACTTGGAGAGGCTGCCTTCGACCAGAGTCAGGCTTTGTCCAGACTGTCGGCCTCTGTATTTTGATTCCCTTTGTTTTGTACCAGCCTCTCCATGCCCGGGGTAATTGATATGGGTCCTGTGCTAGAGACAGATGAGTTTATCCTGTCATTGAAGCCCCGCACAAGATGCTTTAATTATTAGAGCTAATTTGGGGATTTGTGCTCTCTGTTCTACTTAGGAAGCTCGATTTTTTCTCTTTCCAATTCCATGTTGGCACAATTTCCAACGACAAATCCAATAAAGAATTAGTAATTTGGCTCCCTGTGGTCATGGAATAAAGACAACAAGAATGAGCAACAATAATAGTTTCTGTTTGTATAGTATTTTTTTGATACAAGAAAGTTATTACTGCTACAGTTTAGGGACAAAGACTCATGAAAAAGTAGAGAAGGAATTTGAATTTCTGTAAGGATTGTAAATTTTGATCCTTTGAGCTCTGCTGATAATTAATATCCATTTTGCAACTTAGTGGGATATTGTTGTTTCCAATGGACAGAATTGGGGATAAAGAAAGAGTAAGACATTTCCATTAAAAATGGTGTCCCTATGTTTAGAATACAAGGTGACAAGTAAGCGGAGACACAATTAAATTGTGGTTGTTGCAATTAGATAAATTAGGTTACCAAACTCGCAACATAGAGATTTGGTGGAAGTGAACTCTTTTTGGCTGGGAATCTACACTTGTATTTCTTTGGCCCACATGTTTAATTAAGGCTTGCTGAATCTCATCCTGCATAACAGCTGGAATAGTGGAGGCATCCATATATTAACAGGAGAAGGTACTTCTCAAGATCTCAGACATTATGTACTGCTTGCTTCCATTTTGGTGTTATGGATGGGTCAGGCATAGACAATTGATAGTCAAGTATTAATTATAAGTATGGGTGGTGGAACTATAAATAATTTTATTTTCTTTTTTTGTGTTTAGCTCTATTTTCTAAAATGAGCATGCATTACTTTTGTAGTAATAAAATAATTTTAGAAGTGCCCACTTTGTGATATTGCTTCAGATGCATACATCCTGATTTCCAACATTCAGGTGGGGGAAATCAGGATATACAATATAAACAAACTCTCAGCTACTTCATTCTTGCATTGGTTTCTAGGGTTGATTATTATCTAGATTTCACTCTATGTGTGAAAACTTTTATTCAGGCAGAGCAGACAGGTATGGCACATAGTCTTGGAACCTGGAGGGATCTTGTTCTTGAAACACATAAATTCAGTTTAAAAACTTTTCCTCATTTCCCTTCTTACTCACTACTACTCTTTGCTTATAAGTAGACTTACAAAGAAGAAATTGTAGCATTTTAGCTTTTCGATATTGTGTTAACGTAGTACTACTTAGCAAGAGGACAGAAGGATACAGGTTGTATTTGTGTAGGGATTTTCTTGACACCCAACTTGTAAATGGACTTTGATGTCACTATTGTCAGCTTGAATCTAATCCCCTTGGAGAGAAATTTAGTTTCCTAGATTATCTCCTCGTGGTTAGGATCATTTTACCTACTTAGTGATAACTTATCTTAATGAACATTTGAGGAGATTCCATGACCTCGTTTGAAAGCTAACTATTGAGAACTAGTTTTTATTTTTAGCCTAAATTTCTCATATTTCATTTTTCCATTCTTTTTACTTCCTGCATCTGTGACCAGATCACTGAACAGAGATCATTCGTGCACTTGCAGGCCAGTATTAATAGATCCCTTAACTTCTCTTCTCTAGGTCTAATTTCCTTTAGGAAATATGGCTTCTATTTCTCCATATGGTTCTTCTTTGGTCCTATGTGGAGGCGACCAATACAGTATAATAAATAATCAAGTTTTTATTTTTGAGAACTTAAGGCAGTAATTCTCATTAGTCACGGTTCAAAATGACATGTGGAACCCCATCTCTGGAAATACTGATTTTGTAGTTTTGGAGTAAGAAATAAGCTTTCCTTTACATTTTATATCAGTATCTTTTGAAGAAGAAATTTTTAATTTGGATGAAGTATAATTTATCATTTTTTTGCAGTCTGTAATTTTTAAATCTTATTTAGGAAATCTTGCCTGACCTAAAGTGACTAAAATTTTCTTGTGAAAGTTTTAGTTTTAACTTTTAAATTTGCACTTATGATCCATTTCTAGTTAATCTCTATGTAGAGGTAAGGGTCCAGAGTTACAGTCTTTTTTTGTTTTTTGGCACATGAATATTCAATTTCCAATTGTCCTAGCACATTGGAAATCAATTTTCTACATTGAATTGCCTTAGCACGTTTATCAAACATCAACAGATCGTACTATACGTATTGGTCTACTTCTGGACTTCTATTCTGTTCCATTGATCTATACGTTAAATTTTATTCCAATATCTTGATTATGGCAGCTTTATTATAAGTCTTAAAATCAGGTATGTCTTCCAACTTTTTTCTTTGTTTCAAAATTGTTTTGGACATTCTAGGTCCTTTCCATTTCCATATACATTTTTAATCAATTTATCAATTTCTGAAAAAAAAATCTATTGAGTTTTGAATGGGATTGCATTGAATCTGTAAATTAATTTGGGGAGGACTGACATTTTAACAATATTGATTCTTTCAATCCATTAGCATAGTATCTAACTATTTATTTAAGGCATCTTTAATATCTTTTAATAATGTTTTGTAGTTTTCAGTATTAAGTTCTCACATATATTTTAAATTTATCCCTTTTGTATTTCATATTTTACATTTTATTTTAAATTAAATTATTTTCTTTATTTTTCTACCTCCCTTGATTATTTATTTTCACACATTTATTGAGGTGTGATTGAAGTACAACAAACTGCACATATGTAATGTATACAATTTGATCAGTTTTGACTTATTTATACACTCAGGAAACCATCATCACAATCAAGACAAAGAACATTTCCATTACCCTTCAAAATTTCCTCATGACCTTTGCAGTCGTTCCCTTCCTCCACCCTTAGCCCCGACAACCACTAACCTGCCTTCTGTCATTATAGATTAGTTTGTATGCTCTAGAATTTTATGTAAATTGCATCATCCAATATTATTCTCTTTCGGCTTCTTTCACAAAACATAATGATTTCAAGATTCATCCATGTTGTTGCAAATATGAATAATTTATTTCATTTTATTTCAATTTATTTCATTTCAATACTGAGTAGTATTCTATTGTATGGATACACCGGGATGTGTTTCTTTCTTCACCCCTTGATGGACATTGGGTTGTTTCCAGTTTACGGCAATTACAAATAAAGCTGTGATGAACATTTGTGTATGAGTCTGTGTGTGGACATATGCTTTCGTTTCTCTTGGGTAAATACCTAGAAGTGGAATGGCTTGGTTGTATGGCATGTGAATGTTCAATTTTTAAGAAACTGCCTAACTGTATTATTGTGATTTCAGGTTCTGATTGTTCAATGCTAGTATATAGAAATGCAGTTGATTTTTGCAATTTGGTGGTATATAGAAATACAACTGACTTTGCTTTGTATCTTATGGCTTTGCTACACTCACTTATTAGTTCCATATCTTTTTTGTAGATCCCTTTGGGTTTTCAAGAAAGGTAATCATGCTGTCTGCAAATATAGACTGCTTTACTTTTTAAAAATTTTTATGCTTTTTATTTCTTTTTCTTGCCTGATTGCCCTGGCTAGGATATCCACTATAATATTGAATAAAAGTGATAAGAGTAGACATTCTTATAGCTTCTTTTTCTGTTTCCTTATATCAAGGTAATGAAGTCTCATTGTTTGAATTGGAAAGAATTCTCTCCTCTTCTACTTTTGGGACAAATTTGTGTAGAATTGTTTTCATTTCCTTTTTAAATGTTTGGTAGAATTCATCAGTGAAGCCATTTGGGCCTGAAGTTTACTTTGTAGGATGTTTTAAAGTTATAAATTCAATTTCTCTAATAGTTATAGGAACATTCAGCTTATCTATTTCTACTTTAGTGGGTTTTAGTAGTTCATTTCATTCAAGGAAATTGCCCATTTTATCTTAGTTATATAATTCTATCAAATTATTTGGCATATAATTGTTCATAAAATTACTTTGTTAGTCTTTTAATGGCTATAGAATCAGTTGTGATGTCTTGTTTCTCATTCATGATGTTGGTAATTTGTGTCTTCTCTTTTTTTCCTGACAAGTATGACTAGGGGTTTATAAATTTTCTTGTTCTTTTCGGAGAAACAGTTTTTGATTTCCTTGATTTTCTCTGGTGTTTTTCTGTTGTATATTTTATCATCTCCTGCTCTGATCTTTATTATATCCTTTAGTATATCTTTCCTTCTGCTTACTTCAGTTTAATTGTCTCTTCTTTTCTTAGTTTCTTAAAGTGGAAGCTTAGGTCATTGTTTGGATATCTTCCCTTTTTTTCCTAACATAAGAATTTAATGCTATAAACTTTCCTCTAAGTACTGCTTTATCTGCATTTCACAAATCTTGTTATATTGTATTTCAATCTTCATTCAGTTAAAAATATTTTCTAATTAACTTTGTGATTTCTTCTGTGACCTAGGTGTTACTTTGCTGTGTGTCATTTAACTTAAAATATGTGAGGATTTTCCACATATTATTTTTAAAAATTGATTTCTAATTTAAATCAGTGTGATTTGAGAACATACTGTGCATATTTTCAATCTTTTAAATTTTACTGAGTCTTGTCTTAAGGCGCAAAATGTTTTATCTTCCTAAATGATTCACATGCATTTGAAAAGAATATGCTTGAGAGTATTCTGTAAATATATACTTGGTCAAGTTGGTTGATAGTGTTGTTTAAGCCTTATATAACCATCCCAATATTCTCTCTAATTTGTTTATTAATTGTTGAGAGTGGAACATTGAAATCTCTAACTATTATGGATTTATCTAATTTTGTCTTTAGTTTTATCAGGTTTTGCTTCACGTACTTTGAATCTCTGATATTAAGTACAAACACATTTAGGATAATTAATGCCTCTTGAAAAATTGACCCCCAACATAATGGTCAGGTTTAAATCTACCATCTTGCAATTTAGGGTATATTTGTCCTATCTGTTCTTTGTTCCTTTTTTTCTCTGTAACTTTTTTCTTGTCAGATTAGTTTTTGTTTTTATAATTATATTTTGTCTCCATTATTAGCATGCTATTTATACTTCTTTATTCAGTTTTCTGTATGATTGGTGTAGAGTTTACATTTTAATTTATCACAATCTATCTTCAAATAATATAATATCATTTTGCATATGATGTAAGAAACTTATAACCATGTATTTCAATTTTCCCCCTCCCAGCTGTTGTGCTATTATTTGCAATAAATTGTACTTCCACATCTATAAGCCCCATAACATATAGTTATTGCTTTTGCTTTAAGGAGATAAAAAATGAAAAAATGCATTTTATATTTCATCACATACTTACCTTTCCTGTCATCTTCGTTTCTTTGAGTAGATCTATATTTCCATCTAGGTTTATTTTCCTTCTGCCTGAAGGAAAATAAGTCTTTTATTTAGTCTTTAGTGTTTTCTGTAGTTCTAGTTTGCTAGGGTTAAATTTTCTCAGCTTTTATAAGCCTGAATAAGTCTTTATTTCATCCTTATTTCAAAAAGATGTTTTTGCTACATATAGAATTCTTTTTTTTTTTTTTTATTTTTTTTTATTTTTTTTATTTTTTTTTTTATTTTTTTTTATTATTTTTTTTTTTATTGCAGTAACATTGTTTTATAACATTGCAAAATTTCAGGTGTACATCATTGTACGTCTATTTCTGCATGGACTACATCATGTTCACCACCAAAATACTAATCACAACCCATCACCACACACCTGCACCCAATTATCCCTTTCACCCTCCCCTCCCCTTCCCTCTGGTAACCACCAATCCAATCTCTGTCCCTATGTGTTTGTTTATTGTTGTTATTATCTACTACTTAATGAAGGAAATCATACGGTATTTGGCCTTCTCCCTCTGACTTATTTCACTTTGCATTATACCCTCAATGTCCATCCATGTTGTCACAAATGGCTGGATTGACAGTTCTTTTCGTTTTGTACTTTAAAGATGTTGTTGCATTGTCTTCTGGCTTGCATAGTTACATATGAGAAGTCTACTGCATTCTTTTTTCTCTTTGTACATAATGTGTCATTTTATTCTCTGGCTGCTTTTAAGATCATCCTCCATCCCCGTTTATATTAATTTTATTCTGATATGACTTTGTGTTGTTTTCTTTTTGTTTCTTCTGTTTGAGTTTTAGTGAACTTCTTGGATTTGAGGATTTAAGGTTTTCATCAAATTGGAATCTTTTCAGCCATTATTATTTCAAATATTTTTTCTGCTCCTTGCCTTTCTGGGACTTCAATTATCCTTATGTTAAGCTTCTTGTTATTTTCCCACAATCCACTGATGCTCTTTTTATTCCCCTTTCACTCTTTTCTTCTGTATCTGTTTCATTTTGTATAGTTTATATTGCTATGTTTATAAGTTCACTGACTTTTTCTTCTGTAAAGCTTATTCTGTTCTTAGTCTTATTTGGTGTAATTTTTATTTCATGTATCTTATTTTTCATCCCTGGAAGTTCATCTTTCTTTTTGATTTTCCACTTCTCTCCTCAACATGTTCATGCTTTCCTATACCTTCTTTAACATATGGAATACATTTATTTTAACTGTTTTAACATCCTTTCTTTTATTATTAATTCTATTCTCCATGTAATTTTTGAGTATGTTTCTAACAATTGATTTTCTCTTGGTTTTGGGTCATATTTTATTACTTCTTTGCATATTTGATAATTTTTTATTGGATGCTAGCACATATGAATTTTAGGTTTTTGGTTTCTGGATTTTTTGGGGAGGGTAGTACTTTGAATATTTGGGAGCTTGGTTCTGGGATAAAGTTAAGTTACTTGGATCCAATTTTATCCTTTGGGGTTTCCTTTCAAGATTTGTTAGCAAGGGTACAGATGTCCTTTACTCTAGGCTAATTGGTTATCATTACAGAGATAATACACCTCTGAGGACTCTACCCTATGACCCATATACTAGGAGGTCTTTCTGTTCTGGCTGGTGAGAATAGAAACTACTTGCGGACCAATTCCTCATTCAAGGATTGATCTGCGTCTTCCGTTCTGGGGGTTCCTTTTTTGGCCTCACACTCATGTACAGATGAGTTCCTAGCCAAGGACTCAAGGAAAATCTTTCTGCAGCTCTCCCACATTCTTTCTCTTAGTAGCCATCTCCTCTTCTCTTCGGTACTTTGCCCTCAAAATTGTAGCCACTTTGGCCTCCCCAACCTCTGAATTTGATTCTTAAACTCAGCAAGACTGCAGTCTCTTTTTGCATTCCCCTCCTTGTGCTCTGACCTGGAAAATCCCTTTAAATAGTGAGCTCAGCCACTTGTAGGGATCAAATCATTTGTTTCCACTCTCTCAGGGATCACTGTCCAGTGCTTCCTGTTGTCCAGTGTCCATTTCATTCCATCTCTTTTGACTGGTTTTCTAATTGTTTAACCATGTACAGTAAATCCAGTCCCTACTACTTCATCATGACTGGGCATAATGTATTTTAAATGCAAAAAAAATAAGGAATTTATTTTAAATATAGAAGACCATATTAGAAAACTCAAGGGCAAGAACACTACCAAGATTTAGGAATAAGGAATTTATAACCTTCAGTAACCTAGGCAAACTACCTTTCCCTCTCTCTCATCTCTGCCTCTCTCTGTTGGTCTCTGTGGACTGGCTTTCTCTGTTTCTCCAGACTGTATGGTGAAATTTGTCCACTCCACAGTTGCCAGATTTATATATTATAGTTTCTTTCACTTTCAGAAACTTCTTCTTGGAATGTTTTTCTTTACAAAATGAATTTATTTGCAAAACAGTTTGAGATTACTAGAAAATATATTATTAAATATTATTTTACCTATTTTCAATAATATGCTTAATGTTATTAAATATTGATGAACTTAGTGCTTGGAATGTAGGAATACTAATTTGCATTCACTATTTAACATGGCAATATAGCTAATATCAAAATATTCTCCACATAATTTTCTCACCCTTGCATAATCTAAAGTCTCACTCACTTTTAAAACTGGTTGTTAGGATTTTGTTGAACTGCTCATAATGATGTCTATCTGTTCTTGAGTGATTACAATTGCTTTAGAACCCATATGTGTCTACAAATAATTTAAAATTTGCTGCCATTGTGTGTTACTTTATGTTCATCTGTACTCAATTTTGTGTTTCATTTCATTGTCTGATTAGCATTATTAAGGCTTTTCTGGAAGCCATCATATCTTCTCAACTTTGCCTCAACTAAATTGTTTGGTGCTGTCAATAATTTATACATTTGAACAGCTTATTAAATACATAGCATATTAATTGTCTTCATAGTAAATTATTCCATCATTTGACACCTACTGTTGACCTTTTTTCACCACAAAACAGATTTTGCTCCTTTATCTTTAACAAATTAAGAACTGATTTGGAACAAAACTGAAAGTTTATAACTTTACATTTTCTAGAGACTTTTTATAGTACAATGTAGAAGAAACACTGCTGGTTTAAGAATCAGTGTAAAACTGCATCATTAAGGGTTTTTGAATGAAAATGAGTGATAGGTTATGCCATTCATGCAAGTAATTGTTCAAAATATTGTTTGAACAAATAAATGAATAAATATTGAATGCAATGTAAGCTATCCCCATTTATAAGTTAACCATGAATCTCATTGAATTGGGAAGAAATAAACCATCTGCAAATATCCTGCAATAAAATATGTGGTTATATTCACTATTATACAGCCTAGTTGTCTTTCTTAATTTTTCCCAGTTTGTAAAGCTTGCTGCTGTGTGATTTTAAAAACAATTCATAGATGCTCCTTGAAAACACATACATTGTTGATTTTATACCTTACTGGACTATTTGAATTTTATATTTACCATGTGCATATATTTCTTTCTAAGAAATAAAGTAAAATTCTTATTAAAAATTTAAAATGAAAAAAGTCATAATGAAAAATCATTACTCAGACTTGACACCAAAAGCACAATCCATACAAGGAAAAACTGATAAAATGAATCTTCTCAAAATTTAAAACTTTTGCTCTGCCAAAGACTGTTAAGAGGATAAAAAGGCAAACTACAGACTGGAAGAAAATATTTACAAACATGTATTTGACAAACAACTTGTATCTAGAATCTATAAAGAACTTTCAAAACCCAACTATAATAAAGCAAATAATCCCATTAGAAAATGGGCAAAAGACATAGCAGACATTTCACTGAGGAGAATAAACAGATGCGTAAATAAGCCCATGAAGTGATGTTCAACATCGTTAGCTATTAGGGAAGGCCAAATTAAAACCACAGTAAGATATCATGTACTCCTATCAGAATGGCTAAAATAAAAAATAATAATAACACCAAATCTGGGTGACAGCATAGAGAAATTAGTTCCCCCATATATTGCTGGTGCAAATTTAAAATGGTACAGCCACTCTGGTAAAGAGTGTGGCAATTTCTTATAGAGCTGAACATATGCTTACCTCATGACTCAGCAAATGCACTCTTGGGCATTTATCTTAGAGATATGAAAATGTACAACCACACAAATATACATGAATATTCAAAGCAGCTTTGTCTTAATAGCCAAAAACTAGACATAAGACAAATGTCCTTCAATGGATGAATGGTTAAACAAACTATGGTACATGATTCCTATGGAACACTACTCAGACATAAAGAGGAGAACTATTGATACATCCCTTGGATAGATTTCAAGAGAATTATACTGAGTGAGAAAAGCCAGTCTCAAAGGTTATATGCTGTATAATTTCATTTATATAACAGTCTTGAAATGATAAAATTATAGCAATGGAGAACAGATTAGTGGTTCCCAGGGGTTAGGGAAGGGAGTTGGGAGGGACATTGCTGTGTATAAAAGGTAGCACCAGGAATCCTTTTGATGAAATGGTTCTGTATCTTGACTGCTGTGGTGGTCACGCCAATCTACACAGGTGATAAAATTATATAGAATTACATACACACAGAGACACAAATGAGTGCATGTAAAACTAGTGAAATCTGAGTATGATTGGTGGATTGTGTCAATGCTAATTTCCTGGTTGTGATACTGTGATATAGTTACACGAGATGTTACCACTGGGGGAAACTGGCTGAAGGGTATTTGAAATCTCTCTGTATTAGTTCTTGAAACTGCATGTGAATCTACAATTATCTCAAAATAAAAACTTAGAAAATGGTTATTCACTGCCATTATGAATCTACTGCTGAACTCTGTACTTACCATTTCTGCAGACACTAATCTGAAGAATGATATCAAATGACCAATTGGATCAGGCTGAAAGTATCGGGGACTCTCCTGAAAGGAGTGATTTACTGTGAATCCTGAAGGGGATGCCAAGATGAGAGATGGCGTGCCTGGTCCAATTGGAGGACATGATCAAGTGCTAGCCTTCATGTTATAGATCCAGGTTGGGCAGAAGGGCACTGATAGAAGCTTGTCTGTAGGCTGGGTTTTCTGGAAGCAAATGATGAGATGGAATTTAGGGTGTTTATTGGGGATTAACACCTTTGACAGAAAGGTGGAGGACTGAGCAGAATAGAGCTCTGGAGGGAGTACTGCTTTTCAGAGTCATCCTGAGCTGTACCCAATGGCCTTCATCAGTTATCAGATGCAGACCACCTCCAATGGGTATGACTTCAGGTGAAGTGGCTCTCTGCAACTGAGGCAGATGCTGCAAAAGATGACAGCTGGAAGGCTGTTTGCTGACTGCACTCCCCACAGCTGGGTAGCAAGTCTTGCTCGGAAGGGGCATCCAGGCGGTATATCTCTGTGTCTACCGTAGTTGGCATACGTAGGCCCAGGTCAGTGACTGTGTTGATATTGAACTCAAGCAAATAGTCAAAAAATGGAATTTGGAAAAAGAGACTGGGAACAAACGTGCAGGGCTCCCTCACAACCTGATTGGGTGTAACTTCATCTAAGAATAGGAGTGATATTGGAAGGCATTGGCTTTTCTCTGCAAGTTGATGAGGATATGCAGTAAATGTGGCATAGGCTTTGGTCTTTAAGCTCTCGCCTTTTTTTTTTTAATATCCTATTCTAGATAGTGCTTGCAATTGTTGGATAATTCAGAAATACTGGTTGAAATTATGCAAGGGCTTTTATTATTAGAATGGATATTTTGGCTTTGCAGAAAAAAAATTTCATCCAACCCACCTCCAAATCTATGGGGCAGCCTGCTACCAATCAATTGATTGCAGAAAATGTTGACAGTCTCCCTCTCTGAGCTGATTTCACCCTCCATTTCAGCAACGTGATATTTTACAGATATGAGAAGCTGCTGTTTATCCCCCACTTAGGATTCTCCCAATGCATTCATAAGGAGATGGTTAGAACTGGCATGTAACACAGGAAAGCTCTTCAAAGGAGCCTCTTAGCATTTCCTTATTCCTGCTGAATGGAACCTGAAAAAAGCTATTGTTACATTTCATATGGAGTTTCCCAACGCCTCTTACAAACGAGCCATATTTAGTTTTAAACAAATTTCCTGAAGTAAACAGTGTATTTCCCTGATTTTCATCTCTCTTGGTGAGCTTCCAAAAAACTTGGAAGTGAATTAGTGTGCAATTTGCATCCAAATCTTAGCCAAGGGGATGTGGTTTATTATAATACATGGTCCTCCTAATTATTGAACAGCTCAAGAAAACTCGGCCCAGGGTGCATCTGTTCTTGCTTGACCACACTGCCAAACATAATTTGGCAAGCACAGAAATGTACATTGAGCAGACCTACAGTCTAATTTGCATTAGAGTTTGTGGTAATTATATGAAAGCTATAACTGAATGAACTTGTCCTTTCTTTTTAGATCACTTCATTTCTAAAAAATAAACAAGAAGCAAACCCCCCAAAGAATTTCCTTTTTTATGTGTCTTTGAGGTTTCTCAATGTGATTTAATCATTGCCCAAGTGTTAGTTCTGCTTATCCATGAAGAGAAAACCTCTTTCCCACATATTTCATGCAGACTTTCTTCTATTATCCTTGATATCTATGGGTTGACTGTGTGTGTTTCAATATATTTTTGGTATTATTGCTCAAGAGAGTGAATTAGGCTACTGCTGACCAGATATCTGCATTATTTGGGAATTTGCATCCAAGAATCATTAAATTGATTTATCCCCTAATTGTTTTAAGGAATAATAAGGAATCATGGAAAGAGCTGTAAACTAGAAATCACAAAGTTCCCATTGAATTATTATGTTTGTTGAGCAGCCTTAAATAAATCACGAAATTTCTCTGAGTCTCAGTTTCCTTATCTATAAAATGGGGATATTGATGCCTGCTTTATCTACCTTACATAGTTGATGTGGGTGCCAACTGAAAGAAAAAAAGATTTAAAAGTGTTTTGGTGTAAAAGGTATACATGACAAAGTTATTGAAAAGGATATTATTATGAGGTACATACCAATGCATACACAGAGCATCTAGCGAATAATGTGGCATACTGCCTAATCTACCCCCAGAGAACATGAGGGAATCTGAACCTTCAGCAAGGGTAGTGGTTCTGGGAGTTGGAGGTGATTATGGCTCAAGCCCTCTAGAGCTGCACTGTCCAATATGGGTAGCCACTAGCCATATATAGCCATTGAGCACTTGAAATGTAGCTAGTCCAAAATGAGATATTCTAAGTGTTAAATACACACAAGATTTCAGACTTAGTAAAAAAAAAAGAGTGTAAAAAATCTCATTAATACTTTTATGATGATTGCTTTCAGTATATTGAGTTAAAACAATGTATTACAAAATTAATTGTCTGTTACTTTTTACTTTTTAAACATAGCCACTAGAAAATTGGACATTACATATGTGGCTCACATTATATTTCTCTTAGATAGTGCTGCTCTCGGGCATGGAGCCATGGGATATCTGAATTATATCCAGGGCTAAAGCCAGAGTTGGGAACTAAACAGGCAATTGAAACAAGAAGCAGGTACAAAGCAACAGGGTGGTAACTGGGGACACAAAGCCACAACTAGCGGATTTGGAAGGGAGGGTAGGAAGTGGAGCATAGAGGTAGTTTTTGGAACATGTTGGAATTGTGCTTGTGGAAAGTCCTTGGCTTTGTTTGTGGGTGGTGAGGGAGCTGTTAAGGGCACCAGCCAGTTTAGATGTATGTACCAGTATTATTCTTCAAAACCAATTATATTTAATAAAACCATGACAGTCTAGAGACTTCAGAGAACACATAATTTTTTGTGTTCGAGTATTCTGGTAATTTTAGTGTTTACCCTTTAAATATCAAAGCTAAGACAAAATTTGAAATATTTCATATGGAAATGTTTCTTAAAATACATTAGAAACTTTTTGCCTTCTTGTAGAGAATATACTGAACATAATTTTTGTGACATCCTATTTATACAAGGTAATTATCATGGACGCAAATTATAGTTTTCTATAATACATTAATGATACACACAATATTGTAGGGTTTGATTCAGGAGTGGCTGCTTGCTCCAACACTAAATGGCCCCGGGTAGGAACATGGTTCAAGTTATATCTATTTTTATATTTCTCCACATTTCCTCTTGTTATCAGACTACCAACCAGCACTTTTTGTACTCTCAAAGTGTCTGCAAATAGCAATCTTCACCCATTAATTTGTTGCATCTGATCTGCTATGGGACTTGAAATTGGAAAAAAAAGAAAAAAGGCTCTTTTGAACTGTAGAAAAAGCAAGTGTAAGTATGTTCTGAGTGAAGACCTGAGGATCCTCCCACTACGCGTAAGTTATGATGACGGATTTTGGGACATTTTTCTTAATCACAGGCATGTTTTTTGGTTTCAGTGTTATGAGCTGTAAGCTAAGTTTGTATGCCTAAGAACTAAAGTTTCACATATTTGAGATTTAAATATGATACATTTCACTGTGACACAGTCAGATATAATAGACCTGTTCTGGCTTGCCAAACAGGATGCATCTCTTCTTATTGGGAAGGGGCATAATGCTTCCAGCTTGTTGAGATCCAACACTAAACTATCTCTTCTAGGGCACCACACTCATGGATCAATTTAGAACTCAGGTGTCTTCTATTGTTTCACGTGCTATTTCTTAACATGGCATTCTGTGCAAGGTAATTGGGAAGCAGATGGGGTAAGAAAGCAAAATAGCTTTGCCAAATGCTTAGTAATGTTACTTATAAACTTATTTAGACTGTAACACTCTGTGAAGCATGAAATATGAACTGTTCATATTAAACAGGTATTGAGAAGTTTGAAAGTAGAAAGTCAGATTTCTGGTTAGGTCAGTGATCTTCAATGGATATTTTTATCTGTTTTATCATTAATTATATGTTTAGTGAGCATAAAACCATTTCATCTAAACTTTATGTAACCAAAAATATGGATTCAACCACTGTAGATTAACTGAAACCTGTACAAAAAAAAAAGTTCCAGTGCCCTACTTTCTGTCTGTGAAAGCTTAACTTGTTGGAGCTGCACATGCCACAAATTATAATCACTAATTGTTGAGTCTGAAAGAGCAGCCAGTTTGTTATCACCAGGAGATGCCCATTTATTGTTTAGCCACACAGGGCTGTGATCCCTGTCAGGTGACAGTACAGATATAATCCAGGAGACAGTGCCACTGGGGTTAAGGGCATGAGAGACTGGAGCTAATCTTGTCTTGGCCATGTAACAGCTGAAGGATCTTTCCTTTCAGTTCTAAACTCCTCTCCACTCATCTGTGATGCAGAGATGGTAATAATACCTACTCCCTGGCATCTAGTTAGAGCAGCTATTATTATTGTTGTATTTAGGACCAGTGACAGTTTTGAACAAAGTTGTGTAAAGAAACATAAGTTTTTCTCTATAGTTTTTGCTTCTGAAACAGTTAGAGCAGCATACATGTTTATTTGGTATTGGATTTTAGAGGGATTCAACCAAGGATAAAGTGGCCAACTTTACAGAAAGACATCTATGGCCTGTGAGGAGAAGCAGTGACAGTATACATAATGAGAAAGCCCATAAAGAGTTGACAAAATTTCACACCAGAAAATAGACTATTGTTTTGGCCGATATGGAGAGCTTATATTCATGTGCCAACAAAGATACATGTAGGCAGAAGAATATGACGTAAGTATAAGCAATCCAGTACTTTTTTTTTTCTCCTGAGGAAGATCCGCCCTGAGCTAACATCTGCCAATCTTCCACTTTTTCCTGAGGAAGACTGGCCCTGGGCTAACATCCGTGCCCATCTTCCTCCACTTTATATGGGACGCCGCCACAGCATGGCTTGACAAGCAGTGCGTCGGTGTGCGCCGGGGATCCAAACTGGCGAACCCTGGGCCGTTGCAGCGGAGCACACGCACTTAACCGCTTGCGCCACCAGGCTGGCCCCTGCAATCCAGTACTTTTTAAAGGAATATTATTAGGTAGTAGATATGACCAGTAAACTTTCTGCCACCATTCTTTATCTTTCCCTAACTAATATTACCACCAAAACTAAAGAAATAGAGTTTCGAAAATTGAAAAAAGAACTTCTCCACCAATCTAGTGAAACAAATATTGAATTGTTTTAAATATATTGTTGGAATTATTCCTTAAATTAAACTTATTATCATTGTTAGCGTTGTTAGTTTAATGTGTTGAGTGCCTCTACAAGTGTTTATTCTTATTTAATCTATACAGCACCTCCTTTTTTATCCCCATTTTACAGATGAAGAAATTGAGGCACAGAAGGGCTAACTAAATTGTGTCAGGTTACCTAGCCAGTAAGAGGCAGACACAATATTTGAACCCAGACAGGTTGCTCTTAATTATCAAGTGAGGACAGAATGATTCCGGTAGCTATTTTAGCTTAAACAATCAGCAGGGATCAATTTATATGACAAAGACTCAGAAGTGATAATCGTATTAATTGTTCTGCTTTACAGAACCTTTAGACTGATCAGTTTGCCCCAAATTATTCTCAAAATGTTTGTCAAAGCCATAGAATACCTACATATACAAGAATTCAGATCATTTTTGTATTGTTATTGATATTCATAGAAGCTATATCGCAAAATATAAATAGGCACAAATCCTACCCAAAGGGCCGGGTACTTCCTAAGATCTTCATCTTTGAACCCATCTATGTGGGTTCTACACTAATCATGCCAGATCTTTCTCTGAGGTTGATGTCTTAGTCTGTTAAGGCTGCTATAACAAACTATCACAGACTGAGTGGCTCATAAACAACAGGAATTTATTTCTCACAGTTCTGAAGGCTGGAAGTCTGAGATCAGGGTACCAACATGGCTGGGTTCTGGTGAAGGCCTTTTTTCAGGTTGCAGACTGCTGCCTTCTCATTGTATCCTCAGGTGGCGGAGAACAGAGAGGGAGAGCAAGCTCTCTGGTGACTCATAAGGGCACTAATTCCATTCATGAGGGCTCCACTCTCATGAATCATCTAATTCTAATTACCTCCCAAAGGCACCACATCCTAATACCATCACTTTAGGGGGTGGGTAGGGTTTCAACATATGAATTTTGGGGGGACACAACATTCAGTCCATAACAGTTGAGTATAACCGTAATTCATCCATCAGATCCAGATTCTAACTGTTCCATCGAATAAACAAATTCTTTGACGTTATCAGAGTAAATCACTTATGAAAGCATTTTGAAAACAATATACAAATTAGTTATAACATTATTTTGAATCCCTATTTTCCTTGGCCACGTAATCCATAGGTCAAGGTGGCTGATTTTAAGTTTTTTTAAATTAATTTTAATTTTTAAATAAATTTATGATAAATGTTGTTTAATAAATTTATTATAGTAAATTTATTAATAACTTTCAATAAATTTTAATTAATTAAAATTTTAATTTAAGTTTTAATTTAATTTCATATATGCCCACTTAGACTCTGAGACTCAGGTCCATCAGATCCTTATTAGGAAATGTTTACCCTCTGTTCAATGAGGCGTAGAGTATGCCGCCAGAGAACTTAAGTTCCCCTGGTGGTGTGATGGCCTGAGATCTAAAGAGAGTAAGAGTTATTTTTGCCTGCTACTCTGTAAATTATGGTAAGCTTCTTGGGAGTAAGGAATAGGAAGCTTATTTAACTATGTATCTGCAGCATGAAGCCATAGTAGGCACCATAAATGTTTATAGAATTGAATTCCCTGTAGTAGTGACTCCATTGGTGTGGTGGTGGCAGGGAGGGAGAGAAACTGAGTGTGAAATGCTGTGGCCCAGCCTGGCCACTGCCCGAGCTTTCATTCTTGTATCCTACAGAGGGTACAGGCTAAGGGATTCTGTTTTTGTTCAGAGTAGCATGTGTATGTGCTATAAAAAGCTTATTACCCACTATCTGAATGCAGGTAACTAGGGGGCAGTGGGCTTGGTAAACAATTCCAGTTGTTCTTCACATGTTAATTCCTCAGACTCCCCCCACCCCTGGCCCTCAGCAATATGGGACAAAGAAGCAGCAAGACCTATCAGATCCCAAAGAATATCAAGTAAGGATCTCATAGCTGTACAAGATAAATGAGAATAATAAAATTCCAATCTGTGCTATTATTATTTCTATCAATAATACTTTCCATTTCTCTTTTAAAATTTATATTAAAGATGTATGTGTGTAAATTAATAGGAGTTCTAGTTATTCGTGATGTATTTGCTCCCTGTGACACCATTTTGATATTTGCTCTTTGTCTCATATACACGGTGCTTTATGGTCTATAAAATCTATACTGGAGAGACACAGTGAAGTCTAGATTACTTAAGGTCAAAGTCTATTCTTAGCCCTATAAGTGTTTAGAAAATTGAGATGAAAGAGGCTGATATTTTGGATTTGATATCACTCAGCAATACCCTGGAATAAAATCAGCTTTCCTTTGGAAGTCCAAAAGTAAACACTAATATCCGAATCTTATATCACTAATATCTGAATCTAATATCGAGGTAATTCTTAGACTGAGCTTGAGGCTAGAGAGGAGGTTGGAAGAGAAATTCTTCTTTATACACAGACTGTAACATTCCAGCATTTCATACGCTTCTAGGAAGACTTATTTAATCCACCTTGTCATGTGCTGATGTTTAATAAACACCTCATTTCTCTCCAGGTATTTTTAACAGTGAGCTGCAGAACAGTAAATCCCTATCCAGTTAACAGTATTGAGGTGACCGAACATTTATACAGCCTCTCTCTTGAAAAATAAGGTTAATGGAAAGAATTTCTATTTTGATATGATTTTCTTCATTCTGTCAACTGTATACATGTGCACACCTGCAATGTACATTGCTCACTAGGAGGGAACCATAATTCTTTGTGATGGTATGATGCTTCTATAACATCGTGTGTATGGTTCTATTTGAATGACACATAATTCATTACTCTCTTTTATTGGTTAATATTTTTATGAGGATTTTTCCCCCCAGACCAACGCAAAATGTGCCTCCCTGTGCACAGCACACATCTTCAAAGAATGCTAACACTTTACAAATTTGCTGGCTAATGTGTAATCTGCAGAGAATATCCGCCTCATCTGACAAACACCATCTCAGCTCAGGGAGCCACGTTCCATCCGTCTATCAGATCTGACATTGGTGGTACCCACACAGCCTTCCCCGCACACACCCTGCCTTTAAAGGCCTTCCCATCCCTGTTGTTGGTCTCACAGATGATAGAGTGTGGCACTCCATAAACAATGAGCGAGGCCTTTTGTACGCTGCTTTGCTTTTCTTGGCTTCAAACTGCCACTGAATGTCAAATCAATTTGGCTCTCATTAGAACAGCTTTATATGTGCAAATGTATTTGGGTCTGGTTGCCACTTTTTTTTCCTCCTTTCCATTCCTCTTCTTCTCTTCGAGATGATGTAATTTTTCTCTCATCCGTGCCAACACCTGTTTCTTTAAAACAGAGAGAGGAGGGAAAGAAGAGTGAGAAAAAATGCTCAGTGTCCTGCCCTTTATCACAATCAGCACGAACACCAGGCTGGCATATTATGGCTTAAGTTTCCCCAGAACAAAGAGAAAAGGCCTTCTTGCCTCGATGTTGTACATCATGGGGTGCAGATAAAGTCAGGAATCTGTGTAAACCTTGGTTCCTGATGTCTGGAGAGACGGCTGTCGAGATAGAGCAAGGTGTGTAAGCCGGTTTTATTGATAAGTGATGAAGCCAGCAATAAATCCGATGCAGTGCTTAAGGAAGTCTGAGCCAAAGCACCATGTTTGATGGAAGACGGTTTTCCTCTTAAGTGAGGAGAAATAGAGGGCTACACCTTAGAGAAAAGCACAGACTTAAAGAGGCAGCCGGAAGCTGAACAATGAACAGGCAGCTGCAGAGAGACCGATGAAAACACAAATTAGAATCTGGCCAGTCTTTTTATATTGACCTGTACACACTTTTCAGTTTATGTGAGAGTATTTTCCCCCTGATACACGGACTTTAAGGTCTCTGATGCAAAAATAAGTCATTTTACTACTGAAAAGAAAATAGATACGGTATCTGATTGCAGCTGGATCTTTGACTTCACTGTTGTATAGTCTTGTTGGGTTTATTGATGCAAAAGAAATATGAAGTATGGTGGGTTGGGTCTAAATTCATAAGCCAGGTAATTATCATAATTCTTAATATGGTGTGGTGCTCCTCCTTCTGAGAAATTCAGGTGTTTGAGAGTTCACAAATATGTATGTGTTTACATGCATATTTATTCACTGATTGAGCACCTATTATATACACAGTTTCTAGGTGCTTGGGATACATCCATGCACAAAATTTAAAATAATCCCTGTTCTTGTGGAGCTTAGATTCTAGCGGAGGCATACAGATGATAAATAATGAGCCTAAGAAATAATTGAAATATTCAGTCTGTTAGAAGTGATGTTATTAAAAATAACTGAATAAGGTAAAGAAAATTAAGAGCTATTGGCCATGTTTGATTATAATTTTTAAAAGGAGGATCAGGGTAGATATCATTGAGAAGGTGACTTTTGAACAAAGTCTTGGAGGAGGTAAGGGAGGGGGGTGTCTGCAAATCTGAAGAAGAAGGCACCAGGAAAAGGTTCTGTTGTGGGAGCAAGACCAGAATACGCGAAGGGCAGTGTGACCAGAGAACATGGGCCAGGGGGGAAACAGTAGGAGGCACCTTCAGAGAGGTAATGGAGGTGAGCCCAAGTAATGTAATGTCCTGTAGGCCAATGGAAAGATTTTGTACTTTGAGCAAAATAGGGATTTATTAGAGGCTTTTAAGCAGAGGAATTATATGGCATATAGGCCATGCATTTATTTTTATGAAAGCATGTTTGCTCAGAATGTAACCAGTTAGGAGTTTATAGAATTTCTCAGGAAGCCTGATCTGTGAAGAAGAGGCAGATGAGGACACTTCAGACCTTTTGTGGACTTCCTAGGAAGGACTGCTAATAAGGATGAAAGCCAAACTTGTATCAGAAGAACTCTCTTAGGATGTCACAGCCAAAATCTTGCTGGGTGAGTTATTGGAGAAGTAAACAAGAAAGTAGAAGTAATGACCTATTTATGATCCCAGAAGTAGGAGCACAAGATTTGTATCGACTCAAGGAAATTAAAGTAAAATTAACCTTCACTGTGTGACAGACATTGTAACTAGACAGATTTAGGCTTATACCCCAACTTTGTCACAATCTGTGTGGTGTTAAGCTGGTTAATTAATATCTTTGAACATTTGTTTTCTCACAGTCAACCGGGAATAATAATAATAGCTTCCTTGCACAATTGTTTTGAGGGTTAAATTATATATCCTATGTGTGCTTGGCATAAAGTATATGCTCAACATATTGTAGTTTTCTTCCTCTGTATCCTCCATGGAAGTCATACTCTTCAAATTCTTTGAGAGATGTCAGTGACTGATTTGAACAGTGTGGGAGAAAAGCACAACAAAATAGAAAATATCTGTTTAAGACAGGCTCCCACAGTCGCTCAGGCAGGTGATACATAAAGATTCACTTACCTACACATTTCTAGGCATCCCAAACCCTAAAAGTCACAATGTAAATCAAAAGTACTAGAGATACATGAACAGAGGGGCTTCTTTTGGTGGCTATCTATCTGGACAGTTGATAAACTGCTGCAGATTCAACTTAGCAAATATTTGTTAAACATAGCTATGTGGACACTGAGGTAGAATAAAGCATTGTCCCTGCCCTTCAGAAGCTTCTGGTCTGAAGGAAGAGTTCCCAGTTGTTCATGATCATCTTTCCTCAATCATGGAGTTTCAACTCATTAATTTTTTGTATTCTGAATAATAATGTTATCATCTGGACCTTCTAGAAATATTCCTTTTGTTTACTTGGTTGACAAACAGTCACTATTATGTAAATGAGCAGGTATGAAGGGATGGGGAGAAACTTTTCTATTGTTACATCAACGCACAATTGCAGAGTTCATCATTCTCCAGAAGATTAAGTCTTCAAGGTTAGGGTAGCTATACTCAAAGGTGGTTGTTTGGATGGTGGGGGTAAAAGTTAAGAGACTTTGTCACTGACAGTAAAGAGCAAAATACTTTAATTCACTATTTTTCTGGCAGATACAAGCCAAAATCTTCCTAAAATTGCTTTGATAAAATCAAAGAGGAAAAATAAAGTAAAACTTTTAAGCCCTGAAGATTCTTAAAAATAGTCTGTAAAGGATAGAAAAAAAAAAACAGAAAAATTCCTTTAAATTCCTGGGTCCCACAAATGAGATTTTAGTAGTGGCAAGTAAAACATATTGATTGGCACCAAAGTATAAGATCTTTGTCACCATCTGTTTCCTGATTGTGTCAGCAAGTATTTTTTCCCCATGAGAGTGTGAGAATACGCCATAGCCTAAAAGTATCAATGTGTCAATTATGCACCACATTTAAAAGTTGGAAGCCCAGTTCATGAAAGTCAGTGACAAAAGTCCTGATTCCTGTTTCTTTCTGAAGCGAAATCCTTGCACTTCATTCATTTCGCAACCTACACAAAGACCGATGGCAGCAGGGGGGGGGAGCTGTGGCAAAAGGAGAGGGGGAAAAGTCATCTTAAATGAATATTTATTGAAAACTTCCCTCATGCAAGTCACTTTGCTAGGGTATGAAGTAATTATGAATGCTATATGCAAATAATTTTTAACAAGTATGGAGTGACAGGGAGGAATAAAGAAATGAAAGGAAAGAGGGTACCGAAAGAGAGAAGTAAGAAGAGAAGAAAGATGGGTAAACAGGCAAATATTCATGAGTCTAGGCTAGAAAAATGAAACCAAGAGACAGTGACAGAACTAGTTGAAAAATCAGGGCTCAAACAATGGAAGTTGGAAAGGATGGAATCTTTCAGAAAGATTCAAAGTCCAGCATTTCAGGCTGAAATCAAGATTATCCCTACCTCTCTTCTCTTTTATCTAGTAATTTTCCTATGGTTGCTTAAATTTGACTTGTGATATCCTTTTTCCCTCTCTATTATGATCACTGCTATTGTTAACCACAGTTAGTGGTTAACTATGCTGATTTTCTGTGAGTTCCTCCTGCACATGGCACTCTGGGTTCTGGGTAGAAGAAAGAACCCCCTTCCTCTGTCTGCTCTGATTATTTTTCAATGTGTCTGTTGCCAACAGTTGGTGGGGCTGTCAGTTTCCGAATATTCTCTTACGCAAGAGTGTTGCAATAATGTGCTGAGGCCGTTCCTGCATGACTGGAGGAGTGACCTCTACTCAGGTCAGGTGGTCACAGATACCATCTGTCTGCTCAAGAGTTTCTTCCTTTTGTGGTAAATCCTGGAAAGTTATTTCTCTGGGTTGGCACAAATCCTTCTTTTATTTTGGAGATAGGGGATGTGGGTTCCCACAGCACATTCAGTGCTGTTACAACATAAACTGAGGTGTATTAAAAATTTTAAGAGTTTATTTGAGCAAAAATCAATTTGAATTGAGCAGTGCCAAACAGGAAGTGGTTAGGAGCACTCTGCCAACGGGGGCTCTGGGAAAGTCATATGGAGAAGATGTGGGAACAAAGAGAGGAAATGACTTGATTGGCTATAGCTTAAAGCCTATTTGGCTGTTTGTGATTGGTTGTCCTCAGGTTTTGATTTCTAACTGTGAGGCATTTATAGGATTAGATTTTGGTTTGCTTACGTAGGTTGCCATGACATTAGAGCCACCTCAGTCTAATGGCCTTCTTGTTTAATTAACAATGCCTCACATCAAAACTGAACATCAAAACACAAGGATTTGTCTTCTAACCAAGGGGTGTGTAGACTTATCCAGACAGAGGCCTGGCTGAAGCAATCAAAAGCTTGTGCCAAACAGAACAAAAGTGTGCCACTCTGCTCTCTTGTCTTCACCTGGCTTAACCTGTGAAGTGGCAGGAACACCCCAGCTGGTGGAAGGACCAGCTCTGCACTGCAACCAGCCATGCCCTCAACTACAGTCTGTGGCTTCAGATGTACCAGGAGAGCAAACAGCCAAGTTCTCTGTTCAGGTTTGATTAAATAGAACACTAGAGCCTGCCAGATGGGTCTTTTGGTACACTCTCAAATCATATATAACCATAATTTAAGTTACATTTGTTTGTGTGAGTCTGGAAACCATGGGATACCTTAGGTATTGTGAGTTTGATTTGTGTTGAATACGCTGATTGTATGAGGAGAGGAGAAAGTGAAGAAAGAGCCTTTAGGCAGAGAAATATCAGATAAAGTACCAGAGCCATTAGAAAACATGATCAGGGCCGGCCCCGTGGCTTAGCGGTTAAGTGCGCGTGGTCCACTACCGGCGGCCCGGGTTCGGATCCCGGGCACGCACTGACGCACCACTTGTCTGGCCATGCTGAGGCCTCGTCCCACATACAGCAACTGGAAGGATGTGCAGCTATGACATACAACTATCTACTGGTGCTTTGGGGGAAAAATAAATAAATAAAATTGAAAAAAAAAAAAGAAAGAAAACATGATCAGTTGTTCATTTGTTTATTCAACAAAATTTAAATTGAGTACCTACTATTTGCAGGATGCCATAAAAAGCACTGGATATATAATATTAAATAGATCACCTGGGAACTCACACTTCACTAAAGGAGAGAAAACCTAAGTACAGAAATTAATAAAAACAACATCATGGGTGAATGGGGTCAAAAGGTAAAAAGAAAAAAAAATATGGTGCATTACTGAGCAACATCAAAACACACACACACACACACACACACACACACACAAAACCCCACATAGAGTGGGGGATAGGGACAGTGGTGTAAGGGGGTAAAGCTGAGGGTACCTGAACTGATAACAAACTGAGATAGATATGAAAGATACGATAAGATATTGCTAGTTTTTTCAAATATTTTCAATGACATGCCATGGCTTTCTCAATAAACTACTTACACTGGGAAGCAATGCTCTGATAATATCCTACCTCTCCATCTTTCTCTTTTTCTACTTGTCCTTATTACGTATTGTACTTGGAACAAATGGAACTACTCATTGTTTCTCATAGACGCCCTCTGCTTTCCTGACTCAGTGTCTTCACTCACTGTTCCTTCTGCCCAGCATGCACTTTCTCAGAACTTTTGGAAGCTCAAATCCTGTTCCATATCAAGGTCCAGTTCCCGTGTCACCTCCTTCGGTTCTTCTATCCTCGTCCTCCTAGCTCCTCGGTCTTATGTTGGGTCCCCCCAAAGCAAATCCTGTAACAAGGATTGGGTGTAAGGAGTTTTTTTGGAAGGCTACCTTAGGAAGCATTGTGTATGAGGAAACAAGAGATGGAAGAAAGGGATGCCCATAAAGAGCACATCCATTCATGAGTGGGTTTCCACTGTGGACAACTGCAGCTTAGTGTTGCTGGGGAACTCTGAGAGACTGTGTGAAATATGATTCAGAATTTTCCCTCTGAAGGGTGAGGGATGTGAAGAGCTATCCCTCATTGATGGAGATTGCTCCTGGAATGGTTAGCATTAAGTTTACCCTAATTTTGTCTATTTGATATCCTTTCTCTTCCATGACTGTTGTGCTCATTCTCCAACAGCTGGGCTGGAGAGGTGCTACTTGACAATTTAGGGGTATATTTTATTATGAGTGGCGGGGTACTAGGAATAATCCCAAAGTTGTGCAAGAGCCTTGTGCTCTCTGGCTTAGCTTTTTTGCTTTGCTTCCAAAAACAGTTCTCTAAAACGTTTATATAGCTTTCCAGTGCTAACGGAGCCTCTTAAACTTCCTAAAGGGTGTGCCTGAAGGTGGTTAGTTAAACCTTCCTCAACTGACACAGAGTTTTTTAAGAAGATGGTTTTGAGGTAGTGCCCATATGAATGTGGCAATAGTGCTTGGAGTAGAAGGGAGAGGTAGTGCTGATATGTTGGGCCTCCTTGGGGCTCCGTGACGTCATGGGAGTCCAGCCTAAAGCCCTGGGACGAGGTATTCCTCAAGTGTGAGAGCTCTCCCCTACTGAATCCAGTGTCTATAAAAGAGATTATGTTCAAGTCCTGTTTTTATTCCTGGAAAGGAAGCATTTGAACCTTGAATAGTGTGCTTGGATGAGACGCTTCAGGAGGGGCAAGTGGCCATCATATAGTATCTGAGATGTCCCATGGAGAGCCTGGGGCCATCACAGTAGATGTTATACAAACTCTTATGCTTGATTCAGTCTTGCTAATGGAGGAGTGCTTCAAGGCCTCTGAAGAGGTCATTGGGAGATTCAGAGTACCAAGGCTATTATGTTGCTGATTACGTATCAGTAAGAAAGTCTCCAGCTGTGAATGGCAATAAAAGAAATTGTAGATAACCTTAGCAAAGGGGACTGCCTCTAGCTTTAAGATGTATTGATCATGCCTTGAGTTAAAAGAGTTCTGCTTAACAAAGAGTTGTGGAAGTTCTAGCTGCCTGCAAAGTAAGCATGTTCCCTGAGATGGTAACTTTATTTATTTATTTAATTTAATTTTTTTTATTGAGGTATCGTTGGTTTATAGCATTATATAAATTTCAGGAGTACATCATTACATTTCGATTTCTGTGTAGACTACATTGTGCTTACCACGCAAAGACTAATTATCGTCCATCACCATACACATGTGCCCTGTCACCCTTTTCACCGTCCTCCCCCGTTCCCCTCTGGTGACCACAAATCTAATTTCTGTATCTATGTGTTTGTTTGTTGTTGTAGTTGTTTTTATCTTCTATTTACGAGTGAGATCTTACAGTATTTGACTTTCTCCATCTGACTTACTTCACTTAGCGTAATACCCTCAAGGTCCATCCATGTTGTGGCAAATGGCAAGATTTCATTTTTTTTTTTTATAGCTGAGTAGTATTCCAATGTGTATAAATACCACATCTTCTTCTTCTCTTTTTTTTTGTGAGGAAGATTGGCTCTGAGCTAACATCTGCCAATCCTCCTCTTTTTTTGCTGAGGAAGACTGGCCCTGGGCTAACATCCATACCCATCTTCCTCCACTTTATATGGCACGCCGCCACAGCATGGCTTGACAAGCAGTGCATCGGTGCACGCCCGGGATCCGAACCTGTGAACTCTGGGCCGCTGCAGTGGAGCGCGTGCACCCAACAGCTTGCGCCACTGGGCCGGCCCCACCACATCTTCTTTATCCATTGATAAAGCACGTAGGTTGTTTCCAAGTCTCGGCTATTGTGAATAATGCTGCAATGAACATAGGGGTGCATATATCTGATAGATGAAAATTATATGAAACTAGAAAAAGCCTTCCAAAGAATGAGAGTTTTTGGTAAGGCTCACCCAGAGTCAGACACTTGGCCCTGAATGTAGCATCAGAAGGGAGTCACAGATGATATATTCCCCCTTACCCCACACCGAATTCCAAATTGCAGAAGAAGAAAAATTCATAACTCAGAAACATGATAATGTCATCAAAAATACATGAATTGTCAGCTGCATAAATTGTGACACAAGTCATTGTTGTGTTTGTTTTTTGGCTGTGTAAAAATATGAGAATCGTTTCTGTCAAGATAGGAAATAAAACACAGCAAAGCTATGGAACCTGGATGAAATTGGCCTCTTTACTAGTTATTAATATCCTAGGGTTAAGAGAGAGAACTGTGACCTTGATGCTTCATAAGTTCTCTCACACTCAGAGTTGACACTTTGTGCTGATGTCTTAGCCCTTAGCTTTTTACTGTCATATTTACTCATAGCCACAATCCATGAGAAGATATTTTGGGAGGCTAGCTTTTGCCTATTTGCTGCATTGGCTGAGTGGGACTTACTGTAAAATTCTAGTTTACTTCATGCTTCCTCTTCATATTTACGGCCAATCCATGTGTTCAGATGCCTTCATCATGGAGGAATGCAAAACCCTGAAGATAAATCTGATTTCTAAAAGCTTTATCCACAGACCAGCTCTACTCTTTTCATAGCTTCTTTTCCATTCTAAAGTTTCTAAAATGAAAAAGGGATGAAACATTACCCATATCCTTTAGTCTTTTTAAAATTTTATTTTTCAAATGATCGTACAGTAAAACTGATTCTTTTGGTGTAAAGTTCTATGAATTCTAGCACATTGGTAGATTTATGTAACAACCACTATGATTAGGATACAGAACAATTCTATCACCCTCCAACCCCCACTGGGCTATCCCTTTATAGTCACATCTTCCCCTCCCTTGGAAGCCACTGATTTGTTCTGTAGAACTATAGCTTTGTCTTTTTGAAAATGTCATATGAATGGAATCATACAATATGTTATCTTTTGAGACTGATGATCTTGATAGACTAGATAATAAGAGTCAGTGAAAGTTACATTCTAGACTGTGTGACATAGAAAAGTGGTAGGAAATCTTAAGGCAATATTATTGTTGGACTAGGATTGGTCAGAACATGCTTCATGGGCGAGATCAAGTGTGGAGGGTGGGTCTCAGAGAAGTACAGAATTTGCATTAATGGCAAAAACAAGGGATAACATTTCAGGGAGCAGAGAATGGTAATAATGTGTAGTTAAGAAAATGAGGGACCAATGTGATTAGAAAGGGAGAATACAGGCATCTTTGTTGGCTCTTAAAATGGAGAGCAATATGAATAAAGCTGTGGTATTTGAAGATTAATTAGGCAACAATGTACAAGATGTGTTACCTGGCATATAATATTTGGAAGATAAAGATGATGCTTGAAGCCCCAAGAGCTCTGTGAAGGAGAGAAAGCAGAAGTCAGTTAGCATAGTGTCAAAGACTAAAAGTTGGTGACAGCTGGGGGAGGGGAGTGGGGAGAAGGAGACCTCTAGAAGATTTAAAGAAGGAAGAAAGAAAGAGCAATTGTGGAGATTAGATGAGAACCAGTTCTTAAAAGGGAGGCAAGTAATCAAAACATTAAATGTCATACAGAATTTGAAAGAGAATGGTATAGAAGAAACCGTGAGTGAGGTTGGAGAAATTTGGTTGCAGTGGAATTATGGGGATAAATGCCAGATTGTGATGGGGTTTAGTGGTTACATTGAAGATGAAGATGAAGAAATCAAGGCAGACTTGGTTATGAGTTGGCCCTGTATGTAGAAAGAATGGTGGGATCAAGCGAAGTGTTTACAAGTTGAGTGATAAGCATTAGCATTGAAGGCGGAGAAGGGATGTAGTGAGTAAAAACCACAGAGCTAAGAAATCTCCTTGAGGATCCAAAGCTTATGAGGAGCTATTTTAGTCAAATTACCTTTGTATGTATTTTATCTGATCAGGTTCACGTGAGAAATGGACTTCCAATAGCCTCCATCTGCTTCTCTCATCACCACGAAGAGCAGTCTTATTTTAATTGTTTCTGTTGCTTAAGTTTTTCAGTTTTCAGAGAATTTACTCTTACCTACCACAAACTGATTAACTTAAAAAGAGGACTCTACTAATTCTGAGAAAATGAATTAATATTGAAGTAACCTGATAGCAACTATTTACAAATGTAAGTGCTTTAATTTATAAAGACTTTCATAAACATTTTTATTTCACCTACTAATAATATTTAGAGTGATAATGAAAACTACTACACTATAGCAGTATGTGAAGATTTTTCCAACCTCACTATAGAGACACCACAGTTTTCTCCTGGCATTCAACCATGTCAATCACATAGTAGTATCCCAAAGCATTTGCCTCCAATTTTCTTGAATCGAAGAACCTCTCATAGTTGTTGATGTCTAGCAAGCTGAAATTTTAAACAAGGCTTTGCTTGCAACCAAAATTGATTTCTGTAATTCTCTCCAGCGTGGCTTTTCTGACAAGGCTATTTCTAGATTACCCAGTGTTTGGGCTTAGCTTGTATTGCTTATACAACTTTAATTCTTGCCTCTAAGCTGCAACCCGGTCCTTCTGCCAATCATGGCTAGAAGCATCCTTCCATGTTATGGACCTTTTCATCAACCGGGCTCTACCAATCACTACTATCGGCCCTCATAAAATAAAAACAGAGATTTCGAGGGCTTCTTGACATTTTGCCCTGGTTCCCTGAAGACCCATCCAGGACACCTCCATGGATCTGCTTTACTCTGTAAGGATGATCTATTTCACAAAGACCTTACCATAACTCAAAGTAATCTATAAAATAAACCTTGCAGGACAGGCTAGGGCATATTGATTACCTTTCCTCTACACTCTTGTCCTGGATAGCAGCCAACTAGACTCCTGTGAATTCTGGAAACTTGTAACTTTCTAATTAAAGAAGGATGGCAGTGTGGTACAGCGAGCACCTGGGAGCCAACCAGAATTTAAAACTGTTAATCCCTGAGACTCTTCAGATGCCATTCTCTCTCAGGCTGAAGGGTATGTAAATTCAGCTCTTAATATTTGCAAGAGGCAAGGGTTTCTCAAAAACTTTATAAATCTCCGTGTGTTCTACCAGGAATTCACATCCTTTCCAGTTTAGTGTATCTTCCTAAATTTATTGAACAATCAACATGTGGCAGAGTTAATAACGAGGAACTATGCTAGTCAATTCTCTGTAGTTGATTAGTGCTCCAAAAAGCCCAAGGTATATGATGACTGTCACTGGGCTCTGCTTTTATTTTTGTAGATGGGCAATGAGCAATGGGAAATGTGAGCTGCCTTTGCCTGACAGGCGATATAACTCCCTAGAAGATGAATGTCTCTGCAGAGACAAAGTGAAACAAGGCATTTTCCAAATTGGGCTCTGGATCAGACCCGAATGAAGATGCAAAAATCAGTCACCTACATGGTACAATTTGCCAGTCACTTCTGCTTCCAATTTCTCTCCTGCAATAGGGAATGTCAGAGAGCCTGAATTTCCCGATGAAAGAAATGTATTTGAATATATTTGAATTAAATATTACCTTCTTCCAACAGGTTCTCTTGTGAGAGGTAACACAGTGAGTCATTAACACATTAGTACAAATTAGGCTATCAGATTTATCTTTTGCCACGTCAAGAGTGATCTTAGGTACATGAGAACATTGGGTTTGAAGGAACAGCACATAAGCAGAGGGCAAATAGGGCTCATTCAGAAAGAGGAGGAAAGTGGGAGTCAAAGCCAACAGTTTGGTAAAATGTGCTTTGGTTGCTTTTGCTAAGCTAGTGGTGATTCTGTGCTGAGATGTTGTTGACCCCCTTTGCAGACGGCACCGTTGCAGTCCTGTGACGTCTCAGTGAATAATGGGAAGGGAGGCAGTACTGCACTGTGTGAGGGCAGGGAGGGCAGAGCAGACCTTCAAAATCATTAGCATTTTTTGCCTCATGTAAAGGAGAAAATGATAAGAATTCCCAAATTCATCAAATTGGGGTAAATTATCCTACAACTTTTTATTATAGTGAGAGAACCCATGTTTATTACACGGTGGCTCCCTTGCTCATTACTTTGTAAAAAGTGAAATAACTGCAGGGAAGCTGTCTAATGTTTCAGGAAATGAAGAAAACCATCTTCACAAAAGGCCTTCTTAAACTAGGTCACCATTTTTTGGAAGCGAAGAGGTCGGTAGAGAATAATGTCAAGAGAAAAACTGTATACTCTATGCTGAAATCTGAAGGAACTGTTATGCAGGGAATAGCTACAGGGCTTTAATGCTCAAATTGAATTGAAGAATAAAGAATCATGCATGGATGCCAAGGAGAAAGGTCAAGGGAGGCAGGAGAAAATGAGGGATTTACTAAAAGGCCGAGAGCATCCCTGAGAACTAAGAGGGAGCAGACATTCAAAAAATGAATTAGACCAGACGTCAGTGCAGAATAAATCAGTAGTGGTGTAGTAAGAAATTTGTTCTAGTAACATGGGTAGAATATAGCCAACGGAAGGTGAAATGTTGGGAAAGTTGGATTCAAGGGTGCTCACCAGAGAACTGCAAAAGAGATGGTTAACGAGAAGTGCAATCATCTGCTGGTATGAAATCGTAAATGACAGAGAGGAAAAGAGCAGATAGCTGAATAATTTACTGTTGTTGCACAGAAGATCTCAAACGAATCCATCTTTCCAACAGTAACTAGCCAAAAATGGGAGAAAGGTTATATGACCCGGGATCAATATGGAGATTGGCACAAATTAATTAGAAGGAGGTCAGGAAACTAAAGGCAGAGGGAGTGAGTCAGGTGAGAAGGTGGGTGACCAAAAAGAGCCTGGTTTCAATTATGCTCAAGAACAAAACAAACTATCAAGGCATTGGTCTTCTGCTAGGAGCAAATGGAGAAAGGATAACAGATAAAGCAGAACCACTTAATCCCAAGTTTGTTTCTTCTCTGTCAAGAAGGGATAGCCTAGCACAATTAAGAGGGAAATTTGTCTGTGAAAATGTTTAGAAAATACTCAGATGCTCTCAAGGTCTACCTAGTATCCCTAAGAAGAAATGAGTTTTTGTGGGTGTGATTCTATGCTATAATCACAATGAATACTAATAGCCATTTTCTTATTTTGACATGACTACTTAAAATTATGTATGTTGTTCACAATGCATGTAGGTCAGTGATTTTTAAATTTCTTGACCCTGACCTATAGTAAGAAATAATTTATAATGCATCCCAATATACACACACATACATAACTAAAAAAAAAAATTTCATAAGTATCTGTCTTTACTACTTGAGTTATGTTTGGATCTAATCTATTCTGTTCTATTCTATTCTATTCCTTTTCTCAACAGTGCAAGCTGTGACCCACTAAATTGATGTCCTGCTCCCATTTGCATGGCATGTCACAGTTTGAAAAGCACTGGTCTAGATTATGGACAGGATATTGAATAAATAGATTCAGTCCTGTCATTTGTTCCTTTGTTACTAAAATACATTTTTTCATGTTCTTCTTATTGTTGAAAATAATTTTTAGTTTTTCCTTCGTAAAATAAGTAGCTTCATGAGACTTGATATCACGTGGCTTGATTGCAAATGTCTGAGCTGATCCCTCGACTTTCAACCAAGTATTGACCTGTTTTAGGGTTAATTACAGATGAAGCTGAACAATGTTGCCTGGGATAAACTTTGCAATCAATAGTAATGCAATAAATAGCAATGAAATAAATACTAATGCAATAAATGCAGAAAGTACTTTGCAAACTACTTTTAGAGTCCCAACATGCAATACTTAAACATAGAACTATATTTAAATATACCAGAAAAAAAACATTTAAAGGAAACAGTTACTGAGTATGCTTGTGTATTGAACAACCACTCTCATGGTTCAATTTTTTTGGTAAATTTTTAAAACAAACTTTCTAAAGACAACCACAAAATAACCTATATGAGCCCAATTATCTATACCCATTCTCTTTCCAAAAGAAATGTTTTCAATATAATCATAAATAAGTTATAAATGTGTATAAATTATTTCCCTAAATAATTAGACAGTGTATCCTTTTGAATAATGCACCCAACCTAGCTCTAACTTCATTTCGTATCTTTGAGTTATTTGTCCTTCATAGATGCCCAGGGTTCTCAAGACTGGCCAAGTTTGCTATACCAATTCCACGGTCTACAGCTCTTAGTCCGTATAGTTTGACATTGCCATAATGTTCAACAGTTATTTTACATTGGTTTATTGCTACTCTGTACTTTCTTTGTACTTACCCTCCTGTGTTATTTTGAAGCAGAATTTAGGCCTAAGAACTATGTCTAGAATGGGCTTGAGGATTACAACAGGAGCCAAAATTACCTTCTATGAACTCTATGTTGCTACTCTTCTTTTCAAAACTTTTACCTTGTATGTAGCAGATAATCATTTAAGCTTAAATTTCTGAATCTCCTTCTCCAAACTTCTCTCATAGTAACTTCCTTACATTGATCCTCTTATTCAACCAGGTTGTTTGACCAACTGATTCTCAAACACACTTTGCATTTTCCTACTTGTATATCTTTGATTACTAAGGTCTCTATCACATATGACCTTTTTCCTGTCCAAATCTTTACTGTTTCTTCAACCAAATCCTGCCACCTTAAAATGAAACAAAACAACATTTTTGCCTATGTCTGTTCAAGGTGGTTGTTCTCATCTCTTAAGTACCTATTACCTGTACAACTTACTTACCATTAAGGCAAATATAAAATGGTATAGTGTTTGCTTTTCTTGAATTTTTAGGCAACTTTTCACTTATGCATATCTTTGATGTTTGTGTAAATCATTAGTTCCACTGACATCATTTATTCTTTGCTATTTCCACAAAAATTTATTGAGTGCCTGCCATGTATCAGACAGGTGCTAGGAATTAGCTTACATGTGGATATTAATATTTTACATATATTTCAAAATATGAAGTAATATGATAGTCTAGAGCTTGTTTGTATTTCTCCTAGAAGACTGCCAGAGAATGTTGATATTCACGCAAAAATTCATGCGTTCCTCAGTATTTCCCAGCTCCCAGACATTTGGGTAGGGTTGTGTGACATATTCTCACTAAAGGAATATGAGCAGAAGTAATGTGTCATTCTGGTTAGAGACAGGAGAGAGTAAGAGGCATATTAAATCTCCATGGCTGGAAGTGAAAGACTTTGAGAAGGCAGAGTTTTAAGTTAGAATCAGTGTGGTTCTCTGAGTCTCCACTTGAAGAGACCAGCACAGAATAGCCATGCCACCTGCATCAGAATGTGACAGGAATGAGAACTAGACCTTCATCGTGTTAAGCCGCTAAGATTTGAGGGTTTGTTTGTTACTGAAGCATAGCCAATTCTATCCTGATTATTAGAGTAATGATTTTATTTGTGTATGTTGATGATCAGATCATTAAAGATGTTTGAATCATGTCAACTCTGACTCTATAGAATCCTTAAGAGTCATGATTTTGTATTCAACTATATCATTTTCAGTGTCCAGACCAGTGCTAGGTACAGCAGGCTCTCAGTAAATATTTGTTGGATGAATAAATAAACTCAGAAATCATTAGGTGATAAACTCCTGAAGTATCTAAGATATACATCTAGAGTTAGAAGCAGAATTTAGCAAAGAGAAGGAGATTAAGGATTAGCAAATGAAAATTCCTGTTCAATTTGCAGAATTTCTACACTTTTAACTCCTTTAGTAATGCCGTGTGGTAAACTGTTGTCTGTGATTTATTTATTGGGAACAGGAGATAGGTGTGGGCTAATGAGAAAATTCTGTCAATCCTTTAAACACATCAATCTTTACTCTCTAAGCTACCAGGCCTCTTCCGTTGGAGAATGACATAGGAGTTTCAGCTTCTCAGTTAGCTCTTTGGGAGTCTCCTGTCTAGCTGATACTTCCTGACTCAAAGGACATCTTCTGCATAGAGCTGGTAGAGTCATGATAAACGAAGTACAAGGGAGAGGAGCATTCTTCCTATTGAAAAAGTAGAAATTATATCTCCAATCATTATTGTCTTCCATCCTCTGTGATGTGACCTGAGCCAATTCTTTGCATTTACTCTAGGGCAAATCAACATTCCAGATCCTTGATGGAGGGTAGGAATTCTGGCTATTGGATTTAGTTATGGCATCAGGCTGTACATCAATTAACTGGTTTTCTTTTAAGGATGTAAAATGACAGGAAATATCTATCTATCCATAGATAGAGATAGATATCTAGATATCTATAGATAGATCTAGAGGTAGATGTCTGCATTCATTTTACTTCAGTACTCTTAATTAATCTTGAAATGATCAAGCAGAATAAATTAAGGATAGTACACTGAAATGACGGAACAGGCATATACATGCCTGGTATATAGATCATCCAAAAAAAAAAAAAATGAAAAAGAAAGACAATCCTTGAGCAAATATTTACTACAAGAAGAAACTTTTGTTGAATGATGTGCCTCTTGTATAAATATGAATAACCCGGGCACAAAAATGTAAGAGAGTTGAGAAAGTAAATCCAGCTTCAAAACAATTTCCTCCTCTGCTTTTTGCATGGTCTGTTTATTTATTACAAGATGTTATCTCTTTAAATCTTTGCAGCAATCTCAGAGAGGTAGACAGGTAGCTTTTATTGTCTGTAGATTGGAGATGAGGAAACTTCAACTGAAAGGCACGGTACTGCTTGCTCAGGGCCCCTCAGCTCCTCCGTGGTCAGGCTGGCCCGAGCTCATTTCTGCTGACTCCTAGTCTGGGGCTCTTTCCACTCCATCGCATTTTAAGATGTATGAAGATCTTTACTCTAAGGCCAGTCAGAGCTATGACAGCTCGGTGCAGGGGAGGAGGACAAACCAGCAGACTTTGCTACTGCAGTTCACTGACAGCCCGAGATGCCCTAATATCTCATTCAGAGCCATGCACACTTGAGACACAAAGAAGCACAGTTCAGATCTATCCTTTTGATGTCTTCGGGCACAGCCCTCCCAGTTAATCAGGTGCAGCCCCCTTCCCTTGCACAGTTGATGGCCTTTCCTGAAGGCTATCAAACATATCTGCTGAGACTGCACTAAATAAAATGGCTGTCACCAAGCCATCTGGTGCATTTGAGCTTTCTTTCCCCTCTAAGATGTAAGTTTTCAGTTTGCACAGCACTTCAAATTCTTAATACACTTGGCTAAGTCATTAATATTTCACTTTCATTACCATGTATTAATAACACAGGAATTTAGAATGATCTTGTTCATCTAAATCCTAGAAAACAAATAATTACATTCGTGCATACTGAATGTCAGATAACTAAAGATGTTTAGCCTGGAGCTATGAGAAATCCACCAGCAGGCCCAGTTTTGGTTCTTAGCCATGTTCAAAGTATATCAGGCTGTTATCTCTGAAACACTAGAGACAGCAGGAGAGACGTTCTGGGAGTTAGAAGGGGGAGCCCCTAGATGGACTCCACAATCCTTTAGGAGGCAATTTCTTCAGTGGGGGTTGGAAATCCTGAGGGATAGTCAACAAAAAGGCTAAGAACTTTGTCCTATGAGGTTTGTTTGCTTTTGTTCTATTTTTTGGTGTGTGGGGGTGGGGACTCATTATCTTCCCTTTGCCCTTCTTTGTCCTGATTAATGGTGGAAAAGTGACTTAGATATTGTTCAATGATTCAACATGCGCTCAAATAAAGCGACAATATGTGTCTACCAAGGGCTGGGTACTGGGCTAAATCATTGGCAATTTAACATGGTCAAAACGGTATTGTTTCCTGCTTACTAGTAGGAGAGATAGACAATGTGAAAGTAAGCTAACTTAAAAAAAAAAAATTTCTTCTGATGACAGTTTTTTCCAGCTTTATTAAGATATATTTGACATATTACATTATGCAAGTTTAAGGTATGCAATGTGATGGTTTGATGTATATTTATATTGTGAGATGATTACAATAAGGTTAGCTCACACATCCATTACCTCACATAGCTACCTTTTTTAATGATGAGAAAATTTAAGATCTACTCTTTTAGTTACTTTCAAGTATAAAATACGGTGTTGTTAACTATAGCCATTATGAGGTACATTAGGTCCCCAGAAATTATTCATCTTATAACTGAAAGTTTGTACTCTTATATCATCATCTCCCATTTCTCTCACCCCTGAGCCCCTGGCAACCACCAATCTACTCTCTGTTTCTACGAGATGATTTTTTTTTAATTCCAGATATAAGTGGTATCATACAGTATTTGTCTTTCCCTGTTTGACTTACTTCACTTAGCATAGTGCCTTCAAAGTCTATCCCCCTTGTCACAAATGGCAGGATTTGCTTCTTTTTATGGCTGAATATTATTCCATTGTGTATATATATCTCACAACTTGTTTCTCCATTCATCCATCAGTGGACACTTAGGTTGTGTTCATGTCTTGACTATTGTAAACAATACTGCAATGAACATGGGGGTGCAGATGTCTCTTTGAGGTAGTGATTTCTTTTCTTTCAGATAAATACCCAGAAGTGCGATTGCTGGATCTTATGGTAGTTCTATTTATAATTTTTTGAGGAACCTCCATACTGTTTTCCATAGTGGTTATACCAATTTACATTGCCACCACAAGTTTTCCCTTTTCTCCACATCCTTGCCAGCACTTGTTATCTTTTGTGTTTTTGACAATAGCCATTCTAACAGGTAGAGGTGATATCTCATTGTGGTTTTGATTTACATTTCCCTGATGATAAGTGATGTTGATCACATTTTCATATACCTGTTGGCCATTCATATGTCTTCTTTGGAAAAATGGCTATTCAGGTCTTTTGCCCATTTTAAAATCAGATTGTTTGTTTTTTGCTATTGAGTTGTATGAGTTCTTTGTATATTTTGGATATTAACCGCTTCTCAGATATATGGTTTGCAAATATTTTCTCCCATTCCACAGGTTGCATTTTCATTTTGTTGATAATTTCCTTTGCTGTGCAGAGCTTTTTAGTTTGAAATAGTCCCACTTACTGATTTTTGCTTTTGTTACTTGTGCTTTTGGTGTCATATCCAAAAAATTGGTGTGAAGACCAATGTCAAGGAGCTTTTTCCTTATGTTTTCTTCCAGAAGTTTTATGGTTTCAGGTCTTACATTTAAGTCTTTAATCCATTTTGAGTTAATTTTAGTGACTATTGTAAGATAAGGGGTCCAATTTCATTCTTTTGCATGTGTTTATCCAGTTTTCCCAGTAGAACCCCTTACTAAAGAGACTATCTTTTCCCCATTGAATAATCTTGAGTCCCTTGTCAAAAATCAGTCGACCATATATAGATAGGTTTATTTCTGGGATCTTGATTCTGTCCCGTTGGTCTATATGTCTGTTTTTACACAAGTGCACTAACTTGATAAACAAGATAATTCCAGACTATTGTAAGTGCTGTGAAGAAAATTAAACAGGTTGCTCTGATATACGTGTATGTGTGCAGGGAAAGTGGCCCGCTTTAGATGAGGGACAAGGAAGGCCTGTTCTAGAGGAAGATGCTTGGGTATACATGAAGGATAAGAAGCCAGGTATGAAGAACTAGGAGAAGTGCATCATGGGCATAGGGAATAGCGGTGCAAAGGCCACAAGGCAGAAAAGTTCTTAGCTTATTCTAGAAACCAAAAGAAGGCCAGAGGGATAGAGCAAAGACGGAAAATGAGAGCAAATACGGTTCAAGAGATAGGCGAGGGACTGGATCCTGGAAGTCTTTGTAGGCCATGATAAGAAGTGTGGATTTTCTTCTAAGTTTAGTAGGCATGCATTGAAACATTGGTGGGTGTTAAATAAGGGAGGAACATCATGGGGGAGAAAAATGTAGGAATCAAATTTCTAGCTTTATTCACCCGGTGGATGGTGATACTAACCATTAAGTCAGGGAATGCTAGGGGAGAAGAGAGGGAAGCAGAGAGACCGGTGAAGAGAGATCAGTTAGAAGACCAAGCCTTTTAAATCCAGGTGTCTTTTAAGTAGTGTAATCATTTGTCCTGCTGGGCCCAGGACAGTCTAATTTATGGCTATTGTCCACAATTATTAATTACGCCTCTTTTTAGTCAAAAATATATCTGTTTGGGCAATACAGCATCTGCAATTGTTGACTACCAGTACTTCTCCAGTTCCTCTCCTGGCTTCATACTGTCCTTGAGGCAGAGAGGAGAGATCTTGCATCCCACCAGCTTACTTTTCTTGACATTTTCTGGCCACTTCTCCCCCTCCAAAGTGATGAGTTGGTAGTCCAGTCCAGAGGAGATGTGTTTCCCTCTCTTGTCCTCCTGTGCTGTTCACCACTGCCTGTTTCCCATTACTAACTAACTCCCTACTAAGTTATGAAGTTTCTTTTAAATACAAGTGGGCCCCACTTCACTGGAGGAAAGTTCACTACACCACAGTATAGATCTTTCTTTCTCAACCCATTCTCTTCCAGGCAGTACAGGGTAAGGTTGTAGACAGCAGCTGTGGTTTGCGTGAACAGTCTACGAGGCTGATGACAGCTGAGGTTTTTCAGGACTCCTGTGCTCTTGGACACACAATCCCAAATAAGGAGATTGTGCCAAGATTATTCTCCTCTTTGAGTCTCCAAATCAAGGGGACTTCAACAACTTGCCTTTTCTTATTCTTTGACTTGACATCTACCACTCCTCAAACCAGGGGCATCCAATTCAAGACTTACAAGCCAAATCAACCTTAAATAACTGTGAGGTTTTTCATGCTCAATACTCTGTCTTCCTCTAGTTCTCTTTCCTTTGTTTCTTGCTTCTCCTTTATACATACTCTAAGCTTTAAAAATACTGAGCAATTTGTCCTGCTACAGATCACACGCTCTTACACTGTGCCTCTGCACATGGAGTTTTTCTGTTCATAGCTGTTGTCTGCCTGACCAATTCCTACTTAACTTTCAAGACTAAGTGTATTGTTTTCAGGGAAACCTCCACCTTATTATCATAATATCTGTGTTCCTGAGATTGGGCACAGGTGCAAAGATGGAAAATAAATTACCTGAATCCATAGGGTTAGGTAGCGGTGACATAGGGGAGACAGGACCCCTGAGCTTTATCTACTGGCAACTCAGGCAGAAAAAGCACAGCTTCAGGCTCTCAGGTGTGTGACAGCTCTGTTTCTCGAAATTCACACTAACACCTTACACTCCTTCTACAAAGGCCACCCAAGTCCCAAAACCCTCTCATTTGGAGCTGGAGACCACAGCCTGTTCTCCCTCTCCGGAATCTGTGGAACTGGCAGAGAGGAGTCTCCAGGCAAAAAAGCTGGCTTAGAAGGGAGGAGAACACTCTTTTTAATAAGCAGATGGTCTCTATAGATGAGAGAGTGTTAACATTAAAAACATATGTTCGGTACTAGGGAGGGAGAAACACAAAAGAGGATCACGAGGCACATGGTCTCTGTAAACAAGGAGTCTTTGTGGAAGTTTCCTATGTGAGGGAAACAGCTTTATAGGGTGGTATGAAGAAACTTGCCTGAATCACTCTGACTTCATCTGCAAGACTGTTTACCTGACATGAATTACAATAGCACATTACCAAGAAGCGACATCTGCAGAGATGATAGCTAGATGAGCTCGTGTTTATTTGTTTGGTTTTGTTTTCCAACCCATTTGATGAAATAAAAACATTAGAAAATAGTCACAGTGGTCTTGCACTCAATCTCTGTGTTTGTAGCAGAGAAGCATGACTGACTTTGTGTCAGCATTTGATATTTGCTGTGTAGCTATTTAGCATATATAGAAGAAACCAGAAATAGGTATGAAGGCAGTCCATACTTGTTATTACTCTGGTGACGTAATTTCTAATTAATGTGCTACTTTGAATTTAGAGCAGGGATCTGTATCAAAGATAGAACTGAGCAGACAACAAAACACCCCTGTATCAAAAAATATTTAATTGCTTATGTGTTAAATTTAGCCTGGTTCATCTTATTCTTATGTCAGTAAATGGAAATTGATACAGTGGCATAACTTGTATTATGATCAGGTTACTGCATTTTCTCCCCGTTTTATATTAAAAGAAAACACATAGAAATGATGAGAAAGATGATGTGCCACAACTATAGTGTAATTAAATGAGCACTGGAGTTAAAATATCTTGGTTCTGCCATTAACTAGCTGGTGAGCTTGGTTAAGGTCATGTTATTCCTATTGGCTTCATTTCCTCAACTATAAAACAAAGAGGTTAATCCAAGTCAGGGATCACAAACTCGAATTTTGACATGGTGTAGGCTGGTATCATACATGAGTAAGTCTTCTCAGGCGTAAGACGATAGGGGTGGTGGGCTTGGGATGAACTGGAGAGAGTGTGCCTCCTTTAAATGGGCAGCTGCTACTAAGCTCCAGCCAAATATTGCTATCTGGGAATGGAGGGATATGTGTTTCTAGAGCTTCTAATTTTGCAGTTTTTCAAGCTAGAAATACAGATTTTGTGTAAAATAGCTAAGTCTTTCAAGGTGGGTAATTTATTTAAATTTTTAAAAAAACAAAAGAAAAAATGTGTGGGTCAAAATAATCACGTCAATAGACTACATAATACTCTATGAGCTAAAAGTGAGAACTCTAGTCAAAGTAATCTCCAGGGTGTCTTCTGGTTTTAAAATTCAAGGATTCTAGGGTAGAAACTGCAGCAAGAAGGAATTCACGTCTGCTCAGAACAGACTGTGTCATTTTTTAATGATCTGAAAAGAAAAGGGGCTGCCAGAGATGTGACGTGTTAATTCAAGGATGGAGGTGCTAAAGGAGAGGCTGGGTGGCCATTGCCGGGGGTGTGGTAGAGGGGATTTCCATATCTGGGGTGTGTGTGTGTGTGTGTGTGTGTGCGCGTGTGCATATGTGTGTTGGTGAAAAGAGTGGGAACTAAATTATTCCATCAGTTCTTTCTCACTCTGTGAGTCTATGATTCTAGCTTTGTACTTATCCTCACTTCTCTTTCTTTTTCTCTTTTGTTCTTCTCTTCTTGCCCTTATTCTTAGTTATTTCACAGTCACTTTTCAAGTAAGGGGTCTGGATATTTAAAAGTCTGGGTAGGAATAGAAGACGGGCAATGAGTTTGAAGGAAAGTGTAAAGAAGAAGGGGAGGGAAGTAAAGGGAGTTGAATTACCTGCAGATATTGTAGTTGGGAAAGTCTGTTATTTCAAGCTTGACTTATCTTTACTGTGAACATAAAATATGATCAGGGAGTATGATGTCAGTGCATCCACTCTTAATAATTGATATGATGAATAATCTCAACCTTCCAACACCTTCTGTATCTGCCCACATCTCAAGAAACTTCATTCATCAGCCACATTTGAAATGTTTAAGTAATCTCAGTGATGTATGGAATCCTGACACTCCCTTGTTAGAAATTTGTGCTACTAACATTCTATCAAATTAAAAAGCCACTGAGCTCTTGTGCATAAAATTATCATAAATTACCTTCTGAAGGTTCATTGCTGTTTGGAATGTTTAATTGCTCACTCAGCTGAACTTTAACAGCTCAGTATTATTAATCAACTTGTCAAAAGGTTTTTCATTATGTAGTCTTTAGATAGAATTGGGCAAGGTACAAACTTGTGCTTAAGTTGGTCTGATTGTAGCAAATCGCCAACAAATCTTGATAGAGTTTGGCATCTTTTGTTCACTAACTGCGATATTTTTACAAAATATTCTTAGGGAAACTTGGTTCTTCTATAGTTTTCAATAAAGAAATCAATCCCTTTCTAAAGTAGAGAATTTTACTGACCATTTCAGAGCCAAAGAGGCAGGTGAATGAATAGTGACTATGAAAAATTTTACACATTCCTACTGAATTATGATAAGCATGGCAGATAGATTTCAAGATGTTATCTGTGTTTCTGTGACAGACTCTAATGTGATTTTATAGTAATGTCTTGATTAAAAACAGCGTTTAGAGGAATAGGGTGTTTTAGATAATTGAATTGTGTCCAGTACACCTTTATAACGAGGCCAGAGCTGTCTCATTTTCCCAAGGAGTGATGTTTTTCTTCATCTAAGTTAGCAAAGCCACATCATAGATTAAGAATTCTTACTGAGTTCTAGTTGCTTCAACTCTCAACTCCTTAAAAAATTATTTATAACTCAATGGACATAGTTGCTACTTTCATAAACTCAGAAATATGAAAATACTTCAATAAAAACTAAAATAAGCCAGAATTTTACACTGTGCATGATTATTCCCTATTCTTCTCTCTCTCTTTCTCAATCTCTGAGTAATTTTTTTTAATTGTGCAAATATCTGAATAGCTTAGCATGGAAAATCATGTTTTTCCATTAGCCATGTATTTTCATATCTATAAAGTAAGTTTTTTTCTAGAAACTCAAGAAATAAATAACATCCACCAAAGGAAGGTACCATAGCAATTGTTGGTGGTTGTGATTATGGTAGGGGTGGCATTAAAAAGGGTAATACTCTGAGCCTACTGATAACATTGCCATATATAAGATTTTTGCAAACGCCCGTCTCCAATGGCCACAAAAGTGAAAACTGGACTCTCATTATGATGCTGTCACTGGAATTGAAGCTGTAGGACCAGCCACTGTATGACTAACCTTATTTTTTTTTTTTTTGTGAGGAAGATCAGCCCTGAGCTAACATCCACGCTAATCCTCCTCTTTTTGCTGAGGAAGACTGGCTCTGAGCTAACATCTATTGCCAATCCTCCTCCTTTTTTCTTTTTTCCCCCCCAAAGCCCCAGTAGATAGTTGTACGTCATAGTTGCACGTCCTTCTAGTTGCTGTATGTGGGACGCGGCCTCAGCATGGCCGGAGAAGCGGTGCCTCGGTGCGCGCCTGGGATCCGAACCCGGGCTGCCAGTAGCAGAGCACGCGCACTTAACCGCTAAGCCACGGGGTTGGCCCTGACTAACCTTATTAAAAAGACCTTTGGTACTGAAAACTAATCCTTCTTCGTTGGGAAAGAAACTGTCTTTGCCAGGAATTCTTCTTTAAAGAAAAAATTTTGAGTGAGGTTCCAGTATATTTGCCTCATTACTTTGCATATGGCAAAGAATGGAAACAAGACACCCACAGAAAAAACAATTCAGAGGCAACTGGATCCTGAGATGACTAAGGATTCTTCTTCCTGCCCACATCTCTCTACACCCACCCACCCAAAGCCAGCATGACATAATTTCATTCAAAATCCCCACGAGTAGCATATGGTACTATTAAAACCAAAGACTCTATAATTTACCCTCTGCCTTTCTTTCTCCATCACTGCTCTAATCATTTTCTGATCTCTCCTGAACTGAGAAGAGTGGTGTAGTTAGGGAGGGAAAGCAACTTCTCGAGTTTGGGAAATATTTTGCTTTAATGAAAATGATATTAATAGATACTAGTGGACCACTGACTGAACATTTGCACTAAGAAGGGAAGGCTGGTGCTGGGATGTACATCATTTGTAGAAGTGACACAGTAAATATCTCATCATCCTGATCATGGTATCAATTAGGGATATGCTGGGCTGCAAGTAGCAGAACATCTGATGAATAGTGGCTGAAACAGGTTTTATTATTTTCCTTTAACAAGAAGTCAGGAGACAGGCTGTTGCTCCTGTTTATTCAGTTGCTCAAAGACGCCATTGAGGACCCAAGCTCTTTTTCTACAGTTTTGGCTCACTGGCCTTACAGTGTTGGCTTTTTGTTCGCTTGCTTATTATGCCATGGTTGGGAATGGGGATTTTAGTGAGTCAATCAACTGTCAGCCACAAATTAATCAATGTTGTTTAGCATTCATAAGATTAAATGTCACTGGTGAGGACATTCTACTAAATTTTATTCAGTTAGTCAAATTTTCACTCCAGCTCCTCTATATTTAACAGGAAGATTTAAAACTCAGATGAAAGTTTAGAAAACAAGATCTAATAATGGGTTAAAAGAAGCTTATAGAAAAGTTGAAGTAGTCTTTTCTCTTCTCCAAGTACGGGAAAGATGATTAGGAAGATGTTGGCCAGACACATTACTTATCCATACAGAGGAAATGAAAAAAAAATTCTATTATTACGTGCCGACGAATTTACTATTAATGGGGATTTTGGAGTCCTGGAATGGATAACTTCTTTGAAAGCTGTAAGAACACCTTACAAAATAATATATTTGAAATAATTCAGGCAAACCTTGCTTTGAGTCAGATTGTATGAAATGATCTCTTGAGGTCCCATTCAATTTGATGTCTCTGGTTCTGTGATGCTAAATTTTGGTATGATTGACTAGAATGTCTTAGGACTAAATGTCACTCAGTGATTCCAGTATCATGTAAGAAAAAAACCCAGAAATTACCTTTTTATGCACCAGTTGCAGCAGCTGGCTTTTTTCCTCAAGCTTTCTAATGATGTATATTGGAGAGTATAGTGGAACTCATAGTGTAAATTTTCTTTAGTGCATGGATTATTGATTTAATAGATCATGACAATCTATTTTGTCAGACCTGCTACCACATGGGTTTTGAGTCAGCAGGCAGAGGAAACTTATAAAATATTTGCTATGGAAAAAAAGTCACTACATAAGATGAAATTAAAGCTAACTAGTGTTGAGTTAGTTTTCTGATAAGTAAGGTGATCATAACCCAAGAGCCAGAATTATTAGAGGAAAAAGAGGTAGTAATTTTGCCTTTTTGCTTTTGCTTCTCTCACCTGAATGACAAATTTTAACCCAGAGGAAGAAAAAAAATTTTTGGATTATTTAAAGGTGTATAATATAAAGGATGAAATGATATCCAGTTGGATTCTTGGTTGTCAAAGGTGAGGTTCCTTGAGAAACAGACTGATTTGGCTATTTGGTTGTAGGCAGTTTATTGATTAGTAAAGGGAAGCAGGACTGGGCAGTGGGAGGAATCAAAACTGTGATGGAGGTGCAACAGTAACTTCAGCTAACTCACAGGGAGCTCTGAAGCTGGGCTATCCTTTTAGAGATGTCCCTAATGGAGGCAAGGGGATTGAACCTTTGTACCCTTGCAATGATCAGTCCATTGGATGTGTTCTTTCCCCAGGGAAGGGACATGGACTTGGTCAAGCAGCTCCCTTTGGCCAAGAGCAATTCTTGGGGAGAGTCATAGTAGAGGAAATGAATGGCTTGGTCCTCAGGGAGGTTTGGAGGGCACACCACAGAATCCAGTACAGTCCAATCCCTCTGCCATTCAAATCTCCTTGCTTCATTGAGTAAATTTACCCCATTTAGCAAGAGCTGCTTCATCCTGGTTGGTTTCTTTTCCTGGACAATTTTTCAAGATAAAATTTGGAAGAACTCTACCCTCAGTCAGGACAGCTGGTCTCCAAGCTATACCTGATACTCATCATCTCCCTCTTTAACCATGCATTCTAGATTTCTCCTCACCCTTGGTTAACAACTCTGCTGGTCCAGGTGGCTCACCTGGAAGGGTGAACAGACTCTCATCTATGAGCCTATGGTCATCCTGCTCTTCTCAAGCCATGGCTGAGGTACTTGTCCATTTACCGTTAAAACTGGCCACTGGATTGCCAAGAGATGCCCCAGTGGCTCACGTGGGAACCTAACGTATTCTGTCTTGTCCTTTTTGTATAAAAATAGATCTACATCTTCTTGATTATGAGAGTCACTTGTCTCTGTCAGGATGATGACTCCTTTCTTTACCTCCTGATCTCTTGATCAGAAGAGCCCCAAGTGACCAAGAGGAACCTGAGGCTTAAAGTTTAATGGGAGTCGGGATGTATCCAGAAATGAAAATCCCATTTTAGATTCTGCCCACAGGACTCTGGTACCAACCATCACAGTTCAGGATCCTGGGGAAACAGATCTGAGATTTGGAGATTTGGAGGCAAGAGGTTGTTGAGGAGTCCTCTCAGGAACGATACCGTGAGGGAGCAAGAGCAGCCGGTCTAGGCAGCTGAAGAAACTGAGCTGCAATATAGTTGCCGTTACAAGCTCAGATGATCCCGCTGGGAGTGTTGAAGCTGGAATAACCCTTCAGAGATTTCCCAAATTGAGGCAAAGGGCCCAGGCTTTGTAACTTTGCATTGACCAGTCTTTGGACACAGGCTGTCCCCAGGAGAGAACATTAACTTGGGCAAAACAATTTCCCTTGGCCAAGGGCAGTTTCTTCAGGGGCACACAGCTGTAATCTGTGAGTTGGGAGAAAGAATGCCTCAGTCCTGAAGGGGAATCTGGATCCACCACAACATTCTCCACCTTGATTCTGAAATTACTCTCTGTGCATTTAACATAAGCTCTGGTCTTAGAGTCAGGTGACTTATATTCCTCCCTTCATAATGAATACTCAGTAAACCACCTTTGAATAAATGAATAGCTGAAATGATTGAGTGTTTATGATGTGTCAGCACTTTGCTATGTATGTTCTGGTGAAACGGACATAGGAGGCAGGCACAGTCTGCCTTCGAATTTGATGAGTGTTGCTCCTCTCTCTGCTCCTTACTGAAAGAAGATGTACTCAGGCAAGTTGTTTAAAATCTTGTGCCTCCAATTTCTTATCTGTAAACTGGGAAGAACAATGGGTGCTCTGTTCACCTCAAGATTATGATAATCAAAGCAGTGTGTGGAAGTTCTTGGAAGATGTAAAAAGCGTTTCATGACTCTGTGTATAGAATCATTATTACAAAAGTTGTTGTTACAATTGACAAATGAGTGCTTCACTTTATGTTGGCTAGACTTGCCCTGAAGTAGACCTTGAATGTTACTTGAATATTTTGTGAAGGATGCTATTAGAGGTTGCAGTTTAATGCCCTTCACTTGTAGTTTACTAGATTTCATTTCAATGTGATTATTGTATCAAAACAATGTATCACAATAGGCATTTGGACAATCTAAACACTTGGATAAAATATATAGTTAACTAAATTAAACTGCATTACTTTTTTTGACACTTTAATAGTTAAATGTAATTCTGTTTCTTACTGTTATGATATTAATCATCTTCTTCATTTCCCTGCACTGTTCTTTCTAAATAATAGCAGTTTTTTGATACTTTTTCCAGTTTTATGAAAGAAAATATATATTTTTATATCAGTGTGATAAATGTGAGTTGAGAATTTCATCTCAAAACTGAAGTCTCAATACTTATCAATATACAGAGAGAATTTGTAGTTAGTTAGAGGGGCTTGGTAGAGCCATTTCAGACCGCGCCTGTCTCCTTACCACAAAGCTGACCAAAATCAAAGTCAAAAACAATTACTGGACACTTAAAACATGCAAAGCCCTGGGCCAGGTGATATGAAGACAAACGAAGATGAATAAGGTGTGATCTATGGTCTTCAGGGTCTCATATTGTAGTGAAATATGTTCATATTTGGTCAGGCATAAGTAAGAAAAATGCATTTACTCTATGTCAGTCCAGTGGAAGGAGGATGGAAGTAAATGGCCTATGATTCTGACTAGAATAGCTCTTTCAAGAAAACATTGAAAATTTGGATATTAACTAGACATCATGGTGATTATTTTGCAATATAGACAAATATTGAATCATTATGCTATATACCTGAAACTAATGTAATGTCAATTATATATGAATTAAAAAAAAGAATAAAATATCAAAAACATTCTGACTTTTTCTTTTGCAAATTTTAATCTTCCCAGGAAGAGTTGGCTTCTTAGGGCTTTGTTTCCTATCATCTGTCTATCTCTATCTATCTATCTATCTATCTATCTATCTATCTATCTATCTATCTATCATTTATCTCCCAGAGCATTAATTATAGACTAAGAGTATTAATTATTGACATTAATTATAGACTAAGACAGAAGAATAAAATTAGAGCCCATCCGTCATCCTTTGTAGCACAGAATGGTCTATAACACTAAAACCCAATTGTTACAAAGGTGGAACTGTTTCGGAGAAAGAGGGTGGGCCGTACTTTCTGTTCTGGATGCACAAAGCCTTCCTGGTCCAGCTGATTCACAAACATCTGCTTTGGAAAAGGTATACTTTGCCTAGATGTTTTTACTGGCTATAAATGACAGACACAATTTCTCTATAGCTTAGAAGGTAGTTTGGTTTCTAAATCACCTTCCTTGTTGAAGATTTGTCTGTGTTCTGTTGTTGAGGCTCTTATACATATCCCAAGGCCAAACACAGCAGCAGCAGCAACCAGAACTGTCAAGCCTATCCTCACCATGTACAGTAACATGGTGATTCACAGGTTCTTTTCAGTTTCATAGACCTTACAGGGTTCGGAAATAATAAACTGTCTCAGAGGTGGTGAGAAATGAATTAGTGCATGGGCAAAGGAAATGCCTGTCATGAATGCATGGCCCTCAGAGGACTAAGCAATATTCAATCCCTGTCCTTAAGTAAGTCTTGTAAAAGTCAAAAGGCAATAAAGTAAAAATCTAGAAGCAAAGTCTTGGTCACCCACGCCATTCATATTTCCCAGTGTTTCTACGAAGTAGTTTAGTGGCATCTATTAAGCTCACAAAGAACAGGTTTTATTTTGCCAGGCAGAAAACTTTTCTAAGGATATCAGCAATGAAACATGCATTGCAGAATTAAATAGCTTAAAATGAGCAGTTGGAGAGCAATGCAGAACAGCTGGTAGACAGGTAAATCAGTGTGTAACGATGTATAAGGCATCTTAAGCATCCACTCTACCAAGCATATCCAAAACCTGGACTGGAACGAGAACCTAAGGGCAAAACTCAGATGTTTCATGGGCTATGATGATAAGTATATTCAATTTTCTAAGAAAGTACAATATTTATAGAACTAAGTATTGGTTACAGTCTATTGGCACTACCTATTATTTAGTGTTTATAAATGAGAACCTGTCAACTATGAATTGTCCACATGAATAAAAGAGAAGCCTAGGCTTTGATGATTTTAGACAACTGATTTAGAAAATCATACTTAATTTTAACAAATATTTGTTGAAGGCCTACTTTGTTGAAGGCACTGTGCTCAGCTGATGGAGTTTTTGTTCAAGGAGTGGGATAAGACAAATTCAATCAACTAGTAGTACATTTACCAGATACAGTGTAAAGACTGCCATAAAATAGATTCAGTGGAGGGAGAGAGTTTATCTAGAAGGGGAAATTATAAAAGACTTCATGGAGGAGGCAGTAGTAGCATTTTGACAATTAAATGGGGCGTGGGGTGGGGTGATGAGAGATGTTCCTGGATGAGAGACAATAGTAAAAGCAAGGCTGTAAGGCGAAAAGTAAGAGCTATGCTTGGGAAATCAGCAATAGGTCATTTTTGCTTGGTCTCTAGAACACTTACAGGGTGTTAGGAATGTAGTCTGGAAAGGAAGTTGGGCAATATTTTGAAGAGCCTTACATTTCAGGGTAAGAAATCCACTAAATGCTGCACAACGGGGTTTCTCAACCTTGGCACTATGGATATTTTGAACCAGATAATTCTTTGTTGTGAGGGGTTGTCCTTTGCATCTGTCCTGTGGCCTGACCTAGTGGCATTCTTCTCCCCCTTATCTCCTCTCTTCGGACAACCAAAAATGTCTGCAGACTTTATCATATTCCCTAGGGGGCACAATCATCCCTGGTTAAAAACCACTACTGTAGAAAATGGGAATCAGGGAAGATTTCACCAAACCTTCGTATAATCAAAAGCATGCCTTTCTTTACCTTCCACGTGTAATCCATCATCAAGCAATCTAAGCTCTTCTTCCTAAATATCTCTTGAATCCTTTCCTTGTATCACTGTTGGTACTGACTTAGAATAAGCCTTCACCTTTCTCACAGAGATCCCTGCAATAGCTTCTCACCATCTACCTGCCCCAGGCCTTGTCACCTACAAACCATTTTTCGTATCCTTTCATACTCCTTTTCAAAATACAAATCTGATCATGTCATCACTCTACATAAAATGCTTCAAAGACTCTCCATTGCTTTCATGGTAGAATCTAAACCATTGATGTGACTTATATGGCCCTACCTGTACAACTTCATCACTCCTTTCTTAGAATCACGTGTTCTATCCATATTGGACTACTGAAGTTTCTTGAAAATGTTACATTTTTTAGTATTCCTATGTGTTTGCACATGGTATTCTTTCTGCCTGGAACTCCAGTTTCCCTACTTCATGGCTAGTGCTGATCCAATTTAAAACTCAGTTCAGGTGTTATCTCATCCAAGCATCAGAAAACGTTGACTACCACCATCACCCATACCCCTAACATACTTTCTAACCACTGTACTTTGTGCTATTTTCTGTCCTATGGCCAATTATATTCTTCTGTAGCTCTCTGTGTATATTTTTGCCTTCTCCACCAGAATGTACTTTTTTTGAAGGCAAAATTAGTCTTATTGTTTTTGTATATCCGTGGTAGACACTCAATAAATGGTTACATAGGAAAGGAAGATTAATGTGACCATGTTGTAGATGGACTACAGTGGCAAAAGCCTAAAAATGGGAGATGAATTCGAGGCTGATGCACTAACAGGAAAGAGATGAAGATCTAGACTAGAATACAGGGAAAGGAGGATGAAAGGAGGCAGTGGATGGGAAAGTATTTAACAGATAGAGATGCACGATTTAGGTAACTAATTCTAGAGTGTGAAATAAATAAGAGGACAAATGATGCTCTGCTATTTGGTGGTAGCTTGAGGTGTTATTATGGGGTTTAATGAGTCCATTTCTGACATAAGGCTCAGCTGGCAAATGGAAAAAGAAGTCTGGAGTTAGAACAAACAACAACGTGAATTGAAGAGTCATTGGTAAAGATATCGAAGTGGTGGGGTAAGTGGAAATGCAAAGAAAGTTTGAAAGGATGAAGAATAGACAGATTTGAGGACTAAGATTGTCAAATACCCAAATTTAGATGCCAAAGAAGAACGAATGAGTTAATGAACCAGAGTCAGATAATTAGGGGAAAAAACCAGAACGGTAAATATCAACCTCTTATCACTTTGGCTTATCTTAACTAGTAATAGCCCAAGAGTTCACTGAAGTGGTAATGCAATCTAGTGGTGATTCTCATAACTTATTATTTAGAGAATACTAGAAACTCAGATCCCACTGTGAGGAGTAGCCAGTGATCTGGCTGTGAATTACTGGATCATTGTAGGGTTACCAGCTAAAATACAGGGCACTAAGTTAAATTTGATTTCAGGTAAACAATGAATAATTTTTAGTGTAAGCATGTCCCTGGCAGTATTGGGACATATTTATATTAAAAATTATTTATCATTTATCTGAAATTCAAATTTAACCAGGTGTCCTGTGTTTTATTTGCTAAATCTGGCAACCCTAGTCATTGTCACTTTTAGACACTTTCTGTGTATTTCCCAAAAGGGAAGCAATGTAGTTTTAACTGATGGTCATTGAAAAACCAATATACTCTCCAGGGAGTTGGCCTTCCATAGGTGACTTACGCATAAGGGCTTGCTGGCCTGTGAGATAACCTCTGCTTTTTACTACTTTCCAGAATGAGAAGAATTTACCAACCCCTGAAAACTGCTTAAATTACATGGGCTTATCAGTGTTGATGTTTTTTGAAGGGACTCTATTCCTATCTACTAGTAAAAATTCAATCTGCCAGCTGTGTGATTATTTCTGGCTTCATTTAGAACGATGATCCTTAACCTGAGGCCCTTGGAACTCTAGGTGTTCCACATAGCTTTGTGATCCTGCACAATTGTTTTCTGAGAAAGAATGCATAGTTTTGATAGATTTTAAAAGGGCTCAGAATTCTAAAAATGTTAAGAATCATCTTATAGAGAGCACCTTTTACGGAGAGTACCAGCTCTCACATAAAATTTGAAATCTTTGCCTTTTGTAGAATCCCTTTGTCAACTATCAAAAGATTCTTTGACCACAAACATAAAGGAAAGGTCTGAATGTGGTAAAAAGAAAAACGAAAGAAAGAAAAGAAAAATCAGACATGATTAAAGTGCTGGCTTAAAAATAAGCACAAAATGCCCTGTTTTTTTTTTTTTTATCTTAAAAAAAAAAAAAAGAAAAGAAAAGAAAAAGAAAAAAAGATAAGCAGAGATGCTGAATTTTCTGGAAACAATTTCAGCATCTGTAAAAGGTCTATACTCTTTTTGAGTGCCGGCTACTCCCAGGTCTGACATGTGCCACCTTAATCAACACTTTGGTGCGAGCGTAATGGAAAACATGTTTTCTCTGCCATAACTCGAGCATAAGTTTCTGACATCAGCCAAATGGGACAGACAGTCTGAGTCCTGCGATAGACAGGCCTTCTGACAGCTAAATAGAGGACACCCTGCTCGTGAAAGATAGCCTTTATAGATACCACAGCCTCCAAGTGGAAAACTCTCTCTTGGAATAAAGAAATTTGGCACAACTTTTCCCAGAAACTATGCCAAAGATCTTTAATACTAGAGGAAGTTCTCATGATCACAAACTCTATTGGTTGGTCTACTGACACAAGCGCTTGTGCTTTTCCATCTAATCAGACTTTAGCATGGAAAAAGCCCAAGGTTTCCTCGGGTGTTTATATTATTTCAATGGCACTTCCTTTGATTTACCTAAGGGATGTTTTGTTTTAATTAAAGTTTATGACCAAAGACGGGCTGAAAAAGTATTGAAGTGGATGTACATTGTTTATGGGTTTTGAATACCATTATATCAACCATAAAAATAGACCAAACAATTTTGCTTGTCTGCCAGAAATCAATTCTTGATCACGAGATTTCAAGTCTTCATTTTGTTTTCACTTAAAGTAATAAAAGGTGCTTTCTGATCATTAACTGGAGAAAACTGTAAAGTCAGTAAATCTGGAAACTAACATTTATTAAGTTTCAATGGGGAATGTAGTAAGGAGATCTGATGTTGGTTAAATTATGGACTCTTTCCAATTAGTTGGCTCTCTCTCCAAAGCAAGTGTACTAAAAATAAAGTGACTTCCTTTTTGATGTCAATTATAAAGTGTGTATTTTTTCTTCTCTTTTTGTCTTTTAGGTTTTGATAAGATTTGGCAAGATAGTTGCTTCTGAACCTATCTGACACCTGCCTCAGAAATCATGCCAAATGTCATGAGGTCATGATCCATTTCCTTCACACTCTCTATGCTTTTATGTACCAGATTCTTAAATTAGAAGCAAGAGAAATGATGTACTGGGTCATCCATCCTTATTGAGGACTTTTATTAAAACCAAACAAGCTCTCCTGAGGCAAAATATTAGATTAAAATGGCTTCCAAAATACACTCGGTAACTTGTTGGCGGGTCATACTAGTCCCTTGATACAGACCTTGGTTCTTAGAACAAGATTTCCAACCACTGGGGCTTTCCCCTATGTTTGCAAAGATGTTGAGGAACACAATAGCTAGGGGCCTTGCTTCCAGATCGCCAAATATACGTGGACTGAGGTCTACAGCTGCTGTGTGTGCTCCTCGCATTCAGCAAATAGAGCAGAATGAATCAGGGTGGTGGTCCTCAGTCTCAAGTCCCTCCTGGGGCACTAATGTGAATATTTTAAAGACATCAGCATAGTGACAATATGGCTGTTTTATTTAATATAGGCCTTGCTTTAGGCCTATATTAAATATATTTATATTTCTACTCCCCAAAATGAGTTGGGACTTGGGAAACAAAGGTATTATTTGTGAATGTTCAAATCATATCATGAAGATTTAATTTAATAAAATATTAAAGTTCTTATTTGAACTAAGAGGAGGGAATTTGAAGTCAAAGATCGGGATTCCATTTCTGGTTTTGTTTTTCAGTATTGTATGTTCTTAGTCAAGCCATTGACAACTATAAATCAGGGATACTAACACTTCTTTGTAGGAGAGAGAAGCTGAGGGCTTCTTCTCCGGAAGAATGCTGCTGTGAATTGTTTGGGTTCATTTGGTTGACACAGTGCTAAGGGCTGTGCCAATTTAAAGACTAGCTCCCACATGAATGTGGCCCTTTCAATCCCCTCACCCCCACCCCACGAGCTTGCATAAGTTCCCTTTGGGGGGAAGAGGCCATCTCTCACATTAGCACAGGGCGGGTGAAGTGACAGTGACTGGGAAGAGGGTCCCAGCATCTAGACTGAGATCTAGGGCAGCCACTCTCTCGCTTTTGTAATTTCTTCTACTTCCTGCTGGCACATGCATTCTAGATTGGCCTTTTCTTCCACTGGAACGGTAAGATCTCATAGTCAGGCTTTGGATTGGGGTGGTAGGCGGAAATATAGGCTTCTGGAATTGCTTTGGCTTCACTCTACTTGAGCCAACTTTGCTAGGGCAAATGAAGTCTTCCACATAGCCCATACCAGAAGGCTGGAGTCCATGTCAGTGTTGAGGTCAAAGCCCCAGATAGTAAGATAGTAATAAATTGCTCTTTGTCCCCTTGGGCACTTTTTTTTTTTTTAATTTAGGGAACTTGTGGAGGGATGACTGGTCTAGGACAGGATTTAGGGTATTTAGAATCTTATTTCTTGGCCATTTATCTCTCAATAGATAAGAATCTACTGGCATTCCATTTTGACATGATTTATGCTGATCTCACAAGGTGGTTTACAAGATTAGTTGAAATAATATATGTCAAAATACATGCTTCAGGCACTATAAATAATTCTACAAGTATTTGTTATGTGTTATTATTTATTGCAGGCTTATTGTACAGGTGTTTTTCTGCTTTTTCTTATTTATTACAGTATGTTGTACTAGGGGGGAGTTGACAATTGTTTATTAGTCACAGGTCATTCTCCAGCTTCTTCCTTCTCTTGATTGCATTCACGTTTTCCATCTTACTTTTTTCCGCCTGCATGCAGTTTATGTGTATATTTCATGGGCTTTCAGATTCTCTTTACACTTACTCAATGACTAGTTATTACGTTTCAGGGGCTTTGTCGTTCCAGCTACAAAAGGGTCTCTGGACTACATTTTTTTGCTGTTGTTCTCTGAAGTACAATAATGTCTTTTCTCACTCTCCCTTTAACCTCTTAGTTCTTTTCACATTGCTGCATTGGGTGCAGATGTCTGACCAGTCTCGTCTCTGCTTTTTAAACTCAGCCTGCCCTCCCAATACCACACTTTCTAGGGGAGGTAAAAACTATTTGGGAACGGTGCCAGGAGTCTCCTCGGCACAGCCCTCCTACTTAGTCTCCTATTGCTGTCTCTGCTGCCATCTCCATGCCTCCATCGTCATCAGCTGCAGCTGCCTCTAATTCCCTCATTTTGGGATCTCATTCATGTTTTTGTGGGGTGAGGGTTGCAGAGCCTCCACCTGCTGGGCTACCCCCTGCTTTCCCATTGGTTTCCCATTTCAGAGCAGAGAATTCACCACATTTTGAAGATTATACCCATCCTTCAAGGTCCAGTTAAAAGCTCCCCTCCGTGTCAATATTAATTTCTTTCTTTGCCTTCTTCTTTGCATCTCCTTATACCACCTACCACTGTCTTCCTTGTATTTATGTATGGCTTTGTCTCTCTCAATGGATTGTGAGTTTCTGAAGGGGTGGCTCCTCCTTACTCAACTTTGTATAATTCAGAACACTCACATCATTCCTTGTATATTAGTAGGATGTGGGTAGGAATGTATGAGGTTGGTTTGTATTAAAGTGCTCCTTCTTGTCTTCACACACACCAGTGCCCCTCTCTGGAAGGCTCTTCATCCTCCTTTTGTCTACTTAATACTTACTCATCCTTCCTCTTTCCATCTAAACACTGCTTCCTCAGGTATCCCCTGAACTACGTTAAAGGTTCTTGAGAAATGCTCTGTTAGCACATGTACTTAACTCTAAACAAGATTCAATGCACTTAAAATTATTTGTTCAATACCCGTTTTCTCTGCTGGATAGTAAGCTCCATGTTGACAGATGCAAGACATGCCTGCTTTCTTTACCACTTTATACCTAGCACGGCACAACTGTCGATTTATTGATTGAAATAAACTCACTGATTTTTTTTCTCCAAATTATTATTTTTTTTTTCAGAAACTATCCCTTAATGTATGAAGCACGGGGCCTGAAATCAAATTATAAGGATTTGTATCACAGCTCTGTCACTTACAAGTTATACACAATTAACCTCTCTGTTCCTCAAATTCCTCCTGCTGAAGATGGGAATTATAACAGTATCTACAGGGAGGGATGTGCTCAGGATTAAAGGAGATAATGTGAATTACTCAGCACAGTGTCTTGCACATGGAGGCACTCAATAAACATTAGCTATCATCACCATCCATCCATCCTTACAGAAAGGAGAACAGAGGCAGAGAATATGTAAAATTATTAAAAACGTTCTCCTTTCTAATTCTGGAAGCTCATCTTTTCAAACCAAGGTGAGGGGCCACTCGGAAGTGTACGTGTTCACTCATACATGCCAACTTTCACTCCTGCGAGGGTCAGTATTCCCATAAACTGCCTTGTGTGGGTGTGTGAGCAGGAGCCTCCCTGAGACTGGGGTCCTGTGATGGAGACACGGTGTCCCTACTGCTCCGTGCCTTCCCTCTGACATCAGGTCTTCCTCAGAAAGCACTGAACTAAAATGGGCCAATCAGTGCCTCTTTGATTCCAGGGATAAATATTAGAGCTGATGTAGCAGTACCTTTGAGCAAATAACTATAGATGCATAAGAGTCTCTTCTACAGTACTTTTCAAGAACATTCATCCAAGTTACACTGGGTTGTTTTTATAGCTGCAGCCAACACCAATATCCTTCTATTTTTTTCATTTTCTTGAAATTTTACCCAATCAATTATGAAGTAAATTGCTCTTTGCTCTCAAAATTGCATGGCTTTCTTTCTTTTGAACGAGCTTATGAAAATGTCAGAAATTGTTAAAGGAAGTGAAGAAACAAAAAGCCACAGAGGACAAATGTGGCTTTTATGTTTAATTGACACACGGCCTGTCGTTTAGCCCTCGTGACGTGAAATTGTGTGCATTAAGGGTAAGGGAAATTCCGTGTTAATTAGTCACACGCCTTTTCTCATTTGGCCCATATAACGGCCCTGTGAAGGGGAGGGGCAGTGATTTTTAGACCCACATTAGAGACGAGGAACCTGCCACACAGTGACTCACTCAAGGTCTTAGATGCTAAACTTTCAGGTTCCCCGATTCCCAGCCCCAGCCCCACCACTTACTAGTTCTCTGACTGTGGCCAAGATACTTTGTCTTCTTGTGTCTTAGTTTCTTCATCTGTAAACGTCAGGATAACACTTCCATCTCAGGGTTCCTGTTAGGATTTTTTAAATTAGTTCTCTAAAAATTGTGCTTTGCACATCGTAAGTGATCAGCAAGTGTTAGCTGTTAATACAACAATGGAAAATAATATCTGCCTTTTAGGTTTGGAGTGAGGTTTAAATGAGATAATCCATGCAAAACTCTTAGAACATTTCCTGGCGAAAAAGAAGCACTTAATGAGTGTTTGGAGTACTTTTTATATTACTTTTATGTTTATTCTATTTGATCATGGTGATGAAATACATAATCAAATGAGTTGTTGGTTGGGGACAGGAAGACTGAGTTGTAGTCCCTCCTTCACTTGAATGCTGGTGACAATACTCAAAGTACTTTTTGTGTGTGTGTGTGTGTGTGAGGAAGATTGTCCCTGAGCTAACATCCATGCCCATCTTCCTCTATTTTGTACGTGGGATGCTGCCACAGCATGGCTTGATGAGCGGTACGTATGTCTGTGACCGGGATCCAAACCCACGAACCCAGGCCGCCACAGCAGAGCGCGCGAACTTAACGACTATGCCACCGGGCCGGCCTCTCAAAGTACCTTTTAATGTCCTTTACTATTGTATATTTTTAAATAAACTGTTATGTGTGGATTAAAGAGGTTAAAACTCATTAGTTGGATAAATTAATAGAGGTAATCATTTGGCTATGAATACTATTTACCTCTTCAACAACCGCTGTGAAGAAATAGCAGTGTTTATTCTTTTCAATTATTGTTAGCTATCATTTATATGTCGAAGTTTTAGAGAGCACTTGAGGACATGTGAGACGAGAGGCAGCTGGTGATAGCAGACTTCGTGCTTGGCAGCACTGCTTTCAACTTATAGCCTCTCCTCCTCCCTTGTACATGCTCTTGAGCTTTTGCTGCACAGGCATATCCTGATATGAGGTTTGTCCAGGAACCAAGATGGTTCAAACCACATGAAATTATTGACAACAGTATTAAATGAGCTCTTTAACTTCACCCATTACAAACCAACAAATTCTAAGAAACTGATCTCATAGAAGGATGCAAAGGCTGTCTAGTAACATTTTTCTCAGATTCGGGTTAGGTTTTCAGAGCGTGGGCTCTTTGTCTTTTGAATACGAAGAAGTTATTCTGATAAGGAAATGTACATACACAGGATTTTGAATGTCAGGCTTAAGCTTTCAGTATTTGAGAAAGAAATTTGAAAAGCCACACTGTCCTTGCTTGAGGTGTGAGGCGTGATTAACCAGCAAAGTAACCTACTTCACCAGGTCTTACTACCCAGCTCAAAGATGAGTAGTGATTTTGAATATCTCTACTCAGGCCAGGCAGCTTGGGTGAGCAAAATGGACTTGGCTGCTCATTTGGATGTGCAACTATAATACCCCCTGCCTCTCGAGGTCTAAACATCTATGTCTTAAATTCCCCATTTGAAGAACATAAAATAATATCAGGTCCAGTTCTGCAGTATAGCCAGAGAAGAGAACTTTCTGGCTTAGGATATAATTTTAAATATTTTAGATTTGGGTCTGAAATATCTAGTGCGGTTGTCCATACAGGCCACATTCTTCAGGTCATTGTCAAAGCACAAGCCCCCTTTGTGGTATGTAGACACTGTTTCCAACAATATCACCATAATCAGAGGACATCTTCAGTACCTTTGACCGTGTTTAATGTCAGCCTATTTGTCTGAGAATCCAGCTGTTGAGTGGAAGTTTACATTGGTCTTCTCCCCAAGGGCTTTCAGAGTAGTCAGTATAAAGTCCGGAAAAAAAATGAAGGGTAGATTGTTCTTAGCATTCAGGAAGGAAGTTGTCAGGCGGAAAGAGGATATGGGTCTGTTTGCATGCGAGGGTCAGTATTTGCTGGCTAGATATTTCCGCTGTGTCCACACGACAAGAAAATCCTCAGTTTCCTGTGCTGGACAAATAGCAGGAAAGGGTGTGAGGGTTATTGAATGACATTATCATGTTATAGCCTCATGGGTGAGGAAAGCCTGCTTATCAAAACTGATAGCAGCACAGGGCTTGTTTGGGGAGGAGACCCAAGGTGCCGGAGTCACTTGGGGTGTTTTTCCTCTTGGGTGCTTTGGATCGTTTGGCTTTTGCAGACCTGACATTCTTGCTCTCAGATAGAAGGGACTGTTCTCACTCACTGGAAAGTTACTATCAGTTCCATTACTTGCCTTCTCCTAGTCGGCAAACAGTTCAGGTGGAAAGGAAATAAGAAACACTCAGCCTGATTGGCAAAGTAGAAAATATCGAGACCTGAAACTTGCACCCACCCCCCACACCAACCTCCTCCTTATGTTAGGCATAGACGCTCATGCATACTCAGCTTTATTCCAGTGTGGATTTTGTTTAGTGCAAAGCCCATTTCCAGTAACTGCTGGTGCAGTAGCTTAAATGAGCATGAAGTTAAAATTACAATTCACTCTGACACTTGACATGTTCCAGCTGTACAAGTTGTTTCTTAATTCATGACTCGTCCAGTTGGAGAAATACATAGGTAATGTCTGTACTTCTCACCTGTAAATCTATTTAGATCATGATTTAGGAGTGTAATTGGGCATTGATGAATTTGTCCTACAATTAATGAGTGTTTACCACTTTTAGCAATTACTGCAATCCAAAATCAAGCAATTTGATAAATAATGAGTAGTAGGTGCTTTCTCATCAGCAACCTACTTTTTATATCAAGCAGTTTTAAAATTAGCATTCTAGACATTTTCAAAATTGGAAAACACCATGAGCAAAACAAATTGGTTAGAGTGATGATATTTGCGTTTAGTGAAAGGTATTCTGTTTTTTATTCAAATTCTATGGCAAACTCTCTGATTTCCAAACAGAATTATTTAAGTTAATAAAAAAAGAAAGGATCAGTGCCTATTTTCAATGAAAAGTCTTGTTCTAAAAATAAATAATAGGAACAATTAATCTTCTGAGAAACACATCAAGGAGAACTGAATTAAATCTTTAAAGCAAATAATAAAATGACTAACAGAAAACATTGCAGAATATTGAAATACTGATAGAAGAGACCTTCAAAAATATTCTTTGGAAAATACATCAAATCTTTAATGACACCTGGGGATGAGGGTTGTAGCTTAGCTTGAAGTCAGGAAATCATTTATTTTTTTATGCTAATTTGGAGATATTTTTTCCTCATTTGGATGCACCAGGTAAACATTCTACTGGGGCCATAAGTACTTCTAATAAATTCACAGCCAAGTTATGTAGTTTTTAAATTTATAGCATGAAGAACAAATTGTGATTGTAAATAGATTTTTAAGGTAAAATTACCTGTATTAAGTACCACATTCTTTATTTCACCATTGACAACAGCAATAAGTTTTCGATACTACTGGCATGAAAAACAATCACAATGTTATCATGTATGGTTATTTGTATAAACTCTAAATTTAATCAGTTGGAGCAACCAAAAGTCAAATAAATGTCTTTAGATTGCTTGTCCTAATGTTATTCTTCCTCCTATTTGGGGAAAAGCCTGGTTCAAATGTTTAGTAAGTCCGTGAGATGTTTTCTCATCGCTCTATCACTACACGTGATTTTCTGGGGTGTATGTCTTCTCATGGACGTATGGCGTTACAGATAACTCTGTTTACTCACTTAGTGTGTTGTGATATACCCTGCTCTGTCCTTGTGGATGGCTCCTTCCTAGTTCTAGGTCTGTGGAATTCCGGGCAGGTGGTAAAGAAGGGGCGTTAGATGCAAAAGGGCCTTCTCCCGTCTTAAATGTGTACGAGCATCCAGTAACTGGTTCCGGAAGTTGTTCAGGGTTTCTTCCTCTCGGAGTCACTGTCATCATTTTTTCTGTTTCGCCTGATTCCCAACTTTCCAGGCTCTTTCCACTTCAAATGTTTTCTACACGTTTCTCAAAATTATTTTGCTTTCCGAGAGCTCTGATCACGTCACTCCGCTGCTCGAAGGCGCCCCCCCGCACCCCCCCCCCCGCGACGCTTCTCTTCGCTCTTTAGAGTGGATGCTGACTGCTGCCTTCAAAACTCTCTAATGCTGTTCCCACATTACCTGCCTGTGCTTCTCTCCCCAAAGTCACAGCAGTATGTTGTGTGAAAGGGCTAAAAGGGCTTGAGGAAGAAGGCTCTGGCCGTGCACTTCTCTGTTAACCTGCCCACGTTGCCCTGCTTGTTTTCACGGATTCCCTGGCTAGGTGCCAGCTCAACGAGGAGCCCTGAGCCAGAGCTTGCTTAGGCTATGGGCCTTCACGTGATCCGAACCTTTGTACACAAGCAGTAGGAATATATACGTTCGATAGACATTTTCACAAGCAATTTTTCTCTTCTTTAACTTTAATGTCTTTCCATATTGCATTCATCTGCATAACAGTAAACACATGCCCCGACAGAAAGTTGCAGGCAGGGATATTTATTTATAACAGATGGCACAAAGCAGGAGCATGATGAATTGGTGTGTGGCTCCTGAACTAGCAGGCCCATAAATAAAGTATCCTCAAAGCTACTTTGGGGATCTTGCTTGCTCGGAAGGAAGAAAGGAAAGATGATGCTCACAATTTTGTTGCCTTGTATGATATAATCCCAAACATGTGCAATTTAACCACAGGCAACCATAATTTTATAACTCTGAATTTTTCCATCCAAAAATCTGTTCATAGGTACCATGACATAATTATAGCAATAACAATTTTCCTTCCTTAGTTCTCTTTATATTTATTGATCTAATGACTCAGTGCATTTTAAAAAGCATGTAATTGCATACTGATAATGGTCTAAACAAAACATAGACCAATAACGTTCATATAACCCTTTGCTTAAAACCTTATGTTTTGATAGCTAGAATAATGAGATTATTTCCAAGAATACGTTATCAAAGACACATGTGTTATTCCTTGAATTGAATAATTTTGTTGATTTCTCAATATAAAAGGTATACTAGGATAGTAAATACAAAGGCTAAGTTCAGCAGACCTTGTGAATGCAAGTTATTCATTTAAAGAATTCAGAGATTAAACATTTAAATTTTTTCATCACTTTTGGGGTTTCTTTGATCTTGTCATTATTTTTAAAGTGTCTTGAGGTTGAAATTTAAGTTTTATCAATTCTGGCACACATGTGGTGAGCCAAACATTTTCATAGAATTGTATGTATATATATGTGTGTGTATGTACATATGTATGTGTACATATATGCATGTATATCTAGGCATGTATACATATATGTCTATATATGTGTTTATGTATTTTAACATTGGAAAAATGACTGCTATTATTTTGATGATGGAAAACACAATTGATATAGAGAAGTCTTAGCCAGCGAGGAAATGTTTTTCATTTTTTACATATATAATCTGGACTTAAATTGTGCTTCATAAACAGATAATATTTACTTTTGTGTTGGAATGGGCAGTTCCTTAAGTGAAAATGTAATTTGACTTGACATCAAATTTACTGACTATTTTGACTCCTTTTTCTTGAGTGAGGGGCAGGGACATCAGAGGCTCGCCATCTTTACAAGTTACACAAAGTATGCTAACATCCTGGAGGTACACCAGGTCAAATTGCTGTAAGCCCCTTCCAGATTTTTCAGAAATTTTGCTAGAGGCAGAAATAAAGGACAATATAACCCAATGACATAATTGAAGGGGAAGAGCAGGGCTATTGCAGAAAAAAAATGTCGAAGACAATTTTTTAAGTGGTTTCTTTTTTTGACTTGTTTACTGGACAAGTATTTATTGAATACTTACAATGTTGTATGAGTCATGCTAGGTGCACTTACTACAAAGATGCATAAGGAAATCTAGTTGGGGAGACAGACAGACAGACAGATAACTCTAATAGAATGTGGCACATGGGTGATGGAGATGTCGAAACGGTATTGTGGGAGCAGGGGAGCAACACCCAATCCACTTAGCGGGCAGAGTGGAAGGAAGAATGTCCTCTCTTTCAAATATATAGAACTAGAATGTGGCTAAATGCCTCTCATTGACACTTCTTGAAAAAAAAACATTTTATTTTTTTTGGCGTGGGAGATTGGCCCCGAGCTAACATCTGTTGCCAACTTTCCTCTTTTTGCTTGAGGAAGATTGTCCCTGAGCTAACATCTATGCCCATCTTTCTCTGTTTTTCTTTGTATGTGGGACGCTGCCACAGCATGGCTTGATGAGTGGTGTGTAGGGCCACGCCCAGGAACTGAACCTGCAAGCTCTGGGTTGCTGAAGTGGAGCGTATGAACTTAAACACTACACACCGGGCTGGCCCCCCCAAAAAATATTTTAAAGATGGTTAAGGATTATTTCCGCTTTGAATTTGAATTTGATAAGTATATAAGAATGATTTGTGGTGTGTTTTCAAAACTAATAGTTTAAAAAAATCTTGAGGGTGCTTTAAAAAGGCTAGGGCTTTTATGAGATAAGCCTTCTAAAACACGTAGCATACTAGCAGCACATGGTAAGTGCTCTAAATCCAAGCTTCAATTATTATTATTATTATTACTATAATTGTTATTGTCACTAATTCTGTGACTAGTACTACTTACCTACTGCACAGATTCGTGGTTAGAAACAATAAGAGAATAGTAGAGGGGAAAGTGCCCCTATTAAGCTTTGTAAAAATAGAAGATATTTTCATTAGATAGGAATGTGGTCAGCTGTAAGAACCAGAATAAACAATAGCTCAAAAAAAGTTGTTTATTGGGTTTTTTTCGTCTTGCATACAACAAAAGCTACAAAGGGTTGCTTCTGGCAATGAAGTAGCAGCTTTACAATGCCAGGATCCACATTTCTGGGGTTGTCTTTGCCTTTTTCTTACGGCGTTGACTCATTGGTATAAAGATGACTATTGAACCTCCAGGCATCCTGTCTGTAATTCAGCCAGGGAAAAGGAGAAAATAGTGCTTTGTGATGCTTTGCCTTTTTATTCTGGAAGGGAGGACTCTTCAGCAGAATTCTGCCTACCTCTCATTGTGGAGAACTGTGTCACATAGCCACCTTAGTTGCAAGAGAGGCTGGGAAATTGAATACTCAACCTTCCAATTTTTGAAGTAGAATTTTCCAGTTTTGAGTGGACTAACCTACATTGTCTGACATGACATTATAAAGAATATCATGATGTATCAAAAATGCCAGTTTACATTTTTATAGTCATGACTCAAGTCCAATGTCTGGATTAACTGCATTAACTCTGAACAGATCTCTATGAATGTTTCTTTTATATTTCTGAACTCTGTTAGATCAATTAACTGGGATCTTGGGCAAACCATAATCTTTCTGATATCTTGTATTTTTAAAGAAAAATATGTTAATAAAATGAACTTACGTTTTTCATAAAAGAAACTTACAGAGTATGTCCATGCATTATAAGTATTTATGGCAGTATGTTATAACTTCTTAATCTGCATCTCTATATGAGATGGCTGATATTCAGCTTGATAGCCTTGATCAAGTCTCCACAAACTCCTGAATGAAAGATTGAATGGAAGGAGCGAGGCCAAGTATTTGAAATGGTAGCCGAACCAGAAAATCCAATATCCATGGTTACTGTAACTATATTTTACTTGCTAGAACAACCAAGGTCCAAAAGCATATTTTGGAAAGTTTTTAAATAATAAAAATGTGTGTATGTGGTGCTTCGCCATATCCCTCCCCCCAAGCTAAACACATATGAATGAAAAAATGAAATTAATTACAGCTCATGCTAATTACATAATTGTACTGGTTAATGGAAGTTTTGTGCATATTAGTTTACATTTGCTGATAATCCATCACGCCAGATAAATCATTTCATTTGTGTAGGTGTTCTCCCCCCAACTAGATTATAAACTCTGTGATTTCTCTTTCTTCTGTTTCTGCCACACATCCTAGACTGATGATCCTGGCCCTCCTTAACTATTCCACGTGCTTCTTGTTCTTTATTTTTTTTCATTGTCTCACAATACTTTAGTTCAAGATTAGCTTAATATAGAAATAGCAAATAGAAAAGTGACAATGATCCCAGGATATACTTTTCTGGGAAAAACAAGCTGATGCTTTTATTTATTTTTTGCTCAATCTCATTTGCATTCCTTCACACCAGAAAATGGCATAGTTTGTATAGACAATTGCCATTTATACATATTTAGCCGAGTCTCATCTTCCCTAGGCAGTAAAAGAGGGTATTGAGGTAGTTAGATATTCACGACTAAAGGATGTGATTTATTCCTGAAGATTTAAGTCAATGCATTGACACTTATTCTCTCTTATCCCTTCAGCATATATTTCTCTCTTATCAGGAGCTAAATTAAAAAATTTCTTAAAAGAACAGCATCGTTGTACGTTTTTTAATCAGACGGTGTGTTATTTTGTCTAGTCACATATGCCTCTGTTACTAAGAAACTAAAATCAATAATTTTCAGGGAACATACGAATATTCAATACAGATAACCAGTTTTCTTTCTTTGCCTCAGACTTTGGGAATCTGTTCAAGAAGAATTGACCCAGCCTCAAGCAGATCTCCGAATTCGTAAACTCAGCAACCAAACCCAGGTAACTCTGGGGGACTCTTAAGAGACGGAATTAAATTTGTAATAGGGTGGTCATCACGACAAAGAGGGTCAGGAGGAACAGGTTTGCTGTTCTGTTTTTCCTAATAACAGAGGCACTGAATTCTAACGTGCGACCCTGCGTCGCAGGGAACGTGCGTCACTTTCCTCTTTTGGATCTCCATTTCCCTGTCTAACATGAGGTATTTGTATTTCCTTTGCTGTTCCAAAAGTCTATTGAGAAAATGAAAGTGGAAATTCATTTTAAATACAGAACACTCTGAAAAGCACATTTGTGAAAGTATCAAATTTCACCTCCTAAAATATGTCAATGTTTGCCATCTGTAATCTTTCAGATTATCTCCTCTAGAACCATTATTTGCCCAAACAGATTGTACAGGTTTATGGAAATATAGTAAAGATGACAACATTTTTGTGTGTGTGTGATCCACGTGTTATCCTTCTGTACCTCAGTGGTTAAGTGCTTAGGATTTCAATCTAATTTGACATGCTCAGTAATTTTTGACCTTTTTCTCAGAAACTATTTAGTCAATCCAATGCTCTGATGGTCTGTGAGAGTGTTACTCTTTTATGGAAACCCCTAGGCATAACTACTTAGAGAATTTGCCTGCCTGTTCTGTAATTGTCGGCTAAATTGGGAAGCTTAAATTCAAAAGCAACAAGAAAGTATGATAATAACAAGTTTAGAACCAGTTGAAGTGCTTCTGATTTTGAAAGCTGTTTTGATGGGGGGAACCCACCGTACCCATTGGAATGTGTGTGTTGCAGCTGTTTCTTGAGATAAAGCAAGGATACGACGAATACGACAAGAAGGTGGTTGTGATTGTGTGGTGGCAGTGATGAAAGATGTTTCATAGTCTAGAAAGCATTGCATGCAGGTGGTTTCAGGAAAAAAAAACATGTCTTCACCTCCCCGCCCCTCCTTGTTTACTTCTGTTTTTATCTTTGCTAATTTTGCTTTGGATCTTCGGATACCTACTGATTTTTTGCATTTTTTAACCAGTTCTCATTTCTGTTTTCTCCAGAAATCCTATGTATTAGCCCCTGACATCTAGTATTGAATGTAGAGCACAGAGACCCATCAAGTTCCACTAAACTCTAAGTTTTTTTAGAGATATTACTATGATCTTATTCATTGTTATATATATATATTATTATTATTATTATTTTGTGAGGAGGATCAGCCCTGAGCTAACCTCCATGAGAATCCTCCTCTTTTTTTGCTGAGGAAGACTGGTCCTGGGCTAACATCTGTGCCCATCTTCCTCCACTTTATGTGGGACGCCTCCACAGCATGGCCTGACAAGAGGTGCATCAGTGCACGCCCAGGATCCGAACCCGGGCCGCCAACAGCGGAGTTCGCGCTCTTAACCGATTCGCCATGGGGCGGGCCCCACATTGTTATATTTTAGAATCTGGAATGGTGATTGGCATGCAGTTAATGTGTTAAAGAAATTAAGTTAATCTTTATATAATCAAATCTTTGTTTGCTCTTTGAAGTCTATTTCAATGTGAGAATAATCCAAACCCAGAGTCATAAAATTCACTCCAAAGGGCATGTTGGAGCTACATATACCATATACTCAGTGCACACACATATACCCAGCACTGTTGCTCCTGATTACTATTTGAACAACTAGTCTGCTCTTACATGCATCCATAGGGATTCTAGTGCATTTATATTTTGAAGTTTTTGCATTAGAATTATTTTCCAGCATCACATTTTAGTTTACCATTTCTCTTTCCACTTGGAATTGTTTTTTTAAGTACACAAGTAATATGTGAGTACATTCACAATGTAAAAATATTCAAACAGTGAGTATGTGGTAGTCTAAAGTTTGAACATGACATTTCACCCTGTATTCTCCTAACTTCCATTCTCTATGTTTAACAGATAGAATATTTATTTACATAAATTCATGTTTATATACACATACATAGTCTTGGAATTTGACATTACATAAATGGGCTTATATATAGGAATCACTAGAAATCTTGCTGTTTTACCTAAAAAAATGTCTTAGCAATTTTTCCATGGCTGAACACATATAGTTACATATCAGCTAAGTGCTTGGGCTCTGGTATTTGAAGCCTGTCTCTGTCGCTTACTGTGTAACCTTGGACAAATTAGTGAAGTTCTGTCATTCAGTTTCCTCACCTGTAAAATAAAGATAATAGTAGTTAACTCAATGGGTTGTTTGTTCTGAGATTAAATGAAATTATGCAGAACACTAATGATGAATTAACATTAGCTTTTATATTTATCTCATTATTTTATCACTAGTTGGTATTCCATAGACCTTACAGTTTCTTCTAGGTACTGATTTAGCTACACCCTTAAATGTTGATGTGCCATATAGTCATCGTTCTTCAGGTCTAAATATTTTGCTAATTTCTATTATGGTTTCAATTGTGATCCATTATATCTATGTGTTTTTAAATTTCCAAACTTGAATTTGTTTTTGTTTTTGACAGGGAGACTATCATTTTATTCAGGTAGTAGCTATCTTTTTGATATAAATTTCTTATTTTTCTCCTTTTGTGCGATATGGTCAGATATATAATATGGTAGGTATGATATAAATTTTTTTGTGTTCTTTGATACTTTGTTTTGGGCCAAATATGTGATCAGTTTTGTAAATGTTCCAATATAAGCTTAAAAGGAATGTGTATACATTAATTTTCAGATGCAGAATTCTATATATGTTCATTAGATTAAGTCTGATTATATTGCTATTCACATCTTATATATCATTATTAATTTTAGTCTTTTCAATCAACTTGTGTGATCCCTTAATATCTCTCATTATAATTGTGAATTTGTAAATTTTCCATGTAATTCAGTCAAAATTTTTAGAGTCCCTTTTGTTAGGTAGACATAGGTTTGATATTGTTATAGCTTTCTATGACATGCTCATTTTTCATTATCTATATTGCTTCTGATCATCCTTATTGCTCTTACCTTAAAAAATAGTTTCTCTGATATTGTAGCAATATTGGCTTTATTCTTGTTAGTACTTGCTGTGTGGTAGTTTGATTGTATTGAGCATCCCAATGAATGGCCTCTATAGATCTCCATGCTGTTTCCCATGACTTTGTAGTTCTCTCATGAAAAGGTGGAAGCTATTTTACCACCCCTTGAATCTGGGATGGTCTGTGACTTGTTTTGGTCAACAGAATGAAGCAGAAATGACAGTGTGCCACGTCTAAGCATAGGCCTTGAGAGGCCTTTTGTGCTTCTTTTCTTTCTTAGAATCCTGCAACTGCTCAAGCTAGCCTGCTGGATGACGAGAGACACCGCCCATTCACTACCCCCTCCCTTGCCTCAACCAAGAGCTAGCATGCAATGAAGCCATCCTAGACCAGCAGCCCATGGCCAACCCCCTAGCTAACTAGAGATGCTTGAGTGAGCCCAGTCAAGGTCAGCTGGTCCTAGTCCTTATCAGCACAAGTTCCCAGCTGACCTGAGACTCATGAGCAATTATAAATATTTATTTATTTATTTATTTATTTATTTATTTATTTATTTATTTATTTATTCTTTTGGTCAGGAAGATTCAAGCTGAGCTAACATCCATTGGCAATCTTCCTCTTTTTTGCTTGAGGAAGATTAGACTTGAACTAACATCTGTGCCATTCTTCCTCTATTTTGTATGTGGGGTGCCTCCACAGCATGGCTGATGAGTGGAGTAGGTCTGTGCCTGGGATCCGAACTTGTGAACCCTGGCCACCGAAGCGGAGCCTGCAGAACTTGAACCACTTGGCCACAGGGCTGGCCTCTAAATATTTATGTTTTTAAGTGACTGAATTTTGGGGTGGTTTGTTATAGAGCAATAGCTAACTAATACAAACAATATGACTTTTTAAAGTTTTCCATAGTCTTTTTAGTTTTTTAGTTACTGATAATATTCTTTATTTAATATGCCTTTTTACTATTAGTTTTCTATTTGTCTTACCTCTGCTATGTTTTTGACTTTCTTTAAAATATCACATAACTAGATTTAAAAAAATTCAATCTGAGTGTCTCCTTAGTCCATTTACTTTCATTGTGGTCACTGATGTGTGTGTGTGTCTACAGCATCTTTTGTGATTTCTGTTAACCTTTTTGTTTTTATTCATTGTTTCTCCTTCCTTGCTTTATATTGGATTGACAAAGGTTATTTTCCTTCTTTTCCCCTCCACTAGTTGTTAGAAATACTTTCTATTTCTCTTAGTAGTTATCCCGACATTTTAAACGTGAGTATTTGATTTAAGAGTCTAAAGATGATTGATACATCTATCTTCCTTTAAAGCAACAATAGATCATCAGAGTATTTTAACTTCTATTACCATCCCTATCTAACATGCTATTATTACCTAGTATTTTAGTGCAAACTTGGTTTTAGCTCCTCCTTCTAAATAAGTGATCATTACTTCTGACAGTCAATATTTATTCAGATTTTCCTATGTATTTATCTATTACTTTGATCACTATTGCTTCCTGCATTCCATTCTTTCCTTCCATAATTTCTTTCTTTTTGAAGTCTAATTTTTAGTAGAAGGATCTGTGAATGGCAAACTTTCTCAGTTTTGGTTCATCTGAGGAACATTTTTATTTTGTCCTTACCCTTGAGTAATAGTTTAGCTGGGCATAGAAGTTGGAGTTGATAGTTATTTTCTCCTAACACTTTGAAGATACTATTTAACATCTATTGTTGCTATTGAGAGAAGTTTGCTGTGCGTGTAATGGATAGTTCCATATATGCATACTTCTCTTTGGTTGCTTTTCAGATTTTCACTTTTTGGTTATTTTGCAATTTCACTAGGAATGTGACTAACTGTAAATTTATTTTTGTATATCCTGCTCAGGACTTGTATTTCTCAAATCTGGATATTCTTGTCTTCTTTGAATTTTAGAAAACTCTGAGCTATTCTATCTTTGAATAATGTCTCTATTCCATTTATTTTATGTCATCCTTTAGAGATATATTGGTTCTTCTTGGTCTATCCTCCAAGCTTTTATCTATTTTTTCCATTTATTTTTTTCTTTTGCTTTCTGTGCTGTATTCTTGGTAGTTTCCCAAGATTTATGCTTTTGTTCACTAATTGTCTCGTGTTTGTGTCTAACCTTCTGTTTAACTCATTTACTGAAGTTTAAATGATTGCAATTTTAATTCTGTAACTTCTATTCAGTTCTTTTTCAAATCTACCTCTTCTTTTGCCTATAGATTTAGTTTTCTTGACTTATAGTTCCTATTTCTTCTTTCATGTCCTTAACACTTTTAAATATATTTGTTTCATATTCTCATTCAAATTGTTGTTCCATTACTTTACGTTGATTTCTCCAGAAGCTGACCTTGAGAAGATTCAAGTGCAACTGGTTTATTTGGGAGGTGAAGGAAATATGTGGGAAACAGCTAGAACACATGTCTCAGAATTATCACACCTCCCCCTATTGCCCAGGAGCAAGGGAGCTGGGATATTTACATATTAGTCATTGGTTGAAGGCTGCTCTGGGGGTGTTAACTCCTTGGAACCTGTAGCCTGCTATGTGCAAGGACAGACTGACTTACGCTGCTGCTTTAGAGACAGCCCTCAGGCAGACATGCAGTTACCTGCAGTTGTGAGTTGACAATGAGCATGGAGCTGTAAAGTCCAAGGCCCAAAGCATACTGGCAGGACAGTCTACAACATTTGCTAGAGGAAGTTAATCCTCCCATTGGTTTTGTTGCTGACTCTTGCTTATGTGTGTTTTGTAAATTTTAACTATGAGCTCATCTTTAGTGATGCTGTGTGTGTGTGTGAATTCTCTGCCTTCTGGACTTAAGAAGAATTCCTCCAGGGTGGTTTTACTTTTACTTCTGCCTTGTGATCCTCGGAAAAAATTAATTTCTTTTTAATTTCTCATTTTAGGGGAATCTTGAACTATGAAGGTGATATAAATTCAGTCTCTAATCTGTGCATGTTGCAGGCTTGGGATTTTTATCATTTTCTTTTCCCCAGAGCTCATAGACAAGATTTGTTGTCATTTCCCTTGGGTGGTGGTCTATTTTCTTTCTATTATCCTTTTCTCTGAGGGTGTGGCTTTGAAAGTTCTGACTTTATGCTCAATTTCAATTCTAATACCTTGTATCATAGGGGCCCAAGGTGTTGGCTCCTATGCTTTGCAACCCTAAGCCCCTGGCTGTTGTCAAACTAGAGGACCCAACCCCAGGGCTGCTGCAGAGTCAATTCATGTGCTTACAATTAGGGCTTTCAGTTCCCTGGTTTCTGCCACCTGGGACTTTCCTCTTTTTTTCTTTATAACTTAGCTATACATTACAAATTTTGTTGTGTTTTTCCATTATTTCTAGATGTTGGTAGCAGGATGGTTTCAGATTTATCTAAGTCTGCTTTTTTTCTGGGATCGAACATTTAGATTTTAAATATTTAAAACACACATGGAGTATTTAAAAATAATATAAATATGCATGCTTTTTGTATGGTGGTGTGCTGCTCAGGTAAAAAGACTCCTAGGGAGTCTGGACACTCTGTCCTAATCGGGACTCTTTTATTAATGAACTGTAGTAGCTTTAGACAAGCTGTTTAAACTTTTTATGATTCAGTTTTATCATGTAAAAAAGAAAGTAGATATTTGTTAAAGTGACTTGCCGGAATAAAATTCTACCTGGTTTACGGTCTAGTACACAGTGCTGATGCAGCCAAATTAAGATAGTTAATGTAATTAATAAAGTCAGTCAGTCAATTTGCCTACCCTCTTTGCTAGACTGTTAGTATCTCATGGGGCAGGAGAGGATGGAGTTTACATCTCTAAATACCCAGTGCCTGGCACAGTGCCTGGCCCTACTTCCATCAACACTTACTGGGAAATTTTGGGAAGTGCTCCATTCAGAGATTCCAGTGGTGCAAAAATCCCTATTTCTTTATACTTCCTCCCTTCCCGTTGCTTTCTCACTGCAACCAAAAATACCAAGTTTCTCTCTTCCTACTAGAACACACTGTTGAGAGTTTGCGTCCTTTTTCTGCTATTGCCCTATCTCTTCCCTTTCTCCACGGACAAGCTCCATGGAATAATAATTTTGTATCTGCCTCCTTTTATGAACTCTTCTTCATTTTCCTTTATACCCCTGATCTCTCCTGGCTCACTTCCATCTATTTGATTTTATTTTGTCAATCTGTTTCATGGCTCCTCTTCTAATTCTGCACTTAAAATTTCAATATTATTGAGCGTTCTGTTTCTTCTAATTCTACATGCTCTCCCCAAGTCACATCATCTATTAGCAGGGCTTTAATTACCACCTGCATGCTGATCATTTTTAAAATGGAAATTATATATATATGTGTGTGTGTGTATATATGTATATATATGTCTTAGTCTGTTCAGGCTGCTACAACAAAAATACCATAAACTGAGTGGCTTATAAAAAACAAACATTTATTTCTCATAGTTCTGAAGGCTGGGAAGTCCAAGATCATGGTGCCGGCACATTTGGTGTCTGGTGAGGGCACACTTCCTGGTTCATAGATAATACCTCCTTTCTGTGTCCTTACAAGGTGGGAGGAGTGAGCAAGCTCTCTAGCCTCTTTTATAAGGGCACTAATCCCAATTACCAGGGCAGAGCCCTCATGGCCTGATTACCTCCCAAAGGCTCCACCTCCTAATACTGTCATCTTGGGGATTAGGATTTCAACATATGAATGGAGGCGTGTGTGGGGAGGCAAAAACATTCAGACCACAACAATGTATTTTATTTGTTAGTCTGTCTCCCTTCTTGAATTTAAGCCCCATGCAAACAGGGACCTTGTCTACCTTGTTCACCACTGCATCTCCAAAGCCTGGCTGTACCTAGCATGTCATGGACACTCAACAAATATTACTTGAATAAACAACCAATTTCAGCCTGTGATGCCTTACCAAAGCACAGTGTTAGATTTTTATCACTAGAGCAATAAAAGTATTCCCGATAAAGAGAATCTCAAAAACTCGAAAGAGCATCAACCAAGGATTTCTCAGAGGATGGAGACAGCAGCGGCAGTGTAGTTTGTGGAATTTCCTAAATCTGTATAAAAATAGACAGGGAAAAAATAGATAGCAAAATCAAAAACCCCTAGATAACACTTAAGATAAAATGAGGTGATAAGGCATTCCCATGAACCCCAAAAGGCAAGTGGATAGGGACAATCCACGTACAGCTGCGAGAGCTGCGTACTATTGACGTCAGTGAGAGAGAGAGAGGAGAGGCAATGGCATAAGAAGAGAGCCTCAGAACAGAGGAGCGGTACTCCCTGGCAGCACGGCGGGCCAGTTGAAGAGCAGCTGAAACTTGAGGACGTTTTGCTCACTTTAAAAGCAGAATTTCAAGGGTCCCATGGCCCTTGTCTAGCTCCCATACACTCTCAACACTGATGCCAGGGCTCCCTTCCAGAACAAGGTCCCATAGTGAGGAGAAACTGCTGGAAGTAGAATCAAAATTTAACAGAAAAAGGAAAGAGAAGTTCAGTTAAATGTAGGGGGCAGAAAACAGAGCAAAGAAATCTCAGAACGCAAACCACCATATTTATTTTCATTGGGGTATAATTGGCATACAATAAGTCACACATATTTAAAGTATGCAATTTGACAAGTTTTGACATGTGAAACCATCACCACACTCAAGACAGTGAACATATCCATCATCCTGAAAGTTCCCTCATGCCCCTTTGTGATCTCTCCTTCCTGCCCGACTCTGCTCCCCTCCAGGCAATTACTGATCTGCTTTCTGTTACTGTAGATTAGTTTGCATTTTTCTAGAGTTGTATATAAATTGAATCATAAAGTTTGTACTCTTTTTTTCTGGCATTTTTTTACTCGGTGTAATTATTTTGAGATTTGTCCATGGTGTTACATGTATATAACATTAGTTCATTCTTTTTTAATGCTGAGTACTATTCTACTGTGTGGATATATCACAATTTGTTTATCCATTCACCTGTTGATGGATATTTGGGTTGTTTCCAGTTTGTGGCTATTATTGATAAAGCTGCTATGAACTTTTACATGCAAGTCTTTGTATGGACATATGCTTTCATGTCTCTTGAGTAAATATCAAGGAGTAAAATGGCTAGATGATAGGGTAGGTGTGTATTTAAGTTTCTCAGAAACGACCAAACTGTTTTCCAAAGTGATTGTACTGTTTTACATTTCTGTCAGCAGTGTATGAAGAGTTCTAGTTCCTCCACGTTTTCAGCAATCCTTGGCATGGTCAGTGTTTTTAATTTTAGCCATTCTAATAGATATTTAGGAATATCTCATGGTTTTAATTTTGTATTTCTCTAATGACTAATGATATTGAGCATCTTTGTATCTTATCTTTGTATACATGGAATTTGCCATCTATGTATCTTTGGTGAAGTGAAGCGTCTGTTCAATCTTTTGCCATTTTTTAATGGGGTTCCTTGCTTTCATAGTTTGAGTTTTAAGAGTTCTTTATATATTCTGGATGCAAGTCCTTTATCAGATACATTGTATATTTTTTTTACCTTACACAAAAATAGTATAAGAGAATGCTCTGTGAAGGTAAAAAAGCTATGTAAGATAAGCTTCCTTCTAATACTTCACGAAAACTAAAAACATAAAAATGAGCAACAAAATGGTATTAATTCAAATTTTATACAAAATTACCGTAAGAAAAAGAGAACTAAGGAGCTTCTGGGACTCTGCCTGAAACATAGGACAAAACTCTGTCCTAAACAGTATAGATGGTGACATTGTAAAATCAGGATATAACTCAGAAAGATGGCAGCTGAGGCCTGAAATTCAGTCATTGTATGTTTATTTCTTTGCCTCAATAATGTTGAAAGGAATATGCCACCATATTGACATATTAAGTTACCTACACTTCAATGAACATAATTTTATGTGATCTTTTGCAATGTGATAGAGAGCTGAGAGAGTCTTCTCAGGCAAATGACCCACCCAATAGATGTTTAAATAGAGAGGATCATCTATCATGTGAGAAAATTTTAGTGAGGAGTATCTTAGGCTGGGGGTGTTGTACCCTGCATAGTGGTAGTACTGGGGCAGCATGAAATCTGGTTTCCTGTAGGAGAATGGAAGAGAGGTCTTAATGGAAGAAGGCAGAGCAATAATTGCTCTCAATTTCACCTGATGCAATCATGATTCTACCCTCCAGGTGGAAAAATAAATAAGATAAAATAAGTGCTTGGCTCTGAGGAAGGTCAGAAATAGGGAAGATTTTTTTCGTGATGAAATGTTTATGACTCAGGAAAAAAATACAAGCAAGAAGGCAGACGGAGAAATAGAAGCCAAAAAGCGGTGTGTTTGGGGTAGGGGGAAGGGATGGCTAGAAAGAGAAGAAGGAAGAAAAAAAGAACACAGAAGATTAAAACAATCTTTTAAAGGTTTGCTCTCTCTTTTTGAAAAATTTAAAAATATTTTCAGCAAACAACATTGCTTCTCTCTTGGTTTTGTTTTGTTCAGTCTTCCTTTCTACACTGTTGTCTGTTCTTTGTTTTGCATCCTAGTTTTGCAGGGGGAATTCTGCCTAACCAGACACCAAGGGAACTGCCAGCTATGTCAATCAGCTGTCATAACTAGGGCCAGAGACCAAAAAAGAACAGCATAAGCCAGAGGAAGAAAAAAAATAAAAAAGAGACAGAGATGGTATGTGGGAGTATGTTGTGGGGAGGGGCAGGGGCAGCTCACTGGGCTGGGAAAATACATTTTACCCGTTCTCCCAAGTCACTTCGCTGTACTTTCTTTCAGTTCTGTGGGAAATCAAGAGCAAAGGCTCGGCTTATCAGTGATTTCACTGCGCCAGGATTCAGAAAGCTGAAGGGACATCCTGTACCAAGCTCTGAAACACTGACCTCAATAGAATCCCCACCCTGAAGATCTAACGGAAAAATATTTGCCTCGTTGTGCGTGGTGGTTCTGTAAGATATGTAGGCTAGGGAAGACAATAGGAAAAATTTAGAGTTAAAAACTGACTTCAAATAAAAGGCTGGACAAAGCAGTGGACCTGTTTCTTGTATGAAATGCAGTGTGCTGAAAACTTTGCCAAATCCAGCCATTTGCCTGTGTTTGGATTAGTCTTGGAAGGATCATTAGACCTGCGTTTCTGCCAGACACAGTTAGGATTTGCCCATGCCGATGCCCAAATATAGACCTTGAGTTCAGTGTTGTGTCTACCATGTGCCTTGTCTAATCCAGAAGGGGCTTGTTCGTCATGCTCTTTCCAGACATAACATAAACCACCAGGACAACTGTAATTAACACTGAGAATACTGAATAACCTTTGGCTAGAGCTATTTTGGCCAACAGTTGAATCCAGCAGAATAAAACGTCTAGGTTCACAACCCTAGCTAAAGTCCAATGCCCTCTGTGACATAATTCTTTTAAAGCTGAATGAGTTCTATGTCCAGGAGTCCTGGGTTGCTTAGAAAGAGTGCATTCAGGTTTGTTGTTTTTACATGTAACTTGTTCCAGTTCCTGGCTCCAATTTTGATTCATCAGTTATGATTATGTGATGTGATATTAACCTAGATTTAAGTATGCCAAGGTTTGATGGAGAGTAAGAATATATGAATTCCTCACACATCATTTTTAACATTTGATATCTTATGTTAAAATATAATCCAACTCGGCTAAATAAGAAATTAGACTATATGATCCTGTTATTATTGCTAGTAGATATTGGAACTACAGTATATATTCTTTGGGTAATCAATATATTAGAACCAATTATACATTAACACTTATGAGGTTAGAGGTTTTAAGGCCCCCACAAACATAAATGATATTTCTGATGCCAAATTTGTCTTTAAAGACTTTGACTTAACTGAAATATAGATAATAAATTCAAATAACCCCATGCCTATGTGTACATTATTACTGAAGAGTGCTCATTTCTGCAGAGGTTGGCAGTAACACTCCCTAATATGTCTCCAGAGCCGCATCCTTCACATACTTTATCTGAAATATTTTTATCAATTTCTGGCCAAAACCACTTTTGATCCAAATAAAATCCATTTTTTAATTTGTGGCATCTCATGGGGGAAATTCACATCTATTTGTGATTATTAGGTTCAGGGCAAGGTTTTTTAAACAGCTACTTCCACAGCATTCAAAATCAAGCTAGAACAGATCAGAAGGCAAGATGTTTCTCTTAATATGCAGTTCATTTTGAACAAGGTTGCATTCAATATAGGCACCATAACAGGAAATTGTGTGCATGCAATAATATTTTTACAGTGAGTAACATCTTGTCATTTGTCAACACATTTGTCTTTTATATCCCCCTGAAGCTAAATTTGGTTAGAAAAAACCTATATGAAAAGACATCTATGTATTTATGTATTTCTAGTGCTCATCTCTGAAAGTCCGAAGCACTTGACAAGCTGGCTATTTTAACACAAATTGATACAAAAGGATAAGGAGCAGATACATGGGGAGAATATAAGCTTTTTTGTTAAACTCCATGCTTCCCTGAAACTGTAAATTTATCACCAGATCAGGTCAAAGATCAATATGAAAAAGAGTAGCCTGCAGAGATACAGTGATGGCCAAGATCCGTCTTTCTGCTGCAAGTTCTTAGCTGTGTTTCTTAAAATGACTTTATTTTTAAATAAATCGTATTCGCTTTCCTTGCAAGCATTCAACAAAACTTGTTTGATATTCAGAACCCAATACTGTGACTTGGTGTGCTGAATTCACAAAGTGGACACAGGGAAAAACGTAGCGAGTAGTGGTCAGGAAGGATTATTTAAAAAAATATATAGAGGGAGGAAGGTAGAGAAAATCCTTTTTTTCTTTTTTTTTTGGTGAATCCTAACTTCTGCAGTAGGGTCATACTCAAATAAGAGACAAGGTTAGCTAGATTCATAATTAATATAGCTGGAAATATAGGTGGAAAGAAAAAATATGATTGTCCAAGACTTGAATTATTTTAGCACTTCCCAAGTAAAACACACACGCACATCGTATTAACTTCCTTAAGCCTAAAGTTGGAAAATTTTGTGACTCAATACTTCTGCCATATTTCTCCACTGGTAGAGTTTTTACCTAAATTCCAAGCATTTGTCTCCTCTTGTCATTTCATAAAATACTTGGAAAAGTTTTCCACAAGCCTTCTCAGAGAGCAGATAAAAATGCCCTTTCACTGTGCCCTGTCTGTCACACTCCCATTTCCTGTACACACCTACTTCTTGGACAGCTGTATTTAAGGCTAGGTTCATGTCCTGACTCAAAAACTGTGAGTTTCAAAGAGAGGAAAGTTTTGAAGTGAGAGATGCTTTTATTTGCACTCTTAGAAAAGAAAATCTTTTTCCTTGGAGTGTTGGGTAAGAAGCTGACAGATCAGCCTCCAAGTCCAGAATGGGAGAATATGATTCACACTTAAATTTCCTTGCTTGTTTTTGGAGTGAACATTCAAAGACCATTCTTTTTAGAAATGCATTCTCTCTGTATGAACAGAAATTAGGAAGAAAAATAGTGACTTAATCCTAGAGACAGCACCATCTTTGATGAATATTCCGAACATCCCTAGGCATATTTATCCTTATAATTTCTGAGATTTTTCCTGAAAATAATATTGATAGAAGGGGCCTCATTGTTAAAATTTCAGCATTTCCCTATAACACAGCATCATTTTCAGAAATATCTGCTCTCTAGAGGTGGTAGTCCTGAGTAATATAAATTTATCCCAGCAACCAAGCTGTGTGACAGGGTCCGTGTGCAGTCAAAATGTGGCTTCTGTTGGCTTGGGGGTGTGTGTGTGTGGAACTCTATTTAGAGTCTCTCAAAGTTTTCTAGATTTCTTTAGCTTAACTGTTATCTTCGTTTCTCTTTAGCTGTCTCCCAGGCTTTGAAGTTCTAGTTATATTGCCCCTTGAGTACATTCAGCAGGACCTGGAGTTCACAGTCAGTGTTAACAAGGTAGACACTGTTAGCAAGGCACTCGACAGTAAATTCCCAGAGTCCATGGGGACAAGTGGCATTCAAAGGACAGCTCTGAAGAAATAAAGTCAGTTTCTGCTCAGCCACCTAATCAAGCACAGAAAATTATTCAGCTACTTGCCTATGTTCTTTGGTTCACTCCTTTCTGTAAGGTTCTTGTGAGGTTCTTCATCCTTTCTACTCATTTATGGTAAAAATTCTGAAAGATAAGTAAAAAGTATACTTGTCCACAACAGTTATAGAAAAGTTGTTGCTTATATTGTGATTTTATCATTAGTAAAATAACTTACATTAAAAAATTCCACATTAAATGGTAGGCTTTTTAAAGGCAGAAAATAGTAGCTATATTTGTGTCTTCCATAAGAGGAGATACAGTGCTTTGTGTACAATAGGTACTCAATACATTTTTAAAAAAAACTAATAGTCCATAGTTAGTTTTCTCTGATGGTTTTCCTGGAAGGCTCCCAAAGTATTTTACCAAAATAAAATGTTACCAAAAGCTCTAGGAGTAATAGATCAATAATAAGCCCATTTCATTGAAGAGGAAATTGAGATAAAGTATGTCCAAATGACTTCAATGGGGCCATAATATAGAAATAAGCTAATAAGTTCTAGATTTATTTTGTGGGTTTTTACCTAGAGCGACATATATTTTGACTAATGTAACCTCTTTTGGCATGAACATATGGATATGTGAGGGAAGGATAGGGCAAATGGATGGAAAGACATTGGGAAAAACCTAGAATGACTCATGTGGTTTAATTCTTTTCAGGAATTCAATCCACATTTATATTTGGCACCTATTACAAGATCAGCACCATATTACATTGTATAAGATGTGTAGAAGAGGGTTAAGACATATTCCTGACCTTCTGGAATATAAACATTGTCTCCAGAAGCCTTCTTAAAATGCAAACCTAATTAGCTAGACGAGGTAATGAATTAATTTATCAGTATCACTAAATACTTATTGTACCAGCAAAGGTCAGACCCCTAAGGTAAAAAGACTTGGAAAAGTAAATGATGATGGCAGAGAATGGTGAAGTCAAGTGCATTGGGAGTTGTCCAGGAAAAAAGTGCTGGGGGTTGAAGTGGGGTAAACCAGGATTCCTGGTCAAAAGAGGTAGTGTGAGGAATCTGAGACTCTGCCTGGGGAGAGGATACTAAAACAGAGCTCTGCTTCACAACCCAGCTTAGACCTTGTCCTGAGTTTTTCTATGGTGATGATGGGGGATTGGTAATAAGACATGGGAGGGGGATGTGATGCTTCAGGGTCTTTTGATCTTCTTGAACAAACATGAAATTAGTGATTCTTCAGAAAACATCAATCTGGTTACAAAGACCAAAGTCTCTAAAAGTGTTGTTCCTGATGTATTTGCCTGCTGATGGGCAATGTATGTTGATAGTCCAATGAAAATATTCAGTCTTCTCGCTGATATTTTCTTCTCTCAAGACCCAGACATGAAATTAGTGAAATCAATTCTAACCATAGAATCTCTGCTCAGATTTACTTATGCATTCTTATTATAAAACTAAACTTTTTTTGTAAATATTTTATTTTAAATCATTGTCCCATGCAATTGTATAAGCATATGTCTCCTGTACTGATTTTTTAAAAAAGCAAACTACCATATTAAATCATATAAACATTAGCATGTAAAAACATAAAGTAACAATATTATTTCAACCCTTATTTAAGTGGGACTGCTCTTATAAGTTAATACATTAGGAGTAAGACTGCGCTGGAGACCCCAGTGAGTCTTCCTTGAATTTAATTACTATTTTAAAAGCTGCTGGGAGGAATCTGTTTTTAAATAGCTGTTCTTAAATCATGTTTGAACTTGACCATGCTATTCCTTTGACACATCTGGAAGGTGAAAAGAAAAATAGACAAGTTCAGACTCACTCTTAATGCTTGCGGATGGGTTGGTTTTAGAATTAGATAGATGGTCAGGAAAAGGAGACGTCTTTCCAGATGGAACTGCTGAGAAAATATTCAAGCGTAGGCCTTGAGTTTTAGTTAAGTCTCTTTGGTTGCCAGTAACAGAAAACAACTCAGACTACTTGGGAATTTATTATAGGAATACAGGGACATCGCCAGGTACCTGAGGGCAAGAGTGCAGTCACCTGTGGAAAGGGGTTGACATAGTTCCTCTGAGAGCCAGAACGTACTCTTTCTCCAACTCTCTTTCTACTTCAGGTACACGTGGCCAGTACACAGCTCTCAGAGACATTTGTTATACTTCCAATTGCACATTGAGACTAAATGAACTCTTTGATAATCTAATTCCAAATTCCTGGGAGAAGTGGATTGACCCAACTTGGATCAGCCATTCAACTTTGGTCTAATCACTTCTTTCCAGTGGAGCTGGGTGGGGTGAGCTGAGAACTGAATGAATGAAGACCAGCCAACTGGGGACCTACTCCTGTGAGCAATTTCCAAAGAGAGATAAGGTAGCTGAGATGGGCAGATATCCAAGAGTGGTTGTATAGAGTCTGAAATGGTGTTCAATGAGTTGATGCAACAGGGTAGGGGAAAATGAGATGATGAAATAAAAGAGAAAAAAATAAATGGCAGTAAAGATAAAAGTAACTTTTTGTCAACCAGTATCAGAGTCAGCCATCCTTAAACTTCTGAGTGAGAATATTCCCTTTCCTTTGCCAGCGTGGAAGTGGGGAGCACTATGAGAATTTCACCTCCTACCTAAAACGTTTCCTGACCAGTCATTTCTCACCGATGCCTTTAACCTCTAAACTTCTACAGTTCTTGCCACTAAGCTCTTGCTAATATATTATCTTATACACATATATATTTTTAGTGTTTTGTTATGCAGAGAAATGGTAAGAATATATGTATATAACTTCTTCAGAGTCAGATTCATGTTTCTGTTTATGACCCACCTGCTTCTGAGAGCACCTAAGGCAGTGATTCACCTGGAGATTGGACCACTCAAAGGCAGTACCCTTTCTTCACTCAACAGCATCTATTATTATCTGCAAAATCAGAAAATTGTACTGGATGAGCTCTCAAATGCCTTCTAGACCTAACATTCTCTGATTCCAGGGTCTAAGATATAAACTCTCCCCAGTGAATGGAAAACTTGGTGACAAATCACAACCAAGGGGCGTCTGTGACAATTTTAGCCTGCAGGTGTTGCTGTGGTGTAAGAATTAAGGGATGGGGAGGAACACATCAAACAATAGGGAGAAAAAGATGTTTTTAAGGATTCTGTTTACATCCCACATGCAAGAGTAGGTTTCCCTGCTCCAGCATCTCTCTGTGAAAGGACTGGGGTCGGTTTCCCGAACAGGGCAAGAACCAGAGGGTGTGTGTTCTCTCCAGCTGGACCTGGATATCTGAAAGGATGTCCTGTTTACATTTGGCACCAGAGCCTAGTGATTGCGCTGCCTGAGTGCCCCAGAGATGAGATGAAACTCAAAATGGATTTTTCACACAAGTTTAAAAAATAACACTCAGCTGACCCTGTCATCATACCACCTGGGATTGGTTTACCAAAGGCCTGTATTTAAAAAGAATGCTTACTAAGAAGGGTGAGGCCACGGTATCCATGGAATGCAGTTTTTGGTAGCGGGGAGGATTTTCTTTATCCTTTCTCTTTCTTTTCCCCTTCTTTTTTTCTCCCCCAATACTTTTTTTTTTGAACAAAGAGAAAAGGGAGAGGCAGAAGCTTGGCTGACAGCCAGTCTCATTTCATGAAATGACCTGTGTAGGTAACTGAACACTGTACAGTGTAATATTATCATGGCTAAGCATTCAGTAAAGAGAAAATTAACAGAGCCAGTATATTTTAAGGCCAGAAAAGTTTTTATTTCTCTCTTTCTTTCTATCTTTCTTTCATCTCTCTCTCTTTCCCTCTCTTTCTCCCTTCCTTGCTTCCTTCCTCTCTCTCTCTCTCATTCTCTCTCTTTTTTTTTCAGTACAAAAAATATTTATTGGAAGAACATGACATAGGTAAAAATATTGAAGAAATTGTGCCAAACTTGGACTCAAAAGGGCAAAAGTAGGCAGCTGTGAGGAGCTAGGAAACAGGAACAATATCTTTGAGGGTAACTATAGCATTGCTACTTTCCATTCTCATGTTCCTCTGGTCAAGTTTCAAATTTTAGGGACAAAGGTTCTTTTTTTAAATTTTTTTTTATTTTTGTTATTGCAGTAACATTGGTTTATAACATTGGATAAATTAGTATTTGGGTGGTGAACATGATGTAATCTCTCTCTCTTGTTTAAAGAAACAATTTATCTTTAAGAGAAGGTATGGGCGGTGATGGTGGGGAGCCAGAATTAAGAAGAAAAGAGGAATGAGGAACTAGAAGAAAATGTTACCAGTGAAAAATCATTATAAAGACAGAAACTCTTAAATACTTGAGTTTGTCAGTTCCAGCAGTAGGAGCGCTGTGACTGTGAGAGTTGTCTATTTGTTCATTGCAAATCTTTATTAAGAAAAGATATCTTCTTATGACACCTTCTCAAAGGGCTCCTGTCTTTTCTGACAGCTTGTGTTTCTGACCCTCAGGTTTGTAGTTAGTACTAAATCTTTTATTATTGGCTTTTATTATTGTCATCTTTTATTATTGGCTACCATTCTGCCTTAAATTCCTTCGGGCATGAAATGGGTGAGGAAATACATATACAGATACGGTTTCAGAGCTATGATTTCTGTCTCTCTAATGAGATTGTAAGCTTCCTCAAGGTAAGTCACCACAAAGTTCCATTTTTTGACATTATGGTACTAACACAGAAATTAATCAGGGAAGAACAGAATAACCTAGAATTCTCTAACTTTTGGTCTTTCCCAAAGAATTTGTATTACATTTCATGATTTCTTTGTTTATTTGATATCAACTGTGCATAACAAGCCTCAAATACCAATTTCTGTGTATTTGACGATGCCAAGGCTGCTCTCGCAATACGCGGAGCGAGGATTAGCAATTGAATAGCCAAGTAGATGAAGACCAGGTACTCATAACCCACCATTTATCATGGGTTTGCAAGACAACTGCATTTGTTTCAATCATTTTGGTCTCTAGTAGGAGTGAGAGAGAACATGTGAGAGAACGTGCCTAGCAATCAGGTCAGCACTATGAACATTGCACTATATTTATCTTTAGTCCCTAAACATTGTGTGTAATCAAGGAAGTGAGATGGAGTAATAAAAAACCATTATAGAGTTCTGAAAGCCCTCAATTTCATATTTACATCTTGGAACCAACTCATTCTGACTTCATAACTCCTTAATTAGAGGCACAGTCGTTTTCTTTTCTGTAGGGCATTTTTTTCACCCTCACAATACAAGCCTACATTTGGTAACTAATACTAGCAATTAGCCTCATCTGCTATGTAAATGAGTGTAATTGCAATTAAATACTTTAGTAGGCCCAAAGGGAAAACATGCAATCATTACAAAGTAAGTAGGAGAGCATGGTTAAGGGACATTTGGAAGCGTTAGCAGAAGTGCCTTTTCCCTGTGGTGTCAAGAGCCTTTTCTATGGTGAATTATTTCACTGGGAGTCCTGGAACTTGACTTGCCCTTCTTGTTGTATTTTTCTACAGACATCAGGAGAAAACTGTCCTTTTCAGCAGCTCTAAGGGTTGGTTGGTTTTGGTAAAAATCAATTTAGGAAATAATTTCTCTTCAGCATGGATCTAGGGCTTAAAAATATCAACTTGCAGCAACTTTTGTTGCACAGGTAGGAAAAAAGCAGCACCATATTCACCAAAAAGATAATTTTTGGTAACAATATTTACTCGTTAGTGGATCGTAAGGTTAAGAACTGTTGGAAGAACATAGCACACATAGGAGAGATGACCTACTAGGGAGTCAAGCAGTGCTGGTACTAGCTAGTAGCACAGAGTGGCTTAGAGCCCAGACTCCGGAGCCAGAGTGTGGGCCTCCAGCCCTCACTAGCTGCATGCACTTGGTCAAGTCATGCACCTATTTTCCCCATTTGTAAAGTGGGAAGACATAGTATGTGTCTCAGAGTGTGGCTGAGGATGAAACTGGTTCATGCACATAAAGCACCTAGAATACAGCCCGGCAAAGAGTCAGTGCTCAATTGATAAATGTGTGTTGAAAGATCTTCAGTCCTTCCATTCTTCATGCAAATTTTCTCTCTGGGTAGAGCCAGCCCTCAAAGCAATGCAACTAAATGGAATCATTTTGGTCTCCAGTAGGAGTGAGCTTATTATATTTTCAGCATTATGTCATAAGACTTCTTTGAGGGACATGATCCCCATGAAACTTACTACTATAGGCATGCATTTACTCTAGGAGTGATTCACACCGTAATGCGAGGACTTCTTAATGAGAATCCAGGTAAAAACTGGTGTTTTTATCTAGGGACAGTAAATATGTAACAGATCATTTTTCTTTCTTTGCCTTGGTTGCTAGGAGTCTCAGAGGCAAATTTGTAGCAAACACATCTCTAGTTATCTATACAGGACTCTCCTTTGTCACAGGTTTTTATTTCTCCCTCCTTTAGTTTCATAAACATCCATGTCCTTACTTGTGAAAAAAAACCACCTCGATTATTCTTATATAACTGTGTACCATTGAGCAAATCGCTTTACCTCTTTGAGGCACAGTTTCTTCATCTTTAAAATGTAAAGTGGGGCTGGGTGGCTTTTACATTTTTTTCCAGCTTCAAAATGCTGATTCTTAATTTAAATAAGTTCTTCTTGTTGTTGTTAGAGACGATAGCCTGGGTAAATGAAGGGAAGATTCTTTGGAAAACAAATGATGCATAATATTATCAGAGCCAAAGGATGTAGGAGAATCTTTCAGATCTTCTCACTTTAGATATTTTTGCTGTCTCTCTCACTACAAATTACCCAGAGCATTTAAAGACATGATCATAAATATTTCAGTTAGTTCTTGGTTCTTTTCCAGCCGTGAAGGAAAAGGCAGAAGGCTTTGTTTCTGGCAGTGGAGGTGGGCAAAGCATTTTAGTGACTTTCTCCTTTGTTTTTCCTATATCATATTCAAGGGAAAGGGAAGAATGGGACTTCAAAGAATAAAGAAAATAAGAGAAGACTGTAAACCTCTTTTGCCACTTTCGATAGAAGGGAAAAATCTAGAGTTCTTATCTCCTTCTCTTGTTCACCTACCACTTAAGAGTTACAGGGAGAGCTTCAAAGGCTTAGCATTGTCCACTCGATTGAACTACGTTATCAGAGAAAAGACTGCCAGATGTTTAGCAATCAAACTTGGTGCAGAACATAACTTTAATGGAAAACAGAAGGGCGTTTTGTTTCCCTCCCACTGTGCTATCTATCTGAGAGACTTTCAGGAGCCCACTTTCCTTACCCTCTTTGAAAAGCACGTACACACTTTCTGAGGTGCTATAATTTGACCTAATTTGATATATTAAAAAGGTGAATTTTGCATATACTTGTGAAATAAGTAACTTTGCATCCTTAGGAAAGTAGTTTATAAAGCCTGCATTTTCTAGCATTAAGACCACCTTAGAGAGCAATTAATCAAACACAAATAGGAACATTTGGTATTAAAACCACCCCAAAAGAGCCAAATCCTATTTTCCCTGTCTATACCTGGTCAGCTCCCATGGGACCTCAGATTCAATATCATTTTTTTTTTTTGTAAAGACCTGGTAACTTTTTGATGGGCTAAGGGGGGTAGGAGTGTAGGAAATGTGTTTCTTAGAAAGAAGGAGAAATTTATTTTTCCTTCATTAAGATGCCTTAAAAAAGAAAAAGAAATATCAATTATTTTAGGCTGAATTGGAAGAGGTGCTTTCAGTAGATTATATGGATCACTTTGACAATGAAGGAGATACTGCCTCCAACACTAAGATATTATGGAAATGACTAAGGAGTAAAGGCTCTTCATAGCTGCAGAGAACAGAAGGTGTTTAACTTATTCAAAATATATATTTGCCTAAGGTGGGACTGGCTTGTTTTTAAAGGGTTTGTCCCATACCCCAAAGTTTATTCTTTACAAACTTATCTCACAGTAAAGTGCCCATCTGTGAGTTGTAAAACAAATCTAAGATGTCTGGCTGTAGTGAGGTCATGGGTAAGCGTAAGGAAAATTTGATTTCAGTGGCTACTTCCTCTAGATGCTATGCATTCTGATCCTTTCTTATAACAACAACAACAATATAAAATAAAATAAATGGAAATTCAAATATGGATGAAAGTAATTTGTAGGTTTTCTGTTACTTTTTATTTTGTTAGATTTTAACTTTCAGATATAGTGCAGTTTATAAAACTGGTTGATTGAGCAAATGTTACTCCATTATTTAAGACACAGTACTTAGCCTCATCTCAGGTCTCCTGATCTTCCCTTCCTCTCTCTGCCTGTCTCATTTTCCATTGAATTTCCAGTGTTTAATAAGCAGGAGAGACTCAAAAAATAGGCAGTAGGTATTGGATTGGATGCTACTCAAGCCTACACAGGGAAGATTTCTTTCACAGACCTTTGAGTATGCTCTGTATGCCCAACTTGATTGACAAATGGTGTTTGGAAAGGGAAATTGTTCAGAAGGTAATAAAAATATCTTTGTTTATAGTCAGACTGCAAAGCAAAATGAGAAAGTTCTCAAGCCCGATTCCCAGTTCTCTGGTCCAGATAGATCACTCAGACTGTGGTGGGCCTCACTTGGTTTCCAGTTTGCCCCTCGAGAGGTGAGCTTAGGCTTTTTTAGGTTAGGGTCACTATCCAGATGATTCTGTCCTCTCTTCCTCTGCATTCCCTTTAATAACAATGCTTTTTCCTTGTTCAATGGCCTGTGAGGAGCCTTAGAGTAGAGACCCTCCGTGTAAAGGTATCTTTTATTTTCTCTCTTAGGAAAGTGCTTCAAAGAGAAGTCAAGCTTTTGGCCTGATCCCTTTTCCCAAGTTCATTGCCATGTTCCCAATTAAACAAAAGTTCCTACATTGGATTCCAGTGGGTATCACCTATTTCAGGCACTCAAAGAAGGACTTGGCTTTTGGGAGGAATGTTTCATGTTAAATATATATGTAATTTTTGAATTATTACTGTCAAATATTATATGTGCTTATTTTTAATTCTCATTTAAAAGAAAATCACAGCAATTTCCTGAAAATCGATGTATTTTAAAAGGGAAGCAACTTACAGGAGGAAAAAAAAGAGGCTGAAAATCTGTTTTGTTTCATATTAAGGAGAGATTTATTAGATATATATATTTTTAAATCATTATTTTAAGGAACAAAATCTGGGATGGTATAAAAATGAGTCTACAGTAGAGAGCTGATCACTAAAGAAGTGATATTTTTCTGATGAAAGGAGAATATATTTTAAGTCGTTTCAACTATATGCTCTGTGATATGTTAGTTTACAGATACAATTTTTTTTCTTTACATCAACAATTTATGTGCCTGAAATTTTGAATTAATTCATGACTACTACTGAGACACTTCCTGTCTCAGGCACAGAGACCAAGGCCAGACAAATTTCATGAAAATCTGTAAAAATAAATTGGAAGTGCACAAACCATGCCTTTAGGATTTCAAACACCAAATCTTGTTTACTTGTTTCCTTTTTTGATTATGATAACAGAAATGCTTGACTTGTGGTCAAGGAGAAACTGGAGGTAAACTAAACTGGAATTTGAGAACTTAGGGACATAATCAACCCAAACTGTCACTTTTCAGTGGATTTCAGTGGTCCCCCAAAAAGACGAGTTGAGAAAATAGAACCAACACCAGTGCCAGAAAAAAAAATTGAAAGCATCTTCCCCACTGATGGGCAGGTAGCATCATGTTTGTGCTCCAAACCACATAGAAGCAGGGGCTTAGTGTTTAAAAGAAAGGAGGGTGGGATGATGGTACTGGGAGAGTGTTGATGCAGAATGCATGGTCTTTTTGTGTAGTAGTTAACCAAAGGGTGATTCTTAGAGATCATATCTGCCCCAAACTGCAATTAAAAGGGTAAAACAAAACAATACATATAAATAGTTTAACAAGTCAATAGTTGCTTCTTGAATGCCCACTGGGGCATTGCTTTGTCATAGGGTATCACAGAGTTAGTCTTTAAGCTCTATGAGCCGAGAGACCTTGTCTGATATTTATGAAAGGCCCTTGCTGTTCCTGGAATACAGTAGGCACTTAGTAGATATTTGTTCAGTGAGTGAGTGGAAAACATAATGCAAAGATCTGTAAGATGAAGTCTCTGCCCACGAGGAGCCTATTGATTATGAAAGCATTCACAGAGTGCTTTACAGTTCACAAAATCTGTTGACCTACATTATTATGTACAGTAGTCAGGGGTTCCAAGTCTGGTTTGTATCACAATCACCTGAATAGGCCTTTTTTTTTTTTTTTAAATGTGCAGATGTTTGCAACCCAATCTGCTTAGGGAATGGAATCTGTTGGGAAGTAGTAGAGATGGTGGAGGAAGCAGGTATCAGCATGCATCGGGTGATTCTTACACACAACTGTATGCTGATAGAGGGTGTCACAGTGAAGAGGACAGGTTGCTGCCTCTGGGCTTTGAAACGTGGCTCTAGTACTTTCTAGCTTTTTAACTTTAACTTCCCTGAACCTCAGTTTTCTCATCCATAATATGGGGAGAATAACAATAACTACCCTCATAGGACTATTGGGTGGATTCAACGAGATAATCTATGTAAAGTGCATATCCCAGGGCTTGGCACAGAGTGCGCACTCAGTAAATTTTGTTTGTGATTTCTTACCATCAAGGCTTGTGGCTTATTTCATTGTCAGTACTACACCTAGGCTGAAGAACCGCATTCCCTGGTCTCTTGGGTGACGCTGTTGTGTCATTTTCTCTCTTCTGTTTAACCACAAGATGGTATGAGAAGCTACTCCTCCTGAATCCCAGCCAGGACCAACTAGACATTTGGTAAGGTCAGAACAGAATAGACTGTGGCATTTCCGATCCCCATTGGACTTCCCTCTAGGATGAACGTACTCATGTTGTTTCAGGATTTCTAGTCAGGCCTGGCCTCTAAAACAGAAGCTCAAGTTATCCCAAAGCAATAAGCTCAGGAACTCCATGAAATGTTGATATGGATCTAGTTTCAAAGGTTATCAAATGTTCAGAAGCCAAGAAAGGGATGAGAGGTTAAGGGTTGGTGGGAGGGGGTCTAGCATTTTACCCACAGGCGAGAATTTTTGCTGTAGCGAGAAAAACAAGTTTTGACTAAAGTCAGTGGCCGAGAAAGCAGGTAACTTTAAATTAATGATAACTATAATCTGAGTCTCTCAGATAAACAAACTAAGCAGCTGTAATAGAATGAAGTTTATCAGAGTGTGATAGGAAGGTCAGGCGTGACAAATTGGGAGACTGGGATGTTGAGCTGGCTCACGACTTTATATAACTAATATACCTGCTAAATTTAAACACAAGCAGCCTTCTCTGGAGGTGTGTGGTGGAGAGGTGAAGGGGCAGATTGAAAACAATGGTCTTTATTTTCATAATGTACTTTAATTTTAGGCCAGAGTTGGATGAGAACTTTCAGCTAACAGTATACTTTTTGGCAGTTCTGTGTTTTTCTAAACTGAGACTACCCTTAGCCCTGTGGAACACCCCTATTTTTCTGTCAAACTACTATATCCAGTGCATTTTTCTCTGGCCTCCCTGGAAGTGGAATTGTCTCGGTCTATCCCCTGCAGAACGCAAAACATAAACATAAGGGCATTAAAATGGAAACAGGATCTTGGTTCTCACTGTTTCACCAGGCTCCTTAGCACTGACCTCTGACCCTCATTAAGATCCCATGGAAAGTCTGGGCATCTGGGGTGTGTAGCTCACTGTGGGAATTTTTTTTGTTGTTATGATTGTTGTTTTCCTCCTCCCGGATTATTTTGGCTTAACCTGGGGCTATGATGTAAAATAAGCCACTTTCAAGAGCTTTTCCTGACCTCGCTTGGGGATGGGGTTAGAGGATGGGATATGGCTGCTACCACTGTTGACTCGAAGAATCCGTTTTTAAGTCTTCATCTAAAATTCATGTGAGAAAATAAAACATAGCACTTCTTCCATTTTCTTGCATTAATGACAGATAAGTTCTTGTTTTTGAACACCCATGTAGAATTGTTGAAGGTATTGAGGCTTCGTGTTTTTTCACTTGTTACTTTTTTTAGAGTAGGCCTCTAGATCTGGTACCATTTTCTTGATTTATATTGTGTCACATCACGCTATCATTAAAGAAGACACCTTTCCTGATTATTCTATGGGAAAGATTTGAGAGAACTTAGTTTTTCTTTAAAGGAATTCTTTGTTCTCCTTGAACAGTTGGAGAGGCTAAAGTCTAGAAATATAATTGGAAGGTAATTTTAAATATTCTGGTTGAGTGGCTAATTTAGGAGTAATTAGTAGAAGATTTAGAAAATTCTCAATAAGAGCAGAGGAGCAGCCATCCACGATGAGACAGAATGATCCTTTCGTCTTCGGTTGGACACCTCTTTGCATGTCTTGGGGTCATAGCCTTCAGTTCAACAAGGGCCAAGTTTCATCTTAAGCTTTTCTCATCCATGGTAGACTTTCTCAAGGCTCAATTCCAGTTGATATAAGAGTAACTGTTATGACAATGCTATGCTCATAGAAGGCTGATAAGTTTTCATACAGGTATTTTGGATTGATTTTGTTTTTAAAAGAATATTAACAGAAGCAAATAATCAATCTTTGTAGTATTTTTTCCTTTTTGAAGAATTCAATGTATTCTGTTATAAAATTTCTAAAGAACACATAGAATTTTTATTTTGAAATGGAAAAACTGACACTCAGAAGGGTGACTTGCCCAAGGTCACCAAGTGTCCTTGTATACAAAACTCAAGTTCTCGGCCTCTAGTACTGAACTGTATTTATAAGTAAAGAGAAGCGGCAGAAGAAAAAAACAACGCTGCTCTACCTCAGAAAAGAAAAGAAAAAGCCAGGAATGCATGTATGTCCTTTCGAGCTCTCTATATAAAAAATAATCTTTTCCAGGAAGCCCTCTTTTATTGGATGGGCATTTGTGGAATATTCTAAAATCTTCCTAATAGAGTCTATTTTTTTCTTTAATTTTGTTTTAGGACTTAAGCTTCTAGAAGGCAGATATATATCTGATCTCTACAGCACTCAAGCTACAGTTATTCAATATTCAAATGTTGGGAGGAGAAGCAACGGTCTCCCCTTGCTAGATTAAACAGGCCACTGAAAGAGGCCATGGAATAGGTCCTCCCTGGGCCACACCATTCTTTCTCCCTGAAAATACCACTCCCCCTTGTACTCTGCTATTCCAGGCCCAGAACCTTTTAAAAATTGCCTCTTTAACAAAGCCTCTTTTATTGACACATTTCAGTCCTCTATGGGCACCTAGTTTGCTTCATTTGACTTTATATATTTTTTCATGAGCATTCTTCAGCTCTTTGATGTGTCTGCTCAGTCCTTTTAATTAAATTATACACTCTTTTTTTTTTTTTTAATACTTTTTTATTTTGAACTCCATAGGGCCTAACATACTGCTCTATACAGAGCAGGCAGTCAATATGTTTGCTGACTGATTATAATATGACACGAGTTATGGGCACAATCAATTACTTTACCACGTATAGGATTAGTACAACTCTCTTTTCTGTGGAGAGATGGGATGGAACCAGAAGAGACCCCCTGTGTCTATGTAGCCCACATGTCCCATTCAGGAGCTCCAAATGGGGAGCATGGTCTGACATGGCAAAACTGAGTTTACCTTTACCAATAACTGTAACTTATATATGTATAGCTCCTTGAAAATTCAGATATTTTAAATGTATATTATCTCATTTGATTTTAACAAGAAAACTGGAGTCAATATGCATTGACTCTATTTTATGGCTGTGGAAACTGAAGCTCAGAGGGACTTAGTGACTTGTCCATATTCACATCTTGCAAGTAGCTGAACCTTGAACCCAGTGTTTTGTTTCCTTTTACCTCTGGGGTTCATGCTCTTTCCAACCCACCGTGCTGCTTCTCTCATTCCATAAAGCTATCACTGCAGTGCTCACCATTTGTGGCTCATCCTGGAGTAACAACTCTGCCTCAAGTGATATTTGCAAATTCTCTTAAAGAGAGCCCCATGACTACTAGATGCTCTGTAGCTTCTAGCATAATAAAATTGTAATATTGAAAGAAGAGGTCTTAAAGCACTGAGGGCTGCACAAAAAAGAACCACATGTAGCTCAAACATTGTACTCTGAGCATGTTGAGCTCTCATGCTTCATTTGACCAGCATGATTCTGGCTTTAGCTTGGAAGGAAGTTTAGTGTAAGGTTCTGGGCCAACTGACCCACCAGAGGGAAGATTAGAACATCCTTTTCCTTTTTCTCAGAACTGGGAGGGCACATTTAGTGGCAACTTTCTGAAGGAGCAGAAAGCCCAATATGTATGAAATTGTCAAAGAAAGATAATCTATTAATACAAAATATATAGTCATTTCCATAAGGTGCTTTCAGAACAATGTGCAATCACAACGCAGTAACAAAATTTCAACTAAGCAACATGGAAATGTTGGTGGATTAACTTCTTCCCACCTACCCCCCAACAATGACCACACTGTACCATATGTAGTACTTCCTGTTTTGTTTTGGTTTTAAGCCTCTGTTTGATTTCAGCCAGTTTAGACTTCATAGTCTCAAATCTCTTAGGAAGCATAGCTGTTCTGGCTCAGATCCTTCCACTGAACCCCACTGTCTTGCACACCCCCAGCTGCACAGATCCAGTCTTCCAGATTTAGTAGAGATCATTACCATCCATAAATTTTATGTGCATTAAAGGTAGTTTTCCCCTCTTGTAATCATCATTAATATTTGATGGCCAAGGTATTATTCTTTATCGATAATTTTATAGATCATAGTTAATTTAGAAAGAAAAATAATCAGAACTGTAATGCAAAGTAGTACAGCTCCACTTTAAAAAGTGACCTTGTCAAAAGAGATGCATTTTTACTTCAATTAAATTCAAAGTCAGTCAGTCCCATAGGTAATGTTAGCAATTATAAGAATACTTTGCAAAAGTAGTTAAAAAACACTCAGAGAACTTTTATGTGATGATTTTAAAGCAAGAATGACTTTCTTCTAAAACTTCAATTCTTTATGAGATCATTTTGGAGTGTACTGTTACATAAAACATGAGGTCAGTAACTAAGGCTAATTAAATTTTAGTAGGAGCAAAAGTCACCAAAAGGTTTTTGCATTCATCCTACCAATTCTAAAACAGTGATACAATACACCATTAATAGCCTTAGAATTGCTAATTATTTCAACATGAATAGCGATATCAACGCTGTCAGTTTAATTTAATACACTCAGGAGAATTCCTGCAGAATGCATGATTTCTCTATTATTTCCTGGTTTTCACAACTACTAAAAGCTATAAATTCTCTTTCCTTTCTTCAAAAAGAGATTACTAGTCTAGACCCTTCTCACCTTTTTGAGGAATGTTGCAGTTGTTATTTTTTAAAGAAATGGGAAGTAAAAAGAAAATAGAAATTCAGGAATGAGGGTAGCCCAGATTTAATTCTGTGATCTAGTATGAGGCAAAGTGATCCTAACTCCAAAGGAATTAAAATGCTCATGCCTTCTCTTGGTTTCAGTGGAGTTTCTACTTATGGAATGACCCTAGACTTGGGGTTGAAGTGTCTTCTTTTTGGAGAGGAGCTAAAATGAAAGCAAGGAGAAGTGTAAGTGAGAAGAAATTGTTTGATTGAATAAACAAATACATTTTATTCACTAGAAACTTTATCAAGTTAAAAAGGAAGAAGTGATCTACTCATTTCACAAAGTATTTCATTTAGAAAGCATTAGAGAACAACCACAGCTTTTTCATGGGGGAAGAGTGAGTTAAAATTTATTCTACAAAACATTAATTCAGTAGTAACTAATTAAAAAGTACTAGGTTAGGCCTTAAAATCATGGAATCTCAGGGTTGGATGAAACCTTAAGGATAATCTATTCTAAGTTTTTAATGCATATGATCCCTCTACAAAATCCCTAAAATGTAATTGACCAATCTTGGCTTGGGTATCTCTAGTGACAGGAAACTTACTATCTAATTTTCAGAACATTCTAATTGTTTGAAAATTCTTTAAACCAACCATCCTTGAATTTTCACTCATTTGCTGGTTTGGTGTCTCCCAAAATTTGGTATTTGACATGGTTTTAGGTGATATACAAGAAAGAGTCTTTTAATTTTAATAGTAATATATATTTCAACATACATTCAAAAGATATACTAGTGTACCAAACTCATGATTTCATGGATTATTATTGCTTAGGATGAAGTTAATGGAAAAAAAAGTGAGTCCATGTAAGGCTCAGCTGAGAAACTATTAAGTAAATGTTAAATGTATGTCAATATGAATGTGACCGAAATCGTGAGGGTGATTACAAAACTACCAAATATGAAAAACAATACCCTGGGTCTACACTGTGGGAACCAGAACAGATGCCGTACTCCTGTATAATGGCAGACTGTACTGTCATGAGATTAGTCAGGAAGGTGTATACAGATAAATTGGGGCAGAGAGAAGAGGTAGAAGGCTGCTGCAATAGCGGGGCAGACATCCTGATGGCCTGAACCATGGCGGAGGCAACAGAAATGTTGAGAAAGAAGTCTATCAGTGAAGTTTCATGGAAAGAACATAGTCTTGAGTTTTGAAGGACTCAGATCTTAGTCCTACCTCTCCTCTTCCTAGAAGTCCCCTTACTTCTCCAGGCCTCAGTTTTCCTCATATGTAGAATGGGGATGGTTTCCTATGTGATCCCCAAAATTCCTTCTCTGAAGACCTTTGATTTTACAAGAATCATTGTGAATGCGTGGGCTCAGCAAATGAATGGAAATATGAGGAATGGGAGAAGAAAGAATTGAAGAGGGCAGTGAGGTTTGAAGAATGGGTGACTAGTGTCATTCACAGAAATGAGAGAGTCAAGTGAGGAAGATAATTTGGAATCAGTGGGCAAGGGAAGATTAATTTGGATCTGTTGCAATGGAGATGCCAGTAACATCTCTTTGTGATGTCTGACAGGTCCTTGGGCACTTGGGAAAGAGTGAGACTCTATTTTCTTATTTGTAAAACAGAAATGAGGTGATCTGTAAGGACTTACATAGAGATAGTAGGTGAACTCATGGAAGTGAAGAAGATTATCAATAAAGAAAATGAGGAGAGAAATTGCAGTTAAGGGAGTAAATGTTTATTGAGAAGCTACTATGTGCCAGGCATGTTATTTACATTATCTCATTTAGACTTCATGGAAGTCTTGTGAGGTATGTGTAATTCTCCCCATTTTACAGAATAGAAAAATGATGCTCAGCAAGGTCCAGAATTTCACAAGAATGAACACATAGCTCAGATTTGAACCTATCTGTCTAACTTCCAAATTTATGTGATGCCAGTTCCATGAGGACAGAGATGTGTGAAACATGGATAATGAAGGGAAGGGATGAAGACAATGCATAGGAGTCCTCTGAGGGGTAGAGGGAGAACTGTTGATCATGTGAGGTGAGTTGCATCCAAAGCTAGGGAGAAAGAAAGGAGGGAACAATTACATTAAATGTGGCAGAGAAGACAAGAGGGGTGAGAACTGTAAAAAAAATTTGGGGTGCATGACAATGAGGTCGATGATGCCACCTCAGAGAGTTTTCCAATATATTGATTGGGGTGGACCTCAGATGGGAGCATGTGGGTTATGAAAATGGTAATTATAATAGTAAATATATACTGAACACTTACTGTACGCCAGACACTTGTCTAAGTGATATGCGTGCATTAACTCATTTAATCCTAACAACAACTGGCTTATTGAGTGGGCTGAGCTCACTAGGGTTTAAGGCAGGAAACAGTTTTATTATTTCCTAACACAGCCTTTCAATCTCATTCCCTCATTTCTCCATGACAACCCCTGGACAATATATTGAGCAGATCCCCTAACTTTTCTTGATCACTTTTCAGGTACTGTATTGGAAACTACAATCCATACATTAATATAATGGATACCATGTGGTGGCAAAAAGAATGAAGATGTTCTTTATGTACTGAAACAAAATGTTAAGTGGAAAAAAAGCGAGAGGGTGAATATAATAAACTACCAATATGAAATAAAGGGAAAACCATGCATGTTCATATTTAATTATGTATGCATTAAATACCACTTGGACTATCACCAAGGAACTAATAAAAGTATGTGCCCATGGAAAGGGGAAGTTGTTGGCTAGGGTAACTGTAGAGAGAGGGAAACTTTTCACTGAATGTCTTTGATTTTTAATCTGCTCGAATGTATTACTATTGCGCTCAGTCAGCTATTGCCACAATAATGATGCATAACAACAATCGTCTCCAAACTCAGCATTGATTCTCATGCTCACAGGCACGTGGTTCGGCTGAGTGGCTCTGCTTTAGGCTGCAGTTGTGCAGATTGCCTGTGGTGGCTCAACTTCATTTGCCTCGTTTGGGGGCCCCAGCTAGAGGGGCAGAGACTTTCTGGGGCATGTTCTTTTCACAGTGAGGTCAGGAGCTCCCAGAGGGGTGGTAGAAAACACTCATGCTTCTAACTAAAAGCCTAGGCTTAGCACGTTCACATAGTCACTTCCAACCCACATGCTTAAATAAGTGGGGCAGCATACTCCTCCAGGAGGTAGAGAGGAATGAACCGTTGCTGAACACTAATCTACCCCACTATTAAAAATAATTAAGTTCATGTGAGTCTAATATCAAAATTTTAATCTCTCATCCAACCCCAAATTTCTCCTTTCCCCACTGTAGCTCAGGCTTGACCCATATTTAGAAATTTATAGGAAAGGGATCATGGCCAGTTTCGTTTCTTTTCCCTCCCTCCCTTCCTTCCTTCCTTCCTTCCTTCCTTCCTTCCTTCCTTCCTTCCTTCCTTCCTTCCTTCCTTCCTTCCTTCCTTCCTTCCTTTCTTCCTCCCTCCCTCCCTCCCTCCCTCCGTCCCTTCCCTTTACCTACTCTCTAACGTTTACATGCTATTTCTGGCTTCTCGAAAGTTGGGTGCAAGGAAGAAGGATGATTAGAAAGAAAAAGCAAGTTCTAATGTGGCTGGTCTTCTGTAATATAAATTGGGGTCCTATGTGTGACCCATGGCAAGGTACTGGTTCTTTGTTTCATGAAACACTTGGTGACTTCTTTGGAGATTCCTTGGCAGGAACCTCCTGCTCAACCAGTCCTCGGTACAGGTAATGCATCTTCAGAATGACCACTCCTGACTCCTGCTTCTGGTGGTACACCACTCATAGAGGTTTACAGTATGTCAGATCTGTTGGGTGTGATTCTTTCAAGTACTCAAGCCCTGCTACTACATACCACCTATGAGAACAAAGTACCCTTATCTAAACAGCTTATCTGCTGTTGATTCAAGTGTAGCTTGCATCCATTGTAGCCCTTATTCTCTGCTCACAGAGGCAGCCACTCATCATTAAAGTTTTCCAGGTGAAAGCCAGTTTTGGCATCTTCAAGGTTTTCTTGAATCACTTACTCAACTCGGCTAGATAGTAAGGAAGGAACTCATCCCTTCAAATGCATAGCTTTAATCAGTTCTTCACAAACAAATCCTCACCTCTCTTCTCCCCAGTCTATATTAAGCCTTTTATTACATAGTTTGGAGATGGATGGTGGGTTAAGGAAGCGGATGGCATCCAGAAGCAAGGATTCTAGACACAGCTCTGCCACTAACTGTAGAAGTGACATGAATGATAATCTAGTTCAACCTCATTTTTCTAAAGAAGAGGAAACTGGGGCTCATACACTTTACATAACTTGTCCTCTTCAATCTGATAGTGACAAAGCTCTGTTTAAATCTGTGTTTTTTGGACCATAGTATAATGTTTTTTTCCCACTGAATCAAAGCAGGAAGTCTTTCCTTATGTTTAAACCACCCTCTTTTTGATTTAGACCGTTTCTTCTTGTTCTGGTCTTGGCAAAGACCAGACCAGGAGAACAGCTGGTCACCATTTTTTATATGTGAACATTATAAATAAAACGCCTTCAAACCTGCCCCAAGAGTTAGGATTTCTTTTAGAGTCTTAAGCCTCCGGGACTCATTTTAGTCCATTCAAACTACAAAATGCTTTGGTTCTGAAGATCTTCTGAAAGACCTCAATAAAGATCTCTGCTCACAGTCCATTCTTCATTCGGTCCCTCTGTAGGGCTGGAGGGAGATGTGCAAAGCCAGCTGAACGTGGGACTCATTATTCCTAGAGGAAGGAATATTTCAAACCTAATACTTAGATTCCAAACTCTTTTCTCTGTAGGAGTTATACTGCTTAAGTAAAATAACATTCTTAACTCCGAGTATAGAGTTCTTAAATAGGAACATATATCTTCTTTTTTTCCTGTTTTTGGAAATTTAAAATTCATTAAGTTAGTAACCTTTGAAAATTTCCATCCTCCCACTTTATTATCTGTCAGCCTCAGGTCTCCCCTCATCCTTGTCACAGCCTCTCTCCCTATAAGGATATATTCTGTTCCCTTAGTGCTTCGTTTCTCACTCTTCTGAGCGTTATTGCCCTTTCACTGCCTATCTCTGAAGGCTTGTGAATGTGCATGTGCAGACCCCACATTTACAAGCACAATGCAGATAAAAGACCAAAATCTTTAGTCTTCAGAGAAAAATTGTGACTCTCCTCAGGTACTGTAGGTGTCTCATTTCATTTTCCAGCTTGAAAATATAAGAAGAGCCCTGAATTGCGATCTCGTGTCATGCCTCAGCCAGGCCTTCTTAAAAGTACAATTCCTTCCCAAAGGAAATGAGAGAGCTATTTAAAACAAGCAATCAATCTATTTAGAAATCAGCACAATCTGAAGAACATTTCTTACAGTGATGAATCGAAGGAAGAGAGGCAAAGAATTTTTTAAAAATGGATTTAAAAGGAGATTTTGGACCCATCAGCATTCACAGAGTCCAGACACAGAAATTCAATTCCATTTATCATGTAGAGAAAAGATTAATCACTTGCAGAAATCTTGAAATCAGTGTCCTGCATTCAAAGTTGTTAAATGAGAATGATTTTTAATTACCACTATCTGCTCAGTATTAACATTTTCTGCATGGTTTGATTGTCTTGCTGAGGCATGAGTTGTCTTTCATTCCCCTCTCTTTCAATCCCCAAATCAAGTCCATAGCTACTCCCTGAAAATTTTTCAGAGGATTCAGATAGATTCATCCTTTCTTCTTTTGAAAAGTCAGCAGCTCACAGGAAGTGAGTACTTCACAGGAATGCATGCTAGTCCAGTAATATGTTACTTGACTATTGCTTTTATCTTCTCTTTACTTTTTTGTGTCCTGTACTTGCAAGTAAGGATGATCTGCTATAAGTATCATTTAGGGACTGCCATTTCCATGTGCAGTCTACCTACTACAGCTTCTAGTTATTTCTTTAACTGAATCTAAACAGTCTTATGACTCTAGGACTACATTTCTGTTGCTGGTTTTGGCAGAATTTTTTTGCCACTGAACATTTGTTTTTCCTGGTAAAATCATCTCATTAATTCCTCTATTGCATAGAATCTACTGGGACTGTCAATCGAGGACACCTGTTCCACTCTGGCCCAGGCAAAAGTGCATGATCCAAACCTTTTCCCTGGAATTTGACACGAGCAGTGTGACAAAAGCCTGAAAATGGCAGGAGCTCATTTATCCCCAAGGAGGCTACCCGTCTGCCCCTGCTCCCTGGACCCCAGTGTTGCTTTGGCTCTGATCCTTGCTGAGTCTATTTCTTCAGGTTTCTTCACAATGCTGTAAGCTACTAGACATCCTTCCAATAAATTTTGTTTTCTGTTTAAATTAGAGTTGAGTTTTGTTGATTACAAACCAGAGACTTCTGATTGAGACATAATGGAATTGGCCACAAATATCCTCTAGTCTACTTGGTTTTCCCATCTCTGGTCAAGAGTGGGATAGGCTCACATGCAAAAAAATGAAAGTAGACCCTTACCTTACACCACACACAAAAATTAACTCCAAATGGATTAAAGACTTGAATGTAAGACCTGAAACTGTGAAACTTCTATAAGAAAACATAGGCAGTACACTCTTCGACATCGGTCTTAGCAACATCTTTTCAAACACCATGTCTGACCGGGCAAGAGAAACAATAGAAAAAATAAACAAATGGGACTACATCAAACTAAAAAGCTTCTGCACAGCAAAGGAAACCATCAACAAAACGAAAAGACAACCTAACAATTGGGAGAAGATATTTGCAAACCATACATCTGATAAGAGCTTAATCTCCAAAATATATAAAGAACTCATGCATCTCAACAACAAAAAAACTAACCACCCAATTAAAAAATGGGCAAAAGACCTGAACAGACATTTCTCCAAAGAAGATATACAGATGGCCAACAGACACATGAAAAGATATTCAAAATCATTAACTATCAGGGAAATGCAAATCAAAACTACAATGAGATATCACCTCACGCCCGTCAGAATGGCTATAATTAACAAGACAGGAAACAACATGTGTTGGAGAGGATGTGTAGAGAAGGGAACTCTCATACACTGCTGGTGGGAGTGCAAACTGGTGCAGCCACTATGGAAAACTGTATGGAGATTCCTCAGAAAATCAAGGTTAGAACTACCATATGATCCAGCTAGTCCACTGTTGGGTATTTATCCAAAGAACTTGAAAACACCAATTTGTAAAGGTACATGCACCCCTGTGTTCATTGCAGCGTTATTCACAATAGCCAAGACTTGGAAGCAACCTAAGTGCCCATCAAGGGACGAATGGATAAAGAAGCTGTGGTATATATACACAATGGAATACTACTCAGCCATAAGAAACGATGAAATCCAGCCATTTGTGACAACATGGATGGACATTGAGGGTATAATGCAAAGTGAAATAAGTCAGAGGGAGAAGGTCAAATACCATATGATTTCCTTCATTAAGTAGTAGATAATAACAACAATAAACAAACACATAGGGACAGAGATTGGATTGGCTGTTGCCGGGGAGGGGGAGGAGGGGGTGAAGGGGATGGTTCGGTACATGTGTGTGGTGATGGGTTGTAGTTGGTGTTTTGGTGGTGAACATGATGTAATCTGTGCAGAAGTGGAGGTGTAGTGATGTACACCTGAAATTTTTACAATGTTGTAAACCAATGTTACTGCAATAACAAAAAATAAAAAAAAAAAAAGAGTGGGATAGGCTCTTTTGGAGCTATAAATTGGCTCTTTGGTCTTCCTAAAATTTCTTCCTTCTTCATGCTATTATACTTTACCCTTTTCATCCTTTATAGTATTTCTTCAACTTCACTATTTTTTAATGAAAATTAACTCCATTCAGTGCTCCATGCTAACTTCCCTCCAGAATTTGCTTAGCACTCATTTGCTATTTGTCGGATCCCAAAGGTGACTCTCCCTGCACGGAGAAGATCTCTCACCATTTGTATCAGGATAAGCTGCCAAATGCTGAGCAAATAAAACAATTGAGCCACACTGTATCCACTCCTGTACTTTTCAATCAAGTATACCAAGGACAACTTACTAGTTAGATCAATCCTGAATCACTATTATCAAATGTAAATTATCCATAGGAAAATCATTATCAGAGTTCTCTCCCCCTCAAAGAGCAGGAAATAAAGTACAGCTGTGATAGGGTCAAATCCGGGCAGATGGTCAACGCACAAAATTTATTTTTGATCCATACCAGCGGAATAAGCTAGCAAATGATCCTAAAATCTCAGTGGCTTCACAACAAAAGTTTATTTCTTGCTTGTTCTCCATGTTTAACATGGGTTACAAGATTTCTGCATATCATGGCCTCTCAAGGATGAGGTAGGTGGAGGCATCCTGTTGATGAACATATTTCTTTCTGTTGTTCATATTTATTTCATTGCAAAGCAAATAACATGGCCACACTACCTTTAGTTGGGCAGGAAAATGAAATCCCTCCATGTGCCTGGAAAAGGCATAAATTTTTGATACATAGTATTAATGATTACTCTAGACAGCTCACTCCTTATCCGTACTTCTCTTGCCCTCCCCATGCCCAGCATTCAACAGCTTAGAAGAACCCACCTCAGTCCAGGTACTTTTTCTGGGTCTTGCATTTGATTTAACTGAGCTGTTACCTGATCTCAACCAAGACATGAATCGATAATGATAGCATATCGAATTGATAAAGGCTTTATAGTTTACATAGCATTTCTCTATAAAAGATTTCCTTTGACCACCCAGGGACATAGATGGGACAGAGAGTATTAATTCCATTTTATACAGATGACTACACTGGAGTGTAAGGAAGCAAAGTGTCTGACCCAAATTCACAGAGTTAGAGCTGGGACTCAACTTTTTACATTAAACCCATGTTCATGTTTTGTTTTTTGTTTCCCCTACACTGCACTTAACACAGTGAGTAAATAGGGCATGTGGCACCTATGAATTTTATTACCATATAAAAGAGGTCCTCAAGAAGATAGAAATTCCTCCCAGAACCAAAGAAATAAAGCCATAATGATGGTCAGAGCAGCGCTTCTGGCTTATTATGACTGGTGGAAGGAGGCTCTGCCCCCCGTCCTTTAACACCCAATGAGGTGGCTGCCTGCTTTCCTGCCTACTTTTATGAATAGCTTGAGGTAGGGGAGCAGGGGCGTATGACTGTGCCTCATTGTCAGTTGATTAATAAGATGAGAGACGGCCATATCTTTGCTTTAAAGGAAAGTAAAGAATCCCTCTGATGTTGCTAGTAAAAATGAGTGGCTAACCTAACCCCTATGCTGGTAACCGTTTCTACCTTTATATCACAAGAACAGCAAAGCATACGTTTTTAACATCTACTTTTCAGGTGAGGAAATCTGCCTAATGTAGGTCAGTTTAATCACTCAGTCACTGGGAACTAGTTTGTTGCAAAAAGTTATGGCCATTTGTGTCCTAGAATTTCCGGTTTCAGACAGGTGTCAGTGTATTTCAATTTTTGGATTTGAAAATACTCGTTGTCACCAGGGGAGAGGGAAACAGTGTGGCCATGGACTTGGCTGCATCACGTCAACCTCTTGTCGTGCTCTCAAAGGCATGAGTTCTATTAGGGAGCACGTAGTGGGTAGTACAGGAACTTCAAGGTGACGGGAAATAACAGTTGACGTGTAATTGAAAACTCCACTAAAAAAGCCTATAAGACAGATGAAAATGGGAAATTGTCTAGCAACGTTTGCCCCTGAATATCAGTCACGGCCAGTCACCGAAAAGCTTCTCCAGGAACTCAACCACACGTTCCACGCTTCCCTGGGAGGGGTCGCCATCTCCCACGCGTGCAGCACACTTGCAGGCAGGCCTCTCCTGGCGTTTGCCTCCAGGAAGGTCATTAAAGGCAGAACAAATTAGGGCAGCTTCCCCAGCAGCCGCAATTAACTTTCAGGAATCTGGTAGGCGTAGGTATATTTTAGGACTGCAGAAACCATTAACTTTCTCGTTATTTAAAGAAGTGAACAGTAGGAGGAGAATCTGAGATCTCCTTTGCCACCATCTCTCTCTTCACTTCTCCCTTCTTCATCTCCCCACATCCCACCGTTCCCCTCCGTTTCATTCCTTCTCTGGCTGTCTTTGAGATATGTGGGGTCCCCTGCTCATGTGGGGATGGTGGCAGTTGTAACTTGGTGCCATTCTGTAAAGTCTCACTGTGTCCAGCCCTCAAGGAGAGCACTTACGGTTAAGTGGGGTCTTTTCTGCTCTGGGTCCACCCTGAGGACCAACTGGGGAGACTTGGTACAAGTCCTGAAGCCTCCTGGCCCTGTTCCATGTGGTGACAGGTGCCACTGATGCCTGTCATACATACAGCGCCCCTGCAAGTGCCTCTTGAATGCCCATCCATCTCCTTCCCATCATTCTCCCTCTGGCTCTCTGAAAAAGAAGGAAGCCCGCCCTCTCTGCAGGGGAGAGCAAGCAGCAAGTCGGCTCATCAGTCATTGCTTATGTCAGGTAGCAGCTGTGGATGACTGTTCAGAGACTGACACAGCCCTGGTCAGAACCTACATGACGAAGCCCCTTTGTCCTGTTAGATAGGGATCTCCGATTGGGAAGAAAATAATATCTACAACATTTAAAAATGTTAACATTCAAGAAATAGCATCTCATTTTGAATATCTGCTAATCCAATATCTCTTAGCTAGGATAACCTACATTTGTATTCTAGTACACACACATAAAAAGAATCTTTGGGGTTTAATTTCACTTTCCATTAATTATGCTTTATTCTAGAAAAGCAACAGTGAAGATAAAAGGAAAAGTGTGGGACAATGGTCTTGAGTCTCTTATATGAAGTGTCATTGATGTACATCCATTTAAGAGAGAGGAAAAAAATTGTTTGATTTCACTAAAGAACTAGGTGCTGTTATTTCATTTAAAAATAGCCCCTAGATTATTAGGCAACAATGTGAAAATCTAATCTGGTAACATGTTTGTGATTGTCACAAGAAGACACCTATGAAGAAATTCTAAGGAGACAACTGATTCAGGATTTGATGTGGCTTCTGGCAGAGCGAAGGGAGGCCAAGATGGCCCCAGCCTCTGAGGAAGCCTCTTTAATTTAAATGGGCATGCTGAGATGCAGCTGTGCTGATGAATGCATATTTATTGGACCTGGATAGGAGGCACATGCATAACTAATTAAACCATCCTGGTGTCAGCTACTCTGGTCAACATCCCCTTTAAAAAAAAAGCATCACTATTTAAAATGTACTTTGGGGGGCTGGCCCAATGGTGTAGTGGTTAAGTGCACGTGCTCTGCTGCGGCAGCCTGGGGTTCGGATGCTGGGCATGCACCGAAACACCGCTTGTCAAGCCATGCTGTGGCGGCGTCCCATATCAAATGGAGCAAGATGGGCACGGATGTTAGCCCAGGGCCCGTCTTCCTCAGCAAAAAGAGGAGGATTGGCAACAGATGTTAGCTCAGGGCTAATCTTCCTTACAAAAAAAAAATAGTAAAAAAAAAAATAAATAAAATGTACTTTGGAAGCAAAAAGTTATCAGTCACCTGGTTGACAAATAATATCTGTGAAGGAGTGCCAAGATAATTTTACTAAGACTAGAAAAATAGGGTTTAGGAATGTCTTTAATTTAGAGGTGACTTTATGAAAGTTTACTAAATGAAGAATGCTGATCAGCTATCTTTACCTTCTACCTGAGACTATTTTCTTCTTATTTTATGAGTTAAAAAGGACAGATGTCTAGAAAAAGTATAGAGCGGCAGGTTAGATCACATCTAGTCTATCTGTGCCCTTTAACCAGTGGAGGCAACGGAGCCGAGAGAAGGGAGTGGAATATGGACTAAGTAAGCTTCTCTGTTTCCCATCTGAGAGTCCTTCCACTGCATTACTGTCAGCTGACTAAGAATATCAGAATACCAGTCTTCAAAAAAATGGAACTGGTTAACAAAGAAAGTTCTTGAAATTTGTTTCTTTAACAAATCCAGACAAGATAAGTGGCCCTGGCCAAGATGGAAACAAAGAGATAGAACTGGTTAGCATCAGAATGCTGGAGTTCTGTTATCTCCTACTCTGCAACGCGTTAAATGATTCAATCTAAGCATTTATTTCATCCATACTATGCACACTTTGGATTTTCATTATCCAATGACTAAGTATCTATTGATATATCTAGTTCGAGGAGAATATTCCAATTTGGGGGGTTTCTGAGGGAGCACAATAAATAATGCTTTTCTTCCTTGCCCAGATTCTCAACTAATCAACAAATAAATCAACAGTAAGATAATGGAGTACTGAAAGATCACCTTTATTACTGATAAAATTTGAGCAATATATCTTAGAGTGCTTTCAGATGGGCTAGCTGAGCTGACTCCCAGAATCCAATGGGCTTTACTCACTAGTCACACAACAGTGACTATGGCAGGTGGGCAGGCCTGCTCCCTAGGGAAAAGGGGAGGGGCAGGGTCATATCAAATTTACGAAGCTGTTAAGTAACTCCATTTGCTTCACATGCCCTCGTCTTTGCTGGTTAAATGAGAGGGGACAAAGAGATAAGAGTTACTCTCCTTGAATTCCCCCATAGGAAGAAACAGGGTGGGAAGAAGCATTGCCTCCTAACAAGGGTGTTGGAATTTTGGTGGATTTTGCCTGTTATGATTCTTTCCTTTCAGTTGGCTATGAAAGACACAAGCCCAATATTCTGAGGAAGCACCTTCCTTCTTTATCAACTTGGAGACCACTAAATATGTGTCTGTGTTTGAATGGCCTTTTCTCCATGGGCTGAGGGAACTATCTCCCTCTGTGTCAGGGTGGAAAAAGAGGAAGGAGGAAGGATTTAGATGCATTAGAGAAGTGATACAAAGTGAAAAAAAAAAAAAAAAAGACAAACCATTCCTTTTCTGATATTCAAATAAAGATTTTGACAAACTTGAAACTATGTGAGAAGAAGAGAGAGAGAGAGAAAAAGGATTTTCTTTCTTTAGCATTGCAAGAGCCAAGCCTAGAAAATTCATTTTTCCAAATATTTATTGAATGCTGACTGTGGATTAGAGATTGGTCTAAACCTTGGGTATACAGCAGTGAATATAACCTATTGATAAAACTCTGCCTTTGCTGAGTTTATATTCTGTTTGGGGCAGAGTTGAGATCTAATGGGCCTACCATTGTATCTGCTCCAGTGAGGTAAATCAAAGCAGGGGCTAAATCCTGGATGCCTCTGTCAATTCTACAGTAAGAGTCAAGGGGTCACCAACAGGCCCCAATCAAGTTGGAATGGGCCATGCATCAAGCATTCCAGCTACTGACTTCAGACCTGAATGACCACAGAAGGAGTAGCAACAAGGTGAAAAATAAATGATAGCAGAGATACCGTCAGATCTGAGGACTCCTTCAATCCACTGACACAAAGACCTGGTAAGCCCCTTCTCCCACCATATACCCAGACACCATTTTGAGAAAAGAAGGGAGAAGGTGGCAAAATCTGCAAGTGGCTGGATCTCCAAAGGAGAATACTTAAGTGGATCTTGACTAAGAGTGCATTATCATTGAACTGAATGTTTAAACTAAAAGGAAACTTTATACTGGAATGACTGAAATATTTTTATGTGGATTGAATTTACTTTCTTTTTCCTGATATCTGCCAGTTGGGAGATCTGTCAGAGTAGTGCAGGTAATTTCATGACCTTGCCACATGATGCTATGGAGATGATGTCACATAAACAGCAAAGGTACTTGGATACCTCACTGCTGACCCTTTGTCTCAGACTAATTTTGGGACAAAAGAGAAATGTTGTCCTTCCTCTCTCTGAAGCTGGTGGTCTTTGGTAAACTCCATCTACTGGAGGGGTGATTTGTCAGCGATTCCCACTGTATACTTTCTCCTAAAGGTACTGGAGTTTTCAGAGGGTAGTACAGAAATGGTCCTAGGATTTAGGACTACACATGGCTTAAGGTACAGAAATTTGGGGTCCTTCTGGGGAAGTGAAGGGGTGCCTCAACAGGAGAGAAAGGAAGTTGCTAGGTCACAGCAGGGCTGGACCAAGGACTGCCCAAGGATTTATGTTTGTTGTGTTTGGCCCAATGGGCCTCGTTAATCTTTCTATGATGTCTTCACTTTTACCCTTCCTATTCTGACTGATTTTCACCCCTGATTTTATCACTTCAGCTGCTTTCCCAAATGTCAGCAAAGATCTCCAAATTACAACTCTAAGGGCCTCTTCCAACAACTCGTCCACCATCCTCCCATTGCATTCACTGCTAAAATTCTGCCTCTTTAAGATTCTGAGAGTAAAGTGCTGGTTCTTCCTATCTTTTTGAAAATTCTTTGTCAGTCTCTGTTATGGGCTGAGCTGTGTTCCCCCCAAATTTGAATGTTGAAGCCCTAATTCTCAGTACTTCAGAATGTAACTGTCTTTGGAGATAGGGTCTTTAAAGAGGTAAATTAGTTAAAATGAGGTTATTAGGATTGGCCCTAATGCAATATGACTAGTGTCCTTGTAAGAAGGGAAAATTAGGACACGGACACGTACAGAGGGAAGACCATGTGAAGACACAGGGAGAAGATGACCACCTACGAGCCAAGGATAGAGGCCTCCAAAGAAGCCATCCCTACTGACACCTTGATCTCAGACTTATAGCCTCCAGAACTGTGAGAAAAATACATTTTTGTTGTAAGCCACCCAGTCTGTTTTACTTTGTTACAGCAGTTCTAGCAAACAAATATAGTCTCCATTATTTCTCTTTCTCTGCTTATCCCCTAAATGTAGACATTTCCCCAAATTCAGTCCCTACCTCAGTCTTTGTGCTTAGCTTTGATGCTATCGCATATGTCCACACATTCAATTATTATCTTCATGAAAATTATCCTGAAATTTATTAGGTTGAACCATAGGACATGACCATTTTTGTAGATTAAAAGTGGTTGGCTATTGGCAGTTTCACGCGGCTCATCCTAATATGCCTCTATTCTGAACGTACCCGAAACTCCAAACTCACATGTCCCCCTGCCTTTTACACATATCTACATGATTACACCATAGGAACCTCCCAAATAACACATCCAAAACAGAACTTACCATCTTCTTAGGAAACCTCTAGGCTTAAAGCATTGGCCTTATCTTTGGGTCATCCCTCTCTTTCAATGTCCCATACCATGATTATCACATGTGCAGTGTTGCTGCCTTCCACACCCATTTCCATAGTACAGCGTTTTTGAGGAAACTATTGAGGACTCTCCTAACACTTTGAAGTTTAATGTATGGTCCCTGGACCTGGCATCATCCCCATTGCCTTGAAGCTTGTTAGAAATGAAGAATCTCAGTCCCTACCTGACTTATTTAACCAGAACCTGGGTTTTTAAAAAGATCCCCAAGTGATTCTTATACAAATTGAAGTTTGAGAAGGACTGCCTTAGAATATAGCAGTGACTATGAGAATTCTAACTTTCCAGGGAGATTATAAAACATTATTTTTTACTGACAGCAGGACAGTATGGAAAGTATAAGAAAACCCAACTCACCATAGTCTCACCAGCACAGAGTATTACTCTTAATTAAAAAATTAAAAAAACTGCATTTTTGATAGGTGAAGAATCATATTTTAATAATGTTATTTATCCCTCTTTGATTACTAGTGAGTTTCTTTATTAATATTTGTCCATGAATTCTGTCTATAGCATTTGATAGTTATTTTTCTGATCTAATTATTTGTCTACTTTTCTAAATTCATTATTCTTCTTACTTTTGTGATTGCAATGTGGACAACTCCTAGGAACTTTGGTTAATCTGTTGAATTTGAACCAAAGGATTTTCAATATTCCTGACAACCATGCTTTTAAACTATGTAGAATTTGAGGGATAAATTGTTTTCTTCCCAAATGGTTATAGTCAGCTACACAAGTCACCTTGTGTAATTTATGTCAGCTACACAAGTCACCTTGCTTAATTTATGAGCACAATTTGAGGAAATTAATGGATGATGATGATTTTATAATGAATGCTGAAGTGCTTGACACCTAATAGGAATTGGGGATGATTCTGAACCAAGTTGTAGGGCAGAAAATGTAATAAAGCATGGCCCCATTCAGCAGTCTCTTCTCTAAATCTAGTAGCTGCAACGCACACACACCCACACAAACACAGACACGTGCGCACACACACAGACAAGGAGTGCTTCTGGGGAGCCAAGGTGGATACTGAGACACTGATCACTAGGAATCATGCCCTTTCTTATCATTCAGGATGATTAGTCTGCTGGTTGTGGTGATCTGGGCAACCTGGGAGGTGGCTTGACAAGGTTACTTAGGTCAGAGCACGATAACAAGCAACAGAAGAAAGAGCTATATGCTATTTCAGCTATTTAAGAAAATAAATAAACAGCTCTGATCATGCTCTGAAAGCCGGCAGCTTCGCTTTGCAGTTGAGTAAGCTGTGTTTGTCTTCCTTGTTTCTCTTTGTTTATGAGGATTTCTAAGTCCTTGCCTGTTGATGGTGTAATTTGCTTAGCCAGACGAGCAGGTACTGTACACAATAAGTTATTCTAAATAAAAGGGGTGATTAATCAAGGAAAATCAAACTGTGAGCCCTAGTACCACTCCTTCCTGGCTGGTCCCAGACTCCCAGCTTGTTTATTTAGTGTCACCCATAGTCTGTCATGGCTGACCTAAAACTATCAGGAACAGCCACAATGGCAGCCAAGCATAAACAAAAATCTGAACTGAAGGTGCAGAGGGACTGCCATTCCGCAGATACGATCTATTGCCGTAATAGCCCTTGATTATGAAGACCAAAGGAGAAAAAACACCAAATATACAGACACTTTGCTATTTATTTATACATGAAGAAGGAGGGGGAAGCAAATCATTTACAAAGAGGAGGGAAGAAAGGGAATAAGGTTTCATTACATGTCAGTGTTTCTCAGTTTATACAACAAGATTCTGTGACAGCAGGGGTTTGCTTCTGGTCCCCTTTGTTTGTGTATTGACATTTTTCAATGCTTAAAAAGATTGCACACTGGGGCGAGAGAGAGCAGAGACGAAGAGGAACTGAGACGGGAAAACCTACTAGACTGTTACCTGGGGAAAGAACGTTTTTCTCTTCCATGCAACTAATCCAACTGAGCTATAGATTTAGGCCAAAAATGAGTAGGTTATTAGATGATCTTTCATGTAAAATGATGTGTTAGGAGATGATGCTTTTCAGATGAACAGTATCCCTTAATTACTGCAGATGTGCATGATGCATTTTTAAGATGCAAGAAGCGATCTCTGGTGAAGTCCTCACTTCTCTGTTTGCCATGGTATTCTTTCTGCGGTGGAACCCTTGCACTTTTGCTATCAGCCTATTTAATTTGATAAATTCTGGGAATTACTTGGAAAGAGAGTTAGATGGAGATGCTTCTTATCAGAATGTGATGGATGTAGGTGCCAGCTTCAGAGCCAATCTGGTCACTACCTCAAGATGGAACATGAAAGGACTACTCTCATCCTTAATGAGGCCAACAAGTTTTGGGAAGCAGTGGAAATGAATTTCTTCATTGTTGTTTGTAGGTGCTATGCTGCTGTTGCTCATGTTCCAGGGGCCAAATTTATCCATTTAACGGAGAAGTGTGCTTGTCCTACTAGCATTCTAATTTATAAAATGTGTAAGAGGAAGGGCAAGTTGCTTCCAATAGGATACTAGTATTGAGGAATACTGCTTTATTGTTCTCTGTTGGTCCATTATTGGGACAAATGGCTGCAAGAAGTTCTCTCCAATCTATTTTCTTGCAGCCCACGCAGTATTACATTTCACTCCAAAGAGTAAAGCTCTAATGCTTTATCACATTCTAATGCTCAAAAGGGAAATTGCTGGTAAGGTACTTAACACTAAACGCATCCATTTTGGTATACTGACATTGTCTGGGACTACAGATAAATTTCAACAATCGCACGTGTACACTAAGGAATTGGGATCTCATTCTCTGAGGCACTGGTGGAAATAGAAGGCTCTGCCTAGGGAGGGCACAAAATGAGGCTTGGCATTATCAAGACACTGCACTGAAAAGGTGAAATGTTCTATCAGCTACCATGAAAAACCCCAACTGTCTTCACTGGTCTAACTGGCTGAAAATTCATTTTCTTTTCCCTCTTGGATGTTTTATAGCAAAGAAAAACATTGGGAAAGGCTGGCATTAGGAGTAACACAGGGTACACAGAGTCAGAGAAAGGTCATGTGGTTAGTACTAAACTAACATCCACATTTAGATGGATACTTCAGTCCATTTTCTGCAAGCCATTCTAAATTCGTATTTCTACTTTAGCAGTCTTCTACTGATTTAGAATCCAAAGTCCTGAAGATACTTCTATCTTTTCTATGCCTGCTTAAAGCCTAAGGCACCATTCTCTTCTCTGGATCCCTCCCAGTCCTCTTCATTGTGGCTCCCACTCTCTACCCTGGAGATGTTGTTCGTGCTTGGCAATTATTTGTGGGGGGATGTTTCTGTACACACAGATTACTAACTGCATTGGGGCCATTTTCAGGATGAAATATAATGTCCAGAATCAAGTGATATATTATCACATGCATTGGTTATATTCTAATTTTTCTTGTCTGTAAAAAATGTTTTCTCTCACACAATTTTTTAAGTTGAGATATATTTCACATACCATAAAATTCACCCTTTAAAAGTGTACAATTCAGTGGCTTTTAGTATAGTCACAAAGTTTTGTAACCGTCACCACTATCTAATTCCGGAACATGTTCATAATCCCAAAAAAGATACTCCATCCCCATTAGCAGTCAATTCCATTTCTTCTCTCTTCCCAACTCCTGGCAACTGGTAATCCACTTTCTGTCTCCCTGAATTTGCCTATTCTGGACATTTCATGTAAGTAGAATCATACTATATGTGGCTTTTTGTCTGGCTTCTTTCATTTAGCATAATATATTCGAGGTTCATCCATGTTGCGTGTATCAGTATTTCATTCTTTTTATTTTTTTAAAAACTTTATTTTTTTTAGAGCGGTTTTAGGTTTACAACAACTTAGAGAGAAAGATACAGATATTTCTCATACACTCTCTGCTCTGCGTCCCCTGCCCCTGACCACATGCATAGCCTCCCTTTTTATCAACATCACTCAGCAGAGTGGTGCATTTTTTACCAAGGATGAACCTACATTGACACATCATAATCATCCAAAGTCCAAGTTTACATTATGGTTCACTCTTGGTGTTGTACATTCTATGGGTTTGAACAAGCATGTAAAGATGTATATCCGTCATTATACTGTCATATAGAGTATTTTCACTGTTCTAAAACATCTCTGTGCTCTGCCAGCTCATATCCCCCAGCACCACCCCTGGCAACCACTGATCTTTTTGTTGTCTTCATAGTTTTACCTTTTTCAGAGTGTCATATAGTTGGAATCATACAGTATGTAGCCTTTAAAGATTGGCTTCTTTCACTTAGTAATATGCATTTAAGCTTCCTCCATGTCTTTTCATGGCTTGATAGCTCATTTCTGTTTAGTGCTGAATAATATTCCATTGTCTGGATGTACCACATTCACCTACTGAAGGACATCATAATGGCTTCCAGGTTTTGGCAATAATGAATAAGGCTGCTATAAACATCTGTGTGCAGGTTTTAGGTGGACATAAATTTCCAACTCCTTTGAGTAAATACCAAGGAGTGTGATTGCTGGATTATATAATAAAAGTATGTTTAGTTTTGTAAGAAACTGCCAAACTATCTTCCAAAATGGTTGTATCATTTTGCACTCCCACCAGCAATGGAGGAGAGTTCCTGTTGCTCCACATCTTCACCAGCATTTGGTGTTGTCAGTGTTCAATATTTTCACAGTGTTAGTAGGTGTGTAGTGGTATGTCATTGCTTTAATTTGCATTTCCCTGATGACATATAATGTGGAGCATCTTTTCGTATGCTTATTTTTCATCTTTCTTTATATATTCTTTGGTGAGGTATCAGTTAAGGTCTTTGGCCCATTTTTTAATTGGGTTGTTTATTTTCTTATTGTTGTTTTAAGAGTTCTTTACATATTTTGGATCATAGTCCTTTATCATCTGTGTCTTTTGCAAATATTTTCTCCTAGTTTGTGGCTTATTTTCTAATTCTCTTGATATTGTCTTTCACAGAAGTTTTCAATTTTTAATTTTAATAAAGCAGCTTGTCAGTTATTTCTTTCATGGATCATGTCTTTGTTGTATCTAAAAAGACATTGTCATACCCAAGGTCATCTAGATTTTCTCTTATGTTATCTTCTAGGAGTTTTATTGTTTTGCATTTTACATTTAGATTTGTGATCCATTTTGAGTTAATTTTTTTGAAGGGTGTAAGATCTGTGTCCAGATTCATTTTTTTTTGCTTGTGGATGTCCAGGTGTTTCAGCACCATTTGTTGAAGTGACTAACTTTACTCCATTGTGTTGTCTTTGCTCCTTTGTCAAAGATCGGGTGACTATATTTATGGAGTCTATTTCTTGGCTCTCTATTCTGTTCCATTGATCTATTTGTCTATTCTTTTGCCAATAGCACACTGTCTTGATTACTGTAGCTTTATAGTAAGTCTTGAAGTTGGACAGCATCAGTCCTTCAAATTTGTTCTTCTCCTTCAATATTCTGTTGGTTATTCTGGGTCTTCTACATCCCTATATAAAATTTGGAATCAGTTGTTGATTATTTCATTCTTTATATGTCTGAATAATATTCCATGGTATAGATACACCGCATTTTGTTTATTCATTTATCAGTTGAAGGACATTTCGGTTGTTTCCACTTTTTGGCTATTATGAATAATGCTGCTTTGAACATTCATGTACTGGGTTTTTTTGAGCACCTGTTTCCAATTTTCTTGAGACTATACTTAGAAGTATAATTTCTGAGTCATATAGTAACTCTATGTTTGACTTTTTGATGAACTTCCAGACTATTTTCCAAAGCAGCTAAAATATAAGTATTTATAAGCTGATAATTTATAATTCACAGTCAACAACTTTTCTTATTTCTATCGATTTCTCTGTGCTTTCTTATAACTTTAATTCTTCTACACAAAACATTCTTTGATTAAATCTCCATTTTATATACGGGATGATTAAGTTGAATTTAGTTTAATTTAAATACCCACTCCTTATTCCTTAAACTTTTTCTCACTCAAAATTTTTACCATGCCATTGCAGTTAGTGTTAAAGACAAACCCAAAATACAATTACATTGATAACTGATAATCAATATTACATAGTTTATTGAATATATATGAATAGCTATTAGGAAAATTCATTGACAATATTTATTAATTATGCTTCTTTTTATTCTTTTATTTTATTTTTTTGTGTAAATAATACCCTCTTTCACTGAAAAGGATTATCTGAGCCCATACCCCAGCTGTGAAATGTTTTATTTCATTTAAACATATTTATGAAAATCAAATACATTTTACTTTACAGTGAGGACAGAAGCCTTAAAAAAAACACATCATAATTAAAAGAAAGCAACTATTAACCTTGACAGTAGAATAATAAGTTAACTGCTTTGTCAATTGTTCTCTAGGCAATCAACAAATGATTAGCTAATTGATTGGTTCATTAAGGTATTAGTCTGTACTATGTTGTTGGGACTGGTAAAAATTTGGAAGCTAAATACCTTTTAAAACATCTGATGCTGTTCAAGAAATTTTTCAGAGACGAGTACAAATATTGGAAATAAATCTTACTGTTTGTGTTTCCAGTAAAGGAGAAATGACTTTTTATTCTGGGTCTTGATTGTATAATCATTTTTAACAAAGTAAGAACGGGCTGCATTGTCTGCTAAGTTTAGGAAATTGCCTTTCTCCTAGCTTTATACTTAGGTTCCATTTATCCAACTCTCCAAATTTATAGCAAGTTTAGATGTTCTATTCCTGTATACTGTTGAGTGATGAGAATGAGATTAAAGACCCACGAGAAATTGAATGAGAAAAGAAAAAAATCCTCTGGGAGAGAATATCAAGTGCATTTTAGAAAATATTAACTTTTAAAAAATCAATAACTAAACATTTCTAAAGGTAAATAATATTAGACAGGAAGAAAACAAGCACCATTATGGTCAATGGTCAGATTAGAGACATTTTCCCCAGTAAGAACCTTGTGGCACCAGGGAAACCAACACAGACTCTGTTAAGATGTTGAAATTGTTATTCATTTAAGAGAGTGTCTCATATAAAAGATCTATTAGGGTGTTTGAGACCACATACCCCACTCAGGTGGAGGGTTACTTGCAGGTCTAAAAGGCTTGGTTATTATGTGAAAGGCTTATGTGCTTTTGTGGAGTAGCAGATCAATTTGAGTGTAGCAAATTAGTAGTGTAGACCTATATAACAAGGTTAGGACAAGTAACAAAGCCAGCCTTCTTGGGGAATCTTGAAAATTTTGTATGTAAAAATAATTAATGATTGATTCCAATTTTAAAAGGGCTTTCATTGTTCTGCTTGTCTACTATTGAGATTTATAATAATAATGTCATCATTATTACTGTTTCAGAGATGAAGTCACTACACAGAACTGCACGAGAATATTCCTTGTTTTTGTTATGAGTCACAGTAGCAAGTCACAGAAAGCAATTCTAGTAAGCTTACATTGGCAAGGAGAATGCATTATAAAGATACAGGGATGTGTCATGGAACCCAGTAATGGGAAGAAACTTGGGCCTAGAAAGAAGTTGGAACGAGAGACTAGAAAGTTTTTTTTTTTTTTTTCTCTCTGAAGACTGGTTTCTTCTGCATGACAAGTGAAATTTCTTTCTCACATTTCTAAGTCTACATCTCACAGGTCCAGATATCCCAAAAAGGACTGCCTTTCGGTTCTAAATCCAATTTCTGAGAGAAGGGACTCTGTTTTGCTGAGATTGGGGCAGGTGCACATTCCTGGTCCAATCAACTATGGCTAAGGGGATGGAATTATAAATAAAATGGCTGTTGATGTGTGTACCATCATGGAGGGGATGGCAGTGGATGTAGGGTACCTGGCAGTGTACTGTAGCATGTTGTGTGCGATGTGGGCAGAAATTGATCCAAGTATGTATCACCTAGAACTAATTTAAAGTAAGTCACATGGAATGAGAGTATGAGCATAAAACCATTTGTTCTACTCCCCAACAACAGCAGCTGTATTGTACTACTGTCCCAGAAAACTCTGCATGTGGTTATTATACAAAGAAAACAAATATTGACTTATATGTATTTTTTTTCAAAGTACAAATCAAAGGATGTATTCTTCAGAGAGAGCATGGTAGATATTGTTTACCAATCTTTTGAACACATACTCCAACCAGGGGGAAAATCAATTGCTTTTTAGTTGTCTTTATTAAAAGTCTTATGATGTCTTCAACAAAGAACTGTCGGTTCAAGAAATTTCAGAGCCAAGTTACTATTTATTCAAGGGCAATGTATAAAAGTGCAATTGAACACAGCAATGGGGAGGTTGTTGGAGTGACTGCTAAAATACTTACAGTGCACAATGTTGTCTTTTCTCCACACCCTTGAGGAATAAAACTCACGTAGACTTTGTTCTTAACACAGTTGTTTTAGAAGTATCCAGTATTCTATAAATACTTGAATAAAAAGCCATAATAGTATGTTAACTGTTTTCCAGGAAAGTTCTGCTTTAGGATTTTTAAATTTATTAAAAATAAAAGGGCCGACCCCGTGGCTTAGCGGTTAAGTGCGTGCGCTCCGCTACTGGCGGCCCAGGTTCGGATCCCGGGCATGCACCGATGCACCACTTCTCTGGCCATGCTGAGGCTGCATCCCACATACAGCAACTAGAAGGATGTGCAACTATGACATACAACTATCTACTGGGGCTTTGAGGAAAAAAAAAAAAGGGGGAGGATTGGTAATAGATGTTAGCTCAGAGCCGGTCTTCCTCAGCAAAAAGAGGAGGATTAGCATGGATGTTAGCTCAGGGCTGATCTTCCTCACAAAAAAAATAAATAAATAAAAGAGAAGTTCTAGTTTTCCCTTCCTTTGTCCATTTTGCCTTTACCTTTATTATGCATATGTTCAGCTATGTCCCATTTTAATCATGCAATTCCCCATTTGCAAAAACAAAGACAAAAAGAGAAAATCAAAACCAGAAACCAGACATATGTGACTTTACAACAAAGATATATTAAGAGGTGATTGTTGCTAATTCGAAAGGAGTATTTTTTATCATAGTAGGCAGAGGCTTCAAAGGAGGGAACGAGGGATCACCTTAATTTGGGGAGCAGGAAAACAGAAAATGTCCTCCTGAAGGAAGGCGAATTTAAAATTGTAAGGAGAAAGAATTATAGGGTAAGGAAATACCATGATCAAAGCCACTGAGTAGGGAGGGAGTGGAGGAAACAAATATTTCTTAAGCTAGTATTATGTAGCAGAGATACTGCTAGGAGGTATACAAATATTTTAAATTGGTGGTCTAGTTAGTATTTGACTGACATATGGAATATAAAGAATAGAGTACAGGCTGTTTTAGCTTTGCATAGTATTGTGTGATCATAAAAATGGCTGTGCAAGTTGAAATCATGCAAAGCAATCTTAATAATCAATGAGAAAAATTACAATTGTTCAGTGACTTTTAAAAAATTTTTGTCAAAAGAGTGAAAGCTATCTTATTGTCAGTTATAAATACATAGGGAAATTAAAACAATAAAACTGTTTAACCCACTGTAATCAAAAACATGAGAAACACTGAGAATTAAAGTACATTATTGTTTTTGTAAAAAAACCTATCAAGAGTAGTTTTTTCTCTTTAAACTTTTTTTTTTTTTTTGTGAGGAAGATCAGCCCGAGCTAACATCCATGCTAATCCTCCTCTTTTTGCTGAGGAAGACCAGCCCTGAGCTAACATCTATTGCCAATCCTCCTCCTTTTTTTCCCCCTTTTTCTCCACAAAGCCCCAGTAGATAGTTGTATGTCATAGTTGCACATCCTTCTAGTTGCTGTATGTGGGACACCACCCTCAGCATGGCTGGACAAGTGGTGCGTCGGTGCGCCCCTGGGATCAGAACCTGGGCCGCCAGTAGCGGAGTGCGTGCACTTAACCGCTAAGCCACTGGCCAGCCCCTATCAAGAGTAGTTTTAATGGTACTTATCTTGTTGCCTATAATTTATAATAGAAGAAGACTTTTGTATACTTTGACATATTGTCATACTTCTTTCTAAGTTTCTATTAGCTTCCAACATTTTATCCTTCCGGCTTTCAATGTCACGAAATATCTCTGAGAGTTTCTTTAATGTAGAAGTAGTTTGCCAGCATCACTTCCTCTGGGACATTGTCATCCTTTTTGTCAAAACCACTTTCCTCATTTATGTTGATAGGTTCACCTTCACTATGTTTCTCTGGCTGCGTATCCTGAGTCTCTCAAGTGGTAGCCCTGTCACCAGTCCCATGGTCAGCTATTTCTTCCATAATTCCATTTACGTTGGATTAGCATTTCACTTTTAATGTTATCACTTTTTATTTTTTTGACACATTTTTATCTTTCTTGGCCAATTCTCTCTTTCAATTATCCATTTTTGTAAAACGTCACATGAGTTTATCCCTGGGAAACAACACAGCTGTATGCTTCACTATCTGTGCTTGAACTGGATAACAGATGTGCCATGGCCAGTCACCGGCAGACTTTGAAAGAAGTGATGTGATTGGTCACTGATTATGATGAATATTTGTTATTTCCATAGTGATTTGTGGACTGAAGAGCTAGGTGTGAAGTTTGTACTTGATGCAATCACTCACAGTTAATATACTGTGGTAACTGAAATTTGAGCCATTTTGTAACTTGACTGTGGTAAGTGAAATTCATGCCAGTACCATGCAAAGTGAGGACTGCCTGTATAGAATAGAGATATAGTTTTCAGAGAAGATGAAAGTAAGGACAGAAAAGGGCCCTTTTTAATTTCTTTTTTAAAAAAATTAAGGTGAAATTCGCATAACATACAATTAACCATTTTAAAGTATACAATTCAGTGGCTTTAGCTTATTCACAATGTTGTACAACTACCACCTCTCTCTACTTTGAGAAGTTTTTCATCACACAGAAAAACACCCATTAAGTAATCAATCCCCATTTCTTCTCCCTCATTCCCTCGTAACTACTAATTTATTTTCTGTCTTTATGGATTTGCCTATCTGGATATATTATATAAAAGGAATCATACAATATGTGACCTGTGTCTGGCTTCTTTCACTGAGCATAAAGTGTTCAAGGTTCACCTAAGTTGTAGCACGTATCAGTACTTCGTTCCTTTTTATGGCTGAATAATACGGATATACCTCAGTTTGTTCTTCCATTCATCCATGGGCATTTGAGTTGTTTCTACCTTTTGACTATTTCTGCCTTTTGGATAATGCTACTATAAACATTTGCAAACATGTTTCTGTGTGGATGTATGTTTACATTTCTCTTAGAGTGGAATTGCTGGGTCATATGGTAATTCTATGTTTAACTTTTTGTACATGTTTTGTGGTGCACATATGTATGCATTTCTTTTGGGTGGAATTGCCGGGTCTTAGGGTTTGTATATGCTCATCTTTAGTAGATGTGGCTAAACAGTTTCCCAAAACAATTGTACCAATTTACATTCCCACCAGCAGTGTAGGAGAGTTCCAGCTGTTCTACATCCTTGTCAACATTTAGTATTATCAGGCTTTCTGATTTTAGCAATTTTAGGTGGGTATGGTGTGGTATATTGTGGTTTTACTTTGCATTTCCCTGATGACTAATAAGGATGAACATCTTTTCATATGATAATTTGCTATTTGGATATCCTCTTGTGAAGCACCTATTCAAGTCTTTTCCTGTTTTTCTGTTGGGTTATCTGTCTTGTTAAAATTGATTTATAGAAGTTGTTTATTCATTCTAGATATGAGTCCTTTGCTTGTTATATGTATTGTGAATATTTTCCACCACTCTTTGGCTTGAGTTTTCTCTCAATGGTGTCTTGATGAAAAGAAGTTTCCAACTGTAATGTCTTTCAAGTCATCAATCATTTCCTTTTTGGTAGTGTTCTTTGTGTCTTGTTTAAGAAATTTTTGCCTTACTCTAAGCTAATGAAAATATTTCCTGTGTCATCTCCTAGAAGCTTAATTGATTGTTCCTTTCACATTTAGATCTACAGTCCACCTAGAATTAATTTCAGTGTATGATATGAGATGTAGAGGTCAAGATTAGTTTTTTCCCTTATATATATCTCCACTTGACTCCAAAGACCACCTTTTGCCTCACCACACCGCAGTGTCACCTCTGTCATAAAGCAAGTGTCCATATATGTGTAGATTTGTTTCTGGTCTCTTTTGTCTCATTGTTCTTTTTGGTTATCATTGTGCCAGTACCACACCATCTTAAATGTTGTAGCTTTATGATAAATTTACATATCTAGTTGTATAAATCCTTAGTTCTTCATCTTCGAGGTTGTCAGCCATTTTTGACTCCTTGCAGGTCCAAATACATTTTGGAATTTGTTTGTTAATTTCTACACACATGTGTACCACATATTCCCAAACAACAACAACAATAAAACAAAATAAACAAAAAACAACCACCTTATTTGGTGGGATTTTGATTCACTCTATAGATCAATTTGAGGAAAATTAAGATCTTTAGAACATGGAGTCTTCCAATCCACAACCATTATATACTCCTCCATTGTTGAGATCTTAGTAATGTTTTATAGTTTTCTGTGTAGAAGACTTGCACAAACTTTTGTTAGATTTATTCCTAGGTATTTAATGGTTTTGATGCTATTGTAATTGGTATTTTTCAAATTTGATTTTTAATTGTTTTTTCTAGTGTATGATTAATTTTTATATATTGCTCTTGTATCCAGTGCCAGTGACCTTGCTAAATTTGTTAATTCTAAGAGTGTAGATGTAGATTATTCAACCACAGTCATGTCATCTGTGAATAATGAGCTCTCAACTTTTGTAAACTCTTTGTTTCTTTGCTTTTGCCTTTTTGTACTAGCCAGGACCTCCAATATAGTCTTAAATAGAAGTGGGAATTGCAAACATAATTGTCTTGTTCCTCGTTGCAGGGTGGTGATTGTGCCATACACATCATCCATACATTCAGTCCCCACCTGCCTTACTCAGACCTCCACTTCCTAGGATTTCAGTGTTCCTCTTTCCTGCATTTTTAAGGTACACAAACATACACAATGCTAGTCAGAGTAGGGTGATAATATTTGAAGTAACAAGTATCTTCTTATGTAATATGGAGCTGTTATTAAAAAAAGAATAGAATACTCCCCAAGTCAGTGAGGAGAAAGTGATGGCTTGCATTGTCAGTCATCGGGCTGGTGAAAAGGAGGGGGAGAAGGAAAGATGGGCATGATTGCTGTTACCACCATGTCCTCATATGCAAACATCAGAGATCACTAGCCTCGTGTGGGCTTAGCTCTGTTCTTTTGAGAATAGCTTCCAGTGAGAACTATCTGGTTGAGTGACGTGTATGAAACATAACATCTCCACTGTCTGCAGATTGGACAGCCCTTCATATCATGGATCTGTTCCTGCACAGTTTGTTGGCCATCACCAACTTCCTTTCAATAGGGATACTCCTGCACCCCCTTAGTCCCTGAGCCTGGAGGAAACTCCCAGGATGCCTTGCCACCCTGGCTGTTTCCCACTTGCTTACCTTGGAGATTCTAGAGAATTGCTGACTTTGTGGGATTTGCCCAGAGGCCAGACTAGAGAAAGCAGAGGGGTAAAGCAAGCAGAAAAGGACCATTTTGTAAAAGGGTCTTAAATGTTAAGCCGAGACCTTTGGACTTAATTGGGTACTCGATGAAGAGCCACTGAAGGCTTTTGATAGGATGAGTGAAATGATCAAAGCCATATTTTAGAAAAATCAATCTCACGGTGGTGTGGAAGCTGGTTTGGAAGGAGAGCGATCTAGGAGAAAATGATTTTAAGAATCTAGTTGAGAATTAATGAGGGCCTGACCCATAGTTGTGGGCACGGGTAGGAACAAAGGGCAAATAGGAGAAACACGGTTCCAGTCTCCAGCCCAGTCCCCTGCCCATAGTGGGTCCTCATTAACTGCTGAGGTATCAGGTAGATCCATGACAATAGCACAATTTATAGCTCTGTTTCCAATAGTAAAAGAATGCTTATTAGATTATCCTATCGCTGTTCTCCATCCTCCTACGAGGCCATATGTAGCTGGTGCATTCTTGGCAACTTTACAGGACAGAGTTGCTGCCTTGTGTACATCTGTATCCAATAGAGACTGCACAGGGTCTTTTTATTTTCATTTCCTGGTGTAGGGTTCTTGACACTTTCTCCCCAGCTTCCTCTGCCCCAGCTCCTCCCATTCATTATTCAGAGTTTGCCTGAAGCATCAAGGCTAGAGGGAGAAATCCTAGGAACAGATAGTGCAGGAGCACCAAATTATAAAACTAAAAGGTGGTTGGTTGTGGCTAAATTTTCTGTTACAAGATGCACTCCATTGCACTTTGGAAAAAAATGGCACGCTGAGCTGCTCTTTTAGAACTCAATGCTTACCCGCTGTTCAGTGTTCTCAGCCAAACTCTAACGACTCCATAAAGAATAAAACAGGTGCAACTAAAAGCACGCGGGGATTCAATAGACTCCCCTGGAAATCTTGCTGCCAAAGAAAAATCCTGAAGAAACGGGTCATAAGGCAAGGTAAGGGGAATCCTTGGCCTAGCAAGAAGCTCAGTGCAAAGAGAGTGAAGGGAAATTGTCTAATGAGAACAGGCTTGTGTGGATCTCATCCCAAGCATTTGGAAGACTCAGAGGGTCTACAGTGTATGAAGTGACATTATCTGGTTGGGAAATTTCAGTAATGAAAATGTAAATGCTGCTACCGCAGAAACCCAGGAGAATCTACAGAACCAGCAGATGTGAGTCCTTATATGAGCCAGGTCTCCAGACCTCAGGCTGTTATGAGGCATGGAGATCAGCTAAAGTGGAGAAGGATAAGAAAAAACATGTAATTTGTGTTAAGTGCGAAATCTTTAGTGGATTTGGTAATATCATGGCATTGGGAAGGCATATAGGTGTTCAGTAAACACTATTGATTGCTGCAGTACGAGATAAGCTGTCAAGCCTTGCCTCAGAGTTACTTCTATAAAGTCCCTACTGTTACTGTGAAAGTCAGAATAGATTCTTGGTTAAAATACTTCTATACATTTGGAAGTATCTTAGAAGTCTGAGTAAGTAACTAATTGCTTTATGCTTACATTTCCTAGATTTTATAAATTATTTTTCAGTTACCCAATTCCATTTTAAAGTGTCTTGAGATCTTTCTATCTAGTCACTCTCATTGGATTTCCTGGATTCTGTGTTGATAGGATATAGACAAGGAAAAGTCTTTAAGATAAATTATTAAAATTTAGACCTGACACCTTAGTCACAAGGCTTTCCTGGTGAGGTTTCCACCTGACTTCATTTGGATTATAATAACTAACGTAACACACATAAACATTTGTGGTAAAGATTGCTAGCATTGTCCTCTTTTTACCTATGAAGAAAGTGAGGGTGAGTGAATTTAAGAACTTGCCTGAGGTCATTTGGCCACTGAGAGATGGATCCTTGGTCCTCTGACTCCAAATCTTTGCTCTCTCAATTTTGCTATCACATTATGAGAATCAACAATTTACCATTTTTTCATTCTTTATTTTATTGCTTTGGAATATTTCAAGTCTATTTTGTCCCCCCAGTGTCTATTTTTTCCCCCAATGGGTATTATACTTCATCAGAACAAGAGGAATGCTTTATAATTCTCTAAGTCTCCTAAGGAAAATGCTATCTTGCCTCTATGACTTTAGCAATGGTTTTTAGTGGGCTGTAATGTCTCTTCTAGTCCTTTTGTGGCCCTTTTTCTACTCTCTCTTCTTGGCCAGTCAATCAGTACTATTTATTTGGTGATTGTCTCATTCTTTTTATCACGAATCTATTGACTTCTGGTGTATCAGACTGTTATCTTGAAAGTGGTCCAAGGACACAAAGGATTGTCTTCATAGGCATATGTAAATTACACAAACCTTTAATGTAAAGGTAAAGGTAAAGGTTACCTTGCCAACCAGTTCATACTTGTGGGCATGGTCCTTCAACACAGAGTAGTAGAAAACGGTGACAAAGGGAAGGAACACCAAGTGAATTGTTATTAATGGATTTGTATAAAAAAAATCTGAGGTTGCTATAATCATATTTTGTGTATGTTAGTGTTTTCTCTTGAGTCCAGAAGCTGATCTTTCGGGCAGCCTGATGGCTTTTGGCTATGTCGTGACTGCGAATTCCATGGTTTGCTGACCCCTAATGTACAGCACAGCCAAACACAAAGAGTATGGAATCTCTCCTCATCTACTTTGACTATCTGTGCAGGCATTCTTTCCCTCAGTGTCTCATTTGTAAAATAGGAATACATAGTACTAACGCAGTTCACAAGATTGTTTCAGGCCACTATAAAAAATGGAGTATCAAACATTAGCAAAGCTAGATGGCATAAATTAATGAAATGATGGAAAGTAGAGAAATAGTACTCAATACGCTCACCATACCTGTGCACGTCAAGCTACAGCATCTGATGCTCATTTCCTACCGATTTTTATTCCTCCATTCTATTTACACATGGTATGAATTTATATGCTTACATTTTCCACGGGTAGTTTGGTAAAACCAGAAAAAAAATTTAATGAATATATTATTATCATTTTGGGGTTGGGCTTGTACTTTCCATCACTACTCTCCATCTTTAGGGTTTACAACTAACCTATAAAAATTTGCTCCAGACCAAAGCTCAGCAGATGCAGTCGCAGTTAGTCTTGCAGTGTGAATTTAGTACAAATTTTCAAAACCAATAGAGTGCTGTGTTTAATATGAATGGGGTCTAACTAACAGTACAGTCTAGTTCAAAATAGACTGCTTTAATACTAACAGGTTATGGCAATATCTTTACAAATATATGCTAATGGGTAGATGGCATCACGTCTATGAGGAGAGTCTGGTGGGCTTTTCAACCATGCTGGCTTTTATTCACTAACGCAGGGATAGCACCATTTTTAGCCTTATAAATGACTTCATTATAAAGAAATATATATTTACCTGAAGTAGGGAAAGAAGAACCACTTCACTTTACTTTTTTGGAGAGAATAAATTTTTAGGAATGGTATCTCCTTTCTTGGAGGCATTTAAGGACACTCATTGTGTATCCTAGAACACCCTATTTACTAATTTTGCCATACGAAAATTGAGTCAGGTTAGTATTAGTAGAGCCTATTTTTTAATTTTCTTTGGTTTCGGGTTAAAGTAGCACTTTGCTCTAGGCTGTCAAGATACGTTTTTGAAGATATCCTGATGATTCAAAGCATCACTGTCATCAAGGGAGCTGTTTTTTGGTCCGTTTTACAGAAGAGAAAGCAGGTAGGATCTAAAGGTTTAGGAAGTCACTTGATGAAGAGGAATTGTTTAAATGCCAGTGTTTATAATAAGTATGAAAACATATGTCTTTCTGTGTGTGTGTTTACTATTTAATGTTTTTTGCAGTCATGTGCTGCGTTTTGGTTGACGATGGACCGCATATACAATGGTGGTCCCATAAGATTAGTACCATACAGCCTCAGTGTGTAGTAGCTATACCATCTAGGTTTGTTCAAGTACACTCTATGATGTTTGCACAACAAGAAAATCACCTAGCAACACATTTCTCGGAACATATCCCTGTCGTTCAGTGCTCCATGACTGTGTTTACAAGACATCTTGTCCATTCTAAAAACGTCTAAGACACCAAGAGGAGTGAAGACATTTCTCTCTCCTTTGTGAAAGAAGGTTGTATATTGAGAATTTGGTTCCTTCTACTTCAAAGCAGGTAAATAAATTACATGTTGCTGAATGCTGGGGTCCTTGCTGACAGTCTCTTTCTGATGGGATGTTAAGTCCTGGGGGAGAAAAGAAGTGAAACAAAGGACAAAGGATAAAAAAAGTGCAAGTAAAGAGAAGAAGCTAGAAAAAGAATAAAGAGAGTGGGGGCAGGAACGTTTGGGCACGTTTCCTCCATCCCTGAAAGTTATCCACTAGGCAGCCTGTGGTCAAAAGCTGCTGTGGCTAGAGCCAGCCCTGATGGCCTAGTGGTTAAAATTTGGCATTCTCACTGCTTTGGTGTCCCGGGTTCATTTCCCGGTTGTGGAACTGCACTACCCATCTGTCAGTTGCCATGCTGTGGCAGCGGCTCACATAGAACTAGAAGGATTTACAACTAGGATATACAACCTTGCACTGGGGCTTTGGGGAGAAAAGAAAAAAAGAGGAAGATTGACAAGAGACATTAGCTCAGCGTGAATCTTTCCCTGCAAAAAAAAAAATAAGTAAAATATTCAAAAAAAAGGGGAGGTACTATGTCTAACCGCTTGGGAGAAGGACTGCTGTGAGGATAATTCTCAAGCACTCAGGGGCTGTGTAGACTCAGAAAATCAGAACCTGCCCCAAATTAGAGGTCAAAGGAAGATTCATCCACCCAGCATATTGTCTAGTCATTACAGGATGGGAATCAGTACTTTTTAGTGGCTGAATCTATGCTTGCCTGATCTTTGGACTCTTGAGGAATATGCTTATTTGTGCCCCAGGAGACTTAGAATCCCTAATGGGACATTGGAGCCAGTAGAATGGAGGGAGAGAAGCTCCTGTCCCCATACTTCATGGCTGGACTCAGGCACTTCAGCCCATCCCCAGCCGGGGAGCAGGGAGTGGACATCCCTGGCACACATTTCTTAATTAACAATATAGGAATGTTGTAAATGAAATTTCCAGTTTATTTTGTTGATCTCACATTAATTCATGCTTTTCCTTTGTCCATGTTTTATTTGGTTGTGTATTAAGGTTATTATTGAAATTCAGTTATGTTCACAACAATCATGTTAATTTTTGTATTCTCTCCCCTCCTTTTTTACAACATTAAAATTATAATTGGAAATATTAATCATTCAATTCTCATAATCATCTATGTCAAGTAGAATATTGATTATGGTTCTCTATTTTTGCCTTAGAAATTACCAACCAATGGTTATTTATTTTTTCTGCATGGATGTTAAGAACAATTTATATCCAAAGTAATATCTTTGTTGTCATTTACCTACTTTTGATTGCATTCTTACTCTTTGCCATGCATTCTAAATCTGTGTTTACTAGATACTAATGAGTTTAGAATTACATCAGAGCCCAATACAGGTTTCCCCTGCTATCCTACAAAACCTTTCATAAGCTGAAATGGTGTAAAGTGAAGAAGCAATTACCGTTAATTTATATGGGAAAAATTTTTGAGCATTCCTAGACACAAAAAATAACCTACCAAATCATACCAAATAAAATGTAAATCCTAAAATAACACTAACATATAGCAAGGAATGATATGATAAATACACAGCCTGTATAAGGTAGAAATAATATACGCACAGTGTGGTTTCACTTACCAGAATTGGGAAGACAGCGAGCACCCTGGAAGGCTGAGAGTTGGTGGTGATGAGAGGGTGTCAGGCTGAGTCATCAGAGGTTGGGTGGTAGGAGTTACAGGAGACTGGGGTATAGAAGAAGAGGTATAGGAGGAAGAGGGGTCATCTGTTAACATCTCATCATGGTCTGAATCCACCAGGGCAGGCAGGTCACTAACATCTACACCTCTTCTGTGTGTGCCTGGACTCCATGTTGAAGGTCAAAGTTCATCATCTGCTGAGGCTGATGTGGCTGATGTGGAAGGCTTGAAATACCACAATATGCTTGACTGCTTAGCCTCTATAACAGCTCACTACAAAACAAACGCTGAACGCTATTTTCACTTTGTACCTTTTTCGGTAAAAATGAAAATCCTCTTTGTGTTTCTTTTGGTTAGTAAAAAAAGGTACTAATGTAGGCCTTTTGTAAAAGTGAAGTGGTGTAAAATGAACTTTCAGATAGCAGGGAAAACCTATACTTTCTTGTTTCATAAACAATATTAATAGAAGAATGAAAATGAATATAAGGCTACCTTGATCATAAAAATAAAATGTCACTGAAGGGTGATTTTTAATTTCTTAATAATTTGATATCTACTAGAATGTCAATCTTCAAGTTGACTAGGAAACCTAAAAAGCAACAATTCATTTCATCTTAGAACAAAGAGACCCCCAAAGTACTTTCCATCCCCCTGCCATGCTCCTTTATCCAATTGTCACTAACTTATAAATATTACTCCTTCTGCAATCACTGTCATTCTTTGACTCCCACGTAGGCTTCCTCCTCCAGTTCTGCTACCATGGTTCACATCCTCCGGCCCCCCTCAGTAACAGTGACTCACACACTTCCAATGGCATCAGGCCACCTCTGCTCCTCCTCTCTGGCCCACATACCCCCTGTTGCTACAGATTGCATGGAAGGATTGTGAAGTGCGAATGGAAGGGTAAAAACCTACAGCGTCATCATCTTTCAATTAAATGCGGTGAAAAGGCTTACTCATCCATGACTTCTTCCTTATATTATATTTAGGGCTGGAAATTCCTTGACGAAATTGTTTTCGGCTCCTTTGGAAAATTGGCATAACAAATGAAGAGCTAAACTTTCATCATCCTTCATGGGCTGCTATTTGTGTCTTGTAGTGCTGCCATCTAATCAGAGCAGGATATCTGCTAAAGAGATATTTGTTTCTGTTAATAGATTGACCTTTCCTTAAGTCGTGCCTCTGAGGAGAAAAACCACACCTGAAACAAATTCAAATGTGTTTCCAGAAAATTAGGTCTGGCTCAGGGTGATTAAATGTATCCAGTTTGAATTCATTGTCCTATCTCCAGGTCCATCCTCCTTTAACTCCTCCCTCCTCGCCATCTCAGACAAAAAAAAAAAAAATCTAAGAATAATTCTTAATTTCTTACTTTCCTTCCTTTTCAAATTCAGTCCATCAGCAAGTTGAAATTATATTACAAATTCATCCATTTCTCCTCTGTCTCTAATACCACCATCCTTAGTCCAGGCCAGAATCATCTCTCTCTTGGATTTCTAAATTGGCCTCCGATTCCATCTTCTTGCTTCTATTCTTGCTCTTCTTCAGTCTGTTCTCCACACAGCAACAGCCAGCGTGATTTTTGTTTCCCTGCTTAAAATTCCCCCAAAGCTTCCCATTGAATTTGGAATAAAAATCCCAACTCCTTACTGTGGCTAAAAGGTCCATGGATGATTTATTTGACCTTTGCATACTTCTCCAACCCTTTCAATTTAATTGAATATTTGCTATGCTCTAGGTACTGTTCTAAGTGATGGAGACACAGTAAGACAGACAAGATTTCTCCTCAAAAGGCTTATGTTCCCAGAGACAAAGATATACCAAAAAGAGAGAGTTAAAAAGAATAAATATGATGTGCCAGAGTGAGTAGGTCCCATCTTAGATTGAGCCATGAGGGAAGGCCTCATTTAGAAGGTGGCATTTAAGTGAAAATCTGAAAGACAAGACAGAACACATCATGTGGATAACAGAAGTGCAAAGGGAAGCTATTGGAGGGTTTTGCGTAGGGTAGTTATGTGAATTGTTTCACATTTTTAAAACAGGACTCTGGTTGCTGTGAGGAGAACAGAATTGAAGGAGGCTGAGTAGAAATAGGCAGCCCAGCTAGGAAGCTACAGCAGTGGTCCAGGCAAGAGATGATTATAAGCTGGACTGGGATGGTGAATGGAAAGGAGTGGACAGATTCAGGATACTATGTCTAAGCCAACAGGACTTGTTGACTGATTGGATGTGAGGCATGGGGGCCAAGAGGAATTGAGTACGACTCCTATCTTTTCAGCTTGGACAATTGGGTGTAGGTGATGTGAGTGACTGAGACGGAGAAGATTGGGGTCGGATATGTAAACAAAAAGCCTTCATTTTGTGCCCTTGGACTTACCACACACCAGTCTCTGGTACACACACACTTAGGTTTTTCCAGCCTCAGGCCCTTTGCACTTACATTGCCTTTTGTCTAGGATACCCTTCCCATGTCTTGGCATGATAATTCCTCATCCTTCAGGTCCCAGCTGAAGTGTCACCTATTTAGAGACATCTTCTGACTACTTGCCCAAATTCTATTATTCTCTATTCAATTTGACTTTTAATTGTTTTATTTGAAGATTAAAAAAAAATTTCTTTGATTTTACCACTACCATAAAAGCTCCTTGAGGGCAGAGATACCTCCATTTTGCTCACCACTGAATTCACACCATCTGGTACACACTAGGCATTCAATAAATACTTTCTGAATGGTTGCATTATATTGATCATTGTGCCAGCTTATTAGATCTGTATGAGTATCCAAAAATTGATTTCAATGGAATAGATTTAAAATAAATCAAATGTTACATGTCTCCCTTGGTTTATACACTGATAGAAGGTTTTAATGAATAGATTATCGGTTTCTTCAGGAAATACACTGCCCTTTGGTCCATCTCTGAATGCCCAGTGCCTAGCTCAGGGTGACATGGACAATGCAATTTACTTTTCTCTGTAAGCCTTAGTTTCATAATCTGTAAAACAGATATAAACATCATCCCTGTTTTAAAGAGTTATTCTGAAAATCAAATGGAATAATCCATATAAAGCACATAGCACAGTTCCTAGTATATTGTAAGCACTTACTCAATGTGACTATTGTTATTGTTATTATTATTGATTTTCATTGCTGAAAGAATAAGTGTGTGACATCTAAAGACCTTATAGACGAGCAAGCATGCTGCTATTCATTCTTATTGTCCATAAATAGAAATCGTTGTGTTAATATCCAAAGTCTGCATTCCAAACAGTATTTTAGAATTGTATGCTCTTCCAAGGTAATTCCTAGAACTCGCGTTTCAGTGATTTAACTTCATGCTTCTTGCTGTGATTTGAACAGATTTAGTTAAAGGCCAGCCTTCGTGAGCTTTATACTTAAAAACATTTTAGTGGTATTAGGCTTTTAGAAATTCTGAAATGTAAAATGAGAAAGACATTTGATATATGCAAACAATTATACCTTCTAAGTAGATTAAAGGAACCATTGAACATCAGCTAAATATTCTTTTATTTTCAATATGAAAAACACATCTGAATTCCACATAGCAGGTTACCATTGTGAATTGCTTGTTTTTCCTCAGTGAGCCTCTATAGTTTTGACGATATGGTGTCATCATGAGGTAAAACGTTGATATGCTTCAAGACCCAGCATTGTGAAAACACAGATTTTTAATATTTAAAAGATTTGTGCCATTGTAAATAAGGGAATGCACCCGATATCATAGCATGCTTCATGAGAAAAAGATGCTACATTTCCTTGACCTACTTCCATCTTCATGTTTAGGAAACAGCGTCGAAGAAGTAAGCAAAGTAGTGGTGCCTCACGTAGGAGATGATTATTGTTTGAATTTATGATTCATGCCTTGAGCAAAATTTTGTTTGTGGCCTCATTTGCAACCATAATTTACAACTTTACCAGGATATGTGGTGTGTTGGGGAGGTAATATATCAGACTTGCTTTGTACTGGAACAGTTTTCTAGCTCTGGGTATAGTATTTTCTGTGTTTCTGTTAGCTATAAAATTTCTAGGCATAACATTTATTGTAGCAAATATGGAAATTTTTTAAAAATTGTATTCCCCTTAGGAATGTCTTACTGTATTTATATTCTTATTATAGCTAAATCCAACTAGTGTTTAAAGGGGTTGTTAATCCTGCAAATATCTGGTTGCAAAAGTAGGAGGAATTAACCTTCTCGGATTGTTTGAAAATAAAGATTGCCTCATTTTTGCACTTTGTGTTCCTTTCATCTAAGAAACTAATAAACAATATGTGACTCAGATACACTGTTTGTGTGTGCCCTTAAAATCCAGAAGTGTTTTTTTCTCTATTGCAAATAATAACTAGGCTGTAATACTGAAAAATGAGTTTTGCTTATTCTCTTTGATCTGTGAGTTGGTGAAGAATTTCCCACAATACTCACTGGAACTTTTGTTGTCTGTTCTAGTTTCAATTGTCTTAAGCAATACATCTGGAAATACTGGGGATTTTTAAAATAAATAGGCAAAGTAACAAAAAAATAAATCAAAAAGTTACTCTAAGTTGCCGAGGTAAGGTTCTTTCTAGCACTGACATTTATTTCTTTACATCTTCCTGTTCTGTCATTTTTATTAGATGCTCTTTTATTAAGAGTAATACTTATTCCCCCAAGTAAACATTTAAAAATTAACTTTAAACTTCCATTAGTTTGGAAAATTTAAGGTAGCTTGATTTGAAAATAGTCATTTTCCTGAGTACAAATAATAAATATGACCCTGAGCTGTGATTTTAAATTACTAGAAGTAAAATTCTTTATCTGATTATATAAGTTGAGAGCTCAGTTAAAACTAGAATCTACCACCATCTTTCCTGACCGGTGAGACAATCAATGAGAAAGAAAGCTAAAAGCCTGGATGAAGTTTAAAACTGTAGAAAAAAGCTTGATAACGAACATTAGCCTAATATGCTTCCTGCTGCATGTGCTTACTTCACAGAATATAGATCAACTTAGAATCAGACTCCTCCAGAAGTCTTTTTCACTCAGCAAGTTCTTAGCAGAGAGTTTTTCTTGACATAAAGGTAAGTAGACGGGATAGTGGACTGAGAAGAGAAGGGTCCCTTTTATTGGTGGGCACAGCAGGGAAGGGAGAGGCAGGAGAATGCCTTTAGTCATGATGCTGGGACTTCAAAACAGAATGAAAACTCTGTTTAGTGGTATGTAGGCTCAAGAATCATTTGAGCCCTATTACATATTTCTTTTCTTCCCCCAGTAATTATTCATTCAGCTATTATAACTAACCACAGTAATTTTCTTAGAACAAAGGAGAGCATGGCAACAATAGCTTTAAAAATGACGAAGTTTAAATGCCCAAGGTCAGAGTGTAACATTTTGATTTCCATAAGTATTTCAAATGCTACAGCCTTTATGTAATAATTTTAATGTGAAAAATATGCAGGCCACGCGTCACTGCTCTTTGCATATACTGCAAAGAGGAAAAAAAAAACTTAAAAATTGCTTAGCTTTAATTGAGCAAAAGGATTCACATGTGATCTGAACTTGTGGCTCATAATTCCTCTAGACAGCTTCGGTTGCCGTGTGATGATCCTAATTAAATTATGGGACGGCACTGAACTAGCTAAGCCAAAGGGCCTGTTCTTTCATATTACCTGGCGATTTAACTCTTTGCAGGATGCTGAGTTTTGGGCTCTGGTCTTCTACCACAATTTTGTCTGTTTTTCATTGTTAAGGGTAGGAAAACACAATATTCATGGAATCCGCCTTGAAAGTTTCGGCCTGTAGGTGGCAGCATTGTAAGGTTTTGGAAGTCTGAGCTCTGAGGTCTTCGCGTGTTCTCATTGCCTTCCCCCCACGCCTCACACCGCCCCCCCACCCTCCCCGCCCCCTCCCCGCCCCCACCTCATCAGGCCGAGCTAACATCATTACACGCTCATGTCAGGTAAAACTAAAATGGAGAGAAATGTCATAGCCCCAAAATTAGGCTTTGTTCACTTCGGTCTGTGTTTCATTATATTTCTGATAATATGGTACATTTGTAATTCTGACCTGAGATGCAGCTAAAGGAGGCTTCTCAGTAGTCCGACGTTAACCCATTGCAAACCATACACCGTCGAGAGGCATTTTCCCAAGTCCAGGAAGGGAAATTAAACTTAAGGTGAATAATTAATTTACCTTAAGCATACCTATTTTAATCTCTTGGGAACAAGTCAGAAGGCTTTGAGAATGCATATCAAAACCACATCATGAGGTCCCCACAGCAACGTTACCATCCTGATAAAGGTTGCTCTTTCTTTCTTCTTTCTTTCTTCCCTTTCTCTGTGTGTGGTCACCTGTTTCAGTCAAGTCACATGGTTACTTCTCTGATTTGGCCAGGGTAGAGAAGAAACAAAGAGTTACCAAATTTGATATATCTGATTTAAAAGTCCTGATTCATGTGACTTTTTAATAATGTATTGCTTTATGCAATACTAATATTGTTTATGATTATATAACTCAAAGTATAATAAATAATAAATGCATACATACAGATGCTAGCATAGATTTCGTTGACTGTGATATTTTTTTGTGAGACCCACAGCGATTTTGCACTTTCATCTTGTACACTTTTCTTCTATGAAAATTATAGTTGAAAAACTTCCCTAGGTGACAACGGAAACAGGGTAGTGTAAGGACTCTGGTATCAGGCCTAGTATGAAGTCTTTCTTTAACTGAATCCTTGGGGAAATCGGTTCTGAGGTCAAGATTGACAAAATTGTTTAAGTATTATTGAAAATATAAAACAAAATTGTTTCCTCAATAAATATAATTAGCTGTATATACTGCAGTTTTGAGAGCAAGCACTGATATTGGGACCGGCTCTTTAAATAAAATAGGACCTCTGTGGTCTCTGGAGGGAACATGCATAAAGCAAAGTAAATGATTTTCTGTCAACACTAAGTAGACAGGTGCTTACATTGAACAGCATTCTAATATGTCTCTGAATATTTATGTCTTCTTTTTCAAATGCATTGCCCATGAATGTCACAGCTGTCAAACGTCTGTACACAAGAAGATAAAAAATGAAATTAATAAAAGGCAGATCAACATTTCGTTTGTTTGGAATACTTTTCCTCCTCGCTTCTTTCCTTTTCCTTTTTTCTTTCTGTTTTTTTTTTAACTCAGCTGTTTTTTAGGATTTAGGCACATCTGCATTTTCTAAAAGGCCAAGGGAAATGTGAGTTGACTCATTGTATTAGGGGCTGGCACCAGGGCCTGTCTCAGTATTTAAACACCAAAATAATCAATGGAATTAATGACCAAGAGAACCAGGGTCTGAGGATTTTTCTAGCCGTTTCCGCTGTCCATGTGCTTGGTTTGCTTGGGTGCCACAAACGAGATTCTGACAGGTTGTCACTGCCCCGACCTGAAACTCAAGTTTGTGAGGTGAGAGGCTCTTAAATCTTTCTGTTTCTGTAGCCCAGAGTTTTAGCTCTACGAAGTTAGTGCCAAAACAAGCCATGGTGTGCCCTCAGAGTTATAGAGGAACTAGGTTTTCAGAGCAGAGATGACTACATAGCAATTGATGGTGGATCAAAGCAATGGAAAAAGGACCCTTTAGTTGTCAGATCCCTGCCCCTCTGCTTTCCATGGTTCCTGAAAGAGCCATGTGTACAAAAAGCATGTGTTGGGATGAACTCAGCAGTCACTTGACAAGCTTTTATTTATAAAGAAGCAGCAAATTTTGAGGTGTCTGGTTATTGTTATTACTAACTAGTCCTCAGCAAAAATATACACCCAGCTACGTCTGTATCCACCCTGAATCGTCTGAACAAACCATTTGGCCACAAAGAAAGAGTGCAATTTAAATGCTGATCCAGGAATTTAAGCTTAGGAACTCTCTGCTCTTGTTTTGTCCTTGATGAGAATTGTTCTAACCCAAAACTCCTCAAATTGTTAAATAGTTGCAAAAGCATCAGTTCACTAAGACTTGAAATTTCTTGTCCAAATTTTGGTGACCGAATTGGTGTTTTATTGATAACCACAGATATGAACCAGATGTAATAAATATTGGTTTAGCTCAGATTTGATTTGGAACATGCTGATTGCCCTGATTTTGTTATATTTATAAAAGTAAAAAAAAAAATAATCAACTATAATGTAAAGTATGGACTTTGGGTGATTATGATGTGTCAGTGTAGGTTCATCAGTTGTAACAAATGTACCACTTTGGGGGAGGATCTTGACAATGGGGGCAGGGGTTAGATGGGAAATCTCTTTACCTTCCCTTTAATTTTGCTGTGAAAATAAAACTGCTCTAAAAAAATAAAGTCTTCATAAAAAAAACCCACATAGATTTAGTTCTAATTTAAAGAGAATCACTGGACTCTTTTTTTTCTTTTAAGAAAATTTCAGTTCAGTTGGCAGTCTGATTGAACAAATATTTGAGTATATTTATATTTGGAGTTCTACAAACAGTTTGTTGCATGGCTCAATTCAAGTGACTTTGGTTGGCATTGTGTTATTTATATGGATCACTTCAATATAATATCAACCTATTTCAAATCACTAATTTCACCTCTTATCAGTAAAATTGGGGATGATCCTATGGGCGTGACTTGTAAGGATTTTTCAGAGGTTGCTGCTGATGCTGTGGCTCAAGCCTAGAATTTCACTCCATCTCTGCCCGTTGAAACCCTACTCCTGTTTCAAGATCCAACACAAACACTACATTTTCTCTCAAGCCCTCTCTGATCTTCCTTAGACAGAAGTATTTTTTTTCTCTCCTCTCTTTTTATGTAACACTTTGTATGTACTTTAACTAAAGTAATTATCATATTATGCTTTGGCTTATAAGTAGTTATTTATGTTTTTACTTCTTCTGCTGTATCATAAGCTCTTTGAGATAGGGGATTTGTCTATTTTAAAAGTTGTATTATCACAGTTCTAGGCCTCCTGTTTGCAGATTACTTATAAATGCTGTGGCTTTCAATGTTGGTTGAATCTTTGTTGTTGCTTGTTTTGTTTGTCAGTTTGTATTGGTTGGAATGGGTCAATTGGTAGGAAAAAAGCTTACAGCTATAAAATATAATCTAAATGCTTGCTATTGAAAACCTTTTAGGGCATTTCACAATATAGACATAGAATATCTAAAAAATATGCCACCATTACGAGCAGTTCACTCTTAAGTTCACGTTTCAAATAGGTTGCATCTGTTTCTAATCAGGTAACTGAATGATCAGCAGGAGAAAACATATGATTAGAAAGCACGCAGCCCTTGCTGATATGTATTATTTTTAAAGCTCTCCAAACCTAAGGTCAATAAAGAAACAGTACATGCAGCAAGAAGAGCTAGATTAGAGGAAGAGTTTCAGTTGCAAACCCTTTTGTGAGCTGTTGTAAAAAGAGAACTAATTTAACTGATGGATTGAGGCATTTGGGACTGACATGAAACTAAGGAATGTGAAAATAGATGAGAAGAATGGTGACTAGAAAAATTATGAGTTGTAGTTGAGAAAATAAAAAAAAAGTTTAGAAAGTTAATGAACAGATGATTTCATTCCTTTTTATAGAGCCATACTTTAACTCAAAGAAAGCTAGTAAGACTAATGGGGAAAAGCCCCAAGTTTGATAAAACAAAATAAACAGGCGCTATTACACACAAGACATGTTGGAAAGCACTTTTTTTACTTCATTATTAATGGGAAAGAAAAAATGACTGTCTTGAGGTCGTATATCATTTTAAGATCATACTTATCTCTTAGCTTAATCCATCAAACTGAACTACCTCCCTTTTTGAACAGTTTTACGCCACTGAGCTTGAAGTTCACGGAAGGAAAGAACAAAAAGCTCTGTTCTCTACTCCTGATTTGAACCAGACACAACTTACTTCAGAACCGCACGCTGTCCTTCGGTTAATTACTCTCCTGAATTCTATCAGATGTGTCCTCTGCAAGCTGCAGACAGTCTGCCATGGTAGAAGGGCATGGTGAAACTTGCTCTTGGTGACTTGCTTTTTGAATTGACTTGGTATATTTTTCCAGGATTTATTACAGAATCTGGCTATGCTCTTCTGTAGACCATCCTTGCTCTATATGGTTGAGGCTCACTGGCTGGACAGAACTTGATGTCTGACAACACTAGTGTACCTGCACAGTTATTCTGATAAGAAGGGAAATTTGGTTTGATCCAAAAGTCTGTTATGCACACAATGCGTTATAACACTGGGTTTTTTGTTCTTATTTTTTAAATTGGAATTTGAGACCCAAGTGAGACTTAAGAGTTCTAAGTTCAAAGGAACGTGAGGCCACAGGGTTCTTAGCCTTGAAATATTCTCAGAAATCTTGGAGGGCATGGGCCTTCCAAGGGACATGGGGTAGGGATCTTGAACCAATTTTAACTAAATAGAAAGGACAGAATAACCTCACCTGACACTTGGTTTACTTTTCACCATTATTTTTTCTCTTCTGGGTATTCATAAGCCTACAACTTAATGACATGCTGTAGGATTAACACGATTAGAGCAACTACGAATCATAGTAATAGTTTTATTGAAGCCTAAACTTCCGATCAAATTCAAAAGCTTGATAACCAAAGTTTACAGGAATTTTTAATATAAAATTTGAAATGTGAGTATATTTTCTATATGAAATGCCACTATGTCATTTATAGAATCCTAGTATCTAATTAAAAAAAAAAACTTTAAGAACAGACACTTACTGATTCTTATTATTTCCATCCCAGATTATTTCTGTTGTAACTTTTGCTGATCAAGCTCCATGTTCATGTTCAAATGGAATAGCTGGTTGTCTGCTTCCTATAAGACTATCATAGTTTCAAAGACCATTTGTATTAGTCCTCAACCTGCCTTGTTCCAGCCCAAATAATTCCACATTCCTTGATCTTTTCCAAAAGATCTTATTTTCCATAACTAATGACAAAGCCTCTGAACACATAAAATCTTATAACCCAGAATCTGTTATACTTCTTTTCTTTTTTCCCTTTTCTTGGTGATAGGAATAAAGAGGCTGAGAAATGCTTCTTCAAAAGTTGTGGTAAGAGAGAGCATTAATATTTTTAATTTTACAATTATGGTTGTGGTTTTTCCTCATAGTTTATCTTTTTCTCAAGACATTCAATAAAACCTCTTTTCTAAAATCCAGACTACAAATTTATGTCAATCAATTTACACCCTGCAAAACAGACCAGCTCACCACTCAGATCAGTCTTTAAGCACTTAGGAATCTAGGCAAGTGCTTGTCTTTATAGAACAACTTAGTTTAAGCAATTAACAATCGAGCCCTGTACACATAAACACACTATAATTAACTGTTTAATAGTGGAAGCTTGCTTTTCAAATTTTTCCCTTTGAGTGTAGTCAAGGTGAATTACTTGATTTTTCCATCACTAAATGGTACAGCAGCTCGGTCTTTTGCAAGTCTCCAGTCTCCACATATTTTCCTATACCCACTATATTTGACAGTAAAACTGCCAAGCTCCATTATTTCCAACTGGCAGCAATTTAATACATAGTTGAGTCAGTTATTTAACTAAATAAATTGCTTAAAGTTAACTCTATTTGTAAGACCACAAGGTGTTTCTAAAATGTGCTGCCCTTTTATATCATAAACCTGGATTAGGTTTACAACCCCATTTCCCCTCAGCAGTTTATAAATCAAACAAAGAACATAGAACAATGCATAAAAATCCCTGTGAAACCACCCTCAGAGTTTTTGTTAATGACAAAAGCATACTGGGAGCTGGATTTACTCTGTACGGTGGAGAAGAAAAGTTTGGTTTCAAGTAACCAGAGTTTGTAAGGGTTATCCAAGCTCCTTTAAGGGCGATCAACTTGGAAACTAGAATTTTGTGAAGCCACCAGCCATCTGTTTAATGCTTTATCTACAAAAATGGCAGGCCATGCTAAAAAGCCTTGGGTGTGCTCTTCTATCTCTTTTGCTCCTACCCGTTCACAAATCACATGCCAAATGTTCTTAAAAGTACGTGGGAGAATAAATATTGACTGACTTAGGATGTCTCTCCACAGGTGCTCATTAAATATAAATGAACAAATACGCATACACACAAATACGCAAAAACACATACTGCCACAATAAGCACTGTATAATCTGGCCCAGCTGTAACATTTTCCTTTTCTAGTTGATCGGGATAGGTTTCTGAGACATTAAATGTGTAGCCATTGCTTCCACTGAAGATACATTTAAAAGAATAGAAGAAAGCTGAAGATTGAGGCATTTTCTCTAAGAGTGCAATGACTAACTCTCTTTTAAAAGTGAACGTATTTCATTTTTATGACTTACTTCTAGATCTGTGTTTAGATAGGAAAAAACCTGTAATGGTTCAATCTGCAAAGATTTGAAACCATAGATTAGAAACCCCTGTCATATTTAAGTGTATATCATTTTGTTTAGATTTAGAAATCTGACCAGAGTGGTGTTTTTCGGGAATGGTTTTATTTGCCAAGTGACATCCTTAGTGTCCTATAGGGCAGAGCCTGGCATTTCTTGGTTGGTTATTTTCTGAAATGTTAAGGACTGCAGCGTAGATAGCCCTTGCTAGCAAGGTACTTTGACTCCTCCTCCTTGTCTGCACTAATAGAAGGGAGATAATCTCCAAAAAATTTGTATTTGCCTCTGGAGGGACATTGTATATTCATTTACATTTGAATATGTGTGCATTGCACTACTGAGAGAATTGAAAGGGCTCTCATCCTGTCTCTACTCACCAAGCCCACCACTTTAACTTGCCAGCCTCCTGCCTCTCTTCCCCACCCTGTTCCCCTTTCTACAGGGGCAGACTAATGTCTGGTAGGCTGAGCTCCAGTTTAAGAAGATTTGCATAATTTATTTCTTAAGTTCGAATTCAGGAGCACAGACTTTTGAGAAACAGAGACTGAGCAAAAATGCTGTGGAGGCAGGATGAATTCTTCAATGGAAAGAAACCTGGAAGACCAGCCTCCAGCTTTATTTCCTAGGCTGTTATAAACCCCTCCTTTCTGTTACAGGCCACCACTGACTATAATCTGGTTCTTAATAAGTCAAAAGAGATGATGAAAATTCACTAGATGGGTTAAGACCAAAGGGCGACTTAGGTTGTTTCCTTTTCAGCTTTTACTGGTGAGAGGTGAAACATTTGCAGAAGACATCAACAAAGCAGAGAAACCTCCACAGCTAATCAAGGATGTACAGACTAGAAACAAAGGCAATTATTTACAAAGCCAACTTTTACTTATAGGAGGGAAAGTAAATAAATACAATATTAATAGTGAAAATACACAAAATCAAAAAACCTAGGTTAATTAGTGATCTTAATTTTTCAGTATGCTTACCAAACTACCAATGAGCAAGCCAAATAGAGCATTCTGTAATTTATCCTCTTTTTTGCTTACCTTGACTCTTCGTGGAGTGTTAAATAAGTGCAAAATTGCTAGAAATCAAGCAAACAGGAAGCAGTAAACGATCTGAAGAATCTGTAAGAGTTTACTCTACCAAAAAAAGCTTGAGAGCAAGCTTAAGATAAAAATAGAACAAAACAAAGCAAGACCAAAAAAATAAAACTGCCCAACTGCATAAACACTTTGATATAATATGAGTTCTCTCTGTGAATTATCTCATTGCCTGGAGAGGATGAAGTCTGCAAAGGAGGGGAAATGTCATGTGAAGTAGGACATGTGAATGAGAGATTCAACTGAAATGACTGGACACGCTGTATGAAGAAGTACTGATGTACTTTGTGTCTCAGAGTAGCTGGGTCACAGTTCTATGTTCTGTTAAGGTTTATTAAACCTGAATAGTATAATATTTATATACAGTAGAATCATCCCCTAGGAAGTTATATGTGAAAATTTTAACTAGGAGCTATAAGAAGAGGTGACTACATCTTGCTTCTGATTGGAGTTCTGCTCCTCCTTGGTCTCCTACCTCTGGATCATGTGTTGATTCTCACCTGTTAAGCCACCCTCTATCATTGCTTCTGTTGTTCCGTGTCACACCGAAGATTTTTGGTATTTGCAATGATGTACCAATTACATAGAATTCTCCATCTTTGGAATTGTTCAAAGTTTATAGTTTACAGTATAATAACCTCAGTTTTTGCATTTCTTTCTATAAGTTCGTTCTTCCACTTCTAATTTGCTATTGCATAAATTCTTGCACATAATGGAACTCCAAAGGGTGTTAAAATCTTCTAATTTCTGCAAATATACCTGCTATTGCCCTTAAATGCTTTACACTCTCTCTGTGCTGCTCTAGTGGGAAAGGATTTATATATATTGCTGCTGTCTGCACAAAGCAGAAACTCTCTAGAAGAGACTCCTTGGTTAAATGCCCTTTAACATCATATTTACCACAATGTAAGCTTTATTTTTTCTTCCTTCTGCCATTGTTTTGATTAAAATTTCTTGCCATTTAACTATTTTATGGACTCTTATGAGTGTATCACAATAATTTAATAAATGTTTAGTGAGAACCAACCGCTAGAGATCAGGCCAAACCATAAAGTCAGGTTTCTGACTCTGAAGCCATCAGTCTTGCTTGCCATAAATTTAAACTCTTGAGTATAGGATACACAAACCGTTTGAAATAGAAGATAATCCTTTATGGAACCAGTTTTCCATATTGTTTTAACAGATTCTGGGCATTTTAATTTCATAGCCAAGATCCATCAATTTGCTGGAGCATATGCTCCAGGGAACTCGTTGCTGAGACAGGGAAGTTTGTTTTCAAAGGTGATGTTAGTTTTGAAAATGGGTTGATATTTGTTTTATTGTTTGTTTGTCTTGCTGATCACTTGCGTGGCATATTTTGATTTAATTGTGTTAAGAATTTCTTTTTTTTTTAAGTCTGCCTAAGGGCAGCAGGGATGGGTTCATTGAGAGATACAAATTGAAAAATAATAAATTCAGAGCATATTTGGTTTGTTACTGCCCTTTGGAAAATAGCTGAAAGAATGTCTTACTTTTCTAATGTTATTTACATGCTAGAAATGACATCGATTTGTAGAAACAAATACTTCATACCTTGGAGTTTTAGCTGATGGAAGACCAACTACTGGTAGACACAAAGTTTCTATAATTCTGAAAATACTAAAGTCCTAAGTCCTCAAAAGACTTCGTAAATAATAGAACTTTTAAGATTCATCATTCAGTTACATATACATAATCCCGAAGTTTGATGCCCACCCAATGTCACTTCTGCCTTATATGGAATCAGCTTGAATCTTTCTCAACAATTTGCAAATCTTTGTTATAATAAACATATATTTCTTGAAATTTTGCACTCAAGATCTTTTGTGGTGTTGTTTCCGAGTTTGAATTCTTACCTGGAGATTTGGGTGAATTTTGTGTTACTTATTAGGTTGAAGAAAGACATTCTGGGAGTGGGGAGGAATAGACTGTTAATTAGCGCTTACTGTGTGCCTGTCACAGTGCTAGGCAGTTTACACGTATTATCCCACGTAGTCCTCATAATAGCCCTTCCCTTTTTCAATGAATGGAAACTAAAAGTACATTTGCTATCATGGAGAATATTTGCAAATATTTTTGATCTTAAAAAATGTGTTCTTAGACTTAAAATCTTTGGGAAGTCATAATCTTATTCATGCCTGTTTACCATATGAGCTTACAAAATTGCTAGATGATTGGCAGTATAACATTTGTGAAAGTGTCCTGCCCCCTAGGTGAGATTATGTTTTTAACCTGTAACCTTGGTTTTAGTAGTGCCAGGATTTAGTTTGCTGAGGCAATGAATTCAAGCTACTTCACTGTTCAGAATTTTTAACTCATAAGCCAAATGATAAAATAATTCTACCTATAACAATATATACACTGTGTTTCTCAAGGTGTGGCTCAGGGACTCCTAGGGGTCTTCAAGATCCTTTTGGGATGTCTTCAAGGACAAAGCTATTTTCATAATAATACTAAGATGTTATTTGCCATTTCATTCTCATTTTCTTGTGAGTGTACAGTAAAGCTTTCCAGATGCCACATGACTTGGGCTGCTGTTATTGATCTGACAACTAATAGATTTTTTTTGCCGGCGAATTCTTGTGTTTAATAGAATTTTCTAAGGGAGTGGTTTGTGGGTATAAATATATGTGTGGTTTTGGAAATTAACTCTGTTCTCAATTATTTCTATTTTGCTTTTACCAGTTATTTTTGATTGTGCCTTCTGGAATCTCTGTAACTTATTATTATTCAATGAATTGTTACTTTTAAGTGCTGAAATTTTCTTTGCACCTACACGGAAACACAAGAAGTAAATACAGCTTGTGTCTTGTTTTGCAATAATATTAAGAACAAGATTTTTGAATATTATATAAATGTTTAAATTTTAATTTAAACTATATTTAGTATTTAGTAATATTTATTCTAAAACTTAAAAATTAACATGTTTTTGTATTTAAAGGTGGTTCATTCATTGATTTAAAAAAACGTTTGAAGACTTGCCTTCTCAACGTAGTTGCATGCTTTGTCTCAAGTTGCCAAAAAAGACGAAACCTCATGGAAGGAAAGATTTACTTCAAAGAAATTAGGGAAAACATAAAAAAGAAATGAAAACGTGGTATAAGCTCTCTTCTCTTTGGTTTTATAGATGCTAGAAATTTACCTTATTGAATCTTATGCATTAGAATATTTTCGAATAGTGTTAAGATGCTGGTTAATTGGAAGCATTATTTTGATACATTAAATGTATCTTTCATGAGCTCTTTAAAAGGCAAAAATTGTTCATTACATTTTTTCAAACTAGAAATGAAAAATGAATCATCTTACAGGGTAAGTTATCGCACTGCCTTGACTGGAGAAGTGCACACAATAGCTTGTACGGTGGATGTTGCTGAATTCCTGCTGGATGAAAAATCAGTAAAAAAAGAAAAATCATGGCAGTGCCAACTGACTCGTTGAATTAAAGATTTAGCTGTAAACCTGAAGGCTGAGTTAATATCTTGTGGGCAGAATTGTACTTTGGCCTTAACAAAAGGGTGATCTACAGCCGTGGTTGGATTGGCTGTTTTGCTTATGTTTTCCTGGTCTCATCACCAAAAGATCTTTTTTTGTGTGAATACTTGGCAAACAAACTTAGGTACTGCTGAAATATTCAACGTACATTAAAGTATCGAATAGCTGTTATGAATCTCATGCTTTGTCCCGGACCAACAGTTTTTTGTCATTTGCACTGATGGTGCAAAAGCATTGCTGGGTAAAACTGCTGGTGCCTTAGCAGGAATCAAGGCAGTGGCACCAAACTGTGCAAGTAGTCATTGTATTCATCACCAACACACGCTCACAGTAACATAAATACCAGTTTCACTTAAGGATGTCCTTTGTGAAGGAATAATAATTATTAATTTTATTAAATATCATTCCTTGAGTATATATTTTTAGTAATCTATGGGAAATACGCATAAAGTACTTCTGCTACATGCTGGAGTACAATGGTTAGCTCGAGGAAAAGCGTGTGTGTAATTGTTGTGTGATTTTGGAAAACATCCTCCACAATGAGCTGAATAGCTTTCCAATATTTAAAAACTTTCTCATAACACTGGTAGTGATATAATTAAATATAATTTTTTGATATTATACTATAAAATGTATCAACATTTGGAAGATCTTTATAATTTGGTGAAACAATATTTTCTAAATGATCAGTTTATAATATTATGAAATCATGTATGAGTAAAAGATCCATGTAAATGCAAGATAGACATTTTGGATTTTAATGTAACAGAATATGCAAAGCTTATTGATAAGTGTCAGATTCCATATTACCTCTAACCTTTAAAGAACTACCAATACCAATTGTCAAGTTTCGATGTATTATCAAATAAGAATATCCGCAATTATCTGAAAAGACTATTATATTACTCCTTCCTTTTCTATCTACATGTCTGTGTGAGGCTGGATTTTCTTCATGTGATACACCAAAACAACATATCACAACAGATTGAATGTAGAAGCAAACACGAGAATCTACCGGTCTTTTATTAAAACAGATATCAAAAAATATGCAAAAATGAAACTTCTCACTAGTATTTGTCTTGAAAATTATAGCTATTTTTATTAAGTATTTTGCTACTTATTTGAACAGATCATGGCTTTAGTTTTGTTACTTTTAAATGAATTAATAAGTACATATTTTTAATGAATTCCCAGTTTTAATTTCTAATACAGTGAATATTGATAGACATAACCCACATAAACAGTCTTTGGTGTCATTGATAACTCTTAGGACTGTAACGGGGTCCTCAGAGTAAAGTATTTGAGAATTGCTGCTATAAGGGAAGCAAATTGGTGAATTTTTTTGCTAGCGATATAAAACATGTCCTCCTCCTTGTCATATTACTCAGAGACCCTTCAGGATAGATGACACTTAAATGGGGTGACAGAAGACAGTTTAACAAAAGGACCATTTCAATAGATGTAGACAGAGTTAAGGGAAACCATCGAGAGAGAGAGAAGCACTCTGGGGCTAGTAAAGGCAAGGTGAGGTTTCATCTGTTAAGCTTGGAGGGTAAGAAGATGGAGTATTTCCCGTAACCTGGAGGGAGAGTAATAGCTGCAGCTGTAGAAGAGGAATGATCACTGAGAGCCGTGAACTTTGGTGGAAACGTGTAATCTCTACCCATCTACAGTCCAGCAGGAAGGGAGCTTGGGCAATCAATACCCAGACCTATCTCTTTCTACCTCTGATCAACTGCTGGTCCCCCCCCCACCATTTGAGGACGACTGGGAGCCAGGCTGGGGCAGTCCATAGAGGTCAGGACATAGAGAAGGTAGAGAATGATGGAAGGGGGATCTGGAGGAAGGGCAAAGAATGTCCATAATAATCATTTAACAGGAACAGCAGCTGGAAATATTGAGTATCTGTTATGGAATTACGAGACATAAAAAACATTCTTTGCCCTCAAAAGGCTTACATCCTTTTTGTATTTTGCTTGTATTAGTTTCTTTTTTATCAAAAAGCTAAACTCTACCCTTTATTCAAATTTCATTTAGCTTTTTCACTAATGTTCAGGCACTACTTTTAATGTTTTGTTTTTTCGTGTGTGTGAGGAAGATTAACCCTGAGCTAACCTCTGTTGCCAATCCTCCTCTTTTTGCTGAGGAAGATTGGCTCTGAGCTAACAACTGTCCCCATCTTCCTCTATTTTATTTGTGGGACGCCTGCCACAGCCTGGCTTGATAAGTGATGTGTAGGTCTGCGCCTGGGATCCAAACCTGTGAACCCCAGGCTGCTGAAGTCCATGCAAACCCAACCACTACACCACCAGGCTGGTCCCATGAGTGTTTGAATATATGAATGAATAGGGGATGAGAGAGTATAAAAAATAACATTGATGGGCTGGCCTGGTGGCTTAGTGGTTAAGTTCGTGCTTTCCTCTTCAGTGGACCGGGGTTCACAGGTTTGGATCCTGGGCGTGAACCTACTCACCACTCATCAAGCCATGCTGAGGCGGCATTCCACATAGAAGAGCTACAACTCTACAACTATGATGCACGGCTATGTACTGGGGTTTTGGGGAGAAAAAAGAAAAAGTGGAAGATTGGCAACAGATGTTAGCGCAGGGCTGGTCTTCCTCAAAAAAAAAAATTCATTAAAAAAAAAAAGAAAATAACATTGAGAACAGTGAGAGTGAAATATACGAATGAGTATGGAAAGTGAATAATTGTGACTACTCTTAATACTTTTGTTTTGTATTTTGTCCTCCCACTGTAACTGTATCTTAAAATTTTTTTTTGACATACAAAAAGCTATAGATAATTAATGTATACAACTTGATGAGTTTGGAGATAAGTTGCATTACTTTCTAATTTGTGTAAATTTGCTAGGAGCAATAAATGCTGGGGAATCAGTTAGGAATGAAGAGAGATGAGAAACTGGGGTGAGTTTGTATTGTTAGGAAAGATTTCACGGCAAGGATAGACATGAGTGGGATTGGAACCCGAGGAGAAAAGAGATCTTTCCAGGTGGTAGGGGCTATTCAAAGGGGTAGGAATTGTGTGAATAATAAATAGACATAGAGCTGACTGTACTGAGGGTTGTGAGGATGGAGAGAGGAGACAGATGTATGTATATTAAGGCAGGCCCAATTTATGAAGTGCTTTGAATGAGAGAAGATTGTACATGACTTAACTGGCAAGAAACAGAGCCAAAGGCCATGGCCAACCTGCCACAGGCCTGCCAACACGGTGTATAATAGAATCAGAGGATGCGATTATGGCAAGACATCCTTACATGGTAGGAGAGTAGACTATGACCACTTTTTGTGCGAGGACATGGCCACTTGTATAAAGGGCAGTGAGTCCTCGATCATGGGTTCCTCTCTCCTGGCAGATTTTTCACTGTGTGTGGTCCATGTTGATCACTGAACTTTAGGGCCATCTCTTTGAGGAGCCAGAGAGGCCTCAGTGAACAGTGGGCATTCTCCCAGCATCTTGTTTTTGTAGTATGTCCTTCACAGAACTGACTTGCTGGTTCAGTAGTGAAACAGAGTCAAAGCATAGTTAATCCTACTCTGAGTCATCCTTCCTGCTGATGTTCAAGCTCACAACAGACATTGGGTCTGCCCTAGATCAGCCAGTCACCCAGGATGTCAGGTACAGACTTGGCTTGAAAACGTTTTCAAGCCTGGTCTCTGGGAAAGGAAATTCTTGAAAGTGAAAAACACTGACAATCTCTTATAAGTTAGAACATAAAATCCTTTAATAGATTTGGCAAAAACTTGTCTTGTGATGCAGGAGAAGTTTGCTTTTCTACCCTCAACAAATAATGGGAACATGGCATTATTTACATGAGTTGCAAATAAAAATCCGTTGTAAGTGAGGCCGGATTTTTTGCATGTGAGGATAGAAGGAATGCCGGCTATGACCTTATTCTCATTAGCAAAAACTTTTTTTTGACATAATATTCCTGCAACAAAGCATAATCCTTTGTAGACTTAAAAAAAATTGACAGCTCATTTAAAATGGTTAACGATACTACAGTTTCATGGAAGTCATGCTTTTAACTTGATATGAAAAATGTGTATTGGCGAAGAATTTCCTTCCCCTTGGCCCATGAAAATAAATAAAATGACCAATATTTGGCAAATACTTTTATTACTTAGTGCATTGTACATAAACAGAAGTTGCGTTTCCTTTTTTTTTATTGAGGTATAATTGACATATAACATTATATTAGTTTCAGGTGTACACATAATGATTCAATATTTGTATATATTGTGAAATGATCACCACTATAAATTTAGTTAACATCCATCACCACACATAGTTAGAGAATTTTTTTTCTTAGATGAGAACTTTGAAGATCTACTCTCTTAGCAACTTTCAAATATGCAGTGAGTATTATTAACTACAGTTATCGTGCTGTATGTTATGTCCCCATGACTTATTTATTTTATAACTGGAAGTTTGTACTTTTGACTCCCTTCACCTAAATGGAAGTTGCATTTTCAATCACTTTTTTTTTCGCCTTAGAGAAGAAAAACATCATTGAAATGAAAACAAATGCCATCTGTAACGTTGTGGTTTTTTGTTTTTTGCGAGGAAGATCAGCCCTGAGCTAACATCCATGCCAATCCTCCTCATTTCGCTGAGGAAGACTGGCCCTGGGCTAACATCTGTGCCTATCTTCCTCCACTTTATATGGGACTCCACCACAGCACGGCCTGACAAGCGGTGCATTGGTGTGCGCCAGGGATCCGAACCCGGGCCGCCAGCCGCGGAGCGTGTGCACTTAACCACTACGCCATGGGGCCAGCCCCCTATAACATTGTGGTTTTTGATGTTAGGAGTTACTGATCTTCTAAAATCCCTGCCCTTCTTTTCCACTGAGGTAAAATACTCTGTATTAATGAGATTTTTTCCTTTTGTTTTGGAGACCACGTGTTCTGTGTTCTCTGAAAATTTGGCACTTAATTAAAAAGCTGGCATTAATGGAGAGAGATATATCTTTTCTGTAGAATCCTTTTCTCTTTTGGGCAACACAGTAGGCCTGTAGGGAGACAAGTCATTTGTGGTAGTGAATAAAAACAATAAAAATTAATTACACAACCCCAAAAAGTGAATGTAAGAGGAATGAGCAGAAGTTAATTAGTAGACTATGAGAATGAATATAATCTAGATGTCTTCCTATGTATGAAACCAGTCAGTAAAGTCACATACCAATGAAAGACACAGACCCTAACCAGAGTGGCTGCCCAAGCTGTAAGAAAGACTTGGAGGCTGATCAATGACTATCTCATACCAAGAGTAGTAAGAGACCTGATCCGTGCCAGGATGAAAGATGGGACAGGTAACGTTTGTCTCCTGTTACCAAAGAAACTGCATTTGATGATACTTTACAAACCTTTTGAGGATCATAAGAAATTCTTACTGGTGTTTAAACAACACTCAGTGGGAGCTTTCTCGACAGGACTACAGATGGTATTCCTATGTTATGCAGATTTCATAAGTCTCACAGAAGTTACACTTTACCCAAGTGTCTAGTTTGTTTTCTCCAAATATTGCATCTCAGACCTCGTAAAGAGGCTTCAAATCTTTTTTTATGGTTACAAAGACTTTTTAAAACTCGATAAACTAACAGAACTTGTTTGGAGAGCTCTCATAGGTAATTTAAAATTTCTATTTCCATGATGCATTTCTAAAGGTGGAAGCAATTGAAGAAATGACTAGGGCAACATTGTAGATTGTAAATATTTCTCTTTCATTTGTGGCTTACTTTTCCCAATTAGGACAGCTAAAGGTGTTTCCGGTGCTGACAGTTAATTATGTAGGACAAAGAGTAAGTTATAAACATATCAGTTTTCTCCTTACCAAATTTAAGAATCATGCATTTGATGTGCCAATAAACCCCAAGAAACAGTATCAATTAGTTAAATAAAACATGGTGGAAAAAAAAGTGTCAGTGTAGAAGCAGTCTGCTGATAAGTTGATGTTATTGGATCTTCAGTAGTTGAAAAATGCTAGTCATAGAAAATATTATATGCTTTTAAGACTGTATTTTAAGTAGACACATTTTGCAGAAATTTAGAGTCATTAAATTGGGAAAATAGGAGGGCATTAATTAAGGTCATAAAACCATTTTGCTGTGCCTAAAAAATTTCTTAAACTAGAAAAAGTAGGAGCTGTTATAATAATAGCAAACACTAATTGAGTGATTCTTATGTGGCAGGTACTAAGCAGACAGATTAATTCCTTTAATCCTCACAACAACCTTTTGGGATAGGACTTATTACTATTCTCCCTTACAGAAGAGAAATTTTCAGTTAGAGTGTGAAATCTCTTGTCCAAAGATAAGCTGCTAGTAAGAGACAGAGTGAAGATTTGATATCAGACAGTGTGGCCTTGAAGCCCACTTTCTTAGCCATTATGCTAAAATTATTAGAAGATACGGATAACTGGAAAAGCTAGTAATACATCCCAATTCTGCTGATTTGTAGAAATTCAGACTAAAAGACGACTAGGAGAGCTGAATTCTAGACATTTTAGATATGTTAGAGTATCATTATTAGTTGTAGACATTCTTACGGCCTGGAAAAGATCAAGATGAAGAAGAAAAAAGGAAAGGCAAGCAAATGATAAAGGAGGGATGTCATAGCTAAGAAGATACTGCTAAGTATGAAAACACTACTCTTTGGCTCAATTTTTCAATTTTATTACTTGTGAGATTTTTTTTCTTGTAGCAAAGTCATAGAAAGCAATGGAAAAACAAAAGTTATATAAATTTGCTGAAGTGATATTTACTTAATAGCACTCTTTTCTTCCATAATATATAAACTAAGGATTAATTCTACATATATTAATGTACATATTTGAATAGTAAGAATAAGAATATATTTGTAACTGGCAGAGAAATCTAAATATTTAATGTTTAAGAATAGACAAGATTGCTGCTGAAAAAATGCCTTATTATCAAAGACTACTCTCCAGTTCAACTTTAAATACGTAATCTTTATCGCCAGTGATGCAATCCTTTAGTTTTTCACAAGAGCTATAAATAATTATAATAATTGCATAAGTTATTATTAATTATAATGATAATAGCTACTGTTTATGGAGCATCTGCCAGTCCTAAGCACTATGCTAGGTGATTTACATAAATCTTCATGGACAACTTAGAATAACTCCATGTGTTAGATATATTCAAATCATTTTACAGATGAGGAAAATGAAGCTCAATAAGAGAAACTAACTTGTCCATAGCTTCATGCGTCAAACCTGTGTCATTTGCTTTCCATCTATTCTACATGGGCAACATTGTTGAGTTAATTTTCCTCAGATATTTCAGAGGCCCATGATGAAGTCATTATAATGATATGTAATTTTTAAATTTCAAAGCAGGATGAACTGAGATGAAGTAAAGTAAAATGAATTATAATTGTTCTCAAAAAAATTACTTCGGATAATCAGTGATGATCTGGTAAAATTACATTTTCCACCAAAGAGCTACATTTCACCCACTTTACCCTCATAATGGTCCAATAACTGGTGCATACATACTATGTTCTGTGTTTCTTTTTTCTCCACATTCTAGCTATAGATGGAAAAGAAGGGACTCCACCTACTGTTTTAGCTACTTCAGCTCAAAAACAAATTCCTGGACAAAAATATCAGTCCCTTACAGGAGAAATGAGCAATGATAGGATTTTCAAAAATTAGTTGTCCTTTATTAATAAAAACTGTTATTCATAAGTGAGTGTTCCTCTCAACACTTAGACACAAAGGAAACTGCTGTTAATAAGGCAGCACGGAAGCCTAAACATGCATACTGTTTTTCTTCTTTTTTTTACTCTGTCAGCAGGTGATATGACATGCTGTGTTAAAGGGCTGATGTTTTTCTTGTGGGTGGAGACCCAGCCAGCTTTGATTGGAGTGGTGGGTGTGGAGCATCATGCGTGGCCTTCTGTGAATGTTGATAACTTAACACTGACAAATGATCACATTATCATTAATCGGGTGTTTGATATGAGGACCTGCATATTCATCATGTAGACACTAGCTTCGAACTTGAAACATTCCTAAATAATCATATATATCAGGTTTAGAGGAGGGGAAGAAATGACATGGATATATGGACAGTAAATTTAAATTATCCTTCTACCTTGAAAATCATTTCATTGATTTGGAAAGAAGACCACAAATGCCATCCAGTTATTCATGAGCTGAAGTAAAATAATGAGAATGGGAATGAAGAAGTACCTCCACCCCGCAGTGCCCCATGCCTGGCTATGTGGTATCTGTCATTAATATTCAGACTTGTTTTTAAAGAAAATTGTCCTTATCTCAGTCCCTTTTACTACTTATTGGACATATAAGAGATATCATCTAGCCCTTAAATATATTGTTATGGGCTACATGGAATAAGCAAATCCACTAATTAGATGATGGCTCTCTTAGCATTGCCCAAACATAGTCGATGGCTCCAGTGTATTCTCATAGGATATGTAAAGGTGCAGGGTGACATTGAATGCATGAAGCAGACTGCCTGTGTTTGTGTCCTGGAACTACCATGTACTGGGCCTGAGACCTTGGGCAAGTTTTCTAATCTTTAAATAATAGTACCCACCTCACAGGGTTTCATGAGCTTTCAACAAATTAATACATGCAAACACCTGTACCTGGCATATTGTAAGGACTTAGTAAAGATAACTTGTTTTATTTTATATTTGTCTTTCACAATGTCAGTTGTTCTTCATTGAGAAGTCCTTTGGAGTAAATAAGTAGGATGATGTTTTATTCGTGTTTGCATCCCTAGGACCTAACGCCCAACCAATTAAGGTCTGCAATTTATCTCTCTCTCTCTCTACCTACCTACCTATCAAATCATTCTGGGTCCTCCACTTGCTCAAATGCCAAATAGAGAGTTGTGTATACTGTTTTTAAAGGGAAGTGTTTTTACTGAAGGTGCTTCACTAGTGTGAAAGGTCCCCAAACTCTTTGTTAGTTATGAGGAGCTATTCTGCTTCTAATTTGAAGCCTGGTGGATGGCTGGTTTTTGGGATGGCAAGGTGTGTTATGAGTTTATTCAGTCAGGACATATTTATTGAACACTGACTATGTGTTAGGCACTGTTCTAGAGCATAGGGGATATGCAGGTGGACAAGACACATGAAGTTCCTGTGTAGACTGGGGGTGGGAAAAGGCAGATAATAGATTTAAAAAATCAATAAATAAGAAAAATGCCATGTGGTGATAATTTTCTGCTATTGAGAATGAAAGAAGGTACTGAGATATAGTATGATTGAGTAGCCATTTATATCAGGTGGTCAGAGCTTTTCTGAGGAAGTGACACTTGAGCTGAGCTTTGAATGACAGGAAAGACCCAGGAAAGTGAGATGGAGGGAAGGGACATTCCTAGCAAAGAGACAGGCTTGTGCAAAGATTATGAATAGGAGGGAACTTAGACTGTTGAAAGAGTTTAAGGAGGGCTGGGAGCAAAGGGAAGAGTGGAACAGGATGAGGTTAAGGATGAATGCAGAGGCTTTGTAAACCATCCTAAGGAGTTTGTATTTTATTCTAAATGCAGCAGGAAACCATTGGAGAATGCTAAGAAAGCAGAGATATTTTAAACATGTTGCCCTGGCTGATACTGAGAAAATAGATGGTTGAGGTCAACAATGTCAGACTCTTTTGGTTAAACCTTAAGCTGTATTGAGCAAAAGAGGGTCTACTGATTAATGGAAACCAGGGAAAGTTGAAGAACCAACCATGGGAAGGTCAGAGATGTAGTTGGGTCCAGTCAGGCACAACTGAAAACCAGAGTCTTAGATGCCACCAGGACTCTCTTCCTCTATCTTTTTATCCTACATATCTTGTATACCTTCATTTTCTCTTAATCCATATGGAACTATTTCTTTCTTGTGAGGCAGCACGGCTACAGACAACTCCTAAGTTTTATATCTTCGTGACTTTCATGGCAAAAATCGATTAAATCTATCTCCCAGTAACAGATTGAAATATCTCAGGGGAGACCTCTTAATTGCTTAATCCTGAGCTAAACAACTGTATTTGGGGAATGAGCTCATGGGTCTCACCATATAGATATTGAGGGATGGAGGAGGTAGGGGCACCAGTGCAGATCCAAAGGGAAGAAGAAGGAGGGGACTGGGCAGGCAATCCCAGATTGTCACTACCAAAAGAAAGAGTATTCTTAGGAGAAGGGAAGAAGGAAAGGTGAGCACTAAAGTTTTCTGGAATATTGACTCTTCTAGGTGCTGGTAATGCAGCAGCAAACAAAACGTTAAACTCCCTGTCCTCACGGAGGTTCTGTTCTAGATCCGATGTTTCAAGAGTGCTTTTTATGGTATCACTGAACAGTGCTTGACACTGTTCTGGCAGCTGGGAACACACCAAAGAAGCAAAACAGACAAAGCCTCTCTGCCTTGTTGGAGATGAGAGTGCACTGAGAAGCATAAAAAGAGAGGGACAAGTCCAGGGAGCTCCTGCTATGTGGAGCTCTCAGGGATAAAAATGAGGAGGAAGGAGAAGATTCTAGAAGTTGATTCCTCTCCCTGCCATTCCTAGGCACTCATCACCGTTGTAAATAGTGCAGCATAAGGAAGGTTCCCCGGGCAGAAGCTGCCATGGCTATGGCACCATCTCTGTGCCTTGATAGCATACACCAGGCGGAGGCCTGAGCAGGGTGCCTCAGTCTTTACTGTGGGCCTTGTCTCTACAGGCTTTAGATTCCAAGTGTCACAATGCAGGAAGCCACTGTGCACAGTCAGCCTGTTGTGAATCTCCCCTCAGTCTAAGCAATGCATTTATAAAACCACACATTCTGGGTTTAATGCACTGGGCTGTTCACTGCCGCATCTGTCAATCAGTTTCAATCACTTGCCAATCAGGTAACAGAGCCAGAAGCCAAGAATCTGCCCAGGGCAGGAAAAGAAGTAATGGGTTTGTCTGTCAAATGCATCTTAATCCTCTGTATTAGTGAAATGTTTTGAGTCGACTAACAACCACAGAATGAATGACTCAACTTTTTCTCCTTTGAAAAAAAAGAAAAAGGAAACTGTTAGAGATAGAAATACACTCTGATAGAATAAATGGCAGGGTATTAGACTGACAGAGCTTCACAGTCTAGGTACACTTATTAGACTAATTGAAGGATTAGACAGTTGGGCCTAAGGCTGTATTTGTTCTGGTCACGAGAATTGTGTATTAGAGCTTTAGCGGTATGCTGACTAGACCTGGATGGAAACCAGAATGACCAACTAATGTTTTTAAATGTCATTTTTTTTTCCTCAGCAAAAAGTAAATAGAGAAATAGATATTAATGAGGTCAAATTTGTGGATTTGAGCTCTTTATGGGACAATGATTTCACCCCATTCTAGTGCTATCGACCTTTGCTACTTGTGGCAGTTATCAATTTCTTGCCCCCAGCTCCAGACCCACCCATCATTGACTGATTTGCAAAAGTAGAGATGCGCCCTTCCAATATTTTCTCTTTTCTGCTTGCACCATGTTAAGCTATGTCCATAGAGGGCCCTGGAAAGACACTAGGAAAAAGGGTTTTCCTTCCTGGTTCCCTATGCTTCTCTTGGCAGGCTCCTGTAGCATGGGGGTCTTCTCTATTGCCCAGTTTCTACATTCAGGGCCACTTTCAGGGGCATGGAATCTGTGCAGTCACCCAAGGCCCTGTGCTTGGTTAGTGCTCTGCTGTCACCATCTTGAAATTCTTAATACTTGTTGAACAAGGGGCCCCACAGTTTGATTTTGAACTGGGTCCTGCGACTCATGTAGCCAGTCCTGCCTGCATCTCAGGGTAGCTTCCTCAGGGCAAGGCTCTGCAGCATAGGCAGTTCTCCAGCATCCTGTCCCTGCAGGCCACTGTGGTCAGCAGCGCCCAGCGGCCAACCACTTCCCACAGCACCCTCAGAGGCAGTTCAATAGCAGACCCCTCTCTGTGGATAGCTTTCCTCAGCACCCTAGATTTGAAGTGTTTTCTGGTCCCACTCTGCTATGACCTTCCTTTCTCAAGAGGATACTGAGTCTTCTCTCAGCATTGGGCTTGACAAACCAGGTGGCAGTACTCTTTCTTGGAGGGGGGTTACTCTGAGGCGAGGGACCCTGAGGACAGTAATGGACATCAGCCAATCTGGGAAGATGGGGCAAAGCAGTAAAAGGAAGAACAGAGGAGGGAAGCAGAAAGAACATTCTAGGGATCAGGAAGAGTCAGGAATTGATAGTAGGCAAGGCTGGGGGAAGCCATCTGAGTTGCATGAGAGCACGTGGGACACCACTTCTGGTGATGTCAGCTGTCCTTCTCTCTGTCCGTCTTCCCTTCCTCCGTGGCCGGAACAACCCTAAGTTGTTTGTTCCACCTTCACGGATACGTACAGCATCAGATAAAACCCCTAGACCCTCAGATGAGCTGAAAGAAAATGCTGATTACTGGAGAACTAATCAATCTCTTTGATTTATGATTCCTTGGATTCGGGCATGTTGACTTATATTTTATATTTGTATTAGCTGAGTTTGATGGCCCTAGGGTTTCAAAATAGATACAAATCTCATCTCTTTTAGCTGGTTTCACCTCTATAAAAATGTGGTGAGAAAGTTTCACGTGCACTGGAAACTTCTTAGGAACTTCAGCAAATAAGGCACCTTTATTATGCAGCAGTCCCGAGTGACCAGTTCTTATCTTATAGTAATCTGAGGCTGTGAAAAGTTGCTTTTTCTTATATTTTGTTGTCTTAAATAACAGTGTGTATTACAGAGTTTCTGGAATTTAAACTTTGCAACATGAACAAAATTTTATGCTAAATACATTTAAAACTGGATAAATATCTATAGTGGGTTTCTACTTTTAAATTGATTTTCATGTCCTCCTCAAAAAGTGGCAGAAGTAAAGACAATCTAACAAATAAATTAAATGGTAAGAAAAAATTAAAAAATAGGAACAAATAAAACTGAACACACATAAAATACATTAAGTGATGGGCTAGAAGTGTTGCCTAAGTAATTTCCTACTTATTGTCCATATTTCTACTTTTGGAATGTTTTGAAACTCTTCAAAATAATTTTAAGTTTCATAAATACTATATTTTAGACAGTTTATTTTTCCAACTCTATGATTAACATTTTTAGTTGTACTACACCTCTATTTCTTTAATCCCGGAATATTCCCAAGCATTATCTTTTTTTTAATTTCACTTTTCTGTCATCCCACCAATGTCTTCTGCTGGAATTTATATTAAATGTATGTCAAAGTCTCAGAAGTTAACTTCCTTCTCTCTTAAGTGCTATCATATTGTTTAATCCCTTTATCTTTTGGTGCTGCATTCTGGGGAAATTTCGTAGTACTTTCTTCCTATTTACCCATTCTCTCTTCAACTATATTCGGAGTTTAATTTGTGAGATTTTAAATTTCAATTATTTTATATATTTTTTCATATCATGGCTTTTTAATTGGCTCTTTTTCATATCTACCTGACATTGTTTAATTTTGTTTTCTTTTATGATATCTTTTCTTTTTAAAAAAATACTGGTTGGGTTTTTTTTTTTATTCTTCTTGGAACACTAAACATACTTACTTTTTAAAGTAATTTCCAGCTTGTGGTATTATTTTCATTTTATCAGTAATGAGTTAATCTCCCAAGTATAGATTTTGTTGGCTGTGGCCTGCTTGCCTGCCTTCCTTCCTTTCTTCCTTCTTTGCTCTTTCCTTCTTTTGCTACCTCCCTCCATCCCTCCTTCTTCTCCTAAGTTCTTCTCTGATATACTTGTCTTATGGTTGTCTCCACTTTATCTCCTAAATCCTCCAGTTCAAATCCAAATCCTAAACTGGCAACTCAGGGCTGATATCCCACAGTGCCATTGGATATTTCTTAGATTCAGCCACCAAGACAGTTGAAGAGTTGGACCAGATCTAGGCTGCAAGACTCTGTGTTTTCTCTTACCCACTGTGAGATGTAGCCCTTGGCTGCAGTCAAGAGCAGTATAATTCAGACTCTTTTTCTTGAGTGGGGATTTGGTAATATGGGGAGGTAAGGGAAGGAGAGATTCCTACTAAGTACTTGTTCTTAAGCAGTGAGCCTTGTTTTAGTCTCCTCCCTCCTGGGAGTACAATTTTAGTTCCTGTTTCTCTGCAGAAGTTCAACTAAACTCTGTGCTTGGTGGGTGCCTTAAAGCATGGATTTAGATAATGGTCTTGACCAGTAGTCTCATGGTCTTATGTAATATTCTTCTAGCATGTGTGTCTATTTGTATGTGCGAACATGTGTGTATTTTTCATCCAAAGTTGGGGCTAGGTGGTATATTATGTTAATGGCTCTGAAACAGAATTTCATCACAAGTAGTATAATCCAACCACCCAAGGACCATTTAGTCAACGCATACTATGAAGTAAGTAGAACACTAGTTCCTGTGGGTACAGAGAATAATAAGTTTGAGGCCCTTCCTCAATGCTCTCTTAGGCCAGCGGGGGAGGAAGAATAGACAACCTTCCTTGTCCCTGACTTTACTACAAGTTTAAACTATGCTATTTCTACTTAACTTTGAGCTGTTAGAAATTACTATGATTCAAGTTGTTCAAAAAATACATGCATTGCACTGGACGTTCATGAAATGTTCTCACCAGATCTGTGATGTCAGTTACTCAGAAACATGAAAGGGCAAGGCCACATGTGCACATTGAAGGATTGAATGGATTTGGTCAGCACAACCAAGAGTTCAGCTTTCTCTCATCTGCTCCAAATATATGGGGACAGCCTTTGATATACTTATGAAAATAACTGAAACTTTGAAACTCTAGTTTTTATTTAAATAAATCAGACCTAACCAGGATTAGTAAGCAGTGCCCAGATTAGCTTTATTAGTAATAAATAGTGAGTCAGAAGAAGCAGCACCATCAGGAGGACCAGCAGCTGTGCCCAACATGTGCTGTTTTTATCCATTTTTATCTTTTACTTACATTGATTTTTAAAGTAAAGAGACAAGCAAGAAGGAAAAGACAGATGGATAGAGCAAAAGACTTGAAGAAGGAGAATGGTTGCAGAGGGAGGAATTAGTCCGTAAAACAGATAGCAGAGAGTTTTATTTAAGGTAAGAAAGAAAATGAGACAGAAGGTCAGGGAGAAAATAAAATCAGCACAGGGACAAATGAATTGTCCTTTCCTTCACACGAATGGAGTATTCTATGTACAATACCCTCCTTTAACTAGCTAGTCACCATCATATATATTCAAGAGAAAACATACCACAAAAACATCCACCTACTTTTCCATACAAGCAAGAGGATAGCTCCCAAATAAATTCATCTCTCATTCTCCCTGTTCCCGCAAGTCTTAAACGGATTCATCCTCCTAGGAATAGAAATTATGGAATCTTCGAGGAAGACAATAATCTGGAAAAAGAGAAAGGAGAGAAAGGGCAAAATTTTCTTTTGTTTGCAAATCTAGTGTATTAATTGCATTCCTGGGAGACTTTCTGGACAGAGCCTCTGGTAAACAAATTAGATATAAACCGAAGGCGAGGGCACCAAGGTCACTGTGGTGAGGGAACATCGAGTGACAGGCGCTGGGACCCCCGATGCATGGCTTGCAGAGCAGATGTTCACAAGGATGCAGTGATTATTGAACTGGTAATAAAAAAGCATCAGCTTACAGGCAGGCACGATGGATGCTGGTAATTATAAAGCATCCCCTGGGAGGAAAATGACACAAGTCAGCCACAACTCCGCAATCACCGGGGCATAATTAAAGCTCCAGTAACAGTTGTTAATAGGGTGCAAATAAAACAGGGGGAAAATTTGAACACAACCTTTTTTTCTTTTTTTTTTTTAAGAGACGGCAAAGGGCAATGTAATTACAGGGATAGCGGATTTTATAATTTTGCTCCACATCATAAAACAAAGGATTGTGGCTATTAGGTGGTCATAGATACTTAAAGTATGGAAACCCAGACACACCTACATTTATATTTATATATACACAATATATATTATATATATAAATACCAAAGGGAAAAAAAGTGTGTTTGCTCTTTGAATATGTAGTATGTGGGGGAGAACAGATTTTTAAACAGAATGTTTATATTCTAATTTTCAAAATGGTAGAAATACAAATATGTAAAGAAAACGGAATACATGTAAATATTTGGCCATTTCATCCTTTCCGGAAGATCTGTAGTGGTATAATGTGCCAAGCTATATGATACTGTTGGTTAAAATGGTTTAGATATTGTTAAATAAAGTCAGCAAATCACTTACAGTGTTGAAAGTGTCACTTTTCCACAGAATGCTGCCAGCCACTCCCTAACCTAAAACATTAAGCGAAACAGGGCTCATTTTCCACAGGCTAAATCAGTGGAGCTATTTGCCAGTAGAGCTCCTAAGAAAAATACATCCACATCCATTGCGACCCAGTTGCTTGGCCGATTGGGCAACTAACTACGCATCTGGGTGTGCATTACCACCTAGGCCTTTGTATAGATCTATTTTAAGAGGCACATAGGTGGTGTGATGAGAAGAAAGGGAACCCTCTTAAGTTCCTATCTAGCCAGTTTTCCATTCATGGATATTTGAAAAATTGGGTTTAAAGGGCTGACGAATGTAGAAAATGCACCCTACATCCTTGCCCTAAAATTCATGTGAGAAGTACATGAATACCTATATGCGTCATGTTTCATTAACTTGTAAGAAATAAGGGGAAAGGGAATACTAATTTTCAGTAGAACTTCCACTTCTGTGTTTTAGCATGATCACGATTAGCTACTGGAAAGCTTTCTTCTGCTTTCTTTTGGTATTTGGAGAGCTGGCCAATTAAAACATAACTAAATACTGATGTATTTGTATGGAATGCATGAAGAATAAATTATATTTCCAGTATGAACATACATTCCTAGAACTGGAAAGCACCCGAGAGTTTAATGGCACTCATTATCCTTGAGTACCTGCTGTGTGCAAAGCAGTGGGAAATGTGAAATGTTCCTGCCTCTGTAGAAGACTCAACACAGACACAGGAAAAGTTAACAAACAATAGAAGGTGAAGTCCTTCTGTTGTTTCTTTTGGGCCCTCAGGTCATGGAAAAATACTAAAACCTTCATAACAAACCTGTTTTTCCAAGAAAGATTCAGAAGCACAAGACATACTATCCCAGAATAAGATATTAAGAAATGTGGATCTTTTGGCCTTGAGGGGCACAAGGCTTCCTTTAATTGGGGATTGGTCCTAAAGGAGTACAAAATGTACAACCATAGGGCCCATCCTGAAGGAGTAGAACAAAGGAATGGGGGAGAGAGAAAAAGGGAGATCCTATCCTCACCTAAGGGGGAGGAACAGGAAAGAGTGTTCTGCAGGTGGCTCAGGATTCTATATGAAATAGGGGGGTTATAATCAAACAGGTGGGAAATGCTGTTTATTGCATCTCCCTCTTGGAGATTCACAATCACATTAGCCTATTAAATGCTCTGATAAAATCCTGCAGGGAGACTATATATCAAACTGGTTAAATGTACAGCTTGGCTTTAGAGCTAAATGGTCTTGGTTTGACCCTCAGCCATGCCAAAAACTAGGCAAGTTACTTAACCTATCAAAATAATAATTAAGACAGCCCCATCCTTGGTTCCCTCAATTATAGAACAGGGATGATTGTAGTATCTACCTCTGGGTTGTTATGAAGATTAAATAACACTTTCCATGTTTAGTATTTAGCACAGTTCCAGGTGCACAGGAAATGTTCAAAATATCTTAGATGGTATTAGAATTAATATTATATTTCATAATAACTAAGCCAACCTGTTTAACTTTCTTTACTTCAGTATTTTCTACCCTTTGTCTACGGACATACCTTTTAAGGAACACCTGCAAAAATATGAAGATATACTGCTTTGGGGGGATAAATAGGTTTGAATATTGGCCCTGTGAGAACTACATGGTCCAAGGGAGTCACTTATGACTTACTTCTCCCACCACCCTGAAGTTATTCAAGTTTGACGTGGGGAATGGGGTTTGGGATGGGAAGGGCAGTAGCTTTGGGGCATCATAAGGATGAGTAGAAGAAGGCAAGTGGAAGAAGGGCTTTAATAAGGAGGTTTAATCTAATAATTAGATTTTTAAACCTATTTCTATTTTTGTAATCATTGGCAATAATTGAACAACAATTATCCTAATGGATTGAAGTTTTATTTGTAAAGTTACCACTGTTTGTCTATGTCTGTCTCTTAACACTTAATCACTGCGTTGTCTAAAGATATTCTGTTACTTATCTTAATATTCTTAATAACTTCCCCAAGGCTTCAAACAAAGCTTTCAAACCCATTTCTTAAATGGAGAAGCAACAGACTATTCTCCTATTTTCCTTCAATCTGCTCTTGTACTTCAGGGGTCTCCACTTCTACTCTTAATTTTCTGTTTTCTTATTTATTTCTCTCCTCTCTTTTGCCAAAAGAGAGAAAATGTAGAAGGATGGAGAATGTGAACAGAATAAGTTGATTGGGGTGAAGGCTCAAGGGGAGGTGGGAAGGTTTCCCAAGTAGGTGAAACACAATCGTGGTCTTTCATTTTCCCTGATCCCAAACCTAATTAAAATAAAAACAATCTAATATAACTCATTCCAAAATTTCCTAAGAGGATTATAGAATCTAGGAACAAATCAGAATGAGTGTGCTAATGTGTAAAAGAAAATTTCCTTGGAAGAATATTGTATAAATGTGAACCGTTTTTAGTATATCAGATATAAATTCAGGGATTTTTGTCCCTTTTTAAGATGTAAGTTTTCCATACACATTATAAAGTGTTTGTTAACAGCAGTTTTCAACTATTATATAAATCAGTACTTAACGATATCTGTTTTAGATTTAAAATAGTCCTAGGATAAAATATATTGATTTTAGGGATGGTTTTGGATGAATTATAACATTTATGTTTTCTCCTAAATAATGGACAATTCTATAAATTTCTTTTATTTGATTTCCACAATAGTTCAACATAGAACAGACTATTTTGACATCAGAGAAACAAGAGCTGGACACAAAAGAAGAGAAAATATAGATCAGATGATTTTCAATTTTTTAAAGTGTTTCAAGAAGTGGTCTTAAAGAATTTTTTTACTCTCATTGCCTACAATTTCAACCACTCAATGTGCTTAGGATTTTTGCCAAGAAATTTAGCCAAATTTGTTTTAGATTTCCGATAGGACATCTTTATAGCAGATTTATTTTTAATTCTTCCTCTAGGGGATTTGTGCTCTATTTTAAAAAATTATTGGTACCTCCCTGGAATGTTACCAATCTCCAGGTTCATAATATGAAAAACTCTTTGCTTGTCCTTGAACAAATCTAGAAGAAAACAAATAACCTATTCTACCTTACACTATTAAATCTTTAAATAGCATATATTTTTTAAGTAATGGGGTAATAAATGTGCATTCATTCATTTTGGCCAACAAAGTTAATGATCGTGTTCTATATTTCAGTGGCCAAAGAAGGTGTTGAGGATGTAATGATAATGAAGACAATCCCAACCTTAAGAAGGTATCTTAAGAAAATCCAATATTGTGCCATTTTATGCTACTGTAATGGTATACTGTATAGTATGCTACGGGAGCAGGCAGAGCAGGGAAGGCTTGATAGAAAAGCTACTATTTTTATTGAATTGTAAAGGATAAACTGGAAATACCCATGAAGGAGTAGGTTGTGTGTGGGAGTGATGAGGGTTACTCCCCAGCTCGTTCCTTGACCCTTTTCTCTTTTCTAGGTATTCTCCCTTGCTAAGACATCTCCTGTAGTTTCACGACTGTTTCGTATTTATATTTGTGTGATTACTACATTTATTTCTTTAGCTCTGACCTTTCGCCTGAATTCTAGATTCATATCTAACCGCCTATCTAATATTGCACCTGGATATTTAATATCACACTTTACATGTTTAAAATATGACTGTTTTTTTTGGGGGGGGGCCGTGGCCTAGTGGTTGAGTTTGGTGCACTCTGCTTTGGCGGCCTTGTTCCGTTCCCAGGAGTGGACCTATACCACTTGCCGGCGGCCATGCTGTGGTGGCGACCCACACACGAAATAAAGGAAGATTGACACAGATGTTAGCTTAGGTGAATCTTCCTCAAGCAAAAAGAGCAAGATTGGCCACAGATGTTAGCGCAGAGTGAATCTTCCTCAGCAAAAAAAAATTTAATTAAATAAAACTGGACTGTTTTTTAACCACCTGTCCATCAGTGGTCCACCTGTCCATCAATTTCTTCCTCCTCTAGTGTTCTCTGTCTCATGAAATGGCACCACTCTTCACCTAGTTCCTAGATAACCTCTCTTGCAACTTATATCCAACCTCTCAGCAAATTCCATTGGCTTTACCTTCAGTTTATATCCTGAATCTCACCACTTGCTGCTTCTGCTTTGCCCAGGTCATTTCTCCTCTGGATCACTGCCGTAGACTCCAAAATAGTTTCTCTTCTTACCCGACCCTGGCAGCAGGCAGAGTGCTTCTTTTGAATCATAAGGTAGTTCTTGTCATTCCCTGGCTAAAAACCTCCAGTGGCTTCCTATTATAAAATCCAAGGTCCTGAGCATGGCTTCTAAACCTGCCCATGATCTTGCTGGATACCTCTCTTTTTCTCCTCACTTATTTGTTTCAGCTACACTGGCCTTCCTGCTGCTTGTTGACCATGAATGCCTCACCTTAGGATCTTTGCACTTGTTGTGCCCTGCCTCAAATATCCTTCCCCGTAGAGCCCACATGGCTTTTTCCTCTACTGAAGTCTCAGCTCGAAAGTCACGTCCTTGGAGAGGTCTTTTCTGATTAGCAAAATTAGCAAGTCCCTCTTACCCTAGTGATCTCTATTCTCTTGTCCTAATTCATTCTTCTTCATCACATTTATCACTGTGTGAATTCTATCAAATATCTCTATAAGTTCCATGACAGCAGTGGCTCAGATTGTTTTATTTGCTGTTGTATCCCTAACACACAGAAGAGGGTCAGCACAGAGTAAGCATTCAATAAATATTTATTGAAAGAGATTTTCTCTTGATAAAAATGTTCAATTGTATATATGGGTATGAAATTAGAGAGAAAGGTTTGGAATAAGAAATACCTAACAAAGAATAAGTTATTGAATTCAGGGAAAGGATGAATACAGGCTGTGTAGGTGAATTCCTAAAAAATGAGAAGGGAAGAAGTCCGTAGATGCCCACCTTCCTCATTTCATGGGTGGTTTGCCTAAAAGCAAAAGTTGCACTAGCAAAATTCCTTTCTGCCTCTGTGACTGGTGAGACTGCTCCTTCCCTCCCTCCCTGACTCCTCCTGCTCTTCCTTCCTTAGGCATATTTTGGAATCTGCTTCATTTCAATGTGTCTCATCCATCCAGCATAGCAAAGATCCTCTACTTCAGCAGTTTATTTTCAAGGATGGAGGATTTTATGTATGTGCGTATATATACATGTGTTATACATGTATATATATATATATGTATACATATGTATATATGTAATATTAATACAAATTAGAAAGTACTATGTCTTCACAGTAGTGGTCAAATGCTATGAGAATTTGGAGGATGAATCTAAGCTGGAGGTTCAGGGAAGGGATGAAGCGTTCAAGCTGGGTCCTAAATTGATAGGCAGGTTTTATTGAGGTAGAGAAAGGGACGGCACGGACAAATGCATGGAGGTAGGAAAGCGCAGGCTATATTTGGGAAAACATATTCTCAGCTGGCTAAGTCATAATCTAAGTGTTCTTATTTTAACAATTGAAGTTATATAGCATTCCTTGCTCTTATTTGCTTTTTCCTTGCATGTCGAAGAAAATCACATATGAGTTATTTTCGTTCTATCTTATGGCATCATTATGTGGCAAAAGGCTATGGTTTTATTTAGCCCATATGTGTTTGAAAGCCAGTGTTTCAAACCAACAATCTGTACAGCTAGGATAAGTAAAAATCTTGGTTTTCTGTTCTTCCCTGATTTCAAGGGTCATTCTCATTCTATGTTGAAGGAGTTAAACCAGCAGTAGTTTACTAGTAACGTTGCCAATCTCACCCAGACCCAAGGCCACACCCAAGACAGTGACTTCTGGTGTGATTTGAAAAGTTTCCTTTCAGCAAAGATTTCCCTTTCAGGAAATATTTCCCCCCATTGTTCTTTTTACGATTTTAGAGGCCAATCTTTTGAGTTATCGGTGTTTTCTTTGACATGATGCCTTATCTTTTTGCCATAAGAATCACCTAGGGAAATTGTTTAATGTGTAGCGCTTCTGATTCAATGACTAGGCCTGGAAATGTGAATGTTTAGCATGGTGCACAGATCCAGGAATCAGACTTTGAGAAACACTGCCTTAGAGGCCAAACAATTTATAAGGCTAGTGATTCATACCTTATTGCAAATTTATTTAATTAAATGGTTTTCTTTCTGTTAGCAGATGAAAATCAACTAGCATTTAATAAATAAGGATAAGGAGTGAGGACGAGGACTTCATCCTAAATCGATGTGCGTGGGTGAAGAGAAAGCCTGAGTGAGCGCTCTGGGCACCTGCAAACAGAAGCACATATGGACTATTTGTGACAGTAAGCAGGAGAGGGGTGCACAAAGGGGAAAGAAAGCCCTGAAGATGCTCTGATTACTTCATGGCTATCGTTTTTGCTTATTTCTGCCAATATTTCTGTTTGACCTATTTCGTATGACTTCCACCTTCTTTCCACTGGGCATTTCTTACATATAGTTTAAACCATTCGGGAATGTGCTGAAGAAATGTTTGTTTGAAAATTGAATGACAGTATTTTGGTATGAAAAAACTATAATGTGGAAATATTTCTGTTCAGTCTACCAAGAGCCAAGCGGATTTGGAAAAGAAAACAATGTTTCTGACAATATTTTTTCTGGTCATTTCTCTACAATTGTTGAAAAATTTTTAAAAAACCCGTCAAATTCTATTTTTATTTTTTATGATATTGCTATTTCTCTCTGCGTGGGGCTTATCAACCACATGAACACGTGCATGCCTCTTAAGACCTAGTGCTAGTCTTTGGCAGCCCTGCTTGTCAAAAAGACTTATTCAATAGTCTCCATCAGTTTAAGCATTAAGAATAATGTCTTTGGCTTGACCAGCAAGCTATTTTATTGTCTAACTAAATGTTTAATCTCGGCAGAAGCTCTTCATAACTCCCACTTCATAGCAGCGCCAGTGACACTTCTTATTTTAACAGTGTCAAATTATGCCCAATTTATTTTGTTTGATTTCCTTGTTGTGAACCGTTATGTGTTCTCCAAACCTTTTTTTCTGGAAGTTAACCCACAGCGGGGACACACTTGTCACAAGGTGACTTTACTAGCAGTACTTTCTCCTCAGTGATAGAATTGGCTCACCTGCCAGCTTCAAATGGCTTCCCCCAAACACATAATGGCTGCCTCCCACTGAGATCTGAAGCAACCTCCTACATCTTGGAATCTGGCCAGAATGACACTGCTGAGATACACAACTAGGAACTTTGTTATGTTTTCCGATGTGGAAATGGGACGATGGAACAGTGAACCAATCTCCCTTATTTGAGACTCTTCTTGGTGGCTACATGTTATAACAGGAAATTTTAAATAGGAAGAAAATTTCTATATTTCATTTGAGGTTTACCTATGGAAACATCTTGTAAATGGAGATTTAAACAAAAGAGTAGTGAATTTATAGAGATCTGAATAAAAGTCCTTAAAATGTATAACACATAGTGTTACCACCTAGTAGCTTATAGCTATTCTTGTAGCACTGGAATTTTTGTTCAGTTGTGTTACAAAGTGTCTAACTATTTCTGTATTACAGTTGAAAAAATGTAGTTTGTTATCTTCAGGAAAATACCATGCCATAAAAATATAATACCTGTAATATTTTGACTTATTGTCGTTTATTGTGTTGAAATCACTACAGATTAATTTTCCCTGACTGGAATTTCTTGTGACAAGAGATTCTAGAATCTGAGTTTTAGGGAGTCAATTCTTCTCTTTGTTTGGTTGCTTTGCTTCTCATTTCAATAGTGATGACTTTCAGTTTGTTTGAGGCCAAATTATAGTGATATGCATGCATAGTCCCCATTAGTGTCAATAGGAATTACGCAGAGTGACGGAAGAATAGACCCCATATGTTTACGAGAAATGAATGATTTGAAGCATCTGTGAAACATTCTTAAAGGCATCTCTATCACTGCATGCAATCACAGCAAGGTTTTTTTTATTTTTTTAGGAAAAAACACAAGAAATTCCCCTCATTATGTAGACTTTAAGGAGCTTATCACTATAACTAAGCTATGCATTAAAGAAAAAATCTATAGCTTTAATTAAACAACATACTACCTAGAATACTTCTATAGGTGTCAAAGTAACTTTAAAATATGGGCATCCTGTTTCAAAAAATAGTGTTTCATTTTTGCTGCTTCCTCTGTGTGTGTGTTAATACTGTATTAGAATTTTTGTATAAAACTCTACTCAGAGATTATAGAGTCATGCTTGGCTGATAGTTTTAAAAACTTTTTATTTTGGGATAATTTTATATTTACAGAAAAGTGTCAAAGATAGTACAAAGAATTCCTGTGTACCCTCCATCCAGTTTCCCCTAATGCAAACCTCACATAATAATGGTGCATTTGTCAAAATTAAGAGATTTACATAGGTTCAATATAATTAATAGATTTTATTCAGAATTCACCTTGTCCTTTTTCTACTCCAGCATCAAATCCAGGCTATCTTGGTTCATTTAATCCTCAAGTCTCCTCATTTAATCCTCATGGCAATTTTGCAAGTCTTTTCTTGTTTTTCACGATATTAACAGTTTTGGGCAATACTGGTCATGTATTTTGTAAAATGTCCCTCAATTTGAATTTATCTGATGTTTTCTCATAATTAGACTGGGATTATGATTCTTTTGGAAGAATACCACAGTGGTGAAGTGCCCTTCTCATCACATCAGGGAGTACCTGATATCAACATGACTTTTTACAATGGTGATGTTAACCTCGATCAGTTGGTTAAGGTGATATCTGCTAGTTTTCTCCAGTGTAGAGCTACTATTTTTCTTTTTCTATACTCAACTCTTTGGCAGTGTGTTACTAGTCCAATTTACTCTCGAGAGGAGGAAAATTAAGCTCCATTTCCTGGATGGAGGAGTATCTACATACATTATTTAGATTTCTTCTTTAAAGATTTGTCACTTTTTATTTGTCTACATATGTTTATTCATTTATTCAATCATGTACTTATATCTGTACTGACTCAAGGGTATTTATTTTATTTTTTTGGTTACAACTCAGTACTAAGGCTGTTAATTTTGGTGCTCAAACAAAAATGGCTTTGACCAGGTTCGTCTCGTATTTTCTTCGTCCCAGTTCCAGAATCAGCCATTTCTCCAAGGAGAAATGATCCTCTTATTGGAGAGTGATATTTAGAAAACAAGATCTGAGTGCTGGGTGTGCTCATTGCTATTGGGGTATCACTGCATCTAGATCCTCTCATTAGACAGTGCTAGGAAATATTTCATGTATATTAACATACTTTCACACATCTTTTGCTCTCTCTCTCTCTATTGATATGTTAAAATGAATATGAGTTTATACTGACAGCTATGACCCTAATCCAGCACAATAGTGTTCATTCAAATCTGCTCCCTCCACTTGTTTATTTGTAATCTCTTTCTCTTACAATGAGAAACCTGTCTCCCATTATCTAAAATTTATTTACTTATTTGTTCAAATCTGATATATGTACAAAGTAGTTTCAGAATTGCTAACCCATTGCCCCGAAAAAAAAAAATTATAGTACAGTGTTTATGGGCAGTTCTTCTAGTCTTTACAGTGTCAAGTAAAATGACCATTTTCCAAAGTTACTTAGATCAGTTCATTCACACCCCATCACTCTTTTCAGTGAGCTCATGTCATAGACGTTTGTAATACAGGTAGATTAATTTGTTAGTCTGCATTTCATCCTGAATCCTTCAACAAAATCAAGTCAATTTTCTAAAACATTTGAATAAAGTGGTCTGTAATTCTCTGGGGCTTTTCGCCCTTTGGCTTGCTTTAGGTTTAGTTTGCTCCTCTTTCTCTAGTTTATTAAGTTGGAAGATTAGTTACTCATTTTAGATCTTTATTCTTTTCTAATATGAGCATTTAATGTTTTATATTTCCCTCAAAACGCTACGTTAGCTGCATGCCACAAACTTTGACATGTTGTATTTTCATTTTCATTTAGTTCAAAATATTTGAAATTTCCTTGAGTCTCTTTTATCTGGCATTAATATAATTATTCCAGCTTTCTTTTGGTTAGTGCCTGCATGCTATAACTTTCTCCACCTTTTTACTTTAACCAATCTGTCTTTAGATTTAAAATGAGTTGCTTTGAGACAGCATATAGTTGGGTCTTGCCTTTTTATCCAATCTGACAATCTGTTATTTAATGGGTATGTTTAGATCATTCAGATGTAAAATAATTATTGATATGGTTGGATTAAAATCTACTATCAAGCCAGCCTTTCACTATTTTGTTTTATTAGTCCTTTATTTTATAAATATATCTTTATAAAATTATCTTTATAAAATTATTCAAATAATTTTATATTGCCTTGTGTTTATTTCTAGATCCTTATAACAGTATTTTCTCAATTCCTCCTTCCCATACTTTTACAGTTGATATAAACACACAAAACATTGTCACTATTATTGATTTTAACAGTCATTTAACTTTAACTCCCAAGTCATTTAACTTCCAAAGATTTCTGGGCTCCTTCTCACCTAGAAGTATCAGCAAAACCCCACATTTCTACTCAAGTTCTGGGCTTTCCTGGGAGGCCTCCCGCATATCCTGGCTGACATAAACTGGTATGGGGTAGATGGTCTTGCTGATTCAATTCTGAACCTCCTTGGTATGCTCCTCTTCTGTCAGGAAGACAATTAATTCATACCTGATACCTGATAGCCACAGTGATGCCCAGTGAGCATGGTTCCCAGATCCTTTCTTCTTAGACCTTGGGCCAGACACTTAGATTCAAATTCTCTCCAAGTTTTAGAAGTCTCACCAGAAACTTTTTGGAAGGATGGAAATTCCTCAGATCTTTAGAAAAGTTGGCCAACAAATAGATATTACAATGATCCTTCATCTCTTTTGTGTCAGCTTTTGCTAAGGAAATTTATCAAATGTTGAAGTATTTGTTAGAAATGTGGACACAAGGCTGAAAGCATTAAACATCTTTCTTTGTATATCCTGTTTGGGGGCCTTGTCTTCACCGATCGTGTCAACAGTAACCAGGGCCTGGTGCTATATTATAGAACTTGGACCTCAATGCACTGTAGAGGAAGTTCTTCTTAGTACTTAAGTCACTTCTGGGGCTGACTGGTGGCTCCTTTGCATGTGTTGGTGGTGACTATCCTCACCTGTGCTGCTGAATCTGGATGGTCTACTTATTGTTTATGGTAGAATTACTCTTATTAGTCTATTTGGTCATGGAAAGCATACTTGTTACTTCTCTTTGCATCCTCAGTTGACAATCCTCCAAGCACTATTTTGTGCTATTTCCCTTAGGTTTTGCAGATTGCCGTTTGAACCTTGATGTCTTTCTTGATAGAATATTCCTGTCTTCTGTGGCAGTGACTGCTAGCTGCTTGCCAAAATCTATGTCATTTCTTTTTTCCGATCACCCATCTATAGCACATTTCCTATCCTCCTTTACTGTTAGATGAAGCCATTTCATTGGGTTCTAGTGCATGAAAGGTGAGAGGTGATCGATGCCATTTCTGAGCCAAGGCTTTTAAGAAGCAGGCATACATCCTCTATGCTCTCCTGACCTTATCTGCTGGATAAATGCAAATGACCTAGATGACTCAGAGGATTGTGGAGCCACAAAGTGGAAAGAGCCTTGGGCCCTGAATCATCACATGGCAGGGAGCCACCTGACAAACTCATGTGATTAAGAAATAAACTACTATTTTATGTGAGTCATTTGCCTTCTGTTTATTTTAGCCTACCCTAACATATATCCTTAAGGTCTTTGCTGCCTGGTTGGTCATGCTTTTGTGTTCCTTCAAGCCAGAGTTCTTAGAAATGCTGCTCTGAGAAGCTAACTCTTCACAAGTCCAAGCACTGGAAAAAAATGGACTAAAGTAGCTCAATTTTAAGTTAGTGGTATGTATCATGGGTATTTGGATTTCTTTGTCTTTGGCATAGTAACTAATTGCTTCCACTTTTGTTAAAGGATATGTCCATATTGATTTAAAATTTTTTTTTTTGTTTTTTGTTGTCACCCATTCCTATATTTCCCTTCAGCACCACCCCAGTTTAAGTTTTCTATGGCAAAAAACCAAGTGTGAAGTACTTAAACACCTTTCGATACTTTTCTCAGTTATTTTCACCAAGCCTGAAGGAGGGCAACAAAATTTAATAGTCAAAGTGGTGTCATGGTAATTCCCTTACCAAGATCCAAGAGACTGATGAAAATAAAACAACCTGGCCACAGCCACTGACATTGCAGTTTTATACTTAGGACACTGCATGTGGTAATCCTTCCCAAGCCATCGGCTCTCCTACCCAGGGAATTCCACAGAAGACTTGTCTTTTCTTCAAAAAAGTAATCAGATAAGTTTGGGGAGTGATGAATGTTATACCACCTCTTGGAATGTCACCAGGTACTTTAGCACATTCTAGGTTCTGAGAGAGACATCCTACTTAACTTTATTCAGCTCATTCCCATGTTAATGTGAACAAAACTTAAGCAGGTTGCAACTACTAAAGTTATTAAATTCCAGCATCTATCATAATAATATTGCCATTACTCTTTTTATTTTTCAGTTTGCACTGGCTTCGTATCTCTTCTCAATCTTTCTTTTTCAATATAAGTACATTCTTTATAAACTGCATAAAACTGGATTTTCTTTTGTAGACCCAATTTCACAGTCTTTTATCTTTAATGAGAGATTCAGTCTATCTAGTATAATGACCAGTTCATTGATTTTATGCCTCTCATCTTTCTTTGTGTGTTTATTTATTTATTCTGTTTTCCCCTCTTTTTCCTTTTCCTTATTTTTGTTGGTTTGATTAAGTTGCTATTTATTCAATTTTTTTCCGTATGGTTAATTTAGAAATTCTCTGATTTTCCATTTAATTCATGGTTATGTCTCCTTCCCAACCCTCATATTCAGATACATATTTTTTCTACTATTATTTGGAAAAAAGATACCATGTCATTCAGCAGGATGCTCTATTCCTTTTGGTTCCTTACTCCTCCATAAAAATGAAACTGCTGGCATAATTTTACTTCTCTCATCCTTCCCTCCCCCAGCCCCATCCAAGTTTTAGAACATTTATTTCCTCCTTTCCTTACCCCTACCCAGATTTCTAAATCTCAACTAGATAGTTTAGTATTTTTGGTCTGGACTATAATTAGAACTTTCTTTGCTGTATATTTCTTCAGTTTCAAAAGACGTAAAAAAAAATACTCATATAACATATTCCTATATCCTACAGTATTTATCTCTCACTCTTTTAAAGTTTATTGTTCACCATGGTTCCCTCTCCTCTTCAGCTTTCCTCATTATGAAATCTCATTTTGGCCTTATTTGTTATTTGGTTAGAGTCCTTATTTATTTACTATTGATATGGTGTAACTGAGTGATTACTCTCTAATTTATTGTACGTCTAAAACCATCTTCCATCGTGATGTGTGACTAATTTCTCCCCATCAGTAATCTCTAGTTGACATTCCACCATTGTGTAGCATCAAATGTCGCAAATGAGAAGTCTCATGACTAACTGATTAATTTTTATTTGTTGGTAATCTCTTTTCTGTCTAGATGTGTGAGTTCTGTATTTATACTTAGATTTCAGCAATTTTTTCTGCATGTGCCATATTCCATTTAAAAATGCAATAAAATGGTAAGATACCTAGTGGTAAAGCAAACAATAAAAGTGTAAGATCTATATAAAGGAAACAACATGCTACTAACAGAAACACTAAAATGCTATAACTGGAATCTATAACAAAGATTCATTATGTTATAGGTATCAATTATTTTGTAAAATAATCTACACATTTAATGCCATCCAAATAATTTATTGCCAACTAGACAAACTGATTTAAAAGATGTTTTGGAGAATAAATATGCATAGTAATAGAAATACTATTAAACCTATAAGGGGAAACCACATAAAGTTTTATACATCCTAATGCTGGTGAGAGTGTGGGAAAGTAGACACTCTCATGCATCATTTTTGTATGAGTCTGAATTGATATAATTTCTATGGTGGACATTTGACAATTTGTTATAAATTTAAAATACATGTATCTTTGTTATAAATTTAAAATACATATATCTTTGACCCTGAAATCCCACTTCTAGAAATGTATTCTACAAATATACTCACACAAATGTGACTACAGGTAGAAGAATATTCACTGTAGTATTTATTATAATAACAAAATATTGGAATCAACCTAAATATTCAGTAATAGAAAAGTGGCTAAATAAATTATAGTATATTTATACAACAGAATATCATGCAGCCATAAAATAACACATTTTGATATGAAGTGATTTGCATGATATATTACTAAGTGAAAAAAGAAGATCCAGAATAGAGTGTGTAGTATTATAGATGCATGCATGTATCATATATTTGCCTGGATAGTGCACAAAATCTCCTTGGAACAACACATAAGAAACTGTTAAAGTTGTTGCCTCCAGGGAGGGGAACAAGGTGGCTGAGGAAGAGAGGTGAAAGGGTGCATTAATTTGCTAGGGCTGCCGTAACAATGTACCACAGACTGGGTGGCTTAAACAACACAAATTTATTTTCTCTTAGTTCTGGAGGCTAAAGGTCCAGGATCAAGGTGATGGCAGTTTGATTTCTTCTGAGGCCTCTCTCCTTGGTTTATAGATGGCCACCTTCTTGTTGTGTCTTCACATGGTCTTTCCTTTGTGAGCACCCATACCCGGTGTCTCTTTGTATCCAAACTTCCTTTTCTTAGACAGACACCAGTCAGATTGGGTTAAGGCCCACCTGAACCATCTCATTTTAACTTAGTCACCTCTTTAAAGGCCCTATTTCCAAATATAGTCACATTCTGAGGTACTGGAGGTTAGAGCTTCAATATATAAATTTTGTGGGAGGACCACAATTCAGCCAATAACAAGGGGTAACTTACTTTTCACTATAGTCCCATTTTTACTTTTTGAATTTTGTATCATATAATGTTATACCTTATGAAAAATAAAAACCTTCAAAACAACTGCTATGGACCAAATGTTTCTGTCCCCCAGAGTTCATATGTTGAAACCCTAATCTCCAACATGATGGTATTTGGAGATGGGACCTTTAGGAGGTAATTAGATCAAGCCTCCAGAACTATGAGGAATAAATGTTTGTTGTTTAAGCAACCCAGTCTATGGTATTTTTTTATAGCAGCCCAAATTGATGAACTGACTGAGATAACAACCCCGTAATAAAAAATATCAAGCTGAATCTTTGACTTCCTATTGGCCTAGTAGAAGAAGGCTGAGTACAATTTGGTGCGAGAGTTGACTTGAATATTAAAATAAACTTGAATACAAGTGTGTGTCAGTTTAGGTGAATATGTGCTCGAATTTATGAAAAAGATTATTTACTTTATAATTACCATATGGTTCCTTTAAATAGAAAGCTTTCAATATCATTCACTTTGCAGACATTTTCAGAGATATTTTATTGCATAAAGAGAATTACACCTGAACATTTTTATTAATTTAGCAGGTTAATACTGCCAAAGTAATATAACAAGATTTTCATGTAGAACAATTTTCCTTCTTTGACATTCTATTCTCCTTTGAGTTACATAGGTTATGTATCTGTTTAACAGTGAATTCACACTTACATTTGAATAGAATTTAAAATGGAATGAACGGAAATACTCTTAATGCAGTAGTCATAAAAAGGCAGTTGTATATATTACTCACAGATATTGCATAGTTACCATGCTAATCTAATGACTATATGCTTCCTCTGAGGTTTTAGAGAACAGCGTGAACAGCCATCTTTCTAGTTTAACTATAGTCATGTCTAGAGAAAAGGGGATATTTGCGTGGTTCTTAGGATCCCATTCTGCCTTGTGATTACTATAGCAACAGTTGTAAAAAGAACACAAAAGCTACACCTTCTGTAAAACTTTGATACATAATTTGAAACTTTTATAAAGATGGATACTAAACATGTTCCATCTATTAAAATGATTTGTTTTTTAAGGTAAATACAGGACTACACTAAATGTTAATGGAAAGAATGTGTCATCAGAACACAATCCATTAATTGCCGATTTTTCATAATAGTTCTTTAAAATCTAGACTATACACTATCTCAAGAAATTAGAGAGATGTCTATGTTCTTTAGACCTACATTATATCAAGTCACGAACTAACTAGCATTTTTCACTGAGAATGCAGTTTGCGAAAGAACTGGGCTGCAAATGCTCTCCTTAGTTATGTGATATTTAGAGTAGCTACCTGTGGAAACATTCAGGTGTAACTAAATCAAAGAGCATTTCTTTTAGGAATGGAGTAACTCTTGTTCTAAAGGTGACTATACTTTCTGAGTGATGACAATTTCATAGAGATCCTTCACAAACACATTAAATACATGGCCCATCTCTCCCCTGACTCCATGGCCCCACTTCACACTTGACAAGTACATTTGTATGTAACATAGGAAAATGTGGGATTATGTGTTTTGACAGTAGATGTAAATTTCCGCTTAACTCTACAAGCTAGAAAAAGCTGCCTGAATTCTAGACTCAAGAAGAAAATATTAAGTACAAGTAAGATCACAAATGACTGATGATTTTAGTTTACGTTTACTCTAACGTAGACTGTCTATTGGCAGATTCCTTCTTTTTGGGAGAACTAGACATCCTTCCCCAAAGAACTGGAATCATACTAACTGTCAAGAACCAGCTAGAAAGACAAATTCAAATTTCCGTAAATGACATCACCACCAGCACATTATTATATTATAGCCATTCTGCTACGTTACTGCCACACTCAAACCATGCACTAACTGTGTCAATTTTGGGACATAGTCTGTCATATTGGAATAGATCGCATTTCTGGCTTTCTACAAACGAAAATAATTTATAAGGTCAAACACTGCAAGACGGTGTGCCTGACCATTGGTGCAGCATAGATGAGGCCCCAACTACCACGTTCAGGTGCAACAAATACTCTTGCCGCTGGACTATAATTTCTGATGTGTCCAACAGCCGCAAGACATCGAGGAGCGATATTTTTGAGGCAATCTGTGCCATAAATTAGGTGGTGACCGTTTGTTCCTACCAAAGTAATATTTTTCCATCTGCTGGCTAACAGCTTATGAATACAAACAGCAGATTTCCCAAATGCCTATTTAAAAGTTTCAGTACAGTATTTGTTGCATCGTTTTACTTCACCTATAGAGATTGCCATCTGAAGCTGCTCTTGTAGCAAAAATAGACAAAACTGGAACCACCCAGTCTATCAGCCCGTGTGTGTATCTGCGCGTGCACGTGCGTGATTTTTCTTCTTTTCGGTGTCCTTTTATTTTTCTTTAGCTTCGTTTCTTTTCTCCCTGGAAGTCGTGACTGTCTTTCTCTACCTTTCTGCTTTTGGGTCCAGCTTAGGCATCCGCCTCTAGCCACGTGCACATCCTCTGCTGGCAATTGGTCTGATATTGGGGTTTGTCTATGCCCCCTTCTCTCCTACCAACGTACAATGTGGACCTCCTCGACTGCCGGAGGACACTTGGTTCTGGCTTTCGGCTAAGGCATACACCCACAGAGGCTACCATAACTCAGTCTTGGCCAGCAAAACGTGACACTGATTTAACCCTATGTAGACTTTTGAGGGCTGAAAACAATTTAAATTTCGAAGATTCATCAGCATACTTTCTGCAAAAGTAGGAAAGAGTTATTCTTTTCAGGAGTCCCTGTGACTGAGGGAATGGTCTTCGGAGGAGACTTAAGTCTTGCTTTCTTGCCAGTTTTGTGATCTTCAGTAAACTTTTGCTCATGACAATTGGAGTAACGCACATGTAAGGGAAGCAGGTGGGCATTCAACTGGTACACATTCACTGAGTTCCTACTGTTATGAGCATTATCTTATCTTCCCTTTATACCCATCCCGAGATGCACATTGGACATAATTTTTGCTAATAAGGAAACTGAGGCTCATGGAAGTTTACGTGACATATCTAAAGTCACAGTAATGAAGTGACAGCTCAGGAGTTCCAAGCTAGGTCTGGATTTGTATCCGCTTAGCCTTTCTATCACATTAAAGCTGGCTCTGAGGATGCAAAACAAAACCATAGACAAAACAAACAAAACTTATGTAAAGATACTGACAATGACCTAGGATTTGAACAACTTAGCAGAATTAGGAAGAAATTTACTTTTTCAGAAAGACTATACCAAGGGTGCACTTGTCCAAAGGATTATTTGGTATCACACTTAATCCACTGACTGAGAAAGCATGTTTTAAGTTTTCCTTGCAACTTACAAAGTTTAAAATAAGATTTCAAGATAACAGGCTATTCTTGAAATAATTCACTCTTGTGTCAAGTTCCTGGCAAGGGGCTGCATTCAGCTGCCACACTCTGGCCAAAGGACCAGCAGCTGCAGCAGTTTCCCAACATCCTGACTGTGTTTTGTTAAACCCGGTCTCACTCCTTGTATCCAGTGAGGTTAGTACGGCAAACTCTTTCAGTAGCAATATTCCATCAGATACTCTCAGAGCTCAGCATGCAAAGAAACACTTTGGGGTTGAATTGTCTGATTTTGATCTACGTGGGATTCCATGGAGTTGATTCTTCTAGTCATAACAAGATTGTATTTTCAGAAAAAAAATGCTTTGAATTGGGCTAAATTGGTACTTTTATTCCTAAAATATTTTTATTAAGGAAGATAGTAAAGTTGAGGCTTTCTCTCTCTCCTTTGTACCATCAACCGTTTGACACAGATTTTAATGTTGTTTTTACCCTGGGTCCACCTTCAGACAGCTGCTTTCATCACCAGGCTGGAGTCTTCGTTCAGCATTTTTAGAGCAGTCAGGGGTGAGGCCTTCTCGCTCCCACAGCCCCATTAATAAACGGAGAGCTGGCTCTGCAGCCACTGGCTGTGGCTCCCAGCGCAGCCACCCATCACAGCACGGTAGTAAATCAGCCCCGCGTGTTTTCCTAATTTTAGGTTTGGTCTGACTTAATCCATCTAATAGGAAAAACATCTGGTCCAGTTTTACTTTTAATCTGTTCTTTACATCAGGAACCTTATCGCCCTGGGACCAGGTAGTAACAAGAGGTCGGTTCTTGTACCTGGGCATGGCTATGCGTGGTCCATGCCTAATAAGGGCCTGCTTTCCATTTACGCTCTCCAGGCCTTTATAGGCCTTCATTAACAATAAAGCATTGACATCACAATCAGTTTGGGGTTGTAAATTTCCCGATTAGTGAAAAACCTGTGTTGTGACACATTTTGGGTCAAGGGGAGCTGGGTGTATAATCTGGGGTGGGGGAGGTGGTTAAAGTTGTTTTTTAGTGATAAATTTGCAAAGATGTGAGTATTTAACAGCCTTTCTATTAAGGATAAACATTCTAAAATACTGCATCTGAGTTGAGTTTTACTTTTACATGGTTATACTAAGGCATACAAAATATTATTGCAAAAAATGTATGGAAATATCTTAGAGGAAGCAATAAAATGCTGTCATATGGAGACAGTTTAGTTTCTGTTTATATTAGGCATACAAGATAGCACAGCCTATTCAATCCTGTTCAAAGGACCATAAAATGACTCCATTTTAACATTTTTGGCTACAGTTAGGAGCAGTGTGGGTTTTAGAAATCATTTAAATGAAAAGGGACCAGGGGTCATTTGGTTTCCCAAATAGCATTTTCCACTTTGTCTTCTTCTTGACGTGCATCTCTGGCTATTTTTCTACTTCCAGCTCTCCTCCTTCCTGATGCCCTGTCTTCCAGAGCTCTTTCTCTCTCTTCTGTTTCTGACAGAACTTGTGATACACCGTGAAGATGGATTTTCTGATTGAGCTGAGATCAATTGTTGCAAAGATGCTGAGCTCTCCAGTTGGCTTTCTACTCCTCTGAGTTGGTAGAAAATCGTGGACAACATGCGGTAACAGGGGACTCTGCAGGAATTAACTTCAAATAGCCCCGGGCCTAAAAGCTCTTCCCAAATCTACAGTATGTTAGGGGACTTTCACTCCCCAAAGTAATGTAGCTGTTTATGCACTCCTGCCTCTGAGTTCCTTTTAACTGAGGCCCGAGGAGAAGTGCATAAGCAACATTACTTCGGCAAGCAGGAATTAATTATTGAAATCAATTATTGCGTCTTTCCGATGACTGCAGTCAGTCCTCAGCGAGCTGACATAAAAAATACTTGTCTCGATGGCTGTCTCTGTGAAAAGAGATTGAAATAAATCAAAAAGGAAAAGGGACTGACTTTCAACTCGGTGCCATTCTGTCTCTTAGGAGTTCTCAAAAACTTTACTAGTTTGGGGTTTAAAAAAAGAAAAAAATTTAACTCTTTCTTCTCTTCCATGGGTGGAGAATTATGTTTCCTACATAGTGAAAGGATTTTTCTCATAATGTAGGGAGTTGTTTTGGCTTTCTAACATGGGTAACTATTAAAACTGACTTGAAATTGACTCCAGCTTTGCCAGTGTGGGTGTTGTCTGAAGGCTAAAAGCAGTATCTCTTGAATTTGCTGCCTGTATTTCTCATCTCCTAAGCTTTGCCAGGCATGTCCTCTCCCATTCCATTTGTTTATTTTGGAAACATTGAGAATTTACTTGGCAGGCATTCTCTAATGGACAAGGTAGTTTACCATTAATAGACTTTCTAATATATAGGAATGACATGAGTGAACATTCAAAGGGAGTATTTCACAGGGCTCTCTGGGAACAGGGGGTCACCTTATGAGTAAGAAAAGTTCAATGTGAACACACATCCATGAATTTCAAGTTGGGCCATCAACTGTTTTTTCAGTCATGGCACTAATTAGCCATCTATGATAAACTGATTGATTTGCAATAGCTTTTCTAGTTGGAGATAGTAAGATTCATAGAAAAGAAACGAAGATAGAGACCGCAACTGAAATGGACACTTATTCCTCTGTGCAAATCTACCACTCCATGGCAGACAAAATTTGAGGCCCCCAACAAGCTTGAGGCCCTATTAACAGCTGAAACTACAGGATAAAGGGAGTGCTTTTGAGGTAAACATCAAGAGAAAGAGACACACTGTCCCTTAGAATAGAAAGGATTCCCCTGGACCAGGAGGAGGAGGAGAGATGCAGAATAGTAACGAGAGTAGAGAGGTCAGTAAGCTCCTGGGAAAGAGGTCCAGCAACCTGGACAGTTGATATGATTCCAAAGAGGCAATGGGTGAAGTAGGCACTAGGCAGCCTCACAGAGATGCCCGGGAAGGCCCTGCAAGAGGACCCACTGGTGGAGGGAGCCTAGTGGACAGAATGAGGGACAGGTCAACCACAAACCATGTGACTGCCAGCCAGCGCTCCCTTCCCTACATCCCTACTTAAAATGTCTTTTCAAAATACCCAGGCTCTATGTAAATCTCCTAGGACTTAACCCACTTTGAGGAGGAGGAGGAGGAGCCCCTTGAAATGGTGGGATTAAATTTTCTGCTAACTCAGCAGAATCAAGGAATAGGGCTTGAACGAGAAAGGAAGTTGCCTTATAGAAAAATGAGATAATATATATTTCTTGCACCCCAAATTTCTAGACTATGATTTCTACATCATACATTTATATTCATTCAAATTGTCCCCTAATCTCTGCAGCTCTGAACTGGCCTATGGCTTGTCTCCTTTCTGCCATCCTTCTTTTAGAGTTCACTATCAGCAGAGACTGTGGCACCTGAAAATTATTGCTATGTAATCTGGATTCTTAATAGAAATTCCGGGAAGCTCAGTTCTGGGCAGCATATGTGAATTGAAGGGAAATAAATATTCTCTTTTTGGGGTCAAGAGGAGTCACGAGTAATTTAACGTTGTTATCCTCCCTTGTCTCTGGTCCTCTCTGGAGTCAGTGACAATGATTAGGGATGGGTCTTATCTCTTGCCTTACAGCAATGGGACTGTGTGATTTCCCATTCTTTTCTCTCTGGCTGTACAGTTACTGCATGGATGTCTCTTTTCCTGCTTTCTCTCTTAGATCTCGATTATTAATTCGTATAGCCAAATGAATAGGTTTAACAAATATTTAATAATTCCCACTCTATAAGGTAACTGCATAAAGCCTTACCCTAGAAGTGATAGATATAATAGATATAATAATATAAAATATTAAATAGAGTGGGAGAGAGGCTGAGTGAAGAGGGAAGATGAGTAATCCATATGGGCTGAGTTCAGAAATAAACCTCAGCAAAGCCACCACTGGAACACTGGTATCAGGAGATGGCCAGAGGCATCAAGGTAAGAACCCTTAGCAAGTTAAATCTCTAAAGCTGGAAATTTGAATTCTGATGTATGAAATTATTCAATCATTCAACATAGTTTCATTTTATTACACCGTTTTTCCAAAACCACCTATTAAAAACAAAACAAAATAAAACTGTTGCTAAGATTTTCTTTATTAAGGAAGGGCCTCAGAGGTATGTTTTTTTCCTGTGTTTGGGAATCCAGTACTTACTTGATATCTTGCTCAGGTTTTCTAGAAGCAGAACCCGAGACAGGAGTTTGGGTGTATGTTGTTTATTGAATGAATGCTCTGAGGAGAAAGGAAGAGAGGAAGTAGATATGATAGGGAAAGGATTTAAGCAAGGGCGGGGTTCTCAGCCTGATCCCACAGGGAGTTCTGAAGCATGAATTGTACCTTAGATTTAGTCTCTCATGTTGAGGTAAGGAGCTGGTCTTTTGTACCTCCACCTGAGTTAGTCGTTGGCTGGGGGCTGCTCACTCCACCTCGTGTGAGTGAGTGTGAGTGTGTGAGTCGGATTTCCCAGGTGAAGCGGCTCTTGTTGGGTGGAAGGCCATTCTCAACACTCACAGCAGCTCATAGTGACCCAGTGAAGGGGATCTGGGCAGGGCACCGACGGCATTTGCTTTATTTGGGATTCTCCATTTTTATCATCTTTAATATTTGTAAAAACTGTCTAAATTTAAAATATTTAACTTAACATTAAACTAATATTATTTTTAACATCTTTAATAATTTTAACATCTTTTCTATTTAACATGAAATATGCATTTCATATTCTGATGCTTCGTTAGAGTTAACTCATTTAGCTGCTCAGTAGATTACTTTTTTTTTTTTTTTTTTAAATTTTTTTGTTTATTGCAGTAACATTGGTTTATAACATTGTAAAAATTTCAGGTGTACATCATTGTACTTCTATTTCTGCATAGATTACATCATGTTCACCACCAAAATACTAATTACAACCCATCACCACACACATGTACCCAATTATCCCTTTCACCCTCCTCCCTGCCCCCTTCCCCTCTGGTAACCACCAATCCAATCTCTGTCCCTATGTGTTTGTTTATTGTTGTTATTATCTACTACTTAATGAAGGAAATCATACGGTATTTGACCTTCTCCCTCAGTAGATTACTTTTGATAAGTGATTGAATTTCGGAGTGTTCTCAAGCAATATAAATATTAGTAAATCCTAATGTTGAGTTACTTTATAGTAAGGGATGCTAGAAATAAGTTACATGTCTATGTTGTAGAGATTCCTTCACTACCCCTATTCACCTGGAAAATATTAATAGGACATGTACTTTCAACAAAAGAAGTTGTCTTATTTTATTTTATCCAAACTTTTCCAGAGAGTGAAGTAATAATCTTAATAAACAAAGTGATTGGAAGAATAAGGGGGGGAAAGTAGAATTTATGTTTAGAAAATAAGAGTGTAGTGGCAGTATTATAAGTACACTATGTGGAACTGCTTTTTACACTTATAGATGAGTACTGAGATTTATAAATGGCTTGGTAGCTTCAAATTTATTACAAAGGTCATCACTAAGTATTAACCAAAAGGTATTAAGAATATGCATCTTGGTGAAATGGTTGTTGTTTTTATTTCTTATAAGACCATATAAGAAAATGGATTTCAATCCATCAGTCAGCATTAAGAAAGGAGGGAAAAAAGTCTTGGTTATAAGAAGTCATAAATCACCATGAACTCCTGACATGGTTCTTCTGTACTCCCACCTTCACATGCCATCTGGACTTAGGCAGGAAGGCACAAAGCTTTTCAGGTTGAAATTTATCATTTCAAATTTTCAAATTCAAAATTTATCAAAGACCAGGTAAGAGTCTTTGTACATCGGATACTGTTACTAAGGATTTGAACCTTTTGCAAATTTGCAGAAGGATTCATTCCACATTGTGAGGGTTAATGCTTCCTTACTGGCTGACTAGGAACCATTTGAAGAGTTTGAAACTTGTTATTTTCACATTGGTACTGTACATATGTCTCCAGAGTGTGGGAGCTTCATAAACAACACATTTTGATGTGAGCAGATGTACTGCATCTCTAGAGGTTAGGAAGTTCATTATTACAGACAGCCCACCTAACATCCATTTGGTTAGACTCCATTAGGTATATTAAAATACTATGCGAGATGTCTGAATGAAAAGTTTATGTGGTGGTCAGCGGGGTATTCACATCTCCTGCAGACAAAGAAAAGTTTAGTCTCAATAGCTGTGGCCACATTCAAGTGATATATATTTGTAATATTGACTACTATGCGGGTACTACTGATGGCTTTTACTGGTTCCTAAAATAAATGTCTTCTAGCAGCACTTAATAGACATGATCTTAACCATTTTTATATTCCAGGGAGGGACTAATATTATTGTCCTTATAGGGTAGAAAGGAAATATGGAAGCAGACAAGGGGGATACGTGATATTCTCATATGCTTTTGATTCATGTTTCCTCTATGTGGTCACTCTGCTCCAGCAGAAATGATTCTGTTCTTTCAGGAAAAAAAAAAATCTACTTTAGGATTAGCTGGACAGCAAATAACATCCCTTAAAGCAAAAGGCTTAAAGAGGAAATTATGAAATATATTAAATTTCTCTCAAATGAAATATGACTCCTAGGATGGTGATCAATTTTTAGTTGAGAGGTAGTGAATGGAGGTTAAATCATGAATTCACACTTTCCCTTGTGATCATCAAATCAGCACTCTTAAATTATCTTCTTTAAGGCTCAAAGTCACTTGTTGTTTTATGCTTCTCCCATGTCCCTGGTGCTAGCATATTAATGGTCTTTGCCATTTGTAGAGTAGCAAGCTGCCAGATCAATAAGCATGCTTAGCTGCTTACCATTAAAATTGATCTGTACTATCCTTCCGATTGACGTCATATCCAGCTGTAAATATCATCAAGTAAGCTGTCAACTCATTTTCATTATGAGTGTTTTTCATTTCAAAAGATGGACTTCAGTTGGACAGCATATTAGGATTTTTCTTCATTATTTCTGACATTTCCCCAATAGCATCAAGCACATCTTTAGAGGAAAATCAGGATTGGCCAAGAACTTTTAAAAAGAGGCAGAACTGACAGTAGCAACAAGAACAACAACAACAAACAAACAAAAAAGACAACAACTAAAGAGAAACATCTTTGCAAGCTAGAAGGTCAGAAATTTCTATGAATATCGAAAGTAGCAAGACTTAGATGTTCTCTCTCACGTGTGAACCAGGCCCAGGAGGCCTTTATGAGCATCTGGCTTTACGTAAAGAAAATTATAGCATTATATTCTTGGAAAGTTACATTTTCAACAGAGTTTACCATTGGGACTTCAAAGGTGTATTTGTTTATGTGATAGTTGACCAAAAATTCTTGAGAAAAATTCTGGTATTTTCTGTAAACCATCTTAAGAATTGGTGTCATATAGAAGTGAGGGTACCTACCTGGTTGCCCTTCAAGGTGAAATTCCTGGAAGGGTCACAGTTTTTCTAATAGAATGTCAAACTTACCATGTTAGTTTGGTTTTTAAAGAATATTCTTCTGTCCTTATCTAGAAATACAGAACATAGGTCCCTAGGTCTTTGTCTGTCATCTAGTTCCCATTGAAAGTCTGAGAAGGGAAGCAATAATTATTGTAGATGATTTAAAGCTCATTTATTCCTCTAAGCATTCTAAATTGGTATAAATATAGTAGAGCATATATGTGTGTATAGGTACACATACAACTTATAAACAAACAAGCATGCAAATATATTAGGGGTGATAAGATACACACAGAAAATTGGAGAGAATTTTTGGATTATCAGATAGTCTGATATTACATTTTTGGACTGTGTTAGTTTAGCTTTTCACAGGATTATCATTACTCAATTGTTTTTTGCATTAGGACTTGATTTTTTAATTAAAGTATATTACAAGAAACATTTCTATAAAATTCATAGCTAAATTCGTTGTAAAAATAATTAAGGTTACAATCTATAACTCCGTATATTCTATATACAGTTTATACTAAGAAATAATTTTTAGAGTTTAATGCTAAGCAAACTTTGCTTTTTATTTATTAGAATCTAGAATCTTCTTTGTTGATAATGAGAACTGTTTAACTGATATTTCCTTTTAGCTTTAGCTGCTGGAAAGCTCAGAGTAAAATTTGAAATGCACAAGAAATTAAATAGGTATGATAGCATATATATGCTATGTATGTATGCATTCTTGATTTTATATTTTTATCATTATCACCACTTTGCATAATCTCCTTTTAAATTATCTCAAATTCTTTGTGAAAAGAGACAGGGTATAAGTAATTATAAACAAATAAAATATTGTTTATCAGGGTGTCAGTTTATGTTGTCTTAAAAACTTGTCAACTTCCAGTAAAAGTGAAAACCATGAATTATTCACTTCAAGAAAGTCCATATTCTCTTCAACAGAATGTAGAGAATTTATAGTACTAATAAGACCTATACTGTGAATGCCTACTTAGTAATAGATGCAAGGATATTTACTGTATTTTTGCTAATCTTTCCAACCACCGTGCAAATAGAGAAAATGTGTCCCCATTTTTCTGAGGGTCAGAGAGTTTGAGGGACTTATTTAAATTAGGGACACCTACCTGGTAGGTGATAGAGCCACTGCTCAAATTCCTCACGTGAAGTGGAGAAATAAACTCTGTAGAGTACTGGTTGCAGAGTCTGGTGTACCTTAAATTATAGGAATGATAAGCTCTATGCTATGTCTTGTCTATTTTTGTTTTCTTGGGAGCCAGTGTGCCTGGCAAAGAGTAAATGCTAAAGAGTATTTGATACATAATTGAAAGAACAAATGAGTAAATGAATTATGAGTAGTATAACAAATAGCAGAAGTCATATGTTATATAATGAGTAATATAATTATATAATAAATATAATAATATAACAATTATATAATGAAATATTTGGGTTCATGTTAATATTTGTATTACATATTATATTTGAAGTGATAAGTACCTATTACTTCACAAACATTTCATGGGTGATTTTGCACAAATTATTTCACTGAATTTCGCAGGTCTGTGAGGTAGATGTCTAGGGAACCAGCCTCATAAATCATGAAGGAACTAGCTGAAGATGGTGAGGGATGGAGTTGAGATTTGAATCCCTGTCTAACTCTAAAGCTCATGATCATATGAAACTTTGCTTATAAATGAACTTTATTTAATTGATCTTTTATTTAATTCTAATGAGTGGGTTCCACATTTTATAAATCTTCTCCACCCACTCACAACTAGATATCAACTTAGTGGATCATTCCTTGCTGAAGACACTTTCTTCCCTTGGCTTCCAGGACCCCACACTCTCTCAGGTTTCTCCCTACCTCACTGGTCAATCCATCTGTCTTTTTTGTTGATTCCTCCTCTTTTCTTCAAGGAGTAGAATGCTGGTGTGATCCAGTGCTTAGTCCTTGGTCCCCTTCAATTCTCTGTCAATACTCACTCCCTTGGTGATATCAAGTATTATAGCATTAAATACTATTTTTTTACCCAGACTTCCTAATTTGTATATCTAGTCCAGACCTCTTTCCTCCAGATTCATAAATTCAACTTCCTACTTTACATTTCTTTTTGGATATCTACGAGGCATCTCAAACTCAGCATGCCCAAATCTGAGCATCGTATCTTTCCTCCTAAACTTGCTGTATCTCAGTTCTCCCATCTCAGTTGAAGACAACATCATTCTCACGAGTGCTCAGGCCAAACACTTTGATGTCATCCTCAACCTCTCTCTTTTTCATATCTGACATCCACTACATTAGCAAATCCTATTGATGTTACCATCTAAATATATTTATAATTGGATTTTTGGATCAATTTTTATTGTCTCTATAGCTGCCACCCTAATTTGAGCCTTCATCATTTGTCTTCCGGATTAACACAGTCTCCTCCTAACTGGTTTCTCTGCTTCTACCCTTGTCTCTTACCATCAGTAGAGCAGCCGTGGTGATCCTTTGGAAACCTGAGCAACATCACATCGATTGTCTGCCCAAAAACCATTTAATGGTTCTCTATTTTACTCAGGGAAAAAGTCAAAGTCTTGACAATGGTCTACAGGCTCTACATGTCCTGGCCCTTCATTCCTCTTTAACATGCTTTTTTACTACTTTCATCCACTTCGCTGTGCCTTGAGTATTCCAGGCAGGTATTCATTTTAGAACTTTTCTCTGTCTGTCTCTTCTATCTGGAATAAGAACGGTCCAAATGTGACTTTCTCAATGAAGCCTGTCCTGATCACCCTATTCAAAATTTCACCCTTTCTCCTAATCTCCTGTACTCTCATCTACTTTTTCTTTTTTCATCAACTTATTCCTAATATAATACATTACTTTTTTATTATGCTTATTTTTTTGCTTGTTTTCTGTGTCAACTTGCCAGAATATAAACTCCTCAAGGGCAGAAATATTTGTTTTATTTATAGATATATACCAGTTTCCTAGAACAGTGCATCAGTCGTAGTATATGCACAATAAATCGTTGTTAAATTAACAAACTAATTAACATGTGAGAAATTACAGTGCCTTTTTGCAGTTACTACTACAGGTTCATTGTCAACTATTCCAGGACAAATTGCAACTGACTTTTTGTGATTATAGGCAGGTACTATAGGCAGGTCTATATCATACTCTGACTTTAGGGTTAAGTCAGAGATGCCTGTGCTGTAATGCAGTGTGTTCATTTGACCAAAGAGGTCTGTTAACCTGTTAAGGGCACATAGAGGCATGCCCTTTTCTCACCACTTGACATTTTGCCACTCTGTTCATTGATTATCTAACAAAGAGCTAATAAAGTGTAGCACTGCTTATTACAGATGGTTTCTGCTTATGTTTTAGCAGAGGTAACATCCTGTTTGCAGGCAGAGACAGCCAGGGCAAATAGGGTTTTTCTTCCTGGCATTCATTTTCAATGCCTTGCCTCTGGAAAGGCACTGTCTAAAAGTGAGGACCTTCTAGAACATGTCTTTTTTTGGAAATCAGACTCTCATACACATCTGACTTTAATTTTCACTTTGGGATACCTTATCTCAATCCTAACTAATAGGTTGTAATTGACACATGATCCTTCATTGGTCGTTAGGAAACCTCCTGATTATTTTCCTTTTTTGTGCAGGCACAGATATATTAAACACAGTTTTAATAAAAACATCACCCCATAACACAAATATTTTCATTTTAACATATTATTATCAGCTTTTGTCTACCTATATGTATATTTATCATAGTTGAATTTGTAAAGTGTGTTTAAATTTAGTGTTTTTTCTCCAAACATAACCTTTACTTGTTAGCCAACCATCTATGTTTCTCAGTGCTGAAGCATTGCGTTTCATAAACACTGGAATCCAGGAACTAGAGGGAAACCCATAATAAAAAGGGCACAACTCTCTCTTTATAATAGACTTTTCCTTCAATTTAGTGTATTCATTTCCTTTTAAGCATCTGAGTGAATTTCCTATTTAACCATGAAGAGAAAATGAAGTGATTAAATTTGTGATGAGTGTTTTTAAGTACCCCATACTAAAAATCATTTTTCTATGTCTAAAACACAGATTGACAAAATCTTAGTATTTTCCAGAATTTCATATTCTATTTTTAAGGAAAATGCTTGATTTTGATTGATTTCTTTTATTGTTATTACTTCGCTTTCTCAAAAACAACAGGTACTCTCTTTAATGAGTTGCTTAATTTTCTCCAGTCTTGATTAACAATTTAGATTGTCTTGGGTCTTCAATCTGTTTTGTGAGTTTAACTCCCCTCCCCAAGTTCTATATTCATTTTGCTGGGTTGATTTGATTCACTCTCAATTAATTAATTTACAATTAATTAATTAATCCCCCCTTGACAACTGCCTTAGTGGCATCACAGCTCATATTAATGGTGGCGTGCCTGTTCTAATTAAAATCAATATGTAGTTCCTAATGACATAGTCCTATCTATTAGAAATACTGAAACACTAGATGGAATACATTCTGTTTTTAGACCAAGATCCATATGACCTAATACCATTTGATAGTATAATTGCAATAAAAATACTTATTTTGTATCTTAAAAAATAATATCCCTGTCACTTTATACCCCAGTAATCAACAAATTGTCTAGAAATTAAAATAACATTGACCTTTTCAATCAGATAAATCATTTCTCCTGTGTACATGTTATCCACTTTAGATTTTAGGGATATGTAATGCATTCATTCAAATGCCATCCAATTTGCTAGCCTTTCCATGATATATATTCTAAATTTATTGGAAAGATCGCTAAATTTGTAGAGTAAGCGCTTCATCTTAAAAGACTTTTTAGTTCCATTTGTGAATCTGACACTGACCTAAAATAACATATTAAGAGGAGACAACATTACTTCTGCATCCATCCGCATCGGAGCAGCACTGATAAAATTTTATAGTGGGATTATAGCATAAGGATTAAATTATGGTCCCCTCCCAATTAAAGAACTGCCAGTTTATTATGCTATGTGTGGCAGAGAAAGCAGAGAGAGCTCATTTGATATTAGTTGAAATTTGGTGTAGAATTTTATATAGCTTGGGGTTTATCTAACTAATGATCATGGCTATAATTTTAAAAAGATGTTTCAGATCATATGCATTAATCGGAAGAGAAGCTCTGCCTTCCTGAGACAAGTGAAAGGTCTCAAATGTGCTCTCAACAACCTAATTTTCTAAAAACATGTTACTCTATGCTTGTTTCTCTGACCTACTTTCCTTGGTCATCCTTATGATTTCTTCTTTTTCTCTTTGACTATTTATGTATCGTGTAAAAAATCAGCTTCTTCAGACACCATCACAGGCTATATAAAGCTAAGCAATCAATAGCGAAACAGTGCTTACTCTATGCAAAGCTCTGTGTGGAAAGCTGTATAAAATCTGAGGAAGTTTCTGTTCTCAGGGAGCTAACATGTCCATTTTCTTCTCAATGTCCGTTTCTCCCTTCTCACCATCAAAAATGGTCAATTTTGATCTTTTTTTTAAACTACCCTATTTTTTTTTTTTTTCCCACTCAGACCCTTTCATTTAGGCTTCTTTTTAATGACTCTTATTTCATCTGTATTAACTCGTTACAATATTTTGCTCCCAAATTCAGAAGAGTTTCTTTTTATTGTTAGTCCTTTAGTTTCTTCTCTTTAATGAACCATTGAGCAACATAACCTTGTCTCATATATAGAGTAGTTAAATCATATTTTACGTGGAATAGTGAAAGCTTACTCCAGTACAAACGCAAAACAACCTAACAGACATTAGTTCTGTAATGTGTCTGTGAGACGCAATTCAAATTATTTATCCCTTGAGAATCACTGCTTATACAATATAGAAAAAAGCACCTTTCAAGGGAATAACCTAACATGGGCATTTCTCCTTATCAATACCAATATTAATCTTTGTTGTAATCTACATGGAGGGTAATTCTCCTAGTAAATTTGGTGACCAGCAAGTTTGTGCATTCAATGACATGTACTAAAATAGCAAATCAAGTTTTTAGCTTTAGAAGACTCTTGGGCTTTCTATTTTTAATCAGGCTATTGATTCTCTTGCCCAGTTGCTGCCACCACCAAACACAGGTACACAACACGGCCGTACACCATTCGTTATCAAAATCAGCCACTAACATTTTCACTTGTATTCATTGAAACACTTTGGGGTCTATCTTGAGAGCTAAGAATAATCATTGAGATCATGATCTGGTACTATTATTCTTCATTATAAAAACAATAGCCATAAAGCAATGTGACCATTCTTCTCTCCTCTGCAGTGTTTTTCCTAGTCCCATAAATGATTATATTTTATATTTTAAAGACGTAAAAAATAGGACAGAGAAAATCATTTAAGAAATACAAAATTGAATATTCCATTCAGTTGTGAGTGAGGTGTCATCCCACCCTGTTTCAGTTCTCCTTCTAAAGACAAACATTGTTCTTGGTTTCTTATGTACCTTTCCATTTTCATTACAGTCTTTACATATCTCTAACTTTATCTCTATTCGTCTATTATCATCCTTTTAAAAATATAAATAGTTACATATTAATTACATGATCACTAAGTGAATTTTGTGCACTAAAAAGTATCTGTTGAATAATTCCGACTAATTTATGTAGGTACTCCCTCTCAGGAGGTGGAATGTAACTCTCCACTCCTTAAGTGTGAGATGCTCTTAGGGACTTTGTTCTAAAAAGTACAGTATGGAAAGGGAGGAAAAGAGTAACTTACAGTGGAGAAAACTGGCAAACACTGCTTTAGTCAGGTGATCAAGGGTAAGTGATGAGTCATATTGATAAATCATCGGTAGTCATTAGTCACATTGATAGAATATACCCTTGATATCATGTGATGAGAATGGCTATTTACCTCGGGATTTTCCTTCCCAAATCCCATAACCTCTGTCAAGCCATGACAAACACATCAGACAAACCCAAATTAAAGGACACTGTGCAGTATACCTGAAGAGTACTCCTCAAAGCTATCAAGGTCATCAAAAACAAGAGAAGTCTGAGAAACTTTCACAGTCTAGAGGACCCTAAGGAGACTTTATAATTAAATATAAGGTGGTATCTTGGATGAGATCCTAGAACCGAAAAAGGACATTAGGTAAAAACTAAGGAAATCTAAATAAAGTATGGACCCTAGTTATTACTGAGGTATCACTATTGGTATCACTTGTGACACGATTGTGGTAATTGGATGTGGGGTATATGGGAACTCTCTGTAACATTCCTACAATTTTTCTGTAGTTCTAAAATTATTCTAAAATAGAAAGTTTATTAAATGTTTAAAAAAGTATCCTTTGTGTATGGCTGTATTTGTATTTTTGTTTACCATCATACCCTACCAGCTACAAGAATTTACATATTTCAGATAAAGATTTAACTTTTGGAAATAAATTATAATTTTAAATAGAATGTAAGGAATATTCAGGATTACTCTGTAGACTTAGTTATTCTCTCTCTCTCTAATTAAAGTTAATCATCTTCAATTTTACATAGTACATGACTAAAGATATGTGAGACTGCTCCATTTATAACAAAAGTATTAGAAAATAAAATGTGAATAATTTCCACAGCCAAGAGTATTCTACATTCATATTACTCTTGGACTATATAGTGTTTAACATTTTCATCAATGATGAAGTAGATTTCATGCAGTTCCCTATAGTGAACATAATTCATTTTGGATTCTAAGCCTGGATAATAGGTTAAAGTCACAAAAGAACAAAATAATATACATATTTGGAAAAGGTTGGCTGGATTTAAGCATAGCTATAGAATTAACTGCATATTACTGGACCTTATAATTTGACCCCCAAATCAACAATACACAATAGTTTACAATAAGCTGAAAGTTTGGGATGTGTAACACCACCTAACGGATGTCCAGGGTGGGGCCAAAGGGAGTTCTGAACAGGAGCACAGAGCTTACCAGGCTGACCAGACCTGCCCAGAAAACCACCTGCAGAAATGGGAAGATGTATAGTGAAGTAGGTAGAAAATGATATCCAGAGAGAGGAAAAGGATCAGGGTTGGGAAAGTTCAGCAAGAAATAACTTGGAAATTCATCAAGTTAGTAGAAGAGGCCATAGGACCAATAGGAATTTCAAAATCTAGACCATTGCCAGAAGCACATATTTTCATACCTCTGTGCCTTTATAAATGCTGCTTCCTCTACCTGGAACTCTTCTTTTCCCTTCTCATTAATTCCCTTTCCTTCTTTACAATTCAGTTCTGATATTACCTTTCAGGTAGGGGGGAAAGGTCCCTAACTCTCCAGGTTGAGTAGGTGCCCTTCCTTTGTGCATCCATGGTCCCCCAAACTTTCTATCTATTAGAGACAGATCTGTTGACCTGGACTGTATCTGTTTATCTGTGTATCTCCTGCAATTTTTTGTGAATTCCTTCCTGGCATGGACACTGCCTTTTTTGTTGTTTGAATCTGTGTACGCTCTATGCCTAGTGCAATGTGCCATCACAGTAAATACTCTCCCTGCTTACAGAATAGAATAATTGGCAAAAATGAGGCAGGGTAACCATACCGAGGCCACTCCAGTATTTGACAGATTATCAACAGAGAAGGACATAGACTCTAATATTTTGTGATTAGTTCAGACATTATGAGCCAGGAGGCAATCCTCAATGAATATCTTGCATTATTCAGATCAGAACACTTGACCTACACACATTCTGCAAACATACAATCAAAAGCAGATCTTAGGAAATTGAAAGGAATTAGTGACACAAAGATGACAAATTTTAGGAACATAAGACTTCAGAAGAAAGGATAAAAAAATGTGTACATTGTTTCTTTAGGGGCCTAGAAGAGAAGGCAATTTAATAAAACTTTCAAGGCTAGGCAAGGTATTTCCACTTGAACTGAAGACAGAAGAAGAGAAAATGAATTCAAACTTGAGTACGAGGAAAAATTACCCATCAGTTACAGCTGTTTATCATTATGATCCACTTAGGGAAGTGGTCACACAACTATATTCTGGATAGATTTTTATCTACTGGAGTTAGTTTATGCTTAATCCTGTATGAAGTTGAGTCGTGAGTTGCTAAATGACTGCAAAACACTGTCCAGTCCTAAGACTCCATGATTCCAGTGGTGAGAGGACATTTCTACTTACAACATTCATCCTGGAGATGTCTGATTCTCAAAGTAAACTTTAAGATAAAGCATTACACTTTGGATCTTCCCAAATGATCTCCACTAAGTTGTTCTACACACTTGATGGTCGTGAATCACCTCTAATCTCTTAGAAACATATTTCTCCAGATAACATCAGTTTCTCTCAGAATACGGAGAGGAAAGAGGACTGCATTTCTTTTATGCTTCTGCTGAGAATAAATGTAGACATTGACTTGAGACAGAAGTTAAGATCACTTAAGGTTGGTATCTGGATCGTAAACAGGCTCTTCTTTGTATATAAACCCAGCTGACCCAAAGCAGCATCTGGATTGTTCCTTGTGGTAATTGTGAACTCAGACAAAACTCCCCTTACATTTTGCCTTTAGTCGCATTTGCCAGTTACACTAAACCAAACAAATCTACCTCCTTTGTCAGCCTGGTAATTTATTCTTTGATGATAGGTTACAGCAATCTCTGAAAATGTGATACATAATATGTTAATACTATGAGAATATTTATTCCAGGTGTTATTTAACTAGTTATGAAAGCACTTGGAGTTTTACAACAGCAGAATAAATTCTCTTATGCCATTTCAAGGACTGTGAAGTCTGTTCCAAGCAACTGTAGAAAGGACACTCTGCTTCTTCCTTCCCGTTTATTTCTGCATTCAAATCTCTGGAAGAGAAAACCATCCAGATGACCTAAAAACAAAAGGCAAGATGAACACATTCAAGTTTCCTTTTGACCTTGTAGCTCTGATAGGCAAGTAGCAAATTTTCACTTGAAAAATAAACCCTTACAACTACCACCCCCCCTTTTGTAAGGGGGGAAAAAAAAGCCCGCGGCAAATATAATCAACCATTCTAGAAAAAATTTAAAATATGTATGCAGCCATAGGGAATTCCAGTATTTGAGTGGAAATACACAGTTCCAACTGCAAGCTGCTGTTAGGGTTACAGTGCTCTGACCACTTAGGCTGAAAGTGAGAGGCATTAATTAAGTAACAACTATCAAGGTATGGGGCATTTCCTGGGGATTAATGACCAGCTGGGGGAGTTGATAGCCCACAGTGCAGCCAAGGGCCATTAACCCCAGCTGGTCATCAATTCCTGGGCCCTGTGTTATAGTCATTATTGCTATCATAAGCCAAAAATGAAAAGCAAATGGGTCTATGGATTACTTTTATGGATGATGCAGTTTCAATTGGTATCTACAGGGCATTCCTGCAGAATGAATGCTCTGTCCATGAGCCAATCAGGTGTTTCAACATTCCATTCTACTTAGGATGCTGCCTGGGAGGAATGGAGGGCGAATGAGGTAGGCAGCCAACGGATGAAAAGTTTCAGGTCTCTGTTGACACTTGAGAGCTATTGAAACCATAAAGACCACACGGAGGAAGATTCGGGGAAAGAAAAAGAAAATGTGCTATGTGGGTAAGTGTATGTGTTTTCTTGTGGGTGCCCCAGTTTAGTGCCTGTATTGTGAAGTGAAGAAAAATCATTGGATGGTAATGAGACTCCTAGAAGACAGAAAGTGCCAATTTGCAGAAGGAGAAGAGTGAGATGAAAGGACGATGTTCTCTATTGAAAAAAAATACACATACGTTAAAAATAAAGAATTCGAGGGACTGTCAGCCTACAGTGATCAGGTTGGACAGATAGGAATTAATTATATTTGGTTTAAGAAGCTGCTTCTGCAGCCTTGGTCAATTTTAAAAAGCACATTAGAGGCTATCTCAAACTGACTTTCCAATTACCACGGATGGCAGCAAAGTGCGGTGAAACAAAACTCATTTTAAATGGGTAAATGCATTCGATGCTGACTGACAATATTTTAAAAATTCATAAATTTAGTCACTGGTCAAGTTATTTTGAAGGTGATTCTGAGGAGAGTTGACCTCTGCTAAAGGAGAACAATATTAGTGGAGCCCTTCACCATCTCAAATAATCTCAAATAAGAGAATGCAGTGGGACAGTGTGTGTCCATGTGCACGTGTACCCCTTGGAGGATGCCGGGAGTAAAGAAAGGTTGAACTGAAAAATGATTTTGTACCAAAATTTTGATTTTAATTGTAAAAAAATTTTACAAAAACCAATACCCAATCCACCTTTTCCTGGTATTTCATAGTGGTTTGAGAGATGAGTTTTATAATATGTAGAAAATGAAGAAATAGAGTTTTAGGCAGTTATTCTGTACTATGAATGAACCCTTTAAAATCATACTTTTTCAGTGGAGAGAAAATGCTTGCAAAACAAAATAAAGTACATTGTGTGTCCATATGCATAAACACCCACCTCCCACTCCAAGAGTTAAAGCTAGGCTGAAGGAAGATTAAGAAAAGCTCATGACAAAATAATAAACAGAACCTTAGTGTTTCTATGGCCGACTGGCAAATAATAAAAGCATACCTTATTAAATACAAATCAAATAAAATCTGCATCACTTTGTTTCTAGATTGTGTTTTTATCAGCACCATTTTTTCTCTGTGATGAAAAACATTTCAAGAAAGGAGATTCATTTTCATATGGACATGATTTTAAACTCAGAGCATAGAGCACAGCCTGGCTTCAGATATATTTCTTTGACTCCCCAATATGCAGAGAAGAATCAGCCTATTGATGGTAATTCTTGAACGTTTGAAATTCTTTTCAACTCATCTGATATTCTTCTTCACATGTTCCTGGATCATCAAAGATGACTAAGAGAAACTCACAAACCTGTTTGTATCATCTACCTACTCATTTAGTAATATAATAGATGTGAGCAAAATAAATCATGTTGAGTGAATTATTTTTAACTTTTCAACTTTGTTCCCCTCCAAAACATTGTCCACCTTCAGGGGTTCAGATCCATCCAAGTGGAGCATTTCCAAATCTCGATTTTCAGCACTGATTTCTCACCCAAACTTCAGTCTTGAATTATAACAGTTTTTGAGAACTTGTATATCTTATAGTCCTGCTGATTCCTGATATTTAATAGCTCTCAAACCACAATTAGCACATTTCCCCTAATCTCTCTCTCTTTTCAAAATCTCACTGTTTCTGGAACTAAAGTTTTCCCATTCACCAGGCTAAAGACCTTGACATTGTCCTTGATTCTGCTTCTCCATCATCCCACATAACCAGATATCTTCCAAATCCTAACATTCTTTCTTGTGCAGAGCATGGCAAACTTTACCTTAGACTCCTTCCTTCATCTTCTCTACCTTCATTGTCACTAGATGAATGGGCTGATATAAACATGAAGGGAGCTTTCTCCTGGCTGGTCTGTCCTTGTCAACATTTTAATCAACGACTTGGACCAAATATACAAATCACTATCAAATAGGCAGATGGCAGGAGTCTGAAATAGTGAACACTTTGCTTGAGAGAATTAGAATCAACAAGGTATAGACTCATCACTCCCTTGCTTTATAACCTTTTGATGGTTCTCTCTTGCCTTCAGCCTGGAGTCCATGTTTCTCAGCCTTTATTTTACACCATTGTGTTCCATGCACCCCATGCTCTAGCCTGCCCAATAATTCCTTCATGTGTCTGCCTTTTCACACCTCAGTAACTTTCCTTAAGTTACTGAGTTTTTTGTTTGTTTGTTTGTATTATCTGAAAATAATCTTGTACTACAGGTCTTCCTCCTCCTAAAAAACTCCTACTTAACTTACCGTATGATCTAGGAGTCACACTCCCTGGTATTTACCTGAATGAGTTGAAAACTTATGTCTTGCACAGAGATGTTCATAGCAGCTTTGTTTATAATTGCCAAAACTTGGAAGCAACCAAGATGTCTTTCAGCAGGTGAGTGGATAAATAAACTGTGGTGCATCCAGACAATGAATATTATTCAGTGCTAAAAAGAAATGAGCTGTCAAGCCATGAAAAGACATGCAGTAATCTTAAATGCATATTACTAAGTGAAAGAAGCCAATCTGAAAAAGCTACATATTGTATGATTCCAACTATATGACATTCCGAAAAAGGCAAAACTATGGAGACAGTAAAAAGATTAGAGGTTGCCAGGGGTTGGGGGGAAGGATGGGGAGGGATGAATAGGTGGAGCACAGAGGATTTTTAGGGCAGTGAAAATACTCTGTATGATACCAAAATGATGGACATATGTCATTGTACATTTGTCTAAACTCATAGAATGTACACCACCAAGAGTAAATGGAAAACTATAGACATTGGGTGATTATGATGTGTCAATGTACCAATTATAAAAAATGTACCACTCTGGTGGGGTATGTTGATAATTGGGGGAGGCTGTCTAGGGGATATATGGGAAATCTCTGTACCTTCCCCTCAATTTTGCTATGAACCTAAAACTATGCTAAGAAAAATCAAGTCCTAATAAAATAAAACAAACAAAAAACTCCTACTCATCTTTCAAGGCCTAGCTGAATATCATATTCTCTCTCTAGTTTTCCTCAATGCCCTCAACCCACCTAATAAGATTAAATGCTTCCTCAGATTTGTTCCCACGGTGTTTTCCATAAGCATTCCATCACAGTGTTTATCATTTTGTGGTTTCTTTTATTTACTTCTTGGTGTCCTGGCAGCCTGTGTGCTGTTTGATGGCAGGCAATTTTATCTTATTTATCTCTAAATTTTTAGCACTTAAAGAAACGAGAGACACACAATGGGTACTCAATGTTTGTTGCATTTTGTTCATTAGAATAAGAGGCCAGCCCTAACTAGGTGAAATGGAACATGAAAAATATCCTGTGTCATACTGTCCAAGCATAGGGTGGGCTAGGTGGCTTACCAGCAACATGAATAAAGGTGATCCGGAGGTTTCATCAACAGTAATCTCGTTTTGAAGCAATATGACTTTAGGTGGTATCAGTAGGAACAAAAAAGGTATGAGGACACTGGAAGTTAAAATTCCATATTCTCCTGCACTGGTGTGAAAATACCTATCATATCTACAATACCTATAACACTATATCCTATAAAATGTTGGGAACCACAGTTTAAAAGGAACCAGACAGGGGCTGGCCCGGTGGCGTAGTGGTTAAGTGTGTGCATTCCGCTTCAGCGGCCCGGGATTTGCAGGTTCAGATCCCAGGCACGCACCAACGCACCGCTCATCAAGCCATGCTGTGGCGGCATCCCATATAAAGTAGAGGGAGATGGGCACGGATGCTAGCCCAGGGCCAGTCTTCCTCTGCAAAAAGAGGAGGATTGGCATCGGATGTTAGCTCAGGGCTGATCTTCCTCACAAAACAAATAAATAAAAAAATAAAAGGAACAAGGCAGAATGAAACATTTTTTCAAAAGTGAATAGCAAGGATGGTGAAGGGCATAAAAAAACATGTCCTAAGGATACTCAAAAGGAGACGATAACCACTGATTTCCAATGGCCCAGTGAATGTCTAAGGTATAAGTGGAATTAGACTAGTTCTGTGTGGCCTCAGGGATGAAATTAGCAAGGAGTGGGTGTGAACTTCCAGAAGGCAGATTTTGCTTCTGTGGAAGAATAGTTTCTGATCCTCAGAGCAGTACCCAGGTAGCTCACCTGGGTGAGTCATGGCTCACCTCTGGAGGGGCTATCATTTGTCATAGGTTGGACATCTACTTTTCAGGAATGATATAGAAGGGATCAATTAGATTTTCTCGTAGATGTATTTTTCTGTTTGGCCCATTCATTACCATCAAAAATTAAAGAAATAGTTTACATACATTTAGATAGAGCATGAACTCATTAGTTCATTGGTTGCCACAGAGCCCATTGTATTTTATTGTCATAATTATTTGCTGCACACATTTATGTTTTTACCTGCCTAGTTCTTAAAGACATTTGAGTTTCCAACCTCTGATTTGGAAGATTTCTTCCAACTGTGAGATTTTAGGCTTTTCTTCCTCAACATAAATTGTCTTTTCTATCTGCACAGTCCAGTGTCTTCATTGGTCTGCTGTAGGTTTCCTTACCTATGACAGCCTCTTTTCCTCCCCATTGATGCTTTTAAAGTTACATCATAAGGCCCAAATTCTGTAAGAACTCATCGTTATTTTGAGTCCCAAACCTTTCAGAGACTCTTGTCCAAGGTGTCACCAATAAATAGCACTTTTATTCCTCAATATAGAACTAAACAATTTGAAGAATAAAACAAAGAAGAGAGACTCTATTGGAGGACCTAGCATAGTATGAGAAGAGACTGGACCTTGTAACTGAAGGTCCAAATCGGTCTGACTTATCCATGTTGTCTTAGGCAGTAGAACTTAGGGCATGGAGGTGCAGAAGTGAACTCGAGCTCTCTTCAGTAAGCATTGCTCACAGAGGAAGAAAGACAGAGCAGAGCTATGCATGCCCAGTGATCCTTTGCAAATTAAAGTGTAATATAAGGCACTCCACCTCCCCAAGGGCAGGGTGAAACCCAGAGTTACACTTTTTGAATTCCCTTCATAGGAAAGAAACATCAGGAATGAGAAAAAAGTATTTCCTATTAACATCAGTGTTTTTTTCTAATTATTTTATATGTGTAGGTCTAATCTCCCCCAAAGATAAGATGTTTGAGAGCAGGCACTTACCATATTCTTTCTCTGTTTCACTCAAAGTGCCCAGCACTGAGTGAAGACTATACATACTAAATATCATCACACAGCATAAAGAGCAATGAACGAGAAGTCTGGAGACTTGAGTTATAGTCCTAGCTCTGCCACTGTGTGATCTTAATGCCTCCAGGCCTCAGTTTCTCATCTGTGAAATGGGGGGATTGGAAGAGAGTATGATCCAGGAGGGAGTAATAGGCCTAAGATCCATAAATTACAAGAATTGGTTACAGGAATCTGTTCAGATTTTAAATGGAAAAAAAATAGTTTTTCACTGATCTTGCAGAACTGAATTGCCATAATTGAATTTAATATAAGTGAAAGAGCTTGAGTGTCTACATAAGCGTCTGATAATGACATAAATGCCTTTTATGCACAGTTTGTTCCTGTTTACAGGTGCCCAGAGCTGCCTCCCTGACTTCCTCTTCCCGGACAGGGTCACATACTGCATAATTATCTTTTTCTATCTTATTTTATCTCTAAAATATTAATGTTCTAATCTTGGCAAAGTGTCCTGGAGGAGAAGGACCTGGTAACCTAATTCACAAAAAGGTAAGAGGTTCATATTATGTATTTGTGCATAGCAGAATTTTAGGAAAGTGTTACACACTAGGTGGGGAGATATTTTTGGACATAAAGTCTTTTTCCAGCATCTCTCATGCCATATTACATAGGCATCTGTTCAGTGTAAGCACACCCATAAAGCCAATCCAGCCTGTGTTTGAGAGAGATGATTGTGCACGTGCGTGGGGCTGTGTTTCATGCACCATAAAGGCAGGCTGACGGGGAGGTCCACGGCTAGCTGTTCCACATACAAGTGGATTACTCTGTGAAATATCTTGAAGTATATAAATCTACTTAGACTCTCAAGAGATGGGCTAGATAACTTAGTAGGGTTTTTTGTCTGTCTCTGTTTCCTGAGATCTTTTCTACAAAAAGAAAACAAAAACATTTTTGGGTCTCACATGTTGGAACAATTATCCAAGAATATTTCATCCCTGAGAAAAATATAACCCCTGAGTTGCTGCCAAAGTCAGTGAGATCTATGGCAGCTTGCCTTCTGCACACAGACCTTGCACATTAACACTTTGAGGACTCGAGCAGAGAGCACGTTTCGCTGTCTCCTGCAGCTCACTTGTGAAGGAACGAGACTGACTAGGACCTCAAGGAAGGTGCCCTACAGCACCTGAGGGAATTTTTACTACAAAGTATGTGCTAAACGGGCTCCTTCTATTTTTTGGGTTGCCAGTCATATTCTATAAGCATCATTTCTTTTCACGTAACTGACAACTTGAATTAAATATTTAAAAGGCATTCTTCAAAGTTGAAGAATATTGTTACACAGATAACCAGCCCATTTCCTCTGCTTTCTGGATGCAAAACTGAACTCCATTTCCCAGCCCTCCTTTGCAGTTAGATGAGGCCATGAAACTGAGTTTCAGGCAATGGAATGTGATCAGAAATGACATACTCCACTTCTGGACCTGGCCCATAAAACTTTCCCCACTCATGACCCTTCATCTTCTTTTGCCTTTCCAGTTAGCTGGAATAGTCAGCACCCGGGGTGACATTGGGAGCCGCATGTTGAAGATGGTGCAGCCTGAGTCTCTGATTCACCTCTTCAAGGAGATCTACCCAACTAGAAACTTCGATACTGGACTATTGAGAGTGAGAAATCAGCTTTTACTGCGTTGAGCCGCTGAAATTTGTAGGTTCATCTGTTACCGTGGTTAGCATTGCCTTGACCAATACAGTTATGATCACATTAATTTTCCTAAAGGTCATAATTTATGTTGAGTGTTTTTTAGTAGGGATAAGGTGCTTTTTGGGTATGTTAAAATTATGTCTGATGGGAAATTATACTCTTTGACTTTGAGGTTTTTCCTTCTTCCATACCTGTGACTCATTATCTCAACATTTGCTGATTCTGCCTAATCTCATCTAAGCTCATCCTGATGCCCATTGGCCTTCTCATTTTATTCTTTCTTCCTTTGTTTCTTCTCTACTTTTCTCAACACTTTTGGCTTTATTTTCTCCCTTGGCACATTCCTTCATTCAGCTAGTTTTCCTGTGCGCCTCTTACGTGTCAGACATATGCTGGGTACTGACTCGACAGTGGTAAGTAAAACAGACGTAGCTTTTCTCTCATGGAGTTTTTGATAGGATGTGAGAGATTAATAATAAATGAGAAAAGAAACAGATAAATTTATAGAAGGAAAAAAACATAATCCAGAGATGGACAATAATGATGGAAGGGTGCAGAAAATCCTGCTTAGAGAGGATTATCACAGAAGGTTCTGGAGGAGTGACATTTCAGCTGTGAGCTGAGGAAAGAGGAAAAGTGACCCATGGAAGGAGTAGGGAAGGAACATTCCAACTTGTGTAATGGCACTGAGGCAGGAAAGTATTTTGCAGGTTTAAAGAATTGGAAGAAGGCCACTGTGACTGCAGCTCTGTGGATTATGGAGAGACCTGTACAGAAAAGATGTAACTAGAGTGTACGTGGAGTTGTCCAGGGTTTCAAATGTTGTGGGAAGCAGTTTGGCTTTTAATGGAAGTACGATGAGAAATTATTGAAACATTTTAAGTAGGAAAGTAAAGTCATACGATCAGTGTTTTAAAAATACTCTAGCTTTTGTTTGGAAAATAGGTGGTAGGGAGCTCAGGGTTGGAAGAACGATAATCAGGCAGGAGAGTTTCATGGTTGTCCAGGTGAAACCTGATATGACTTGGACTGGAGAGGAGGCAGTGGGGATTAAGAGAGATAAATGTATTTGTGGCACAATTTTAAATGCCTGTGTGACATCCAAGTTGAGCTGTTTAACAGGCACTTAGATACATGAGTCTGGAGATCAGAGGAGGATTTTGTGCTTTAAACCCAAATTTGGGAGTTGTGTTTGTGTACAGTGTCTTAGTCACAGAAAAGAGTACACAAGGCCTCTACTACTGCTCACACTGTGCTTTTTGGGTTGAAAAGTACTTATGGAAGGAAACAGGATACGAGAGTGCCAATCAAACATGGTTATAAGGAGTGCAATTTACTAATCAACCCACAGCAATAGGAAATTCATTTCCGGGTGGTTCTCAGAAAAAGCGATGGGCTGTGGCAAGCCATCCGCATTTCCCTTTCAATCACCATTGAACTAAAGATGCCAAATTCACACACACACTCAAAGGTTGACCTTGAGGTTTGTAACTTTTCACGCTAGCAGATTTCCTGGAGCGGAAAGGGATTGGATTGGATTTGGAAGGAAATAGGTGGGAACCAGGAAGTTGCTTGGTGCACAGTGATGACCCTCCTGAGCTGAGCTTTGTAGACCTCACTCTGTGCCTTGGGTTGAATCAGCTCCACCCTAGTGACAGTCAGGAATGGTTTCTGGGGTGAGATCCCTTGCCGAATGATGTTCTGCCTTAGTGCCAGGTCCCAGGCGTATAGATCCACAGATGGTGGCCACCAGAGACTCACCACAGGAAGCGCTGAGATAAAGGCCCCCCGTGGAAGGCATATGCTTGGCTAAAATGTGAACCAGACCCTCTCTCCTCTCTCAGGCAATTAAAGAGCCCCGTTGCACACTTGGAGACAGTGTTCACGCAGGCGATTCTTCTGCTATTAGAGAAGCAGATTGACTCCATTTTGATCATCCTGCCCTCGTCTGCTTGGCAAGCGCAGTGTGATGTCCATATGCTCTATTGTTCCTGTCAGCAGGGCGCTAACGTTTCTTTTGCTGCTGCTCTCACTTCTGTGGGGGATGTTTTTTTAGCCCCCTTTTCAATGTTGCCAACACATACATATATATTTTTAAAACATAGCACTTATTCTGGAGCTGCAGAAGGTGTGAGAGCTGTGTCCTCTAGCCATGGTACTGCATTTTCATTCAAGCCCTGCTTCCTGCCTTTAAATGCAGCGTAGATTAGTTTTCCAAAGAGGTACAGATCACCAGTAAGTGGCAGTAGCCTGGCTTAAAGACAGGCTGCACTTACACTTCAGAGGCGACTGCCTGGAACTGGGAAAGGGTTGCAGCCAAACGGAATTTATTAGCGGGATCTATAGAATGTGTTTGAAGAGCGACGGTGGTGTGAGCCGGCAGGCACACAGGTTGGCCCACCATCACACAAAGTCAAACAGGCCAACTGCTCAGGGGATTCAGACTGGCATGCCTTGTCAGCATTTCTTTATTTCTTCCTGCAGAGAGACACAAATGGAACAAATTTTCAGTCCCAGTGACTTATGCTTCTTGTGCATTTTTCCCTCTTCCTCAGAGCTTCCTTCCATATTCTCAGCCTCCACTAGAGCTTCTCTTCCCCAGATGGTGTGAAGGAAGCAATTGTTTCTTTAGTGGTTCCAGCTGATTCCCTCCCTGCCAGTACCTGGATTTCCTGTTGGGCTGGATTTTTAGCTGGGGAGAATTTTCTCAGTTCCTCAAGTAAGGATTTTAAACTCCATATTCAATGAGAGGGCTGTGGAATTTGGCTTCTTTACAAGAACTAATCAATGTAAAGTGTGGGCCACGCTGCACCTGATCCTGGAGCACCCCCCACAGGAGTGGGAGAGATCATTTACTCTTCTTAGGGGTATGGAGTGTTCCAAACCCATTTCAGAATGTTGATTTAGTTCTTCCAGATGACTTCTTTGTGGAATGTTTGCCCTGGTAGGGATCACCCGAACTCTGCCGGAGACAGCGGGGTACGGCGGGAGGAGGGTGGCCTTCGCAGCCAGACTTGTGTGGCCTCAGATGTCAGCTCTGTCTTTACTGACTGGGTGACCTTAGAAAAGCCAGCCTCAGTTCCCCTCTTCAGCCAGCTGGGTGAGGACCTAGAGGTGTGACTGGGAGTTTTGGGAGTCGGGTAGGAGAACAATCTGACCTTGCAGTGATGGGTCTTCCCATGGGATGACATTCGTAGTTTTCCATCATTTTAAATTTCTGTTGTGAAAGAAATCTTGCAATTTGACAATTTCAGAACAAATAGACTTATACCCTTTTTTCACATAATAGCTAATTTTATGCTAACGCATTTGACGACCTATTCCATTTTTGACAGAAGTCTGAATTCTCAATCCTAGGACCTTGGATTGGCATGCTGGGTGGGAGATGTTCTAATCTATGTATTCAGTTGGGGTGGGGGATTTTCCCTCCAGCTCCCCACTTCCTGCCCACCAACCCTCAGCATTAGGGTTTAAGTGAGGTAATGCTTGTAAAACACCTGGGAATCAATTTGAACTATTTGATGTTTGACTGAGCTGACTTATTATTATCTCAATTTCCATCCACATTCAGTTTTACTTTTCAATATCCAACTATCAAAAGCAGCCTAAAGCTTCTCATTTCTACAGGAGGGAGATTGTAATTATCTGTAGTTATATTGCAACTGCTACTTCTAACTGTTGTTGATAGAACATGCCCGTAATTGTGATGGGGATTTTTTTCCTCTCCTCTTTCGTAATCTGGGTGAAGTTTATCTGAGTGTGAAGAAGCTCACGGATGTAGTTTAAAAAAGAAACACCATGATGTCTGGTTGTTCCCACTAGACTCTCTGGTCCATTCGCACCAGACGGATCTCTGCCGCATGAATATTCACGGAGCCCACAGGGGTCCATTAAAAACAAAGTTGAACTCTACCTGTTTATAGATTACTTCTCTTTGTAATTACACTATGTTTCAGCAACTAATGGGAATGAAACTTCTTAACAAAAACAACTGACTTTCCATAACACGAATTAAAGGAGAAATTAAGGTCAATTCTGTTTCAAATAACTGTCTCCAAAGAAAAAAAGCATCTCTTCATTAATCAAAAGCATCCAGATCTACTTCCCCCTATTAATCCAGGTATATAGAAGCTCCTAACATGTAACCAATCTCTGTCTGCTCTAATGGATATTTGGAACCTTTATTGATTTGGTTAAATTTGCTTCTTCTAAGGTCAATAATGATAAATGAGTCATGTTCTGCATGAAGTGACTTGGTACTTTGAGTTAAATGATTGTAATTATCTGTAGTTATTCTGTAACTGCTACTGTTACTGCTGTTGACAGAACATCCATGTAATTGTGATGGGAATTTTTTTTCTCCGCTCTTTAATAATTTGAGTGAATTTTATCCGCATGTGGAAAAGCTCACGGCAGTGGTTTAAAAGGGAGACACGACAGTGCAGGGCACCTTCCTTTGTACTTCTGTCCTCATCTGCCACATTCCCACAGTTCTCGCTCTGGGTTGGTGTTGATCACAGCCTGCCACTCAAACCTGCTACATGGGGACTTTGAGGAAGGGGCCAAGCTATGTGCTGCCACCCAGTGCCTTACCGGTGGTGAACTAAATCAGGCTCAGAATCCAGAGATGAAAGGTTAATCACCTGCAGTGTTTCCTAGGTCATCCTAATCGAGTATCTGTTTGGAAGTGATCATCCACCCTGTGGTGTTCAACACTCACTGGCGATGAGAAAACCCTGCCTGCCCACAGCCCTTGCTGTGCTTCCTCCTGCAGCCACAGTTTGAAGGGAGTAATCTATGCACAAAGCCCTGCGTTCTGCCTCCATAGTGCAGGACTCACAAAATTACAGTGGGGGCAGAGGAAATGTGTGCTCTGAGCTGGCCTCTGGCTCGAGGGCTTTGCCCATCAGCCCTTCAGCCTCCAGGTGAGGACAGTCTAGAGGCCATTTAGGATGGAATTAAAAGGAAGAAAGATCATGGTTTCCCTTGCCTTGCAGAAGCTTTTTAGTCTGATGTAGTCTCATTTGTTTATTTTTTCTTCTGTTTCCCTTGCCTAAGGAGACATGGTATTCAAAAAAAATAAAATATTTGCAAATCATATATCTGACAAGGGGTTAATTTCCAAAATACATAAAGAACTCATACAACTCAACAACAAAAAAACAAACAAACAACCCAATCAAAAACTAGGCAGAAGATACGAACATTTTTCCAAAGAAGATGTATAGATGGCCAACAGGCACGTGAAAAGATATTCAACATCGCTAGTTGTTAGGGAAATGCAAATCAAAACTAAAATGAGATATCACCTCATACCTGTCAGAATGGTTATAATTAACAAGACAAAAAATAACAAATGTTGGAGAGGATGTAGAGAAAAGGGAATCCGCCTCACACACTGCTGGTGTGAATGCAAGCAGTGCAGCCACTATGGAAAACAGTATGGAGAATCCTCAAAAAATTAAAAATAGAAACACCATAGGATCCAGCTATTCCACTTCTGGGTATTTATCCAAAGAACATGAAATCAACAATTCAAAGAGATTTATGCACCCCTATGTTCATTGCAGCGTTATTCACTATAGTCAAGATGTGGAAGCAACCCAAGTGCCCATCAATGAATGAATGGGTAAAGAAGATGTGGTATATATGCACAATGGAATACTACTCAGCCATGAAAAAGACAAAATAGTCCCATTTGCAACATGGATGGACCTTGAGGGTATTATGCTAAGTGAAATAAGCCAGACAGAGAAAGACAAACACTGTATGATTTCATTCAAATGTGGAAGATAAACAAATACATGAATAAGGAGAACAGATTAGTGGTTAACAGAGGGGAAAAGGGTGAGGGTGAGGGTAAAAGGGGTAGAGGGGCACGTATGTATGGTGAGGGATAAAAACTAGACTATTGGGGGTGAGCAAGATGCAGTCTACACAGAAACTGATATACAGTAATGTACACCTGAAATTACACAATGTTGTAAACCAATATGACCTCAATAAAATAATTTTTAAAAAATTAAGAAATGCCCCCCCCAAAAAAGGAAAAAAGATCCACTTCATACCCTCTAGCTATTTGCTTCTGCTCTAAACAAAGGACCTAGAGATTTGTGTTTTAACATGCATAGGGCAAATTTTAAGTTTTGAACACTAAGTTGGGCAAAGTTTTTCATCTTTCTGTACCTCAGTTTCAATCCCAGCAAAATGAAGTTGCAGGAAACGACTGCCTTTGAAGATCTCCAGGTACTCTAACCTAGATTCCAGGACAATGCAGCTCTTAGAGGAAGCGTGGAGATACTACTTTTGAATGCAAACGCATATTAGAAGTGTCTCCATTTCGGACCCTCCCAGCCAGCACCAAGTGGTCTGGTGAAGGTCCTTTTTTCAGTTGTTTGTGTGCTTCAAAACTCAGAAAGGAGAGAAAGATGGAGTCAAACCTTACTGGGATGAGGAAGCAATTTGCTAGAAGTGAAACAGAAGAGAGAGAAAAGAACTCACTGGGCTAGGCCCCACACATGCCAGCGGGCCTGGAGCAAGAAATCACTTCATAAACAGCAATTTAGAGCAGAACACTAAATAGGAGAGCAGGACATAATTTGTGCTTCCAGAAAAGAGAAGGGCACAGATAAGAGCTTGCTTGAGTTTAAAAATGGTAGGGTGAAAAAGAGGAGCTGGATGAAAACAGAAGCAGCTTAGAACCCATGGAAGAGGCTAGTTAATATTGAAAATTGTTATAAAGAGGAGAGCTGTGTAACTTGAGGCAAGTTGCACAACCAGACACTAGCTGCTTTCCAATGTGCTCTCTCCCTGCCATGCCGACGCTGGGGCTTGCCTCCCCTTTGGAGGAGCAGCCTTGAGTGGGGGCAGCACAGTTTAGACTGGGCATCTCCCTGCTTGCAAGTCCTTCGTGGTGAAGTGGAAGCAGTAAGGATTAGTCTGATTCTGGGACTCCTTATTCCCTTCCACATTCTCCCTCTCCTCCTCCCGCCTCCGCTAACCTCTTAAGACCAGAGATTCCCAGCTGAGATCCATTCCTGTTTGTTTGTGTTCTGTTTGGGATGTGGCTCCAAGACATTTTCATCTGTTTCCCATTTCCCACGTAAGTCTGAGAACTCCCGCAAATGTGGGGATTTTTATCTCCATGAGACTAGGGGAGAGGGCCACCTCCCTCACCACCCCAGCCTATGTGTGCTGATGAGAAAGAAAAATCTATAAATGATTTAAAGTCACCTTCACGTGTTTCTGGCTCCCTCAGATGAGGAAGGCATTCGTGGCCACCTCCATGGGTCTTACTCCTGCAGCCATGGGTAACGAGGCGGAAGCCAGAGAGAGGACAGCCGTGCTCAGTTGCAGCGTGGCTGCGAAGGCAGTGAAATGAGAAAAGCTACTGAGAAAAAATGGCCCACAGTGACAGGGCCACTGCTGCCTTCTCCATCTTTCACTGCATCAACTGTTGAAAAACCCGACACTGCTGTAAAGCCAGCAAGAACTGATGAACTTTTAGCAGGTGTTAGCACTTGTAGCCGTCTAATTTCAGCTTCAACTCCGGAGTCCCCCGAGAATGTAGTTATGGAGGCATGGGGGAAAGGGAGAGCATTCCTGTTTCAAGTCTGGAATCGGAGATTTCGGCTAAAGGCCAAAACCTTTAACCCGATTAACTCCTCTCTGAAACAGGAGAACATCAAGAAGAGACTGAATCTACTACATTTTACAGATAAACCAAGTGGAGGGTCTGGTTCAAATAGCAAACCTGTTAAGAAAGAAGAGAATTAGCGCTAATGGACTGTTCTTTTTCTTTCTGCACATGAACTGTATCAACTGCAGCCCCAATCCAACATCTGTCTGCCAGATAATGTGCACAGCTGTACGTGGGTCATTATTTGTCTACGAACAGAATATCACGTGGTAGATGCTGTGTACTTTGGATGAATTGGAAGGAAATCTGTTAGAGAGAGGAGGCGGCAAACATGGTTAGCCTTGCATTTCAGCTTGGCCTTTGTAATTATTTTTCTTTGAGTGTCCATTCCTTACTGCAGAGTCTGAAATTTACCTTGGAAAACAGAAGATCGGAGTGGGCATTAGGGAAGCCAGTGCCCTCACTTGCCAGGGTGTTTGTTTTTATCAGCTTTTCTTGCAACAACATACTACAGCCATTGCCTCTTCTATGCCCTGCTACCCTGCACGCTGTCCAGCTTGAAGAGGGCAGGAGGCACTGGGTCTGCTGTGGCCTTGCCAGACTTCAAGCTTAATGTCAAACAAGGAGGTGATGTTGAACAGAGAACAGCAACTGTTCAACGTCATCGTCTCCCTGCCTTATTATTAAAGAGCCACCTAGTAGACGACTGGGACTTGCTGGCTTGTTGGCTGTTACTTCAACTTTTCTTTTCCTCCCACTAACTCATGGGGGTCTTTTCTGCCCCTTCCTTTACCTTCTTTCTTTCTCTCTCCCTGACCTAGGCCTCTGATCCTAACACAGACAATTCAAAGGAAAAGAGTATGGTAATTAATAAAATTCACAGAAAGTGAAGGGATGGAAAATTTGTTACAGATCAGATATTTGCAGATGGTGAGAGGGAAAAATGCATGTCGCTGAGTTCACGCCAGGGAAAATAAAGCATGTTGTCTTGTATCCACCCACAATAGACAGCAACCCACATTCGAAGAATCACTTAATTGAGCCCATTTGGCCATCCATGCTCAGCAGGAGTCTTGTAATGAAATAATTGTAGGAACATGCCCTCCTTCTTCAAGGACTTCCTTCTTGACTTGGGCAGGTCAGGGATGGGGCACAGGGAAGACAGAGACGGGGGTCTCGTGTTGCAGCTGCCTTGCATACCTGGGCCAAGATGAGGTGGGGGCTGGGAGATGGGGAAGGATATTGCACAGCCAATGTAATGCTCAAACTATGAGAAGCCCTTCATTGCTGTAGATAAATGGGAAAGGAGAGGGCCAACTAGCTCAACAAAATGGAGAAGAAGTGGTTCTAATCACCAGAAACCCTGAAATATCCTCTGGAAATACTTAACTTTTGTACCGTTGTGTGTCTTATAGTCTTTCACTAAAAGAAAAATGCACGGGATAATTGCACAGCTATTTACAAGCTGTGACACAACAGCTTTCATATCATCCTAGAGAGTTATAGACTACTCTGTGGAGCAGTCATTTTGATGAGGTCATCAAAAGCTCTGGTTATGCCAATCAAGCAGAAGACAGTGTAAACTGTAATGGATGGTCCCTAAAGTACATACACAAGAGAGCTAACTTTGGAAAGCTTGGGATCCGACCTTTCCCATCTTTCATGAACTGAAATTTCCCTTTACAGAATTGGAGCACCAACTAGAATGATATTGGCATGATGATAATTGGCAAAAACGGCTGACGGCAATGAAAAGATTCATTTTCCTCAAAAATCAAACACCTCTGGTTTGTTTGAAAAAAAGAAATGCTGGGAACTGCAGCCTCTAGCCCTCCTTTCCTGAGCACTGATGGGGAGAGGACTGTTAAGAAAAGTTATCCTCAGCAAATTATCAGTTACTGAGTTATGAAATTAGAGGAATTGGATGCAGCTCTGGCTGTAGGTCTATTTCCCCTCTCCCACACCAAAATGGAATCTTAAGCGAAAAATTGCAGCATCTTCACCCTGTAAGGAAATGTGCAGAAGAAATGAAAAACGCATTACTTTACCCCATGTGTATGTACTACATCATTACACCCCTGAGAATGTTTCACTAATGATACAGAACATACGGGGGTCTTACATAATGAACTACAAAGAGGTATATTAAAAATATAGATGAGTTTAATTTGATATATTTATTTAATTGATTTTTAAAAAAATTTGTACCAGGCAGTTTCATAAGACTTCTAAACATGGTGATTATTCCCACTGGGGGAGTCCAGGTCGGTGTTGTTATGAAGTTTCCACCAACATAAGTGAAAAGTGGCTAGTTAGCCAAAATGAAGGATAGACTAAGGTCCACACTCTTACTTGTTTTAATAGTTTGGGTTGTGAACTCGTTCCTTTCATATCTGCTTTTGAATGTTGGCTCTCATTCTGGGTAAAGTTCTCTGGTTCAGTTTAATATGTTCGCATTTGTGATAACCATTTCCATTTCTCTTGTAGGCTATTGCCCTTTTCCTTCTGTCCAACAAAAAAGAAGTGTGGGGCATTTTTCAAAAGTTGCCATCCTCATGCCACAGAGATGTGAAAATATAATTTGATAGAGAATGTTAATGCTTGCTAATGCAGCATGTAATTAGATTGTATACCCTTCAGGAAGTAGTTTGGCTTATAATTAGTATTGGATAGTCAATGTATTGAATTTAGATGACTCAGTTTTTCATTGAATCTACATCAGAATTGTTTGTTCAGCTTCATTTGTGTGGGATAACCTCAGTCTTTAGTATTTTCAGAGAGTGAAACTTTACCTTAAGGTTTCAAGGAGGAAGAAAAAACTGTCTTTATTTCATTTTATTTTGTACAGTTCTGATTTTGCTGTAATGGTATCCACATTCAGCAACAGGTTGCAACAATTCAGAAACCTCATCCTGGTTTAAAACTCAAGCTAAAACTCAATTTTCTGTTACGATAATTTTATATAACCCCTGTTACATCTCAATTTATGGAAATAATTAGGGCAAATTAGATCACAGGAAAGTTTAATTAGCCAGGCATAGTTTTGAATTAAAGTTCATTTTCTGTGAAAATGAGAAAAGCCTGAGTGCTTGGTTCTTCATTATATGATGATTTAGCATCATACATCAATGGCATCTTGGGCAAGGGAGGGTGGGGTGGTGGCCTGGAGGGTGATGTGTTCACTGACCCAGGACTGGAGCCAGTGCCGTGAAAGTGGAATGGTCAAGAAAGATCCCTGCAAATCAAGCCCCACCCATTTCCAGTGCATTACACTCCAGGTTACCACTTCCTGCTCTTAATTATGCACTTGTGATTTTCACGTTACTCGAGGACTTCATTACTTGAGAAGCTGTTATTTGATTTTTTAAAAAAATCAGCCTCTTTTTCCTGTATCATATCTGCTGGAAGCCATGGTATAGTGTTTGTATCAGAATATTTGTACCTGAATATTTAGGCATGAAGATTATATTTTGTACATGAGGGGGTAACTCTTCTGATATTATATTTACCATTGTGCCTTAAACTTTCTAATATTCTTATTATATGGTTTTCCACAAATACAATATACACAGCATGTGGCTTAATATTTACTTTGTATACATGTAAAGGATTTGGCAAATCTTTTACAGATGATTAAGACCTTTAATTAAAATTTATTTAGTCATGGTGACTTAATTTGGATTAAGGTAGATAATTAAGGTCTACCTTGAAAGCCTGGCTCCAAACTCCACTTTTCAAGAAGCCTTCCTGAACCCTCAGTCAGCCTGTCTCCCCTGCTCTCTTACAATACCCTGCAGAGTCTGCCTTGTACCAGGGTACTTGTGCATGCTTCCCACCCTCCTGTCAGTCAGGAAGTCTCCATCATTCATCTTTGCATAGGCCACAGCACTTGGCACAGGGTTTTGCCTATAGTTGATGCTCAATTAATATTTATTTTACTGTTCACTAATGTAAGGCGCCGTTTATTATTCAGACTGCGTGGTTTTGAAACACATTTATATTCGGAGAACACTTTTCAATTTCTTTTTTCAGTGTGGCAGCAGGGAGAGCCGTGACCAACATGGTGACTCACAGTGAAGTAAACACCAGCTCAGGGTCCACATGTTCACCACCACCCGTTTCCTCTGACATCTCTATCCGTCCCAACTCAGACAAGTGATTCCAGTGTGGAAAACAGGAATCACACTAGCCAAGATCATATTATCTCAGTATTCTGTGTCAGAAGTGGGAAGCCATCAAACATGGAATTTAGCAGATCCTATAGCTCAACCGTGAAATTATATTTGACTTCCCCTGAATATGGTGGGTCATATTAGAGCCTTCTTAAACAAGGGGAGTTCAAATAAATACAGTAAAGAATTACCACAAAAATAACTGGAAATATTTGTTTATAAATTACTCTCAAATTAAGAATATGAATCTTTTACTTTGATTGTAATTTGACCAAGTAAATTTTTTTCTTTCCCTTTTCTATAATCACGTAGCATAAAATTCCAATCATGGCCACTGGTTCCTATCAAAACACATATTTTTTCAGTCTTTTTTTTAATTGCTTTTCTGTTGGTGTTGACCCTCTTTACCCATTTCTCCCATCCCTTACCTCTGCCTCTGGAACCACTGATCTCTTCTCTGTATCTATGAGCTTGATTTTGTCTTTTGGTTTAGATTTCTTATATAAGAGAGATCATACGACAATTGTTTTCTCTGTCTGACTTGTTTCACTTAGCATAATGCCCTCAAGGTCCATCTATGATGTCCCAAATGGCAAGATTTCCTTCTTTCTCATGGCTGAATAATATTCCATTGTGTACATATGCAACATTTTCTTTATCCATTCATCCATCGATGGGTTGTTTCCATATCTTGGCTATTGTAAATAATGCTGCAATGAACATGAGGATGCATGTATCTTTTCAAGTTAGTGTATTTTTTTTTTCCTTTGGATAAAATCTCACAACTGGAATTGCTGGATCATATGATAATTCTATTTTTTATTTTTTCAAGAACCTCCATACTGTTTTCCATAGTAGCTGCACCAATTTACATTCCCACCTACATTGCACAAGGGTTCCCTTTTCTCCACATCTTCACCAACTCTTATTTCTTGGCTTTTTGATCATAGACGTTCTAACAGGTGTGAGATGATATCTAGTTGTGTTTTCATTTACATTTCCCTAATGATTAGTGATGTTGAGCATCTTTTCATGTGTCTGTTGGCCATCTGTACATCTTTGGAAAATTTTTTGTTCAGGTCCTCTGTCCATTATCTAATCGGATTTTTTTTTTTTTGCTGTTGAGTTGTATGAGTTCTTTATTTATTTTAGAATATTAGCACCTTATCAGATATATCATTTGCAAATATTTTCTCCCATTCAGTAAGTTGCCTTTTTATTTTGCTGATGGGTTCCTTTGCTGTGCAGAAGCTTTTCAGTTTGATGTAGTCCCACTTGTTTATTTTTGCTTTTGTTGCTTTTGCTTTTGGTGTCAGACTCAAAAAATTATTGTCAAGGCCTACGTCAAGGAGCTTACTGCTTACGTTTTCTTCTAGGAATTTATGGTTTCAGGTCTTATGTTCAAGCCTTTAATCCATTTTGAGTTAATTTTGTGTATGGTGTAAGATAGTGGTTTAGTTTCATTGTTTTGCATGTTGCTGTCCAGTTTTCCCAGTACCATTTATTGAAGAGTCTGTCCTTTCCCCATTGTATATTCTTGGCTCCTTTGTCATAAATTAATTGACCGTATATATCTGAGTTTATTTCTGGGTTCCCTATTCTGTTCCACTGCTCTGTGTATCTGTTTTGATGTCAATACCATACAGTTTTAATTACTGTAGCTTTGTAATAGCGTTTGAAATCAGGGAGTGTGATGCCTTTAGCTTTGTTCTTCTTTCTCAACATTGCTTTGGCTGTTTGTGGTCTTTTGTGGGTACATACAAATTTTAGGATTACTTTTTCTATTTCTGTGAAAAATGTCACTGTAATTTTGATAGGGATTGCATTGAATCTGTAAATTGCTTTGAGTAGTATGTACATTTTAACTATATCAATTCTTTCAATCCATGAGCATGGAATATTTATTTGTGTCTTCTTCACTTTCTTTCATTAATGTCTTGCAGTTTTCAATATACAGGTCTTTCACCTCCTTGGTTAAATTTATACCTAAGTATTTTATTCTTTTTGATGCAATTGTAAATGGGATTTTTTTCTTATTTCTCTTTCTGATAGTTCGTTATTAGTGTATAGAAGTGTAACAGATTTTTGTGTATTGATTTTGTATCTTGCAACTGTACTGAATTTGTTTATTAGTTCTAACAGTTTTTTGGTGGAGTCTTTAGGGTTTTCTGTATATAATATTATGTCATCTGTAAATAGTGACAGTCTTACTGCCGCCTTTCCAATTTGGATGCCTTTTATTTCTTTTTATTTCCTAATTGTTCTGGCTAGGACTTCCAATACTATGTTGAATAAAAGTGGCAAAAGTGGGAATCCTTGTCTTAGAAAAGAGCTTTCAGGTTTTCACCATTAAGTATGATGTTAGCTGAGAGCTTGTCATATATGGCCTTTATTATGTTGAGGTGTGTTCCCTCTATATCCACTTTGTTGAGAGTTTTTATCATAAATGGATGTTGAATTTTGTCGAATACTTTTTCTGCATCTATTGAGATGATGATTTTTATCCTTCAGTTTGTTAATGTGGTATATCACATTGATTGATTTGCAGATGTTGAACCGTCCTTGCATCCTGGAATAAATCCCACTTGATCATGGTGTATAATCCTTTTAATGTATTGTTGGTTTTGGTTTGCTAATATTTTGTTGAGGATTTTTGCATCTATGTTCATCAGGGATATTGGCCTATAATTTTCTTTTCTTGTGGTGTTCTTTTCCGGTTTTTGTGTCAAGGTAATGCTGGCCTCACCAAATGAGTTTGGAAGGGTTCACTCCTATTCTATTTTTTGGAAGAGTTTGAGAAGGGTTGGTATTAATTATTCTTTGAATGTCTGGTAGAATTCACAAGTAAAGCCATCTGGTCCTGCACTTTTGTTTGTTGGGAAGTTTTTGATTACTGATTCAATCTCCTTAGCAGTAATCAGTCTGTTCAGATTTTCTATTTCATCATGACTCAGTCTTGGTCAGTTGTATGTTTCTAGGAATTTATCCATTTCTTCTAGGTTGTCCAACTTGTTGGCATATAATTGTTCATAGTAGTCTTTTATGATCCTATGTATTTCTGTGGTATCGGTTGTAATATCTCCTCTTTCATTTCTTTTATTTTATTTTATTTTATTTTATTTTCTCCCCCCAAAGCCCCAGTAGATAGTTGTATGCCATAGCTGCACATCCTTCTAGTTGCTGCATGTGGGACTCGGCCTCAGGATGGACGGAGAAGCAGTGCCTCAATGCGCACCCGGGATCCGAACCCGGGCCGCCAGCATTGCAGCGCGCGCACTTAACCACCAAGCCACAGGGCCGGCCCTCCTCTTTCATTTCTGATTTTATTCATTTGAGTCCTCTCTCTTTTTTTCTTGGTGAATCTAGTTAAAGGCTCATCAAATTTATTTATATTTTTCTTTTTTTTCTCTTTTTTTGGTGAAGAAGATTCACCCTGGGCTAACATCTGTTGTCAATCTTCCTCATTTTTTTTTTTTGCTTTAGGAAGATTGTCCCTGAGCTAACATCTGTGCCAATCTTCCTCTGTTTTATATATGGGATGCCATGCCAGCATAGCTTGATGCACAGTGTGTAGGTCTGTCCCCAGGATCCAAACCCATAAACCCCAGGCCACTGAAGTGGAGCCTGGGAACTTAACCACTATGCTACTGGGCTGGCCCCTATTTATATTTTTTAAAAATCAACTCTTAGTTTCATTGATCTCTATTGTCTTTTTAGCCTCTACTTCATTTATTTCTGCTTTAATCCCTTGTTATTTATTTCCTTCTACCAACTTTGAGCTTTGTTATTCTTCTTGTTCTAGTTCCTTGAGGTGTAAAGTTAGGTTATTTGAGATTTTTCTTGTTTCTTGAAGTAGGCATTTATTGCCATTAACCTCCCTCTTAAAACTGTTTTTGCTGCATTACACAAATTTTGGCATGTTATAGTTTGTCTCCAGGTATTTTTAAATTTCTCTGTCTCTCTCTCTTTTTTTTTTTTTGCTAAGGAAGATTCACCCTGAGCTAACACCTGTGCCAGTCTCTCTCTGTTTTGTATGTGGGTTGCCACCACAGCATGGCTGATGAGTGGTGTAGGTCTGCACCCAGGATCCAAACCTGTGAACCCAGGCCACTGAAGTGAAGCATGCAGAATTTAACCACTAAGCCACAGGGCTGACCCCCTTAATTTCTCTTTTGATTTCTTTTTTGACCCATTGGTTGTTCAGTAGCATGTTGTTTAATCTCCACATATTTTGTCTTTAATCACAACAGCATAAAATTCCAACCACAGCCACTGGTTCCTATCAAAACACATACATTTTATGTTATCTGAGGACTAAGATTTAATTTTGGAGAATAGTTAATATTAATTTCATATGATATTTAATTAATAAAAATATCTATCATTGTGACAATAATAGAGAGAGGTTATAGTATAATTGATTGTATTTTATCAAGCATGAGAAAACAAAGGCATAATTTGCCAAGGATTGCATGAAGAGCAGGGGTAGTATAATGTCAAATATACATCTTTTTATTCTGTTATTATTTGTTGAGCCATAACATCTGTCTATGAGTCTCTGACTATTATTTGAAGCTGATTTACCTACTGTAATATCTTAAGTAGGACCCTGAGTAACCCCCAAATACATTTCATTTGTCTCTGAAATGTTTTAGACTTATATTTCAGTATTACGTCTGATGTCAAGGAGTTTGAAATGTGTCAAATAAAACAAAAGCACACTGAGAAAATATAACTTGAGTGACCGTCTCTTTCTACCAACAGGTTTTCTGAATTTGACTTGCCACCCATTTAATACAAGTACTTTATGGTCTAAACAACGCCTCCCATTTACCCAAATTGAAGAAGTGATTAAGAATTTTGACTAAAAGTATCATTAAACTGTACACTTAAATGGGTGATATGAATCTACAGTCTGTAAATTATATTTCAATAAGAGTGTTAAAAAAACAAGTACATTTCCTGGATTGCTGCAAGTCAGTTAATATAAGTGAGTAGACATAAATGATTTGGAAAGTCACCCAGATTTAGCTATTCAGAGTAAGTGTCATTTTAGACCAAAGATTTGAGAGCTGGAAGAGAGTTTGTAACTCTTCTAGTCACAAAAACTAGAGGCCAGAGGGGCTGAATAATTTGGCCAATATCTCTCAGTGAGTTAAAGGCAAAGGCAGGTTTTGAAGTCCATTCTGAACGGATGAGAGCAAAACTTGTCACTTGAAGTTCTTGTGAGTTCATTGCATTGCCCCCTGTTTTTCAGGGTTCATACTTCTTCTAAAGTTAGTGGACTCTTAGGTATAGTGTCATCTTTTGCTTAAAACAGTCAGATCACTTGGTACTGGCCCCGGAACCTAAAAGTACTTAAATGTAATAGGGTGGGTCTAAATATATATTTCTGTTGGAAAGGAAACAAAGGCTTCCTTCTCCTTTTCTTGGTTCTTATTTAATGAACCTTGTCATATATGTTCTTTGTTTTAAGCTATTTCAAGTCATTTTTGGAAAAGGGTATAAGCAAATGTGAAATTTCAAAAACCAAAAATAACGGTCATAACCTTGGTGTTATATTGTCTACCCTGTTGATGGTCTCTGAAATCCAAGTTTCCAGATCTTTATTATTAAGACTATGTTGCAGACTGGTAAAAACTGCCTATATGCTAGAAGCCACTTTTGAATGAAAACTTTTTGAACTTTTATCTATAAACTAAAATAGATCACTACACTTGAAGCAACTATCCATTTCATTGTACCATATTGTGATTGAATTCACTATAAAAAGAAACAACCTTTTTTTAACCTTTATTTATTTTTAGCTCTAGGTCTAATTTCACTTTAAGAAATATGTGTTTCATATTTGCAGCCAAATGAACTTCATATTTGCAATAAGAAAGATGTGCTTCATTATTTGAAACAATAACCCACGTTTTACTGAGAGACATAAAAGAAGACTGAAATTAATGGACAGACACACCATATTCCAATGTAGGAAGAGAATTTTTCAAAGACTAAGTTCTTCCTAATGTCTAGGTTTAATTCAATTTTATTCCAGATCCTAGCAGGATTTTTTTTTCTTAAATTTGACAAGTATTTTTAAGTTGACCTGGAAAAATAAAAGAGTGAGACTAGATAAGAAAACAAAAAGGACGGGTGGGGGGGGGCAGAAATCAGAGATAAAATTATATGCAATTTTTAAAAACATGATAAAATCTATAATAATGAAAATATGGTACTTGCATATGGATCGATGAAAATAAAAATGGAAACCAGGGGCAAAAAAGAGCCTGGTGTATATGTACTAGAATTTAAGTGAAATGGAAAGATGAAAAAGAGCTACATCCTCTGGAATTTGCTTTGGATAGCAGAAGAATAAATATTTTCTCTTTCGGACCCTGCCCAACATGTTCTCTCCTTCTGCTTATAGAGGTGTTGGAAGGAAATTAATACAACCAAGGGATTTAATCCACAAACTCTGGAGCCATTATAAAAGACAAACTCTGATACCAAAGCTTTGCCTGTTCTTTGTAAAGTTAAAGCCATATGGCCCGGTTAGATTGCCCTTTTGGCTACGAATGCTCTCTTAGGAGGAGGACACTGAGATAAGTATTTGAGTGCGAGTAGTTGATCTGGGAGGTAATCCTGGGAAATACTGACAGTGGAGTAGAGAAATAAGCAGGGAGGGAAGGCAGCCAAGAAACTTTTTGTTCTCAAGAACCTTACCATTGTGGCCAAGTGGATCTTGACCTTTCTGGGGAAGTCTGGGAGCCGGTGCAAAACGTGCACCTAGATTCATCCACTCCAAACCCCCAAGGGTGAGAGAGCTTGGGTATTTACACAGTGCATTCTTTCAGTTATTGGTTGAGGGTGCTGGGCTGGGAGAGGGGCAGGCATTAATCTCTGCTCACTCGCAAGCTGCTCCTCCCTGGACCAAACAAACTTTTGTGGCCAGAGAATGCCTCAGGCAATAAATGTGGGTGTTGGCAGTTGGAAGTCAGGCTAGAGAGCTCTGAAGTGCTAAGGGCAAGGGGAAATAGATGAAGGAAGAAAGGCAGTATCTGATACAAAAGCCAGTACTCTGGGCGTTTACTTGGCAGAGCAAAGAAATAAGACTTGGTTTTCCTGTGATAACTTGAACTGTAAAAAGGTGGGGAAGGAAGGCTGATAATTGCTGAGCTCAGGAAAGATATATGACAGGTGAGAAAACTCAATAGGGAGAAAGCAAGTTGGCATCTGGCCAATCTAAGGAGACATGATCATGACAGTGATACAAGGGTGCCACTGCCGATTTTAGACACCATGATGTTTCATAATGAATCTTAGGGGTGTTTCCCCTTCTGTCTTATACTCTCCCTCAATTATCTCCAAACTTTCAGTAAGAATCTGTTATGCATAACAGCCTTGTGTTAGCAGTGCCTTGGGAAATAAAGATGAAAAGACTGTGTCTGTGCTAAGAATGAAGCCATGCAGAGTGGTGACGAGATGCTTAGAAGTGTTTGACAACTGAGCAGGAGTTTGGTACGAGAGGTGAGGACCCAGAGAATGTAAATCTCCGCAGGAATCCCTAAAAATATTGGGGAGATGCCTAGTAATCGTGTTACTTTATTTAGATTTTATTTTAAAGAACAATCCCAGAAAGCTATAGGACTTGATTCTGTCTTGACTTAAAATTTTGATATATTGCTTATTTTGAATTTTTGTGTTAGTTTTGATTTTTAAAAATATTGCATTAAAATATTATTTATCTTGATTACTGAAGTTTTCTTGGTGCCTCCTTAAATTTTGCCCAGAAGTGAGTCCCTCACTTATCTCACCTATGTCCTGGTCCTGACTTGGGGCTATTTGGGTCACATCATATGAGAAAGATGGTATCAGAAATCACTAGGAAAAGGAAATGGTGGGAGAAAATTGATTTAGCTATTTTGAAAAAAGATCCTAAATTCATCCTTTGTAGCAAATAAATTTTAGTTTGATCAAAGCGTTAAATAAATAAAATTAAAATATAGAGAATAATATTAGATCTCCGGAGACAAAAGGAATTCCTAAGCATAAAACAAAGGAAAAACTACCGAGAAAAATATGCATAGATTTAACGACATAAAAACTTAAGACTTCTGTTTCAAAAAACTTGAAAGATAGATAATTAAGAAAATTTGCAACAAATATTTTGAAAGAATTAAATCATTAATACATTAATATCTTTTTTTTTTTTTTTTGGTGAAGAAGATTGGCCCTGAGCTAACATCTATTGCCAATCTTTCTCTTTTTGCTGAGAAAGATTGGCTCTGAGCTAACATCTGTGCCCATCTTCCTCCATTTTGCATGTAGGATGCTGCCACAGCAAGGCTTGATGAGTGGTACATCGGTCGGCACCCAGGATTCGAACCTGCAAACCCCAGGCTGCCAGAGTGGAGCAGAAAAACTTAACCACTATGCCACTGGGCTGGCCCCTAGCATTGTTTTTGAAAAGTAGTTTTGAAGTTTGAATAAAGATCCTTAAAACTATCCGTACTCCTTAATACGGGAATCTCACTGCTATGAATCTATTTTTATGAAATAGAGATGTGGCCAAAGATTTATATATAAATATAGTGTTATGTAGGGTAATCAGAAATAACAAAAAATTCTTGAAAGAATCCAAATATCAAATAATACAGGGATGGTTGAAGAAATCATGGCCCAGTGATAGGATGGATCATTATACAAATATAAAAGTTATGCTTTTAAAGAACACTTAACCTGGCCTTGAACTACAGCAGTGGGTCCCCATGACCTCTGAGGGTTCCATAGCAGAGGAGACACCAGGAGCATACCTTTGAATTGACCATGATCATTGCAATGGAGACTACAGCTGACTGAAGGACAGGGGTCCTTTTTCCAAAATTTTCTGGATTATGTAAATCCTAAATACTGTGTAAGAGCCTAAAGGAGGGGAAATAAAAGGTGACTTAAACTGGATTTTCATTGGACTCTAGGGGGTGGGTTTCTATGTCAAATGTGGTTTGATTTAGTGATGGGATTATGGGTGATTTGCATTTTCGTATTCACATTTTTCAGCATTATATTTAAGAATATATTCTTGGAGCAAAGGATTTTTGTATCTCAGTTTTTCACTTTGGCATATTTTCCAGATGTTTAAGACAAACTTCTTTCAAATAAACATCATAATTTTGAGCTGTAGGGAAATAGAGGCCTTGAAAACTGGAATTATTTTTCCCAGTAATTTTCATATTTTAATAATAGAAAGCCATATATGTGTAGAAAGGAATGACATGGCGTTAGCAGCATATTCTTTGCTACAGCAGATAAATGTCAAGACAGATACTCTTTGGAATGAACTTAAAAGAGTTGTTTTAAGAAGTCCTAGTTCATTAAAGATCATTTTCTGCATTTCTACCATGTTCAGTATTCACTCGTTGCTGTATGAAGCCACAGGTTGTATCATGAGGAGCACGGAACTGGGCATCAGGGGACTGAGGTTCCAGTGGCCCTGCTGTCACTCCCCATCCAGGAGAGCTTGGCCACCATTCACCACCCAGGCCTTCCTTGCCTACTGCAAAATGAAGGGTTTTCCATAAATCTTTATTGATTTTTGGTTGCATCTCTGAAATGTTTGCAAATATGAATATTGGTTTAATAAAATCTTAGGTACTTTAATAAAATCTTTGGAACTGCCCACTTGGAGCTTACAAAATACATGCCAACCAATGATCATATTTATTCAATCCTTGATGTCTTCAAAGCTGGGAACATAAATAGTCACAAAAGATCCAACCTCAGAATCTGAAAAAGCAACATTTTTTAGTCTAGGCAACTGGGAAGAAATCTCCCATTGGAAGATATTATATACAACAATATATAATATATATAGATACCTCAGACAACTTTTCATGTAAAGACGATTGATGGTATTTTTTTTTTGATTGATGGTATTTTAATGAGCATTTTGATTTTAGGCATGCTGCAGCCTCAAAAACTGACAGCAAATGTACTTTATGAATAACAATGAATCTAGTCAGCACAGTACCACCGTGTCATTTGCACAACGGGAATATCCAGGGCTGTACCGCACATGTTAAATCGTTCTTCCCTAAAGGGAGTGACATCATGCAGGAAATTCAAATCCAGTATTAAATGATTCTTTTTTTTTTTTAATTACAAAGGCAGCATCCCCTCCCTGCTTTTTCCCCTATGGCTTGCTTTTTGTCTTGGCTTCTTGACTCAATGAACTCAGTGTATCACTGGGTGCAGTTTGCTGTTTGACTCAAAAGATATATTGACTAGCAGACTCATTTATTTTCCTCTTATTTACAAAAAAAAAAAAAAAAAGAAGAAGGAGAGAGGAAGAAAGAAATCTTCTAAAAACTCATTGAAACTCATCATTTTTTTTGGGCACAAAGATAAATATCTTGGATGAACTGTGAGCTAAGGAAAAGAGGAGTGGCCTTGGTGACATACTTTGGCTATGATGCCACCTTTCAGGTGGCTTTCATTTTCATGCCTGGGAGACGGGCATCTTAAAAAAAAACAAGCTGGCTATTGCATATAAAGTTTAGAGAATTGAGTATTGTCTACTAAAGCAACAAGATTTACGAGAGACGTCTGGCTCAATTGCATTAGGGAAAAAAATGATTTCAAAAAAATCGCTTCCCTGCCTTTTAAAATGAAAACCATCTGCAATGAAAAATTTAAAATGATAAATCTTCTCCTTTCGCACTGCTACTGATAAATGGTTCGTTTTCTTCCTCTTTTTGGAGGGGGCAGAACAGGGATCTAGGAGTACGTGATATTTGCGTACACAGACATTTGATTAAATATCTGCATACTCTTTTCTGAAATTTTTAATAAGAAGATTATAAGGTTTTATTATTATTATTATATGACATTATGAGAGCTATTGCATGGAAACTCCAGACTGTAACTTTTTGGAGTTGAAGTTCAAGAACATTTGACCTTTCTTAGCTATGAAAAAACCTTATTCTGTCTCAATAAATATAGTGATTTCAAATCCATAGGGTATATTTAAGTCATGATCTGTTCAATGTAATAACATTTTAAATTAGTCAATTTATACAAGTTTACATTTATAGTTGATATTAAAAATTCAATAACAGATGCTTTCTACAGTAAAATATACTTTTAATTTTGATAAAAATCTACAGATTCTAGCATTTATTCAGAGTGTAAAAGAAGGAAATAATTCCATAATCATTGTTTTCTTTTTTTTCCAATTCACATACTTGAACACACACGGGTGTGCACAGTCACACACAGAAGGAGGGCAGTGACTGAAGCAATAAAGCTACATGTTAGTCTTTTGTTCTCTACTATAAAAGCATTTAGGCAAGTGTGTCCATTGTTTCATTTTACCCAGATCCTAACAAAGGGGGAGAACCTAATAGATGACAATGATTGAATTCACATAAAATTATTCTCTATATTCTGTTGCTCTCAGTTTATTAATCTAGAGGGCATTGATTCTTGTGTGGCTTACTCTGAAACAGGAGTGGGTAGGACTATCCCTAATGGTGGTGTCTCTTCCTTTTCTCAAATGTAGGCGCACCCAGGCTCCTTTGGAAACGTGGAGTTTAATTGGAAATGCTGGTGTGTACTTTACTAGTCATAAACCAGGTAATAGTTGCCTAATGCAACCTGGCAGTGCCATTGAGGGCAGATTATACAGAGCTGCCATCCTGAGGTATTCTAAACAAGTGACAAATCATTAACAGCAAGTCTCTGGATCTCTGTGAGTGAGCTCTGTAGCTGCTACTGGAGGGAAACAAGACCAGAGAGGAGCGAGGGAGATCTGAGTAGGCAGAAGCTGCTGCATTAATGACTGGCATTGTCAGCACTGTGTGCTGGGGATGACTGCAGCATCTCCACTTTCACCTTCTTCCCAGGGGTGTTGCTATGGGTACCATCTCAGAGGTGTCATAGAAAAAACGAGCAGGAGGTAGACTCATGAAGAACATAAGGAAGTAAAGGATATGCAACGGCATAACAATATGAAGACATCCTTCCCATACAATCGAGTGTTGCATACTTCGATAGGGACCCATTAAATATGGAGGATGGCAGACAGGAGAGTTGGTTGAATTGTTAACAAATGACAAATAAAACGTACTTTGAAACTATTTTATGGCCCCAATTATCCATAAAGATAATTGTAACACTGGACCTTTTCACTCAGGGTACAATCTTTTGTCAATAAATTAATTCCTGAGCCCCTGGGAATTCTATGCATGTATGGGTGTTTTTGTGGGATGGCAAGACTTGGGAAAGCTGTTCATTATTTTAAAGGCTATGTTTTTCTGCGCTCTTTTCAAACTCCTGCTCCCTCCCATGATCAGAGATTCTGTGAAGGTGCCAACTCCCTAGCACTTTGACTTTGAAATTAAACATCATGATAACCTTCCCTCCTGCAATATGTTAATCATCATTAGCCTAATTCTCTCTCTCTGTGTCATACTTTAGCATTTGAATGAAAGTCAGGAAAAAATTATTAGGAACATTTTAGCAAATTGCAGCATTTCAGTGATTATGTCTCGGTTGTCAGATTCCTTCCTAGCAGTTGGAAAAGTGACATTTTCTTAGTCTCCCAAGTTTATTCAACTTATTAAAATAACATAAACAATGTCTAGGTGGAAAACAAGTTTTGCTACAAACCTTTATTATTGTGTTATGATCATAGAGTCCAACCATGTATATATTTATAGGGGACATTATTAAAAATACTCCGGTGAAAACACAGAGCAACTTCCCCTCATAACTTGATTGGAAACTGGAAGTTCATATTTTATGGGTCATGTGGCATTCAGCCTTTCCAAACTGGCTTGAGTAGTTTCTATAAAAAATATAGCTAGAATTTCCTGTTGTTTTGTTTTAGTTTTCTTCCCTTTTCTCTTATTTATTTATTTGTTTTACTTTTGCTCTTACATTTTAAAATGATGTTAGTTGCTGGAAATGTCAACCAAAATAACATTCATAATCTGAAACCACTGCCCATTATTTTCACACATATATCATATAACTGTCATTGGAAACCAAATTCTGGGGTGATTTGACCAAACTCTTGGGAGGCTATTGCAGATACTTTTCTATAAAGAATATGTTTTTACTAAAATCATACAAAAGGACCCTTTGCCCTGACCCTACTGCATATTTATTTTTTGTAGGCATCAATTTACTCAGGCAAAGAAACAGGAGAAGTTCTTAGAGAGAGATGAGGTCTTGACTTTAGGACACTCCTCTTTTTCTGGCTGTAACTTTAAAGTATAGATCGTTGTTAGCGCTAGAGGCAGATATTTATGGGAAAATGAAATTGGATTTGACTGAGCCATGACAGCTAAAGCGGACTAGAAAATATAGAGTAGACCCAGTCTTTATTCATTAATTTGTTCATTAATTCAACATTTATGGAACAGCTCTCATGCACAAGGTACTGTACATGGCATAGGGAAACAAAAAAGAATACGACACAGACCTTTCCCAAGGAGCTTGTAGTCTAGAGGATGTGGTCTTTAGACACCGTATTGTATAATGTTGTGAGTAGCATGTATGTATACTAATGTGATCTGAACGTCTAGAAATGAGTGAAGTAGTGAGGAGTATAATTCACTAAAAGGCTTCCAGAGTATCAAAGAAAAGGAATGCTTTAGTTTTCAAAGACTCTTTAGGTATGAAAAACAGCTTGAAGTACTAAAAATAAGAGGAATGCATTGAAGGTGGAATTATAAACTCGTTGCTAAACAGGGGTAAGATGGGAGCCAATGTAAAGAATGTGGTTGGAAGAACCTTAGAATAGACCTCAAAATTTGAGACTTTGTTACCTACATATTACTATATCCACTTTGAAAAGAAAATATCCTTTGCAGAAAATCGTTAATTATTCCTATGAATTGTGCCATTTTGGCAAGTGAGTGTTAAGAGGTTCTTACAGTCAGTCCTAAGTTTGAGCTGTATGATTTGGACATTTTCTGTAACAGAGTTTCTTGAAATCAATTATTGTCTTTTATTACAAGGTTTAAAATAATTTCCTTCCAACTGTGATGTCAAGTTACATCTAGAACAGCAAGAAGAGTATTGGGAACGAATTGTTTTTATTGGAAAATTCATTCATTATTCAATTAACTTAAATTCTATCACTAGATTTGGCTTTCTTGTTTGGAATTTCTCTCACTTCTCAAGATTTGAAAGTTGTCTTGAGATAGTAGAAACATTTAGGGTAATATATGCAATTTATAAAGTTACTAGCTCAGCACTGGTACTTACTGAACAATTAATAATGCCACCTGTCATTATTAGTAACAGTAAAAGTAACACATATTAAATCTTGCAAGATAGCTAGAGGCCATCAAGTTACCCTCCTTAATATCACAACTTTTAGTAAATTTTAGAAAATTATCCAGCTGATTTAAAAATTTAATTTAACATGTTTACAACCTCCAAATATATTTCAAAGTGATTATAAATTGCTTTGGGATTTTTCTTAATACTCAAAAAAAGGTCAGCTTTTACTACAATGTAAAATTTGGAGTGGTTGTTGAACTATGTCTTCAAGAAAGCTGCCAAGATGTTTTATGCAACCATTAAATACGTAGACACTTGTAAAGGACAGTGTATCTCTATATACATACATATGTATGTATATGTGTGTGTGTGTATTTATACATATTTATATAAAGCACGAGTGAATATACATTCTCATATTTATCTGTACATGTGTCTGCCCCTGCATCTGGAAAAATATATTTGTGTTTGTAGAGAGTTCGTCCAGTGTTCGTATCCAAATGCAAATTTTGACTCTTCGAAGCACATTTTCCTATTTGCATCTCTTCCTTTCTCAGTAGTTTTGCCAGTTGGTGGATTTCTTTGCTTATTTCCACGTTTTCTTCCTCTGCAGCATCCCCCATGAAGTGGCGCTGAAAGATCACGTTAGCCCAGTTCCATGATGTGAAATACTACAAGTCTGCAGTTTTTCGGTCTGGAGAGCTTCGCTGGGCTGAGAGGATGGAAATCTTTCAGTAATTATACCAGTTTGTATTTGTCTCACATTTGGGACCAGATTCAAATCCGATCCACTCTTTCTTCCTGTGAATATTCATAAAAAAACAAAGTGCCAATTCTGAGCTAATCGTGTATGGAACCAAACACGTTGATGAGTCCTAAGTATATACTGTCTGTATGTATACATATGAATATATATATTTATACACACTAATTTTGCTTGTGTCCTCCTCTGTGCAATTTGTTTGTTTAGTATGGGGGTTGCTGTTATAATGTGTTAATAAGCTGCTGAAAGCTTGGCACCTATTACTTGAAATGACAGCTATGTTAGAAGCCTATTAACACTTATAGCAGCTCTGCAGCTACTAGAAATGAATTTCAAAGAAGGTAAATGAACAAAAGCGATTCATATCTCTAAGGAGCCAATATCATGCCCAGACCCATATATACTTTGGAAATATACAGTATATAAAATGAAGAAAAAAAGAACTCTTCCAGTTAAAGAAACAGCGGAAGAGAACATTTGGAGAAAGGAAAACTGCCTACGAGGTTCCCAAACAACCTTGAAGACATAAATGTAAAGGACACGGAGCATAACTTCCTCTCTTTGTTTCTACTGTATTTAAACTAGAACCATGTCAAACTCAGTGATAGGAATAGAACAGTACAGGTAGAGGAAATTCACTTTTCTCTCCACGAGAAAAATTTAAATCATCTGGATTTAGCTCAAACTTTTTCTTAGTCTCTGAACTTAGAAGGACACCATTTGCTATTGTTCTCTGAGGCAGGCTCTTTATGAGTCAGTTCACCCTGCCTTTGAACTATTTTACTTACTTTTGATTGTCAGTGAAATTTTACAAGATGGCGAAAGGTCCTGGGTAAACTTTCGCCAAAATAATAAAAATGTGGTAAGTTAGGTTGGGAATAGATTTTTTTTTCTTCACAATATTGTGTGTGTGTGTGTGTGTGTGTGTTTGTGTATTGGGAAGGCTATATGCTGATATTGGAGAGAGAATAGTTGCACAATCTTAGGCTAAATTAAGATTAAACTGTATTAGTTTTTCAAGGCGCTTACTTTGAAACCAAGTGGAAGGAAAAACACAAAGAGACTTTTACATTTCAACTTATTCACAGAAATTAGAAATCTTAGCTTTCAGAGTTTGTATAAAACTAGCAGCAAAAGGTGAAAATAGGCAATTTCAACTCTAGAGTAATTTATATTACCTTTATCTCTTTAATATTAGGACTGTAATATCTTGGACACTAGCACTATCTTTGAATTCATAGCACCATAACATCTATTATATAATATATTGTATGTACTACATTATTCATCATCTTTCTGTGTATGGCTCCAATGCCCTCTAAAAAGAAATCTTGAAAAGTCTTTGGGAGAGAGAGAAAACAGGTGTAGACTCTAAAAATCTATATCAGTGTAAACCCCAAACCATTCTCTATGTGTTTGTGTGTGACCACACATGCACACACATGTGTTCATACACTAATAAGGCTCGCAAATCAGTTGGGACAGATTATTGTAATGTCAAAGGAAAGAGGTGAGAAGAAAGGCAATTCTTTTGTCACTGAGACTCAATGCAAAATGTGCTTTGGATATTGTCTAAATGAAACTTCAGTTTTCAACATTAAAAGACGCTACAGTTGCCCTTTGAGACACTAACTAGAAATGCTCTTATCTCAAATTCTATCAACCAAAGCTTATGTTTACCTGGCCCTTCTGTACATCAACAGTACAATTACAATTGATGCTCATTATGATGGTCCTACAGGGACTCAAACAAGGTAAATTATTGCTCTTTGAATCACTAAGTTTAATTATGCCTGGTATTTGTATAACACGATTTTTAAAAATGGATTCTAACATCTTAAAAATGTATAATTCATATGTGATATAGATAGTAACTCTACTATTCAGAGTATTTTATTAATCCAAACACTCTTCCATGTCTAGCAGAGAACAGGTCAAACTTAAATGAAGCTGTATTCATTAGAATCTTCTAAAGACTTGTAATCAGAAATACCAATTACCAGTTGTTTGTGAGCTGCCCAACATTATAATGTTCTGAAATGATCTGTGAAATGGAATCTAGTCATCAAACAATGACATAAAACAAAAACAAGACTATATAACGTTAACTTTCCCAGGTTGGCAAAATTTAACTTAATTTTATTCTTTTACTTTTTAAAATAATTATTTTATTTTAAGCCTTTTAATAAAAATATAACACACTTATGGAAAAATTCATGAAGCAAAGATGTATAATTCAATGATTTATCAAGAAGGAAATGCCCAGGCAGCCACCACTCAGGTCAAGAAATATCAATTGCAGCATCTTAGAAACTTCTTTCCAATCACTGCCTTCTCCTTCCCTCCTAGTCACGGTAACCACCATCCTTTCTTGCTTTTCTTTGTAGTTTTACCACCTAAACTTGAAGTTTAGTTTTACCTGCTTTTTAAATTTATATAGATCAAATCAGGCAGTATGTATTCTTTTGTGTCTGGCTTCCTTATGAGAGATATCCATGTTGTTTTAGGAACAGTATAGTATTTCATTGAATGGGTTGATATTTGGGTATTTTCAGTTTGGGACTATTTCAAATAATACTGCCATAAACAACCTTTTACACGTCTCCTGGTGCACAGGTGCATACACTTTTGTTGGACAGGTATCTACAAGAGGAATTACTGAGAGAGAGGGCTAATGTATGCTCAACTTCAGAAGATAATGTCCACCTTTCTCCCAAAGTGGCTGTACCAATTTATACTTCTATTAGGAGTATTAGAGAGTCTTCATTTCTCTACTTCCTCACCATCGTGAGTTATTTTTAATCTTTTAAAATAATAGTTTCTTGTGGTGTCTCATGGTTTTAATTTCCTTTTCCCTCATTACTAATGAGGTTGAATACCCTTTCATATATTTATTGGCCTATCTTTTGTAAGTGGCTATCTTTTTTTTACTGATTTGTCAGAGTTTCAATTTTTTTATGTTATATAAAGGAACCCTTTATTAGGTATGTGTTCCAGATATTCCACTGTGTGGTTTGTCTTTTATCCTCTAGTTAATGTACTGTGATTAACAGGTAATCTATTCAAATTTAAAATTTTTTTGTCAGTTTTGTTAGGTTAATTTTTCTAGATATTCTTTTATACACATTATGTTCTTTTATCAGTTTTATCAGGGTTTATTAATTCTATTTGTCTTTGAAAAACAAATTTGATTTTGTTGATGTTCTCTATTGTATGTTTGTTTGACAATTTCTCCTCCTTTCTTTATGTGCTTCCATCTATTCTCTTTGGGTTAAATTTTTGTTCCTTTTCTAATTTTAAAAGATAGATGTTTACTTCATCGAGTTTTAGTTTTTCTTCTTTTATAATATATGCATTTAAAGCTATAAATTCCATTTACAACTAGTTTTGCCAACATTCTGTAAGTGTTGATAGGTCATAGTTTCATTATCATTTAGTTCAAAATATTTTCTAATTTCTGTTTTTATTTTACTTTGATCTATGAGTTATTTAGAAGTACATTGCTTAATTTTCAAACATACAGTGATTTTCTAGTTTTGTTTTATTTTATTTTATTTTACCGATTTCTAGCTTATTTGCATTGAGATCAGTGCACATAGTCTGTATGATTTCATTCTTCTGAAATTTGTTGAAATTGCTTTATTGCCCAAGGTATGGTAAGTTTTGGGAAAATTTCATATATACTTAAAAAGAATGTGTATTCTGAAATGGTGGCCACGATGTTTTATATATTTCAATTATGGATTTTTTTTTTTACCATATTGTTAAATATTTCTATGTAATTTCCAATTTTGTCTGGAGTTTTTATCATTTACTGAAAAAAATCTTTAATTATGATTATTCATTTTTTAATTTCTTTAGTTCTGTCAATTTTTACTTTATATGTCTGAGGCTATGTTAAGTGCATATATATTTAGAATTGTTATATCTTTCCAGTGAATTATACCTCTTATCATTATAATGCCCCTTTTTTTCTCTAGTACTGCTTTTTGCCTTAAAATCTACTCGTATAATATTAATATGACTATACTTGTGTTTGTTGTTCGTTCTTTTTTTAACATTTCTGTATCTTTAGATTTTAAATATATATCTTAAAAATAGTATTTACTTGGATTTCATTATTTTTAATCATTTGACAATCTTTGTTTTTAATTGAAGCATCTTAGTCCATTTATATTTATTTGTATTTATTGAATATTTTGCTTAAATCTACTATCTTTTCAAGTAGTTTCTATTTATGCCATTGGTTCTATGTTCCTTTTTTTCTCCTTGCTATTTTCTTTTAGAGTAATTATTTTTCATAATTTTACTTTGATTCTGTTAGCATGGAAGTTATAAATTCATTTACTGTCTTTTTGATGATTATACTAGAGATTACAGCATGCATCCTTGACTTACAAATGTCTAATATTAATTGGTGCTCTTATCCTCTTCCTGAATAATTGTTTCATTTATTCTCTCCTTTTTTAGAATATATATATATATATCAACAAAATTTTGTTATTATTCTTATGCTGTTGTTGTTGTTAGTGCCATTGAGTAGATCTGACTCCTAGTGACCCTGTGTACAGTAGAGCGGAACCGTGCCTGGTCTTTTTGCGCCATCCTCTCACCTTCTGGCGCTCTATCAGACAATGCTCCACTGCTATTCATAGGGTTTTCATGACCTGTTGTTTTCGAAAGTGGATGGCCAGGTCCTTCTTTCTAGTTTGTGTTAGTCTTGAAGCTCCACTGAAACCTGTCTACCATGGGTGACCCTGCTGGTATTTGAAATACTGATTGGCATAGCTTTCAGCATCACAGCAATAGCAGCCACCACAGTATGACAACTGACAGACAGGTGGTGTGGTTCTCTGACTGGGAAATGAACTGGGGCCATGGTAGTGAGAGTGTGGAATCTTAAACATTATACCACTAGGGCTGGCTTATTTTTTAATGCTGTCAACATTTATTAATATTTACTCTACTATCTATGTTTGGTTGGTTTTTATTTTTCTTTATTTTTCAGCCTTCCATTTGATATTGTTTTCCTTCATGTGAAGAAAATCCTATAGTATTTCTTTATAGTAGGTCTCTTGGTAACAGAACTATCTTTATTTAGCTCTTATTCTAGGAGAATAATTTCTATTGTAGAAGAAGAATTGTAGAAAACTAGGACTCTAGGTTGATGGTAACTTTTTTCCTATACCTTTAAAATACTATTGCATTATATTCTGGCTTCCATTGTTTCTGTTGAGAAATTGGCTATGATCCGCATCTTTTCAGTGGTTTTGCTATTCTATCTCTTGGGATAACTTTCTTTGTGTTTATTTTGTGTGGGGTTCATAGGGCTTCTTGAACTATGGCATGATATCTTTTATCAGTTTTAGAATGTTCTCAGCCATTATATCTTTAAATGTTGCTCCCACCTCATTCCCCTTTTTCAAGCTTTAACTATATATTTTAAACCCTAAGTCTTTTAACTGTATCATCTATACCTGAAGAGATCTGCAAGATCTATATGGAGCCCTTGTGAGTCTGTTTCTATTTCATGTTTTTACTATTTTTTAAATTCTTATTTTTGGTCTCTGCATGTCCCTGGTTAGTTTTTTTCATTGAATGCTGAATGTCACATGTTAAAAATTGTTTACAGAAATAATATAAATCCAAGGATCATGTCTTCTCCTAGATAAGCTTTTATTTGCTTCTTCCAGATGCCTGGAGAATATTCTGGAGGAATTTGCATTCAGGGAAGTTAATCCAGTGTTTGGCATTGAGATTCTTGAATGCTGACCTGCAGTTATTCTAAGGTCTTATCTAATTCTAGTTTACGCTTGCTCTTAGAGTACAGTTCTTCCAGATCCTAACCCAAAGCAGGGTGAGTTCATAAAGCTTCTTGGAGGCCTCTGGCCTCTGATTCTGGCCCCCTATGCTTAAGAGGCTTCCCTTCCTTGAATTAACAGATGCCTTCAGGGGAAAAGCAGCCCTCAAAATGCACTCATTTCCCAGCGCCTCTGTTCTTCCCTGGATTAAGGCCTGTTGCTTCTTTGCTACTTTTTTAGCTCTCCTATGCCTTTAAACATTCTTTGCTGTGCGTTTTGTTAGCTTTCTGGACTTCCTCAGGAGGAGGTTTAGTCTGAATTACCTAGTCTACTATTACTGAAAATGAAAGTATTTTCCTTATATTTTTCCTAAATCTTTCTCAGTCTGAGTTTGAGTAGTTTACTGGTTAGAGCTTAGATTGACTTCTATTTGGAAAATTATTGATTATTTAAGTAAGCTGGAGCATATAAATCAATATCTTATATCTTGTTGATCTATGTCTTACCATGGTGTAATCTTAGATTGGGTTCCTCAGAAGCAGATACTCTAGTGAGGAGTCTTGTGAATGTGATTTATTAGGAAGTGTTCCTGGGAAAAACTGGTAGGGTCTTAGAAGAAAAGGATGCAAGATCCAAGAACAGTAACTTTGGCTTAGTCATGTAGGAGTGCTCTGAAGACCAGGTTGGTCACACCTTACAGGAATTCCAATCAGGAGCAAAAGAAGCCAGGGTGTTTAGACCCCTGTATTTAGACCCCTGTACCTCTCAGTCATTTTTTTAAGGGATATACCCAAGGTAACATAAATCCACATATTTCTTGCTCTCCATTTGCAGATGTGGAGGCTGACTGTTTTCAGTGAAAGCACACTGGGAGCTGGTATTCATGAAATTGGTTAAGAAGTCCAAGGGGATGCGGACAGAGCAACAACAGTGGTTGCTACAACCTATGAGGCTCTGTCTTAATGTAGGTCCAGGGATGCATTTTGGGGGGTTCACAAACTTCAATGAGAAGAAAATATATTTATATTTTTACTAGCCTCTAATGAAATTTAGCATTTTCTTTAATTATGAGAGTAGTAATATTGGCAGTACCTGTAAAGTGTATGTCCCTAGGTAGCACAGGACCTAGGATGTAGTAAGTACATTACTCAATATATTTCATTTTTGAAAAATGTACGAAAGAAAGAATACTGAAATTAGGTTAAAATTAGTCTCTGAAGTAGCCACATTTCTAAAGTGAACATTCTGATGTTTGACTAGAAAGTGAACACATTGCTATAGTCTGTGATCACCCAGGACAATATTAAGAATATAATAATGACCCATTTCACTAGTCAAAGATATGATGGGGATTAATTCCAGAAGATAGCATCTGTCCAGAGATTTCGGTAATGTTACATAAAGTCATCATTACTAGTGTGAAGTATATCCCTTATAATAATTCTATGTAAGAAGTTCCTGCATTATTCTCCTAAAGTTCCATTCTGGGGTCACCATAGAAGAATGGATTAGAGGATGGATGACAGTGACCTTAAGCACTTATTGTCTAAAATTCCTTAGATTTTATAGCAAACATCATGGCTCCAAATATTTAGGTAGAGAAAGAAAGTAGACTCATTTGAAAAATTTGCTTTAACATATAATCAAACACTTTTAGTAAATTTTTATATTGCGGCTTGAAAGACAAAAAAAATTCAGCTAATTAACAATGGACGTTTTTCTAAAATTCATACCTATACTGGGAAAAGATGTCATCCACAGCACTATAGCACAAGGATATTGTCCAAAATCAGATTTAAAAAAGAATCTGAAATTTTCTTATCTCTGGCGAGCCAAATATCAACCCCAAATTCAGAGATAATGAATCCTTTTCAGTCTTATTCCAACATTACTTGTGGAAAATAGTTTTGTATCAGGAAAGCTCTCTTGGAACCCACCTAAGGAAACCTGACCCCGTGTTACTGCCTCTGCTTGAGAAAACGGAGAAGTTAAAAACACTCACTAAATAATTCCCTTTAAATCAGAAGAAAAATGATTTTTTACAGTTAACAGTTAGATGCATGATGATTAATGTTTTCAACCTTGAGGGCAAACTCTGCCTGTTTAGTATGAATTTTTTATTTCTGTTTCAAGTGAAAAATATCCTGAGGTCCTTTTGAATTTCAAACAATTAGTCCAAATTCAAAATGTATTAGGTTAATTGTATATTTTTAATCTAATTTTAATATTCTTTGACTCTGAAATTGATAAGCTAGCGTTTATTTGCTCTTGAAAAGTTTCAAATTTTATAACAATGTTTATCCCTTTTAAATAGTATTAATGCTTAATGATAAAAGCCTGGCCTAAGGAAGAGATAATGTTTAAGAACTATATGAACCCCTGGGGCCAGGGTGTAAACCATCTATCTAGTCTACTCCCTTCCCATGAGTAGGTTTTTGTTATGGAATTTAGTATGGGGCTCCTTCCTCTAGGGGACAGTTGACTCAGCTACAAGTGATTCACCAGGCAGATGTGAATGCCATCATGAGCTGTACCACTGGATTTCCCAGAAGACAAAGGGACCAATTTATATGGTCTTTGTATGAGGGAATAAGAGATAACTGCCTGTTTTTCCTAATAGGAACATAGGAGACAAACTTGAGTTAGGATCCCTGTTCATTTGTGTTACTCTGGGCAGGTATAAATTTCCTCAACTGTTAAATGTAGAAAATAAAACCTACTTTAACATGTGTCTATTAAAAAATATCTTGAGGGGTATATACAACAAAAGGTTAACAGTAGTTATCTTCGGGAGGTGATTTTATTTGTCTTTTACCTTAGCTAGATTTTTATTTTTTTATAACAAGAAAAAATATATAACAATCTTGTAAGACTATATTAAGGTTTTGTTATTTTCAAAAAAGTTTTTTTATCTCTAGAGCTCCTTTTTTAAAAGGAAACTTACCTGAAGCTTCAGTACATAAATATATGTAAGCTGCTCTGAAACAGAGATGAGGAGGCAAAGCTCCAGGCCCTAGGCCTCGTCTTCCCTTTTCAGGTGGCCTGTTAGGTATCTCCATGGAGCCCTGGGCTCTAGGGAATAGTGTCTGAAATCCACTTTGATATGGGTTAATGGAGACCACAAAAGTAAAGGACCTTGAACAGTGCCAGCCATGTAGCATTTACTCAAGTAATGCTAGCTATTAATGTTGTTATTGTCACCAGTTGTTCTTAGACTTCATCCTGGAAGAAAGTAGAATAATTTATGAGAGAGTACATGAGATAACATGTCCCTTCCTAGGAAAGAATTTACCAATTCACGGTCTCTGTCATGGAAGTGCTTAATTGGTGAGGCCATGTTGCTAGTCCAGACTTCCTATGTTGAGCCTGAACTGGCTGGTCAGCCAGTATTGGTGGCTCAGGATTACAGTTTCACGTTTTCTGGTCCAAGCCATGCAGATGAAGCAGTATGGGTGGCTGTAGTGTAGTCAGCCCGGCTTGTGTCAAGCTTGCTCACTTTTCTTTTCCCTGGGCATACCTGATTGCACTAGTTGAAAGCTCAGCCTTGCCCAGTCTCTCAGCATCAAACTTGGCCTTTGGCAGGAGGATTCAGCATTGATATTTTGACTCCTTACCTGTCTTTAGCTTTTCCCTCAGTTCTGGAAACCAGGCTTTCATTTTGTGTACTTGAGTGGACACTTGTCCTGGCTCATAAGAGGCACTTGTTATTTTTTTAGAAATTTTGCAAGCAAGTGGAATGTCACATAGGTAGCTTGAAACCAGCATATTGGGGGTATTTATATCATGAAAATTGGCAAACTCTAAATCTCAGGTCTTTACCATGGAGAACCAGCTAAATATCTACCAGCCTATCACTGGTTTAGGAACTAGCCACCAACTCATGCTCCAGTTGTCATGAATGGATATCCATTCTTCCCTAGACCCGAATTCCTGCCTTGGCATCATAAGAAGATTTGGATCCTTTGTTCTTGTTAGACTTCCCTCCAATGGCAGGAGTTTGATCCTATATCCCAGCTCTAAGCTGGGACCCTGCTCCCCATTACCTGCTCACAGATCTCTCCCAAGGCCTGTCTAGCTAGATTATGATATATCACCATTATCTAGATTTTCTTATCTCACCGATCATGGGTCTTGAATCACCATCCTGCATTCCCTGCTATGTGATATTCCATCTCTTAGTGCTCATCCTAATGCCCATTTATTCTTTCCCTTTAATTGATGTGTTTTATTTCATAGTTTGGAATTCTTTCCAGTCTGTGGTTCTGGGTCTGCTTTGCCCTTCTCCCAATCATTTTTATTCTGTCTCAATTAACTAAAATAACTCAATATACTTTCTGTAGAATTAAGAAAAAAAAAGTTTTGAATGTACTCCTCCTATAAATCTTTTTCCATATTATTAGGATCTAAATTATTTAAATGTAATTTGTTAGCAGTTTTAATTTTAAAACCTAATTTAGCATTTTAATAAATAATAACATTTAATATCCATAATGAGGGTTCACCATATATAAAGTATTTAATTTCTTAACACAGCACCTATATTTTCTCATAAAATAACTAACAATAATTGTTGCTCTCCATATCCCATACATTGTTCTGAGTGCTTTGCATGTATTAATACATGCACTTAATCCTACAGAATTCCTGTGAGACATGTACTATTATCATCTTCATAATACAAATGAGAAAATTGAGATAAAGAGAGGTCTTACAGCTAATAAACGGCAAGGTGATGGGTTCAACTGGAATTGTATGTCTCCAGAGCCATGTTCTTAACCATTCTACTATCCCACCTTTTACTAACATGAAACAGAGCCGTTACTTATGAGAAACTCCATATTCTCTTATTGTTTGTTGGCAGCTCACATCATATAAGGGAGAAATGAGGAAGATGTGACACAACAAGAGATCTTCAGGCTGAAAAGTCCTTCTCAGATACAAGAAGAGTTGGGGAAGTGACAGAGAGACCATTGAACTACATAGAACCACAAGGTAAAAAATAAACACAACCTCAATCTCTGTGAATATTATAAAAATATTTAATGACATTGGCTATGGTAGATGCAGAAAATTGGGGAAGGAGATGCAAAACATCTAACAAAATTCAATTCCTTTTTATTATTTGGAGAAGTATAAAATGCATATAAACAAACATGTTAATTATTTTTATTTCATTTGAGCATAGGATTAAATATGTAATATATAAATCTGTGTTTCATTATAATATTTATACTATCTGGTAAAATTGAGGTTCTGGAGTAACATTAAGGCTAGAAGACTTCTGAAAAGAATTTCTGTAATGATATTTTGCCATTTACCTTCAGAAAAATAACACCAAATTTTATCTATCTAGGTTGTGACATTTGGCATATTGAGTAGGAAATGATGAAATTAAATTGTAGCAAGATAAGGATAAGGATGCAATAGTTCTTAATCCTAGAGTATTTTCTGGAAAGTTCACAGGAGAAAATAAAATCTAGCACATTGAAAGGCCTCAGGAATCATCTGCATTTTAAAAAAATTTCTCCAGGTGATTCTTATGAACCTTATAGTTTAAGAACTACTCTATAGCAGGTCAGGCTACCAGTCTAGCAAAGAACTGAGCGATTCACCAAATAACCCTAATTCCAATCCTTAGTCTCACTCTCTGGGTGGAACCTGGAAAAGCAGAAATGGGGGGAAAGTAAAGGAACATTTGTAAATGTTGGTCCATATGTAGGGGTTGTATCTTCCTTGGGGCTCTCATCACAGATGCTCATCAATGGAATTTGTGGAGAAAAAGATGCAAAGACCATGGAAACAGGAGTCCCTAAAATGTGATTTCCACCTTGGACTCTAAGAAGGAGACAGACCCAGCAGTGAGCCTGGGCTTGGTCCATTATGCGTGCCATCCTTGGTAACACGTTTTCTTATATCTTATTGCCAGATTAATAGTGGAAAGGAGTCTCTTGTTTCTTTTCCTGCATATTATCAGTGGGAGAAGTGGCTGGGCCTCTTAGGACTTAGATCTACTCTTTCTAGCCCAACAAATACTATAATCATCAATTTCCAGATGAAGAAACTGAGACTCAGAAAATGTAAATGAAGTGAACATATAGCTAATAAATGGCAGATTTGAACTACAGACCAGGTACATGGTTCCTAGTGTTTGAATAGTCCTTTCAGGCCATGTTTGTCACATTTTTATGAGTAGAAAATATATGTCTATGATACTCATACTTAATTAATTTCTGTTGAATTGGATGAGAATGGGGGAAAGACCCTGGCAAGCATGTGCGGCAGATGCAAATATTTTGCGCTTTTCCTTTTCTGTCCTCAGTTGGCACTTCCTCTCTCTTTATTGCTCTCCGACCTGGTGCCTGGGACCACCACCTGTCTCCTAGATGCTCAGAGTCTTCTGCTTTGGTATCCTACCTGCTCCACTCAGCACCCACCATGCCCTGTCCCCATCTGTGCTTTGACTTCCTCCCCTGCTCACATGATAATATACTTCACCTCTGTCCTGGACTCTCAAGACATGAAATCCTGCTGTGTGGTGGTCAGATAAAACAACCCTTGCTGTTATCTATCTATACAGTATCAAACAATATCTGATTCAAGTTAAGTTAAGCATTTCCCTCAGGAAGTACTTCTCGGGGTGGAGAAGTACCTGATAAGAGTTCCATTTTCAATCAGGAATTCTTTGGTGTGTTTAAACCCAATAGGCACAAGCTTAATCCACTTACACATAAGGCCAGCCCTGAGCATGGGCATTTGTTTTAATACCCTCCGGGACACTCAAATCCTCAATGCTGCACACACACAGATTCAAACCTAATATACATACTGATATTTTCCCCCCTACTTCCCTAGGTGCTTATAATATTTAAGGCTGAGCTGATGTCGAGGACCCGCCACCCCCACCCCCTGAAAATGGAGTTGCTCCTCTGGGATTTTGCCTAATGGAGCAACTGGCATTTCCTAGTCCGCCAGAGCAGTGCTGAATGCGATGACTTTGCAAAGTCTCCAAGGGTTTCAGTTAGCATGGAGCCCAGTATAGCAGTCTGTTCAGACCAGATCCTAACCACCTAAGAAATCAAGTATATGGAAGACTAGACTCTCTTCTTTCTCTCCCATCTCCCACTGCAAATTGATATCTACTTTGTTAGGGGGCATTAAACAATGAAGAATAACTCCTACAGCTAATATTTTAGCATCAACAAAATATTTCCATATGGTTGCCCTCCTTTGGTCCTCACAAGTATTATTTTTCTACTTTTTTTAGATCTGGGATTATGGTGGGACTTTTCCATGGCCACCGAGCTGCAGGCACAGCAGAATAATTTATTAAGATTTTAATTTGTGTTTTGTTCTTATTCTTCCAGCCCCGTTTTGAGATGCTAGTCTGGCGTTTTTGTTCTTGAGCCCTTTGTGATGGAGTCAAAATCAAAGTAACCCAAGGACTGGTTCCTTGTTTGTTGTGTTTTCTAACAGCAACTTTTTGAGGAGGTTACCTCAGGGAAAAGGAGAAAAGTCAGCGCCTTGGAGGGGAGGGGAATGGTTGCTGCAGAGAGGATGAAAGGGAAGGAAGAGTTCCCTGAAAGGAAAAGCAGCAGTGGGTTTGGGATACGTTGGAAGTAGTGCTTCCACTTCTTCAGAGTCTTGGGGTGGAAGTAGGCCCTCAGGGGGAAATGACAGCATAATTCATCTAAAGAGGCTAGACCGTAGGTACAAAGGTTCCCAGCCTCCACAAAAATATCCTACCCAAGAAGGTAGGCACGCACCTGCCTCTCACGGACCACGTGGGCTTGGACAGAGACCACGTCGGGGGTGATCAGAGACCAGAGAGACCACCATAAGTGTCTACCTTGCACAAAATTCCAGACCATTGGGGTCACCTTGGACTGGGGAGAGAGACCCTATAGTGGCTATGACTAGATTTGGTGGGACAGGATTACTGACAGATTTAATATGGTTCAAAGACCTGAGTTTGTTAGGTAAAATTTAAGCTGATTAAATTGGGGAGTTCAGCTCTGCAAATTCGGTCGTCCTTCCACAGCACGCACTTGTCACAAATTTTATAGTTAGATGGATCTCAATGGGGAAGATTCAGCAAAACCACTGTTATGTATACTTGTGGTAACAGAGAAATCCAGCCCCTGTCTTATTTTGAACTTTTCAGTATTTAATTCTATGGCCATGAACTACATTGTGTTTCTGGATGACTAGATTGGTCAGCTAATATCAGAGGTCTAGGATACCCATATGGGCATGGCTGCATGTACAAACAGATCTCATGAAACATGAAGTTGATAGCTTTCTGTGGTGGGAATAATGACTTATAAAACACATTGGAGGAGACTGCAGAAATAGTTTAAAAATCAAATTGCTTATTAGATTTTCCAACTCCTTGAACAAATTCTAATATTTTCTAGACAGAACCATCTACATATACTCTCTGCGTTCTGATGGTGAAACATAACAATTCTTATGTTGCTTCATGGCAGAAAAATTTTCATGATTCTATGTTTCAGTAAAAATCTTTGATCCCCAACTTAAATTAAGCTGAAGCTAAGCACTAGCCTACACATTTACATGTGGTATTTGGTCATTACACTAGAAAACAAAACAAAAAATCAAACAGGGAGGGTGGTTAAACAGAAAAATCCCTCTCACTAATCTCTCGTCTCCTTCTTTTCCTCCTTGTCTTCTCTCTTCAATATACAGACCTCAGAGAAACACTGCAGAACCACAAATTACTATGGGGTGCAACTCCTACTTAATAATGATATCCCGTAAGTTAGCAAAAATCTGCCAACATCTGCAAGCTTCTCTACAGAGTCGTGAGCCAAAGTTAAAAATCATGTGTGACAGTGCTGTGGAAAATACAATTGATTCCAGTCTGATTGTGTCAGTTCCAAACAGAGACAATATTGATGATGCTGAACAGTAATCTTATTGGGCTTGGACCCAACTGAACGTTGGTCTTTGTCAACTCATTATTCCTCTATCAGAGGGATCTACACAGATTGATCTTGCCAGCACCTCTTGATGTGTCTCACAAATCACTGTTCTCCTGTTGGCAGGCAGATTTGAGTATTGCACGGTAATTGCTGGGCTTTTTTCCCTCTCCCTGCCTCACTCCCTGCCAGGAGACAGTGACTACATATTGCAAGTCATTGTCATATGAAAGACCAAAAAAGTCCTAACAAGATAAAGTAGGTAGGTGTGCAGTCCCCAGTGATGCCAAGAGCTATGGCCATACCAGTGCTACTTTGGGATTGGCAAAATAAAGTATTAAATCCTCTCTTTCCTCTTTAGACAGTTAATTAGAGAGATTGCTGAACTTTTCAGAAGTCTGCAGCATTGCCTGTAGGAAAGTTCAGCTCTGCAGTCAAAGGGTCTAGTTTGGATGATCAACGTTGTCTCTGCATTTTTAACAAGTTTGAAAAGTGTATTGTCTCGAGTTGTGGTAGGTGGGAGGAACAAGTCCTTTCGGACTAAGGACATTGTCTTCTGTGGTTTAATCTGCTCTTCCTCAGGGCTAATTTGACATCCCCGCTAGACATAAAAGCCTTCAGAAGTCAAACTTATTAATTTAGTTTATTAATAAGATACCAAAATATAAATGGATAACTGGTGTTCCAAGGTGGAGTGGTCAAGATAAAGTGAGGCCTTTGTAATGGTACCACAGTTAGTTTTCTTCCTGAATCAGAGCATCCGACAGGCAGTGCGTATCCATGTATTTGTTGGATTATCCAGCTAACTTAAGGGAAGCAGTACTAAAGTCTATCCAGGATCAAGTAGTTTCAGAATGTGCATTTGACACCACGTATGTCCTCAATCATAAGGATTTGTCTGATGTTCTGGGAATTCATATCACTTTGAATCAGTGATAGAAATTCAAGTTCCAAACTTCTAAGCAATCATTGCAGAAAGGGCCCATAACTCTATATTTTCTGTAGTTTAAACAGCAGGAGCTGCTTGTATGGTGTTTACACATATGGGAGATGGACACGGAGTCTGCTGACTGAAACTACTTCTTTCCTTCTGAGTCCCTTTGGCTTTTACACTTTCTCTATTCAGACCTGTATCTTATGAAGTGTTAAAGCAAGATGAAATAAGTGATCTTCAGTAAAAAGAGATCTACAAGCTTTCCTGCTCCCTACTCTGTGCCAAAAAATGTAGCCCACTGAGAGTTCATGTAATGAATCAGCCTAAATAAAACTCGATTTTGCTTCATTGATTTGACTCTATTTACACCTCTGGTTACTCTATTTCACACCTTACCTGGATTGGAGAAGGTAATTGAGTGTGGGGTTTGAAGTCCTCCTGCTGGGGTGGCAGGCTGCATGGTGGGGGGAGGGTAAAAATAAACTAAAGGTAGTTACTTGTGTATCAAGCTTAATGATTGCAGCAGAACATGAAAGCCAGATTTACACGAGAGGATTGACAGTCCAGGAAATGGAGAGTTGACTGTTGAGAATCAATCTGACACCATCATCTGAGGGTCACCAGAGGTGAAGGTGAGGGCAAATCACATTGTTACCTCCCCCTCCTTCATGAACACTTTTATATGGGTGACAACAGAACAACTTGGTCACCGTGGTCATCCTTGTAGATATGCTGAAAACAAGTGGGAGGATGAGGGGTGCATCTCAAGGGTTTCTCTTTACCTTGGTTTTAAGTGAGAATATTGGTGTTCCTGAGCTGATTTGATATGTAAAGGGGCACCTAATTGAGAAATTGTCTTATTTTTTCCTGTTGACTCATCGTAAAAGAACAAAGTATCTTTTTCTCTTCCACGTTAAAAACTGGCAGACTTCAATCACATCCAAAAGCTTGATCGCTCATGAAAAGATGCTCAATGTCACTAACCATCAGGGAAATGCAAGTCAAAAGCACAGTGAGATATCACCTCACACCTGTCAGAATGGCTATTATCAAAAAGACAAGAGATAACAAGTGTTGGCAAGGATGTGGAGAAAAGGGAACCCTTGTGCACTGCTGGTGGGATTGTAAATTGGTACCGCCACTATGTAAAACCGTATGGAGGCTCCTCAAAAAATTGAAAATAGAACTACCATACAATCCAGCAATTTTCCTTCTGGGTATTTACGTGAAGAAAACAAAACCGCTAATTTGAAAAGGTATATGCACCCCTATGTTCACTGCAGCCTTATTTACAATAGCCAAGATATGGAAGCAACCTAAGTGTCCTTTGATAGATGAATGGATAAAGAAAAAGTGTTACACATATATGGTAGAATATTACTCAACCATAAAAATGAATGAAATCTTGCCATTTGTGACAAGGTGGAAGGACCTAGAGGGTATTATGCTGAGTGGAATAAGTCAGACAGAGAAAGACAAATACTGTATAATTTCACTTATATGTGGAATCTAAAAAACAAAACAAATGAACAAACAAAACAAAACAGAAACAAACTCATAGATAGATACAGAGAACAAACTGGTGGTTGCCGGGGGGGAAGGGAGTGGGGGGATGGGCAAAATATGTGAAGAGGATTAAGAGGGACAAACTTCCAGTTATAAAATAAATAAGTTATGGAGATGTAATATACAACATAGGGAATATAGTCAATAATATTGTAATAACTTTGTATGGTGACAGATGGTTAGTAGACTTATTGTGATGATCATTTTGTGTATGTATATAAATGTCGAATCAGTATGTTGTACACTTGAAACTAACATAATATTATATGTAAACTATACCTCAATTAAAAAAAGAGAAAGTTTAATCACTGTAAGCAGCGATCACTATAATTATTGGAATATACCATGTGGTTTGAATGCTCAAGAAATCATCCTGTATCATCGCTAAAAGAAAATCGGAAAGCAAATAGAGGTTTAACCAAATAACAACAACAAAAAGCCTATACCTAAAATACTATTTTCTTTTCGTTATTTTGTCATTTTATTTACTTATTTGAGGGGTGAATTTTATTGTTTGTTTCTGGTAATTTTTCATGCCTTCTTTGGGACATCTACCTTCAATGGATAATAGATATTTATATAGAAAATACAGGATCAGAGGGAAGTGGAGGAGGAGTCTTAGCATGCTTCTCTTAGGCATGGTATTTAGTGCTGGTGTGACCACAGATTGCTGCTGAGGCTGTCAAATGACTTAGAAGTTGCTTGTGGCCTTCCAAGTTCTAAGAAGACTTCTAATGTTTAGAAAATTTAACCCTGGCTTTAATCTTATTCCAAGATGGTCATTTTAAATGAGAAACTAAAGGACAGCACAAAGGTTTTATAGTTCTCAAAACACCCCATTTACAAAGGCCTGTTAAATACGTTTTTTGAACCCACCTAAATGAGCGAGTCCCTCAGTCCCCTCCTTCCAGATAGGACATGTCCTATTAGCAGTTTGGCCTGAGTACCCAAAAGATGCCAAAAAATTCTTGCTTTGAGGTCTACGCTTCTTACATCAGGACTTCAGACTAATTTCATGAGCGTGCCACCTGTGTGGTCAGACAAGGCCCCGTGCTTGCTTAATGCTCTGCTCCTGCCATCTTGAGATTCTTAATAATTTTTGAACAAAGAGCCCCACATTTTCCTTTTGCACTGGGCCCCACACATTATGTAGTCAGTCTGATCAGAAACCTCTGATTTGCTATCACACTAAGTTGCTTTCTTTCTCCTTCCATCCCTTATGAGCAGAAGGATGGGAGAAATCTGTAGGCAGAGAGACATGTAGGGAATTGTTTGGTCTTTAATCATGTCTCATGTCCAGCTCTCACGTCTGGCACCCAGAAAGACCCAGCATCATGTTCCAGGTCACACATAGAGCCGTCACATTACTCATCAAAGTCCCTTCCTAATGCTCTTGGTAATAATCTTCCAACGGGACCAGTCAACTTTTTTATCCTTTAATGTAACGACAATTACATTTCTCTGTAAATTGTACTTAGACTTCCCATTAACATTAAAAATGACTTACAAAAAATAAAGATAGTGCCTCTTCTCCCTCGAAAATTATAAAGCAAAATAAATCTGAAGCCTCATAATAATATTCTTCAGATACAGATGGGAAGAACATTGCCAGAGCAAATAGCCACTCTCCACAAAAAAATACTAGTTCTAATTTCTAAATCTTGTCTACCATTGTACCATTTGCAGATGTCTAATGAAAATTATTTTATCTCGGATAATAGTTGGCAATATGACTATCAAAACTTAATTCCTTAGGTTGCATATCCAGGATGTTTTTGATAGTATTGTCAATCCGTAAGACAGGGCTTCAGTGCTGGCTTTGTTAACTGAATTGTCCTTTGGAATTCTCTCGCAGCATTTCTGTCTCTGATGTTGTGCAGCAGCTCACTACGGAGGCTCCCAGCAATTAGTGTTCCCGCTTTGCAAATATTTGCATGATTAATTTTTCCTCATGTGTGTATTTCCAACCATGAGCACAAACAGCTTTTCATTTCAAACAAGTGAGGAGGCACCCTGAGGGGCAAGATCATACATTTTTATGAAGTTGCTGCTGTGGAAATTTATAATTTTTGCAGAAAATTTCACTTTTTTTTCTGGGGCAAAATGAAAATTTAATACCTGTGAAAACTACTTTTCGTTTTAATAAAATAAAGGACAGCAAGAATAAAACATATTTAGATTCTTATAATTTTAGGGGGGAGGTGGTTATACTCTGTTCTCCTTGCATTTACATAGCCCCTTGCTCTACAGTAGTAGGTGCTTATAATTTTGAGACTTGTGTGTGCTTCTATTCCTACAAGGGAGAACTCTTGGGCAGCTTCACAAGTTATGAGCATCATAAACCGAGGAAATAAAACCTAGGTTATTAAACACTTTGAGAAAAATTCCCTCGTGTGAGGAATCAATGCCAGAAATTTCTGTGATAATGGGAAAATCATCAAGACATAGAAAGCATTTGCTTTTTCACTAATGCAGAAAAAGAGAACTTTCCTTTTGCAAAGTTCTAGTAAAATAAATTTGTCACTTATTATGAATTTATATTTTGAGTTGCCAAGAAAATTTGAGGTGGTGACCTTTCAATTCAACTGTCTTTGACCATTTTATTCATTTCAGGAGTTTTAACCTGGGTGATAGTCTAAATGTTTGTCTAAAGGCAGTGTTCCCCAAGATGCGGTCCTCACATACAACCTTCTGGAGGTACATGAGATGACTTTAGGTGCTACAGGGATGAGCATTTTTTGTTTTAACTATGTAAATATTTTAATAAGTAATTAAATATATATATGCATATATATATGTTGTGTGTGTGTGTGTGTGTGATGTTAACTAGCACACCAACCTGAAGTTTTAGCAAATCCTGCTTGCAGTACCTTAGAAATATCCAAAATCCTATGTCACCATCTTCACACTGTACCCGTGACACATTCGCCATGATGTCGCTGCTAAATTAAGACCATAGTCTTGTAATTGACCTCTCTGCTTCTACCCCTGCCTCCCTGCAATTGATCCTCCTCACGGGAATAAGAGAGAAGTTTTAAAAACCTAAGTGAAGTTTTAAAAACCTAACCTAACCTGTGATTCAAGGTGGATCTTGATTTTGTCTGCTCAAACCCTCCAGTGGCTTCCCTTCTCACTCATGATCAAAGCCAGTGTCCTTGCCAAGACCCACAAACCCTGCCGGGTCTTCCCTTTGGCTACTTGTCTGACTTCATCTCCTACCACTCTCCTCTCTCTCTGCTCCGGCTTCCTTGCTCTTTCTCAATCATGAGAAATATAAATTGGCTTCAGGACCTTTGGAGTTCCTTATCTTTCTCCTATCCAGAATTCTCTTTTCTAAACTATCCACGTGGCTGTCTCCCTCACTGAACTCCAGTCTCTGCTCAAATGTCACCTGATTTGACCCTTTCCTTGGTGCTTTCATTCTCTATCCCCTTACCTTGCTTTGTGTTTCTCCATAGCTGTTATGCCCAGGAGTAGACTGAAGAAACGACCCCCATTTTTCTCCCCATCCTGAATCCATACCCTTTTCCATGTGATTTTGTAATGTCTTCACTCTGATTCTGGGCTTGTCCATATGACTTGCTTTGGCCAGTGGGATGTTAGCAGAGATGATGCAAGCAGAGGCTGGAAAAAACTTGTGCTCATTTCTGTTTGACTGTTACTCTTCTGCAATTTCTATGAGTACATCCTGGAAGGTAAGGCTCATGAGGTAGGATGGAATCACCCTTGTCATCCCAGCCACAGCATTCTAAATTAGCCCACAGCCAGCTGACATTTGGCTATCTGAGCAAATTCAGTGGAAACTAGAAGAGCCGAATAGCAAAACCCTGAATAAATGACCCACAGACTCATGGAGGAAATAATGCTTATTATTTTTAAGATATTCAGTATTGGAGTGCTTTGTTATGCTGCATTATTATGGCAAATTATAGCTCATATATCCCCTAATGACATATTGCATTTTTAAAATTTATCCACTCTGAATATAAATCCCAAAGAAGAAATGCTTTGTCAGTTATAGTAACTTATAGTGGATGATATTTGGCACATGGAAAATATTTAATGAAAGTTTGTTGAAGTCAATGCATTTTATGAATCATAGTGCTTAGGATAAGTATCACAAGGCAGTGCCATGGCAATCCACCTAGGCCATAAGAATTTCAATTGCAATTATAAGATGCTCTGGAGTTTTGGGATTGAGCAATCATGATGTTGGTACACTGATGATTAAAGTTTGGTAAACACTGTCTTAAGGTGCTTAGATGTTATGTAAAATCATGTTTCAAGCCTTTCTAAATAGTTAAGCAGAGGTAGGGATTTGCAGATGGTTTTTATAGAATTTCCACAGACACATCCTATGATCCTAAAATATATCAGATTAGCAATTTGGACATAGGGTCTCCTGAGGTGCCTAATTAACCGAAGAAGATGCTGTGATGACATTTTCAGAAATGCACGATCACAAAGCACTTTTACCACTACTATCTAATATTAAGGGATAGAGAGTCTGAAGTAGCTCTTTGGTCAATTAATATTGATTGTTAAAGACAACGATTCCTTAAGCACCTAGTATATACACAGCCTTGATCTTTGCCATGGGAATACAAAATAAAAACAGACATGATTTGTTTATTAATACATCAAGAGAATCACACTTTTTAAAGAATCTCTCAAAACAATTAATGGCAAGTACTAGGCAGGGAGATGGGAGCTACAAGAATAGAAATATTTGGACCTTTAACCAGCTGGTCAAGTACTACAGAGAGCCAAAATGTGAGTCTCTTTCTGATCTCATTCATTGAGGTATCAAGCCCTATGACCCACAATCACTTACCATTGAACAAACTAATAATTTGTAATTTGTTAAACACTGCTACTCCTGCGTAGTTGTCAACTACAATGTATCCAGTTTCCAGAAATTAAAAAGATAATTGAAAGTATCTAAAAAAGCACACTCAATCACAATAGCAGAGCTTAAATGCAAGACCTCCCTCATGTAATCTGTAAGGCAGGAGAAGTGACTTTCTTGACGTTCTACCACTATGATCAGCATTGTTCTGTACCTGCTTTGCAGAACATCATTATTTAAGTTTATATGATGTTGAGTATGGCCTCACATACACTTGTGCTACATGGTGAATATGATATTTTATTATTATTGTCCAAATTAGCCAGGTGTGCCAAGGAGGGTTGATGGATTGCTGCACACTTGATTTCTCCCAAATATATGTTTAGTGTACATATACGTATAGCACATGAGAGCTCCCCTTTGACATTTCCTACTATTTTAAATTTTTTATTAACTCAGAAATTTATTTTAGGCATCAGATATGTTTTAAAGCCAAAATGACTGACCTAGACTCCTGAGTCATCTCCTAAGCTCCATGATTTACGTGTTCCTTGAATGCCATAGAGTGACTATATTACCCATAATATATGCACTAATCAAATAATTATATGTAAATCAGATTGATGTGGCTTAGCTGCATGACAACGTTTTCCACTTTGGAACTAGAAAAACTAGAATTCAAACTCTTAACATTAACATGCTCAGTGAATACCTAAGACGGAGAGAGTATGAGTATGTATGTTTCCCCAATATATTTCAGTTCAGAAACTACCTCTCTGCCCCCATTGGTACATCTAACTGAATTAATATTTTATAGAATATGCTTTGGGAAATTCTATGTAATGTATACATATCTGGATCATAGCTTTACACCTGACCAATAATAATATTTCACCATTTAGTTAACTAATTAACAATTCAACATTTATTGAGCACCTGCTATATTTCTGACTATTCTGAGTTTAGGAGGAAGATACAAAGATGGTCTTAATACTCTTTACAATTTATTTTGTTATATATTTTTAGTGCATAGACTAGTTCTGGGTACTACTGACCAAAAGCAATAATAAAACAAAGATATGCATTTCAATTTATAAACCAGCTAGTAAAGATAAGAAAACTCGTAATTAGGTGGTGAACACTGTAACTCATGGGTAAGCAGGGGCTAGATGTGTCCCTCCATTTCTCATCTTTTTCTTGTATTTCCCCTTCCACATTATCTTTCCCCTTTATTCCTGACTCTTTTTCTCCCTCAATTTATTGTCAAAATGCATGTATGTATATCATTTCACTGTCTCTTAAATTGATATTTCATTAAATATTATACTAAGTTAACCCGATTTTATTTACCTGGCATTTTGCCAATTTGGCTCTCAGCTTACTGAAGGCAAGGATTGTATTTATCACTTCCTTGCAACCTGCAGAAAATTTTATCTTCCACCAACTTGGCTCTAAGCTTATTGAAGGCAGGGATTGTATTTATCACTTCCTCACAACCTGCAGAAAGCTTTATCTTGCAGAAACTAGTTGTCCAATAGTTATTTGGTAATTTGATTTACTTGAATTGTCACTTCTGTCTGCCAGTAGTGATCATGACATTGAGCACTGCTAATCCCATTGGTGGCCCCCAGAGTAAAGGGAGGTAAACGTTGCTGCACTAACACAAGAGAGTGGGACACAGCTCCCATTGGGGAGGACGTTTTAAGTGCATTTCAAAATTGGCAACCTGGCTGGAGAGAAGGTATTCTTTGAGCTTGGGCTGAGATGATATATTTGAACATATAAGCTTCTCTCTATTTTTCAAGCATCTGTATCAAAGATTTTACCATAATTTAAATCTGATTCAGGTGGTGGAACATCTGGAAATCATGATGGCATTTACTGAAAATCATAAAATGTTGACATATAAAGCTAAAATTGTGTAATCTACCATTTTGTGCTAAATCAGATGCCATCTTATGCTGGATTCTCCTATAGATGAAGAGTGGCAGGTGCCAAATATATATGAAAACTATGAGAGAAATAGTTTAAAGAAATTTGATTTTTTCAAATTAACGAATTGGGAAAAGTCTGCATTATTCGATTTTGGTTGCGAAACCTCTAAATACGTCTATCAGAACTATTGTTTAAATAGCCTAAATGTGTACCCAACTGAAATTTGACTTTTTAGTCTAGAGCAACTTTACAATATTATATTTCATAGGCTGAAAGATGGAAGTACTAGTCTGGATGAAATTATTCCCCCTTTTTTTAACTAAAAAAATAAAAAGTAAAATTGGTTACAGCCCTGTTACTGCAGTTAGAGAATTAGAAGAATTTGGGTTAGTTTGACTCTTTTGTTTTGCACATTTCTAATCCATCTCGGTATCTTGAGAAAAAAAAATGAGTTATAAGGAGAACATCTGTTGCTATTCATGTCATTTTTAATTTACATCAGGCTCCATAGTAGTTTAAGAGGGCCTCTCTCCCTCTCCTTGAAAAATTGTAGCCTTTAACCAAAATTCTAAGGAATTTGCATTGCCTGCTTCATTAAAATTATTAAGACAAACATAGTGTTCCCCTCACCTTTCCCTATGTCTCTCAATAAAACTCTGTTCTCTTCTGTCATGCCTCCCCCATCCTTCCTCCTCTTCTCCAAAGCCCCTCCATATGTGCTGTACATTTTCTCCTTTCCAGTTTACTTAGGTTTATATTTCCATACCCATCTCTCGCTCCCCAACCCCATTTTAAATTTCTTTTTTTCGTCTCTCTGCTTTCAAACACGATAGCTTTGGAATTGAATAAATACACACTTAGTCAAAAAAAAAACTTTTCCCCTTTTATTAACAAACATCTATTGAGCAGCTACGAGTGCCAGGCACTATTCTACATATTGAGGACAGGGTGGGGGAAGAAGACAGGTGAGGTTCCTGCTTGGGTGGAGCATATATTCTAGCATAAAAGGTAGGGGAGGATAGATAGACAATTAAAAAAAAAAATCAAGTAAATTTAAGTGTTATGTAGGGTTACCAGATTTAGCAAATAAAAATACTGCCTGTCCACATAAATTTGAATATCAGAAAAACAAATTTTTTTTTAAACATAAACGTGTTTGGGATTGGGCTGTGCAATATTTTGGCTTAAATTAAAATGTGATAGAGATTGACTAGGGCAATTGGAGGTGGTTTTGCAGCTGCTCTTTCCCCAAAGACATCTATGTCCAGCTTACACCCACGTGCCGGTGTTCATGTTATTCCCTTGTGGACAATCTCTCACTCCTGCTCTCTCATCTCAGCTGATCTAGATTTTGCTACTTCTCTGGTTCCATCTTCTTTAAACATTTTCTTGCCATGATGCCAACTCATATCGCTCTCTTCTTTTATAAATCACCTTTACAGTTACTATCCACATACACAGTTAACATAATACATGGTTCTAGTGTAATGTCTCTATCCTAGAATCGATCTGTAGCGCTCTGCTATCATATGCATAAATTCTCATAGGTGTGCGTTTCTTGTGTCTCCAATTTCTAAGTGCAGGAGTGTAGAGCAAAGGCTCTGGAGTCAAGCAGTCTAGGGTTGAAATCCTGTTTCTGCTATTTGTTGGTTAGGGGACCTCACACAGGTTACTTACTGCGACTCAGTTTCCTCATTTGCAAAAAGGGAAAATAATAGCATCTGTCTCAGAGTTCTTATAAATATTAAATATGATTATATACACAGAATACTCGTACAATGCATATTAGTTCTCTTCCTTCTCCTCCTCATCCTCATTATTATTATTATTACTATATGCATACAATTTCTGGCATAATGCAGAATTGGGCAAGAATATTAACCAATACAAAACTTCAGTATTAAGCGATCATTGAAATGAACAATGGCATCTATAGTTTTGCTAATTTCTTGTATATGTGTCTGGCCCTCTTTTTGGTCACAACGAGCAGTCAGGAGCAATTTGCCTTGTATTGTTTTAGCAGAAAACGAATTTATAGATTGCAGTAACTGGGAAATGAAAAAAAAGGGAACATATTTAAAAGTACTACCCTCCTCCCAAAAAGCCCCCCAAAACTATAATATTTGAATTGAATACTATGCATCCCTATTTTCTCTCATCTCCTTTGAAAAGTACATATCCAGAGGGCAGAATCAGTTTCTTTTGTAAGTGGTCATTCTCTTAAATGCAAAAGCTTTGGGTCACTGGTAAAAGTATTTAGTGGCAATCATGCTGATGGCCTCCTGATGATCTGTCCAAAAAATTGGATTCTATAGTAGGTTTCCATACCTGCCATTCAGCAGGAAATTACTCATTTTATATTATGCTTTTGTAACTGATGTTTTTGGTATTACATTATTTGTTGTAGCTATGTCTGTAGCCAACTTTGTAAATTGAATTCTACAACATACCTTCTAGTTTTATGAGGAATAAAAACTTTTGGGTTGAAATGGTGTGTGTTTGGTCTTGCCAAAAGAATATGGGGGAAGCCTAGTATAAAATAATATGCCCTATCTGCATGAGAGATTAGTGAAACTGTAAAAATCATTATTGCTATAAATCTATAGTATACTTACGTTATTGTAAGTCTATAGTACACTTTTTGGATATGAGAATCAAGAAAAAATACCTCTGAAGTAGCCCCCTAAACTATAGTTTAGCTGAAGATGAAAACTCCATTAGAATCAAAGCCAAAAAATATTCTGGATATGGTATTTATTATTTGGAAAAAATTAATCTTTAGATAAGTAATAACATGTTATAATTAAAATGACTGTAAGACCATGGATAGAAAAGGAGATTATAATAAGCCCCTCTCTCTCTACCCTCAAAACATGGCTTTAAAAATTCCCTCCTTTTCTTAAATTATGTGAACACTCTAAATTGCATCCAGAAACAAAATGGTTTTTGGAGAGGTCTGTTAAGACTGGTTTCACCAAAAAAAAAAAAAAAACAAGGAATTTGAGTTCAAATGGCTATAAAATGTGTGATTTATTTTTTGCAACAAAAATACAATAAAATTGGAACTTCCTTTATTCCTATACTCAGTTTAGGGATTTAATTACTATGTGTGATTGAATCTTATCTTTTAATTTCTATAAATTGAATTATATTTTTCTATCGCCTTCCATATTCAAGATGCCTTGTAACTTATTTTCAATTGATAGTAATTCTTTACCATTTATTTCCATTCCTTTCATTTTAAACCCCAAATCATAATGAGATTTAGGGACAAAATATACTTGTCAGCAATGTTTTACATAATGCGATATTTGGGTTTATTCCATTTTTATATAATTTCCCCAGTTCTATTTTGAGTGATAGGCATCTATGTTCAGTGATGCTAAGAGAAGGAAAAAGCCTTACTTTCTCTAAATCTCTCTCCAAAATGCCTAGATATGGCATCGTGTGCTCCTCCTTTCCTAGGTGAAATTCTGGCTATTAGAATAATTAGAGGGATAAACAAAGGCCTCAGGAACAATGACATTCCCTCAAGAAAACTGATATGCATGACCTCAGGGCAGAGAGAGTGTGTGTGTGTGTGTGTGTGGGGGAGGGGTTTAGGGAGAGAAGTTTCCTGACCTCAGGGCAGAGAGTGTGTGTGTGTGTGTGTGTGTGTGTGTGTGTGTGTGTGTGTGGTGTGGGTTAGGGAGAGAAGTTTCCTGAAAATCCCCCTTGATCTCCATAAGGACTCGCTACTTTTTTTCAGACCAACTAACTGTTGGCCAGGAATGCATACCTAACCTAATGGATTTAGGATTTAGGAAACTCTTAAATGAGGTAGACACAGAAGGAGTAGCGGAATGTTGGGTAAGAAAAGTATAGCAGGCACAAAAGAGGAAAAAAAGAAAGGAAAAGTTCTGATTTCATACTTCCTATGTATGAAAAAAGAGGAAACTGAGGCTCAGAGAAGCTAAATAATTTGGCTAAAGTGCTGCAAACTGGCAATGGGCAGACAAATTTGAACCTGGCTTGGACGACACCAGGCAGGCTCTTAATAGTTTCTGAACCAGACCAAAAATAATCTCCATGATATCTGCTACTTGAAAAAAAGGCTATACTTAAGAGTTAATTTACAATTTATTTGAAATTCGTCAGCTCCAACTGCCTTGGGATGGAAAGCTCCATTTCCTCGGCCCGGAGGCCCCCTGAGCGAGCGCTGGCTGGTCTTTGCACTAAGTCTTGAGCAGCCTGCAGTGACCTGCCCTTGAAGTGCTGGTTTACAACAACCTTTGCCCAAGCACTCTCCAGCTCTTTGTACATCTTTAATAGTTTCCTTGACGGACTATGAAGAACTGCCAGATGACAGTTCTATTTCATTTTTGTCACTGCCTGGTGCTCCTTTTTTCTCTCGGGCTTTTTCTCAAGGGCATGATTCTATAAGTCAATGTGGCAATGTTCACGATGGGTATTGCTCTTTCAACCACTGTATATCGATGCAGTGCGAGCAAGTCACGGACATGTCAAGATTTCAGGCCTTCAAAAAAGTAATCAAGGAGTATTTTATAAACTCTAATGTCCTTTCCATTGAAAGCAAATTGAAACTGGGGATTGGGATCTGATATTAAGGGTTTACTTTAAAACACTGCTGCCAGAGGCATAAAAAAGCCCCTTTGATTAATGTACCATAGGATTTTGTTCACTTGGAAAAAGCACAAGTGATGTGCTTTTGTTCCCCAAGTTTTAAATAAAACATTTGTCACTCTTGCGCAGTGTTTATTACTAATTGCACAATTATTTTATTATATGGCACCAGAAAAACATGATTTGAGGTTCCTTCTGCATATTCTATGTTTTAAGTAAATAATCACTTCAGTCAAAAATTATTTATTAAATTACATGATTCTTTGCTAAACATAATGGAGACGTCAAGGCTTCTTTTTATTAGTGCTGCATAGTGAAATAATTGAGGAATTAGTAATAAATTTTTCCTCTCGTAATGTAGAATAAATAAAAAACAATTACTAGGGTTTTCTTTAAGAACGTGGGATTCTTAAAGTTATCTCTCATAAAATTATGCTGATGAATGTCACATGTTTCTTCAGCAAAAACAAAATGAAATGGCTTTTTCTTGTCATCTCTGCAGAATCAGTATAGCTATTGTACGCTGCATGGATGTGCAGATTTCTTTATATATTATTTCTGTTGATTATCTCAGTATGGAGAAGCCAGATTAGTTTCAAATATTAGTACCTTGCATTTGAAAGCACTTTCACAATGGTCACTAACTTTCACGTTGTCAAATTTCAGCTTTTATACTAAGAGTAGGAAATATCTTTTATGACTTTATGATCAATAAATGCTTAATATGGTACCTACTGACAGGCATCCTCTCAGGCACTATGAAGGAGAGACATGAAGGCAGAAGAGATATGGACCTTGCTTTCAAGGAGCTCACCATTCAGCAAGGGGAAAAATGGATGTACATAGATTATTAGAGATCCCACTAAAAAGTAGACATTGGCAAAGTGATATGGATTTGCAGAAGGAAGAATCCTTATGTCTTGGGAGGGAGACATGTGGGGGCCACGACAGGGAAAATATCAAAGAATTGACACGTGAGCTTGAAGGATGGGTATTATTAGAAACAGCTAACATTTATTGAACTCTTATGTTGCCGGACACTCTCTGATTCTAAAGTCCATTTTCTTAACCACTAAACCGTAGGACATGGGTATGGAGGGACGCAGGGAATGGATATTCTCGGCAGAGGAAGCCACGTGCAAAGGCACAAAGGGAACTGGATTCTCTCTTCTAATCATTTGTAGATAGTAACTTAGGCACTGGTGCATACAGAAGATACAGCCACACTTAGATCCTGAGAGTAAAGTCTAGTTAGTGCACTTTCAGCGTGTAATGAGTGCCAACAGCAATACGTGCCCTAAAAATAATTAGATACAACTACGCTTCACTGTGGAATGTTAACAAATCATGTATTTATTAACAAAATGTAGCTCTCTCTTCTTCCAACTGTGAAATTCCAGTATTAAGCACCAAATATACTATAGAAATAGAATCATAAGGAGAACAGTCAGGGCCCTTCTTAGTTTGGCCTCAATTTTTCTCTCCGTCTTATTTTCCTCTTCACACACCTATGCTCCAGCCAGTAAAGTCACTGTTTCCCGCATGTGCCCACTCCTATCACACAACCCACTGCTCTGTGTGTCTTTTGGCCTCTAGGACTGGCTCAGCCTAGAGAGGCTTCCCTGTGGTGACTAGAGCTCTTGGAACCACATTAGGTTTTGTGGCTGTTGAATGGCCTGTATCCTGGTCTTCTGGAGGATAAGCACACACCACATCTTTTGTGGTGCTTACATGTCTATTACATTTAGGAGATTACTTACTGGCCCAGAACTGATTTGGAAATGTTGTGGGCTTACAAGTCAACTGTCAGTTCTGCTCCTCGGCTTCTTTCAAGGGCCAAACTCCTCTAGTTTATGTTAGAGGATAGGATCCTTTATTTTACCCACCTTGGAGCTGTTCCCTTTCCAGTATTCTGCACCAATTCCCTCACCATCCCTGGTTCTACAGGGGTCACCGTTCACTTTCCTGGTTTTCACCGGCTTTCCATTTTCTAACTGGAAAATTCTGGGAAAGTACTTCCTTCTTCATATTGCTACCATGTGGTCCATCGCCCACTACTTAAGAAAGTCCTCTAGGCCAATCAACTCCTGTGAATTTACCCAGGAGAAATCAAAACCTATGTTTATACAAACACTTGTAGCAAATGTTTGTAGCAGCATTATTAAGAAATTGTCAACTGTTTTCCTAAGTGGCTTCATCATTTTGCTTTTCCACCAGCCACGCATGTGAGTTCATCGTCAACACTTAGCAGTGTCAGTATTTGTAATTTTAGTTCTTCTGTTAGGTGTGTAGTGGTGTCACGTTAGCTTTAGTTTGAATTTCCCTAATGATTAGTGATGTTGGGTATATTTTCATGTGCTTATCTGGCATCCATATATCTTATTTAGTCAAATTCTATTCATTTTTTTGCCTATTTTTAATTAGATTGTTTGTCTTGTTATTGATGGTTACTTCCAGTTTTTGTTAATTGTAAACAAATCTGCTACGGGATTTTGTGTGAATGTAATTTTCAATTCACATCTAGGAGCATAATTCCTGAGTTGTATGGTAACTATATGTTTAACTTTATAAAAAACTGACAAATTGTCTTTCAAAGTGGCTGTACCATTTTGCATTTCTACCAGTAATGTATGAGAGTTCCTGTTGGAATTTGAATTGAATTGCATTGAATCTATACATCAGTTTGGGGAGAGTTGACATACTAACAATATTGAGTCTTCTAATCCATAAGAATGATGTATCTCGACACATTAATCCTTGTTAATTTTTCTCAGCAATATTTTGTAGTTTTCAGTGTACACGTCTTGTACATCTTTTATAAAATTTATCCCAAAGTAATTCATATTTTTTCTGATACTGTAAATGGTATTTTTAAATCGAAATTTCCTGTTGTTTGTTGCTAGTATATATAAATAAAATTGATATTGACTAGAATATTCTACGTAAGCAATCGTTTGTCTGCAAAGAAAGTTTTCTTTCTTTCTTTCTAATCTATCTGCTTTTTATTTCTTTCTTCTTTCGTTATTGGCGAGTACCTTCAGTATACTGTGAATAGAAGTGGTGAGAGGGGGAATCCTTTCCTTGTTCTTGATCTTACAAGGTCTTTCACCAATAAGTATGATGCTATTTGTGGGTTTTCAAATAGGCCTTTTAACAAATCGAAGAAGTCTTTTTTTATTACTAATTTGCTGAGCATTTTTATCAAGAATGGGTGTGGATTTTTGTGAAATGTTTTTCCTGCATATATTGAGATGATTACATAATTTTTCTTTTAGTCTGTTAACATGGTGAATTATACTGATTGCTTTTCAAATGTTTAACCACCTTGTATTGCTGGAATAAACTCCACTTAGTCATGATGTGTTATCTTTTCATGTATTGCCAGATTCAATTTGCTAATATTCATGAGGAATATTGCTCTCTAGTTTTCTTTTCTCTTTTTTAATTTCTTTTCCTTTCTATATTTTTCTTTTTCTTTCTGATATCTTTGTCCAGTTTGGTATCACTTCAGTTCTGGCCTCATAGAATGAGACAGAATGTGTTCTCTTCTCTTATTTTTTGGAAGAGTTTATGTAGAGGCGGTGTTATTTCTTCCTTAAAAGTTTGGCAGAATCCATCAGTGAAGCCCTGTGGGCTTGGAGTATTCTTTGTGGGAAAGTTTTAAACTATAAATTCATTTTATCTAAAACATATTTGGGATTGTTTAGGTTATCTTTTTCTTCTTGAGTGAGCTTTGTAAGTTTGTGGCTTTCAACAAATTTATTTTAAGTTAAATTTATTGGCAAAAGTTGTTTAAAATATTTTCTTATCATTTTAATATCTGTAGCATCTGTAGTTATGATCCATATAGCATTTCAGATATTGGTAATTAATTTTTCTCTGTTTTTTTTTCTGATTAGTTTCACTTGAGGCTTATCATTTTATTGGTTTTTTCAGAAAGACAGCTTATGCATTCATTGATCTCTCTCTCTCTGTTTATTTCATTAATGTCTGCTCTTACCTTTATTACTTCCTTCCTTTGGCTTACTTTGGCATTTTCTTTCTCTAGTTTCCTAAGGTGGAAGCTTAGATTTGATTTTGAGATCTTTCTTTTCTTCTATTATTAGAGTTTTATGCTACATATTTCCCTTTCAGCACTGTTTGGCTGCATCCTTCACATTTAATATGTTGTGTTTTCATTTTCCTTTAATTAAAAATAATTTTCCTTGTGATTTTTTCTTTGACCCGTGGGTTATATAGAAATGTGCTGTATAATTTCCAAACATTTGGGGGATTTTCCAGATATCTTTCTATTATTGATTTCTGCTATGGTTATATTGTAGTCAGCGAATACACATTGTAAAATTTCAATCACTTTGTATTTACTGAGATTGTTTTATAGTTCAGAACACGGCTTATCTTAGTAAATGTTCCATGTACATTTGAAAAAATATATATTTTGTTATTTTTGAGTGGAGTATTCTACAAATGTCAATTAGGTCAAGTTGGTAAACAGTGTTGTTCGAGTCTTCTTACTGATTTCCTGTCTATTTGTTCTTTCAATTATTGAGAAGGGGATTTTGAAATCTCCAACTATGCTTGTGAATTTGTTTATTTCTCTTTCTTTTAAATTTTATTTATTTGTTTTTCCCCCAAAGCTCCAGGAGATAGTTGTATGTCATAGCTGCACATCCTTCTAGTTGCTGTGTGTGGGACACGGCCTCAGCATGGCCAGAGAAGCAGTGCGTCGGTGCACACCCGGGACCCGAACCCGGGTCGCCAGCAGCGGAGTGCGCGCACTTAACCACTAAGCCACGGGGCTGGCCCTGTTTATTTCTCTTTTCAGTTCTGTATTTTTCTTCCTATATTTTGAAGTTCTGTTTTTAGGTGCAGATACATTTAGGATTGTTATGTTTTACTGATCTATTGGCCTCTTTGTCATTGTGCTATATCCCTTTTTATCCTGGTAATATTCCTTACTCTGAAATCTATTTTGTCTGATCTTAATATAGCGATTCCAACTTTCTTTTTATTAGATTTAGCATGATATGTCTCTTTCCATTTTTTGACTGTTAACTTCTCTGTGGTTTATATTTAAAGTACTTTTCTCATAGACAGTATATAGCTGAGTCTTGGTTTTTTAATTCATCTGACAATTGGCTCTCTAATTGGAGAATTTAGACTATTTACATTTAATGTGATTATCACTACATTATGGTTGAGTTTAAATGTGCTATCTTGCCATTCGTTTTCTCTTTGTCCCATCCTTTTCTTCCTTTTCCTCTTTTTTTCTTGGCTTTGTTTTGTATTAATTAATTTTTATTATTCCATTTCCTCTCCGTTATTGGTTTAGTATCTCTACCTCTTTTTTTAGTTGGTTGCTCCTCATTTCATGGGTTAAATAAACTGAGCCTTACAATGGTAACCACTTGTCCAAAATTGCATAATAGTTAAGCCAAAGCCCTTACATTTTCAAGCCTTTATCACCTCTGACACCATATTTTTCTACCCTCTCTGTCACTCACTCTGCCTCAACCACACTGGCATCTCTGTTGCTCCTCAGATGTGCAAGACAGAGTCCCAACCAAGGGGTCATTGGCACTGACTATTTGTTCTGTCTGGAAGTCTCTTTTCCTAGATACCCACATGTCTATCTCACCTACTGCAAGTCTTTCCTCTAATGTCACTGTTCAATGACGCCTACCCCAACTATACTATTTTAAATTTTATCCTCCTCCCCAATCTTCACTGCCAATACTTCTCACCCTGCTTTATTATTTTTAAAAATAGTATATGCAGTTTTCTTGGGTAGTACGTTTATTGTTTATATCTTTTTCTCCTCCAATAGGATGTAAGCTCTATGAGATCAGGAATTTTGTCTGTTTTGTTCAATGATGTATTCTAACACTTAGAATAGTGCCTGGCACCACTATACATAGTAGGCATTTAATAAATATTTGTTGAATGAATGAATGCATTGGCAAGTGGAAAACACAAGAAGTAAATTTATTTATTATAATGAAATACAGCTAGGTAAAAATGCTTGCAACAACTGTGCATGCCATGGAATTAAAAATGCATTTTATTCTTAAAATGAAAAAAAATTTTATTCTTTAATTGTTAAAACTCTGTAAAACAAATACAATTTCGAGGAAGTCAAGTTATTTCATGTAGTAAGAGACCACGTAAAGAGGGAAATAATTAGGAGACAGCAGAATAGGAGGCTGCCTCTCTGGTATGATTCAAGGGGTTTTGAGCAAAATACTATTCTAAGCATTTTACCTTTCCTCTGTCTTCATAATCTGACAGAGTCTAAAATTCTACTGTTAGAGAGATGCACCTTTAAATTTTATGAGATTTTATTTTATTTTTTTAGTCTTTAGGCATGGCTATGAAAATGCAAATACTCCTGAAAGGGGAGGGAATATACTTTAATCTAGTATAAATTTATACTTTGGAGAGGATCCATTGACATCATGTCAAAGCAAGTGCTTCTAAGAATCGAGCCTGTGTGCTGACAGATAGCTCCTTCCCCTGAATAACTTGACCAGCTTCATAATTCAGGCTGACGCCAACACTTTATTGGCCAGTGTAGCCACCATGTGCATACTATTGTGTGCACATCCTGATGAGAAGGAGATTCAGAGGGGCTTATTGGTGGACAGATTCTTTTTCAGGGTATTAAAAACCAGATCCTTTTATAATCTAAGCTTCATCTTTGGTAGATGAGTTTAGTATTTATTTTAAAAATTTAAACTTAGACAGTGGTTTTGGTTAATCCACAAAATTTTAAAATAAGATGGACCTTGATAGGCAATGGCAGAAACAAGGTTGTGTGCCTGTTTTCTATTCACAGTGCAATGAAAGCTTTAAAGCCAGGGATCCTCATGAGTTTGTTAATTTCTTACTTGTCCAAAGAGACATCAAGAAGTGATGGAGGGAAATGTTAGCAATTGTAACCTATCTAGAAGAGAACATATGCGAAGGTAGGGTGAGGTGTAGTGAATTCAGAGGTGAGATTATGTCTATGTGGCTCATTCATAGTTATGGGAATTTGCATGATTCTCTTACATTTGTCAAGTGATCTGAAAATAAAGCTTTGGCACTTTTTCCCCTGCTGTGTGGCCCTGATTATAAGTGAATGGTCAACAGACAATTTCTTCAACAACTCAGAATTTCTTAAAAGGATCTATCTGAAAGATGAGAAAAGAATGAATGCCAAGGCATGGGAGGAATTATTTTTTAAAAGCAGATAATTCAATTACTCTTCCAATGAAATATTCTATCATTTTTATTCACATCTCTCATCTCTTCCCATACTTTTCCAGAGCCTCTCTCAGCCTTAGTAGTATTGGATGCCTGCTTATATCTTAAGGGTCTTTAGCTCTTCAAAAGTTCACTATTGAAATGTAAGCGACCCTGAAAGGACTGTGCAGCGAGCCTTCAGAAGTGGATTGGATAAAATCACCTTGAAAGCAATATAGGGCTTTTAGTACAGGAGGCAATACTGTTCACTCTTCCTTTGTACGGTAAAGGAAAAAATCATTTAGGTTTGTTCTTTTTTCTACCTCATATTCTGACTCTTACTTTGTTCTATGGTTGACTCTTACAAGCAAAATAAGAGACTAGTAATCTGGCTAATCCATGGTTTAGCAACTCTCTTTAGATTATGAATTATTCAGGTTAATACTTATAGTCAACATTCTATTTAAATCTCTAATAATTTATCTGATTTCTGTTTGACCACAGAGATCCCTGCTAATTTAGCGTTTGTCATGTAGACAATCATAGTTGACATTTATGCAGTGCTTCCCATGAGGTAGGAACCGTGCCACATACTTTTTCTAAAATAAACTTTTAATTTTAGAGTAGTTTTAGGTTTACAGAAAGATTAAGATAATACAGAGAGTTCTCCTACATCCCACATCCAATTCTCTCTATTACTAATTAATAATAGGTATATTATAATGGTGCATTTGGTACATATACATTAATATGGTACATTTGTCACAATTAATGAGCCAATATTGATACATTATTAACTAAAATCCATCATTTATTCGGATTTCATTAGATTTTACCTAATGTCCTTTTTCTGTCCTAGGATCCTATCTTGAATACCATATTGCATTTAGTTGTCATGTCTCCTTAGGCTCCTCTTGGCTGTGATAATTTCTTAGACTCCCTTTGTTTTTGGTGGTCTTAGCAGTTTTAAGGGAGTATGGTCTGGTATAGATTGTAGAATGTTCTTTTATTGCTATTTGCCTGATGTTTTCCATGGTTAGACTGGGGTTATAGGTGTTGGGAGGAAGACAGTAGTGGTAAAGTGTCATTTTCAACATATCATATCAAGGGTACCTACTATTAAAATGACATCACTGTTGATGTTAACCTTAACCTTAACCACGTGGCTGAGGTAATGTGTGTCAGTTGTGTCAACTGTAAAGTCACAATTTCCCTCCTTCTTCAACCCCTTCCATAGTGTATTCTTTGGAAGGAAGTCACTATGTGCAACCCACACTTAAGAAGTGGTGAGCTATGTTCTATCTTCTTGAGGGTGAAGCACCTACATAAATCATTTAGGACTTTTGTACATGGGGAGTTTGTCTATTCTCCCCAACTTATTTATTTATTCAATCATTTGTTATAACAATATGTACTCATGGATATTTGCTTTATACTTTGGATTATAATCTAACACTACTTTATTTTTTTTCTTGCTTAAATTGCTCCAGCTTTGGCAATTGGAAGATCTATTGGTTAGCTCCTATGGCCCTTTAACATGCACTGAATATTGTATGTTTCTTTTCTTTTTTCTTTTTGAGCACTTTCTTACTTTCTGGCAACGCAAGATGTTTCAGGCTCATCTTGTATATTTCTTGCCCTAGTCCTAGACTCAGCCATTTCTCCAGGATCCCTGGTTCCTTTTATTGGAGAATTAGAAACCAAAATCTGGGTGCTAGGTGTGCTCATTGCTACTGGGGGGTGTAGTTATTTTTAGCCCTCTTAGCTGACAGAGCAAGGAAACATATGCATATACTAACCTTTGTATATACACATATTTATAAGTATTTTTACATGTAACCATCAGTATCTATATTAAGCTAAACATGAATTCATACCAATGTCTTTAATTCTAATACATTACATTTTGGATCATTCTAGCCTCAACCTTCACTTACCTGTAGTGGTTGCAGAATTGTTAACCCATGACTCTATGAGAAACAATAATCAATTCAAGTACTGTGCTTATGTGCTGTTTCTGTTGCCTTAGTCATGCAGACTCTACTCATTTCCACAGTTACATAGGTAAGCACCTTTTCCCCCTTCAGTGAGGTTGTTTCATATTTTTGTAATATAGTTAGATTATTTTGTCATATTCTACATTCCATTCTGAGAACCTCCAACCTCCTAAATGATTTTTTAAAATTTTTTATGTATTAGGGTTCACTTTTATGCTACAAAATTCTAAGGGTTTTGACAAACATGTCATGGTATATATCCACCAATTCAGTATCATACAGAATAGTTTGATTGCCCTAAAAAAAATCCCCTATGCCTCACCTACTAACACCGCTGCCCTGAATCCCTGATGACCACTGATCTGTTTAAATCTCTATAGTTTTACATTGTACAGAATATCATATAATTGGGATCATTTAGCCTTTGCAGATTGCATATACTTAGCAATATATGTTTACATAACCCACGTCTTTTTGTGGTTTGATATCTCATTCTTCTTTTTTTTTGTGTGTGTGTGGAATAGTATTCCATTGTATGGATATGCCGCAGTTTGTTTATCTATTTACCTCTGAAGGATATCTTGGTTGCTTCCAGTTTTGGGAGATTATGAATAAAGCTTCTATAAGCATTTATAGTGAGGTTTATGTGTGGACATAGTTTTCAAATCGGTTGGGTAAATATATACGAGTATGATTGCTGGATTCTATGGTAAACCTATGGTTAGCTTTGTAAGAACCTGCCAAGCTCTCTTCCAAAGTGACTGTAGCTTTTGCATTCCCATAAGCCTTGTAATTTTTGTTGAAAGCTGAACATGTCGTATTTAGTAAGAGGAACTGAGGTAAACAGGACTTTAGTGTGAGAATTTATGTTAATTTGTCTAGTAGTTGGACTGTGTTTAATGTTTGCTGTAGCTATAGGTTTCAGAGGTTTCAGATTTCTCCAGTGTCCTAGATTTTGTCTCCTTTCTTGACTTTAGGCTTCCCTAAATACTCCCCCTCAGAGAAAGTCTGCATCGTGCAGCTTTTTAGCTGTAATCTAGTACTATTGTTTACTGATAAATGCCCTGTTGACGTGGTGCTCAAGTACGGGGGAAGGGAGTGTTCTATAATCTTGTGATTAAATCTCAGTCTTTTAGTGGGTCTGTGTCTCTGGGCTGTGACCTTTAGAAGTATTTCTCCATAGTATAGCTTTCTCTCTCTCCCCTCATTTTTTTCCATGGCTGCAGCATCCCTAACCTATTTCCTTGAAGCCCTAACCCCTGTAGACTTTTTTGTTTTTTTTTTTGATCTCAGATAAGACAGGAAAGCTATTGAGGGCTGGTATTGGAGGAATTTTCCCCCAGCTGAGATAAGTCTCTGGTAAAGTCTTCTCTCCTGGAGGGTAGGCCTTTGCTATGGAGAAGGTCTGGACATATTACACAATGGTTACTATCCCTTAACCCCTGCCAAAATCAGAACCATGAACTATGGAATCTTTCTCTGAATTTGACCATGAGAACATTGTGAGATCCCTGAAGGTAAAGCACATGAGAGTGTGGGAGCTTCCTCAGACTCCAGTCCCCAAGAGTTTCATACTGTCATGTTGGTCCAAACTCAGCCTTCAATAATTTGTCAAAATTAGCATTTAAGTCTCTTACTAGTTTATGGATCCAGATGCTTCTGTTCCAGGTAAGCAGATCTTGACTGTGTCTCCCTAGGTGTACCTGTCTCTCTAGATTGTGGGTACTGGTTTGCCTTGTGGCCTCTGTTCTGGGATCAAAAGTGTTCTTGATTTTCAGTTTGTCCAGATTTTTCTTGTTATAAGGATGGGAGTAAGAACTTCTAACCTCTTTCCAAGTTGAAGCTAAAACTAGAAGTCTACCATGCCAGGATCTTTACATGCATTATTGTATTTAATTTTCTCGACAAGCCAATTGAATAGTTACTATTATTGCCCCCATTTTATATATAAGAAAAATTGATTGACCCACTGAATCTTAAATTTTGTAAATGAGGTAAAAACTAAGATCAAAATGATTTGAAATGTTAAGGAAGGGAAGATACTTTCTCAGGAAAATGCAGCTTCTCAAAGTGTTACCTACAGGTGGTTTTGCCAAAATATGGTTGATCATCATCTTATAGCTAATGGCTTCTTTTAAGAATCAGTGTTGAATGATTAAAAAGCAAGTTCTTTTTTTCTTAGTGGAGAATAGTTATAACACTAGGTGACTTTTCATTAATTCCTGCCTAGGATAAAACTCACGCATGTTCAGTTTGCTTTGTGACTTCATTTTCATGAATCTCTACACAAGCCTCTAGATTGAATTATGGGGAAAACTAGATTGTGATGAGGCCCTTCTAGTAATCCCAAATAATGAAATACCTTGGAATGGATTCAACATGTACCAAAAATGTCAAATTCCATAGCTGATTGTATTTCAGGGAGCTTAATGTATGGCAATAGCAATTTTTCTATATTTGAATACACCTTTTTCACTTTATCAGAGGCAATACAAAAGTACATATTCATAGAATAAAATCAAAACTGTTACATTTCTGTTCATTCTTTTCTGTAAGTATATAGCCATTGAAAGATGGATTGAAGAGGTTAAGTGATGTTCTCACAGATTCGCTATGATGTGTAAGATAAAAGAGAACCATTAAATTGTATATCTTGTTTATGAGGAAACAGAAGTGGGCCCTATGGATTGTCAAATATTGTGTGAAATATAACTGAGCCTTGTAATGTGTTTTTTGCTAATCATTCAATTGTTTGTTTGAGCCTCAGCAGTAAGATAGTTTGCTCAGTAGCGGCTCAGTGGTTTATTTGTTTTCATGGCATTTGGGGGACTGTTTTCATAATTAATGTTTAAATTATGCCAATGAGTGGTTCATGCACTCTCCTTAGAGAAGATCCTCAGTCACGTTACACAGACCCCTGGCAGCATGCCAAGCCTGGGAAAGTTCATAGAATACAAGAAGCATTGAAGAACCTGGAGGAAGACAGAAAAATACAGGTGTGCTGTTGTGTTCAGGTGATGAAAGTGAGGCTATTTCGTGTTCAGTTCTCTGAAGTGACCTGTCGGACAGCGGACAGTTGATTCCTACGTGGGCTGGGATGTAGCCTTCGGGTAGAGACGGTATTACCCTCTATTCCACAGTGGCTTTGAGCAGAGCCACTAAGTATAGTTTCTGGGTATGAATTCAGTGAAAACTATACCTTGCAAGTATAGTTGCTAAGTGTAGTTACCAAGAAGGAATTTCTGTTGCTGATCTCTGCAAATCTACAGCCTGTGTCAAGGGATATTTTAAAATAAAAAAATGGGAAGCACCATTAGAGGAAGAAAAAAATCACTTCTCTTCCTTAGAAAAAAGTAACACATTCAGATATGCAAACAGAGGATCCAGAGCAAAAAGTGTAGATTACAATCCTAAAACAGAGAAATATTTCACATTCCTTATTGCAGGGATTCTTAATCTGAGATTTGTGCTAGGTGGGAGGAAAGGGAAAATTTTCACAAACTTCTTGCAGTTATTGGAAAAATTGGCCTTGTAGGTCCTTTTTTGTTTGTTTTTTGTTTTTGCTGAGGTAGAGTTGCCCTGAGCTAACATCTGTTGTCAATCTTCTTTTTTTTTTTGCTTGAGGAAGATTAGTCCTGAGCTAACATCTGTGCCAGTCTTCCTCTATTTTGTATGTGGATCTCCACCACAGCATGGCTGATGAGTGGTGTAGGTCCACATCTGGGATTTGAACCCGTGAACCCAGGCTGCTGAAGCAGAGCTCACTGAACTTAACCACTAGGGTAAGTTCTATTAACCAAAAAGTATAAGAAAGACTAATAAACAGTGACTTAGTTATATCTTTGAGTAGATAATAAAAAAAAATGTGTTTATATTGCTTAAACTGAAAGATGGCTGAAATATCACTTTGGAGGGAGGTAAACTTAGATTTGAACTACAGCTCTATTGCTTCAAATGACTTTGGGTAAATTACAGTTCTTCTTTGTAAAAGATGGAAGCACTGTGATACCTACTTCACTGATCTATTGTAATTTTCTAGATAAGGAATATAAATGTGATTATAAAACACCTAGGAGACTGCCTTGCAGATAGTGGGTAATCAATAAATGTTATTTCCAAGGCAGGATTTGAGAGTTGTTATGATATCTATAATTTACTTTAAAATACTTCTGCAAAAAAAACAATGTATGTGATATATGTGGGTACTGCTTAATTTGAGTCATATGCTGTGTACCGTCCTAATCAGAAAGTCAATTTTCAAGAGTGACCAGATGACGTCATACCAGAAGGTCCACACCCTACAATGTGCATACTACAAGTGCTTCGGTTAGATTTATTTTTGATTAGCACCAGAAGCCAGGATGAAAGCTAGAAATGAGTTTTCATGGGTGAAATTTGTGTCCATCAATTAGCATAATGGATTGTAGAAGGAGGCTTTCACTGGTGAAATGACTGGTATTCTTGGTATGTGGAATGGATGGAATATTTTAGAGATACTTTGCACACTTCCATAAACAGGAATTAAGAACCTAGTGGCCCTTTGTAGCCTGTACCCTCAAGGATGGTGCCTATGGCTTTATCCTGTATCTAGCTATTGGTGCTAATGTAGATTATTAGGGCCATGAAATCCTGCTTCTAGAATACGGACCCATCTGCCTCTAGTGAGTCTCTTGGCCAAGGCATGGTCGCCACACTTAAGCGGACAGAGAATTAGGGCTTCATTGAACTTACAGAACAGGCGCACAAACTGCTCTGTGCCTACTTGCTAGTAAAATTTACTTAGTAAATGTCAGCATATTTGGGAGATTTTGATCAGACACTTGCTCTTATTGAAGAAGCTATGGCTGTAATTGTATCTAGTGGCTATAATTGTATACTAAAAAGTCAAAATAGATGTGACTAAGTTGGCTTAGGCCAGTTTGCAGTAAGAGTCAAAGAGTAAAGCTTTCAGTCTGAACAAAGTAGGTAAGCCTGAGTCCATGCATTAATGAAAAAGGAAGGTAAAGACAGATCCACTGGGCAGATGACAAACAGGGAGGGCACGACTAACTGAGATCAAAGGAGATAAAAGGCCTCAAGTGAAGTCAAACAGGGGTCAGGAGGACCGAGGAATCTGAAAAGGCAGGGCAAAGCTAACAGGTAAACAGGCTACAAAAAAACTTTAATAGTCTAAGGTAGACCTTTGCTCCAGCCAGGGAGATGGATACAATTCCTATAGGGCAATACACATTACTAAGCACCCGTAGGTAGAGGTGAGTAAAGTAGATGAGAGACGGGCAGCTGTTGGGAGGCATCTCCCAACACAGGGAGATCCTAACAAGGGGTTTATGCTGTATCAACCCATCTGTCTATTCCTGTCACTCTTTTCTATCCTCCTTTAGAAGTTACTCGCTTTGAGGATGTGGAGCAACTAGAACCCTCATACATGGCTGGTGGGAATGTACGATGGTAAACCACTTTGGAAAACAGTTTGGCCATTTCCTACAAAATTAAAGACACATTCACTATATGATCCAACAATCTCACTGCTAGGCATTTACTCAAGAGAAATGAAAGCATAGATTCATGCAAAGACCTGTATACGAACGTTCATGGCAGCTTTAGTCATAGTAGTCCTACAGTGGAAAAAACCCAACTAGCCATCAGTTGGTAAATGGATGGTGAATTGCGGAACATGCACACAATGGAATACTACTCAGCAATAAAAAGAACAAACTATTGATAATCTGATGTATTATTTGCCCAAATATTCTAACGTGTTGTCATGTTATCAACTTTGCTGCTTTGTAGGCAGCAGGGAAGGGCAGAATTCTTGAAAGGAATGCAGAGGCACAGAGGAAGAACATAACTGATAGGGATTGCAGGTACAGAGGCAAGATGGTGGAGAAAATAGTTTTAATTGGGAGGCTATTTTGAAAATTCTCTATGCAAGCCACAAAGGGTGTCTACTCCATCAGTGAAAGGTGTCAACTTTGAATATTCAAATGACATACAAATGAGGCATTTTGCTTCCTCTGGATACCACTCCCTCAAGAATTGGAAACTAAGCAATATTTATAATTTTTTCACTATCTTCTTTCCCCTTTAAAAATAACAACTGCTAAGTTATTAAATAATAAAAGCTGCTATTCCAAATTTCAGCAGAGGAATGGAATTTCCTTTGTGAACTCTAGCTTACTGTGCCTGAAACCAGGAAAAAACAGAAGGGAAAGAGATCCTCTTTGGGGATCTGTAATGGAACCCCTAAACTTGTACGAACACTTTTTGTACGTATAGAAGACTGTCGGAGAAATACTACACCCAAGGCCGAGAACACAGTCCCAGGACATTTGGAAGCTGAAATTTATAAGCAGGCTGGTAATCAGTGGAAAGATTTTAATGTAGAATTTCATCAGACGATGGTTGATTGCTGAGACTTTAAAAGAAAGCAATTTGTTTCTTTATATGTAGGCCTTTATGCCAATAAATGATTATTATGTATCTCAAGAATCCCTAGTTGAAATGAAAAGTTTTCTTTAATAGTAGTTATTGGTAAAGTTTCTCCATGAACTAGTTCTAACTTTAATTTGTGTTCTCCTAGTGAAAATTAACTGTAGCTGTATTGTCTCTCTGAATTTCCCACCTTTCTGAAGGGTGGGGAGGGTGGCACAGAATTGCCAAAGAGAAGAATCTCTAGCAATGGAATCAGAGTTTTAAATATAGTACAAAAGAGATAAAATTAATAAGCTGTACCTTGTTTATGTCCCTTTCCCTGGAATAGAGGTGTGTGGAGACCCTTTGGTTAACCACTACACAATTTTAAACGGATGTCTGTCGTGTGATACATTCACAGAAACTGGTGTAATACCCAATGGTTTGCTCTCCCACTCACTCTCCTAGTGTCAGTGCCATGGAGCAAAATGGGTGGAGGGGGCAGAAATCAGTCACTGGAAGTAATCAAGGTGTCAGGCACACTCAGACTCTCAGAGGACATTAGGACCACACCAGGTAAAGTCATTGAGGCAACTGTCGCTATAAAAACTAGTGCTTTTTTAAAAGAATAAAAAGACAAGTCACAGACTGGGAGAAAATATTTGCAAAATGCATATCTGATAAAGAACTTTTATCCAAAATATACAAAGAACTCTTAAAACTCAACAATGAGAAAACAAACAATATGATTTAAAAAAAGTGAGTAAAAGATCTGAACAAGCATCTCACCAAAGAAGATATGCAGAGGGAAAAAATAAGCATATGGAAGATGCTCAAAACCGTGTATGTCATTAGGGAATTTAAAACAACAATGAGATTCCACTACACGCCTCTTAGAATGGCTAAAATCCAAAACACTGACAACATCAAATGCTGACAAGGATGTGGAGCAACAGAAACTCTTACTCATTGCTGGTGGGAACGTGGAAGGATAGAGCCACTTTGGAAGACAGTTTGGCAGTTTCTTAGGAACATAGGCTTGCCATACGATCCAGCAGTCACACTCCTATGTATTTACTGAAATGAGTTGAAAACTTACATCCACACAAAAACTTGCATATGAATGTTCATAACAACTTTATACATTATTGCCAAAAATTGGGAGCAACCAAGATGTCCTTTAGTAGGTGAATAGATAAACAAACTGTGATACATATATACAATGGACTATTATTCATTGCAATAAAGTAAATACGTATTTTATGTTGAAGTATAAATATATTGAGATAGTGATAAAAGGAAATAAGCTACCAAAACAGGAAAATACATGGATGAATATTTAATGCATATTGCTAAGTGAAAGAAGCCAATCTATAAAGGCTATATACATACAATCATACATCTATGATTCCAAATATATAACGTTCTGGAGACACTAAAAAGATCAGTGTTTGCCAGAGGTTGAAAGAGAGGGAGGGAGGGGGGATGAATAGGTGGAGCACAAAACATTTTTAGGGTGGCAAAACTATTCTGTATGATAATATAATGGTGGATGTTATGGATTTGTCAAAACCCATAGAATGTGCAACACCAAGAGCAAATCTTAATGCAAACTATGGACCTTAGTTAATAATAATGTATCAATATTGGTTCATCAATTACAATAAATGTACCACACTAAAGCAAGATGTTAACAATAGGGGAAAATGTGTGTGGGAGAGGGGAAGAGATATATAAGAACTCTCTACTTTTTACGTGATTTTTTAGTAAACCTAAAACTGCTCTAAAAATAGCCTATTAAAACAAAAAACAAAAGCAAAAACTGTGCTTTCTTGAGATTATTGGCTTCTAGGGCCATTAATCCCCCGAAACCAACCAGGAAAAAAACCTCTGAGCTTCCCTCCCTGTCTTTTAGAGGTTATAACATCTGCTGACATTTATTATTCATTCAACAACTACTTACTGAGAGCCAATGGTGCCAAACACTGTTCTAGATCCTGGAGATACAGTAGTAAACAAAATAGATCAAGTACCTGCCCCCATGGAGCTT